>NC_081180.1:86527314-87142268 GCF_029867415.1 Vicia villosa | reverse complement strand
ATAAACCGTTGGATGTTTTGAATCGTTTGCGTTCAATAGTGCTTATCCCAGTGAATAGCTCTTACCCAATCAACTCGCTATCCTCGTGAAACGTTGTTAGCCAATGAGATCGTGACAACTATTTTCCTTTTTTCTATGTTTTAAACTCTGAAACTAAATAACCGTTGGATGTTTTGAATCGTTTACGTTCAATAGTGCTTATCCCAGTGAATAGCTCTTACCCAATCAACTCGCTATCCTCGTGAAACGTTGTTAGCCAATGAGATCGTGATAGTTGTTTTACTTTTTTCTATGTTTTAAACTCTGAAACTAAATAACCGTTGGATGTTTTGAATCGTGTGCGTTCAATAGTGCTTATCCCGGTGAATAGTTATTACCCAATCAAATCGCTATCCTCGTGAAACAATGTTAGCCAATGAGATCGTGACAGCTGTTTTCTTTTTTTTCTATGTTTTAAACTCTAAAACTAAATAACCGTTGGATGTTTTGAATCGTGTGCGTTCAATAGTACTTATCCCAGTGATAAGCTCTTACCCAATCAAATCGCTATCCTCGTGAAACGATGTTAACCAATGAGATCGTGACAGCTGTTTTCCTTTTTTCTATGTTTTAAACTCTAAAACTAAATAATCATTGGATGTTTTGAATCGTGTGCGTTCAATAGTGCTTATCCCAGTGAATAGCTCTTACCCAATCAAATCGCTATCCTCGTGAAACGATGTTGGCCAAGGAGATCGTGACAGCTGTTTTCCTTTTTTCTATGTTTTAAACTCTGAAACTAAATAACCGTTGGATGTTTTGAATCGTGTGCGTTCAATAGTGCTTATCCCGATGAATAACTCTTACCCAATCAAATCGCTATCCTCGTGAAACGATGTTAGCCAAAGAGATCGTGAAAGTTGTTTTCCTTTTTTCTATGTTTTAAACTCTGAAACTAAATAACCGTTAGATGTTTTTAATCGTGTGCGTTCAATAGTGCTTATCCCGGTGAATAGCTCTTACCCAATCAAATCGCTATCCTCGTGAAACGATGTTAGCCAATGAGACCGTGACAGCTGTTTTCCTTTTTTTCTATGTTTTGTACTCTGAAACTAAATAACCGTTGAATGTTTTGAATCGTGTGCGTTCAATAGTGCTTATCTTGGTGAATAGTTCTTACCCAATCAAATCGCTATCCTCGTGAAACGATGTTAGCGAATGAGATCGTGATAGTTGTTTTCCTTTTTTCTATGTTTTAAACTATGAAACTAAATAACCGTTGGATGTTATGAATCGTGTGCGTTCAATAGTGCTTATCCCGATGAATAGCTCTTACCCAATCAAATCGCTATCCTCGTGAAACGATGTTAGCCAATAAGATCGTGACAGCTGTTTTCCTTTTTTTATGTTTTAAACTCTGAGACTAAATAACCGTTGCATGTTTTGAATCGTGTGCGTTCAATAGTGCTTATCCCGGTGTATAGCTCTTACCCAATCAAATCGCTATCCTTGTGAAATGATGTTAGCCAATGAGCTCGTGACAGCTGTTTTCCTTTTTTCTATGTGTTAAACTCTGAAACTAAATAACCGTTGGATGTTTTGAATCGTGTGCGTTCAATAGTGCTTATCCCGGTGAATAGCTCTTACACTATCAAATCGCTATCCTCGTGAAACGATGTTAGCCAATGAGATCGTGACAGCTGTTTTCCTTTTTTCTATGTTTTAAACTCTGAAACTAAATAAGCGTTGGATGTTTTGAATCGTGTGCGTTCAATAGTGCTTATCCCGGTGAATAGCTCTTACCTAATCAAATCGCTATCCTTGTGAAACGATGTTAGCCAATGAGATCGTGACAACTATTTTCCTTTTTTCTATGTTTTAAACTCTGAAACTAAATAACCGATGGATGTTTTGAATCGTTTGCGTTCAATAGTGCTTATCCCAGTGAATAGCTCTTACCCAATCAACTCGCTATCCTCGTGAAACGTTGTTAGCCAATGAGATCATGATAGTTGTTTTACTTTTTTCTATGTTTTAAACTCTGAAACTAAATAACCGTTGGATGTTTTGAATCGTGTGCGTTCAATAGTGCTTATCCCGGTGAATAGTTCTTACCCAATCAAATCACTATCCTCGTGAAACGATGTTAGCCAATGAGATCATGACAGCTGTTTTCCTTTTTTCTATGTTTTAAACTCTAAAACTAAATAACCGTTGGATGTTTTGAATCGTGTGCGTTCAATAGTGCTTATCCCAATGAATAGCTCTTACCCAATCAAATCACCATCCTCGTGTAACGATGTTAGCCAATGAGATCATGACAGCTGTTTTCCTTTTTTCTATGTTTTAAAATCTAAAACTAAATAACCGTTGGATGTTTTGAATCGTGTGCGTTTAATAGTGCTCATCTTGGTGAATAGTTCTTACCCAATCAAATCGCTATCCTCGTGAAACGATGTTAGCGAATGAGATCGTGATAGTTGTTTTCCTTTTTTCTATGTTTTAAACTCTGAAACTAAATAACCGTTGGATGTTATGAATCGTGTGCGTTCAATAGTGCTTATCCCGGTGAATAGCTCTTACCCAATCAAATCGCTATCCTCGTGAAACGATGTTAGCCAATAAGATCGTGACAGCTGTTTTCCTTTTTTTATGTTTTAAACTCTGAGACTAAATAACCGTCGCATGTTTTGAATCATGTGCGTTCAATAGTGCTTATCCCGGTGTATAGCTCTTACCCAATCAAATCGCTATCCTTGTGAAATGATGTTAGCCAATGAGATCGTGACAGCTGTTTTCCTTTTTTCTATGTGTTAAACTCTGAAACTAAATAACCGTTGGATGTTTTGAATCGTGTGCGTTCAATAGTGCTTATCCCGGTGAATAGCTCTTACCCTATCAAATCGCTATCCTCGTGAAACGATGTTAGCCAATGAGATCGTGACAGCTGTTTTCCTTTTTTCTATGTTTTAAACTCTGAAACTAAATAAGCGTTGGATGTTTTGAATCGTGTGCGTTCAATAGTGCTTATCCCGGTGAATAGCTCTTACCTAATCAAATCGCTATCCTTGTGAAACGATGTTAGCCAATGAGATCGTGACAACTATTTTCCTTTTTTCTATGTTTTAAACTCTGAAACTAAATAACCGTTGGATGTTTTGAATCGTTTGCGTGCAATAGTGCTTATCCCAGTGAATAGCTCTTACCCAATCAACTCGCTATCCTCGTGAAACGTTGTTAGCCAATGAGATCGTGATAGTTGTTTTACTTTTTTCTATGTTTTAAACTCTGAAACTAAATAACCGTTGGATGTTTTGAATCGTGTGCGTTCAATAGTGCTTATCCCGGTGAATAGTTATTACCCAATCAAATCGCTATCCTCGTGAAACGATGTTAGCCAATGAGACCGTGACAGCTGTTTTCCTTTTTTTCTATGTTTTGTACTCTGAAACTAAATAACCGTTGGATGTTTTGAATCGTGTGCGTTCAATAGTACTTATCCCAGTGATAAGCTCTTACCCAATCAAATCGCTATCCTCGTGAAACGATGTTAACCAATGAGATCGTGACAGCTGTTTTCCTTTTTTCTATGTTTTAAACTCTAAAACTAAATAATCATTGGATGTTTTGAATCGTGTGCGTTCAATAGTGCTTATCCCAGTGAATAGCTCTTACCCAATCAAATCGCTATCCTCGTGAAACGATGTTGGCCAAGGAGATCGTGACAGCTGTTTTCCTTTTTTCTATGTTTTAAACTCTGAAACTAAATAACCGTTGGATGTTTTGAATCGTGTGCGTTCAATAGTGCTTATCCCGATGAATAACTCTTACCCAATCAAATCGCTATCCTCGTGAAACGATGTTAGCCAAAGAGATCGTGAAAGTTGTTTTCCTTTTTTCTATGTTTTAAACTCTGAAACTAAATAACCGTTAGATGTTTTTAATCGTGTGCGTTCAATAGTGCTTATCCCGGTGAATAGCTCTTACCCAATCAAATCGCTATCCTCGTGAAACGATGTTAGCCAATGAGACCGTGACAGCTGTTTTCCTTTTTTTCTATGTTTTGTACTCTGAAACTAAATAACCGTTGAATGTTTTGAATCGTGTGCGTTCAATAGTGCTTATCTTGGTGAATAGTTCTTACCCAATCAAATCGCTATCCTCGTGAAACGATGTTAGCGAATGAGATCGTGATAGTTGTTTTCCTTTTTTCTATGTTTTAAACTCTGAAACTAAATAACCGTTGGATGTTATGAATCGTGTGCGTTCAATAGTGCTTATCCCGATGAATAGCTCTTACCCAATCAAATCGCTATCCTCGTGAAACGATGTTAGCCAATAAGATCGTGACAGCTGTTTTCCTTTTTTTATGTTTTAAACTCTGAGACTAAATAACCGTTGCATGTTTTGAATCGTGTGCGTTCAATAGTGCTTATCCCGGTGTATAGCTTTTACCCAATCAAATCGCTACCCTTGTGAAATGATGTTAGCCAATGAGATCGTGACAGCTGTTTTCCTTTTTTCTATGTGTTAAACTCTGAAACTAAATAACCGTTGGATGTTTTGAATCGTGTGCGTTCAATAGTGCTTATCCCGGTGAATAGCTCTAACCCTATCAAATCGCTATCCTCGTGAAACGATGTTAGCCAATGAGATCGTGACAGCTGTTTTCCTTTTTTATATGTTTTAAACTCTGAAACTAAATAAGCGTTGGATGTTTTGAATCGTGTGCGTTCAATAGTGCTTATCCCGGTGAATAGCTCTTACCTAATCAAATCGCTATCCTTGTGAAACGATGTTAGCCAATGAGATCGTGACAACTATTTTCCTTTTTTCTATGTTTTAAACTCTGAAACTAAATAACCGTTGGATGTTTTGAATCGTTTGCGTTCAATAGTGCTTATCCCAGTGAATAGCTCTTACCCAATCAACTCGCTATCCTCGTGAAACGTTGTTAGCCAATGAGATCGTGATAGTTGTTTTACTTTTTCTATGTTTTAAACTCTGAAACTAAATAACCGTTGGATGTTTTGAATCGTGTGCGTTCAATAGTGCTTATCCCGGTGAATAGCTCTTACACTATCAAATCGCTATCCTCGTGAAACGATGTTAGCCAATGAGATCGTGACAGCTGTTTTCCTTTTTTCTATGTTTTAAACTCTGAAACTAAATAAGCGTTGGATGTTTTGAATCGTGTGCGTTCAATAGTGCTTATCCCGGTGAATAGCTCTTACCTAATCAAATCGCTATCCTTGTGAAACGATGTTAGCCAATGAGATCGTGACAACTATTTTCCTTTTTTCTATGTTTTAAACTCTGAAACTAAATAACCGATGGATGTTTTGAATCGTTTGCGTTCAATAGTGCTTATCCCAGTGAATAGCTCTTACCCAATCAACTCGCTATCCTCGTGAAACGTTGTTAGCCAATGAGATCATGATAGTTGTTTTACTTTTTTCTATGTTTTAAACTCTGAAACTAAATAACCGTTGGATGTTTTGAATCGTGTGCGTTCAATAGTGCTTATCCCGGTGAATAGTTCTTACCCAATCAAATCACTATCCTCGTGAAACGATGTTAGCCAATGAGATCATGACAGCTGTTTTCCTTTTTTCTACGTTTTAAACTCTAAAACTAAATAACCGTTGGATGTTTTGAAACTAAATAACCGTTGGATGTTTTGAATCGTGTGCGTTCAATAGTGCTTATCCCAATGAATAGCTCTTACCCAATCAAATCACCATCCTCGTGTAACGATGTTAGCCAATGAGATCATGACAGCTGTTTTCCTTTTTTCTATGTTTTAAAATCTAAAACTAAATAACCGTTGGATGTTTTGAATCGTGTGCGTTTAATAGTGCTCATCTTGGTGAATAGTTCTTACCCAATCAAATCGCTATCCTCGTGAAACGATGTTAGCGAATGAGATCGTGATAGTTGTTTTCCTTTTTTCTATGTTTTAAACTCTGAAACTAAATAACCGTTGGATGTTATGAATCGTGTGCGTTCAATAGTGCTTATCCCGGTGAATAGCTCTTACCCAATCAAATCGCTATCCTCGTGAAACGATGTTAGCCAATAAGATCGTGACAGCTGTTTTCCTTTTTTTATGTTTTAAACTCTGAGACTAAATAACCGTCGCATGTTTTGAATCATGTGCGTTCAATAGTGCTTATCCCGGTGTATAGCTCTTACCCAATCAAATCGCTATCCTTGTGAAATGATGTTAGCCAATGAGATCGTGACAGCTGTTTTCCTTTTTTCTATGTGTTAAACTCTGAAACTAAATAACCGTTGGATGTTTTGAATCGTGTGCGTTCAATAGTGCTTATCCCGGTGAATAGCTCTTACCCTATCAAATCGCTATCCTCGTGAAACGATGTTAGCCAATGAGATCGTGACAGCTGTTTTCCTTTTTTCTATGTTTTAAACTCTGAAACTAAATAAGCGTTGGATGTTTTGAATCGTGTGCGTTCAATAGTGCTTATCCCGGTGAATAGCTCTTACCTAATCAAATCGCTATCCTTGTGAAACGATGTTAGCCAATGAGATCGTGACAACTATTTTCCTTTTTTCTATGTTTTAAACTCTGAAACTAAATAACCGTTGGATGTTTTGAATCGTTTGCGTGCAATAGTGCTTATCCCAGTGAATAGCTCTTACCCAATCAACTCGCTATCCTCGTGAAACGTTGTTAGCCAATGAGATCGTGATAGTTGTTTTACTTTTTTCTATGTTTTAAACTCTGAAACTAAATAACCGTTGGATGTTTTGAATCGTGTGCGTTCAATAGTGCTTATCCCGGTGAATAGTTATTACCCAATCAAATCGCTATCCTCGTGAAACGATGTTAGCCAATGAGACCGTGACAGCTGTTTTCCTTTTTTTCTATGTTTTGTACTCTGAAACTAAATAACCGTTGGATGTTTTGAATCGTGTGCGTTCAATAGTACTTATCCCAGTGATAAGCTCTTACCCAATCAAATCGCTATCCTCGTGAAACGATGTTAACCAATGAGATCGTGACAGCTGTTTTCCTTTTTTCTATGTTTTAAACTCTGAAACTAAATAACCGATGGATGTTTTGAATCGTTTGCGTTCAATAGTGCTTATCCCAGTGAATAGCTCTTACCCAATCAACTCGCTATCCTCGTGAAACGTTGTTAGCCAATGAGATCATGATAGTTGTTTTACTTTTTTCTATGTTTTAAACTCTGAAACTAAATAACCGTTGGATGTTTTGAATCGTGTGCGTTCAATAGTGCTTATCCCGGTGAATAGTTCTTACCCAATCAAATCACTATCCTCGTGAAACGATGTTAGCCAATGAGATCATGACAGCTGTTTTCCTTTTTTCTATGTTTTAAACTCTAAAACTAAATAACCGTTGGATGTTTTGAATCGTGTGCGTTCAATAGTGCTTATCCCAATGAATAGCTCTTACCCAATCAAATCACCATCCTCGTGTAACGATGTTAGCCAATGAGATCATGACAGCTGTTTTCCTTTTTTCTATGTTTTAAAATCTAAAACTAAATAACCGTTGGATGTTTTGAATCGTGTGCGTTTAATAGTGCTCATCTTGGTGAATAGTTCTTACCCAATCAAATCGCTATCCTCGTGAAACGATGTTAGCGAATGAGATCGTGATAGTTGTTTTCCTTTTTTCTATGTTTTAAACTCTGAAACTAAATAACCGTTGGATGTTATGAATCGTGTGCGTTCAATAGTGCTTATCCCGGTGAATAGCTCTTACCCAATCAAATCGCTATCCTCGTGAAACGATGTTAGCCAATAAGATCGTGACAGCTGTTTTCCTTTTTTTATGTTTTAAACTCTGAGACTAAATAACCGTCGCATGTTTTGAATCATGTGCGTTCAATAGTGCTTATCCCGGTGTATAGCTCTTACCCAATCAAATCGCTATCCTTGTGAAATGATGTTAGCCAATGAGATCGTGACAGCTGTTTTCCTTTTTTCTATGTGTTAAACTCTGAAACTAAATAACCGTTGGATGTTTTGAATCGTGTGCGTTCAATAGTGCTTATCCCGGTGAATAGCTCTTACCCTATCAAATCGCTATCCTCGTGAAACGATGTTAGCCAATGAGATCGTGACAGCTGTTTTCCTTTTTTCTATGTTTTAAACTCTGAAACTAAATAAGCGTTGGATGTTTTGAATCGTGTGCGTTCAATAGTGCTTATCCCGGTGAATAGCTCTTACCTAATCAAATCGCTATCCTTGTGAAACGATGTTAGCCAATGAGATCGTGACAACTATTTTCCTTTTTTCTATGTTTTAAACTCTGAAACTAAATAACCGTTGGATGTTTTGAATCGTTTGCGTGCAATAGTGCTTATCCCAGTGAATAGCTCTTACCCAATCAACTCGCTATCCTCGTGAAACGTTGTTAGCCAATGAGATCGTGATAGTTGTTTTACTTTTTTCTATGTTTTAAACTCTGAAACTAAATAACCGTTGGATGTTTTGAATCGTGTGCGTTCAATAGTGCTTATCCCGGTGAATAGTTATTACCCAATCAAATCGCTATCCTCGTGAAACGATGTTAGCCAATGAGACCGTGACAGCTGTTTTCCTTTTTTTCTATGTTTTGTACTCTGAAACTAAATAACCGTTGGATGTTTTGAATCGTGTGCGTTCAATAGTACTTATCCCAGTGATAAGCTCTTACCCAATCAAATCGCTATCCTCGTGAAACGATGTTAACCAATGAGATCGTGACAGCTGTTTTCCTTTTTTCTATGTTTTAAACTCTAAAACTAAATAATCATTGGATGTTTTGAATCGTGTGCGTTCAATAGTGCTTATCCCAGTGAATAGCTCTTACCCAATCAAATCGCTATCCTCGTGAAACGATGTTGGCCAAGGAGATCGTGACAGCTGTTTTCCTTTTTTCTATGTTTTAAACTCTGAAACTAAATAACCGTTGGATGTTTTGAATCGTGTGCGTTCAATAGTGCTTATCCCGATGAATAACTCTTACCCAATCAAATCGCTATCCTCGTGAAACGATGTTAGCCAAAGAGATCGTGAAAGTTGTTTTCCTTTTTTCTATGTTTTAAACTCTGAAACTAAATAACCGTTAGATGTTTTTAATCGTGTGCGTTCAATAGTGCTTATCCCGGTGAATAGCTCTTACCCAATCAAATCGCTATCCTCGTGAAACGATGTTAGCCAATGAGACCGTGACAGCTGTTTTCCTTTTTTTCTATGTTTTGTACTCTGAAACTAAATAACCGTTGAATGTTTTGAATCGTGTGCGTTCAATAGTGCTTATCTTGGTGAATAGTTCTTACCCAATCAAATCGCTATCCTCGTGAAACGATGTTAGCGAATGAGATCGTGATAGTTGTTTTCCTTTTTTCTATGTTTTAAACTCTGAAACTAAATAACCGTTGGATGTTATGAATCGTGTGCGTTCAATAGTGCTTATCCCGATGAATAGCTCTTACCCAATCAAATCGCTATCCTCGTGAAACGATGTTAGCCAATAAGATCGTGACAGCTGTTTTCCTTTTTTTATGTTTTAAACTCTGAGACTAAATAACCGTTGCATGTTTTGAATCGTGTGCGTTCAATAGTGCTTATCCCGGTGTATAGCTTTTACCCAATCAAATCGCTACCCTTGTGAAATGATGTTAGCCAATGAGATCGTGACAGCTGTTTTCCTTTTTTCTATGTGTTAAACTCTGAAACTAAATAACCGTTGGATGTTTTGAATCGTGTGCGTTCAATAGTGCTTATCCCGGTGAATAGCTCTAACCCTATCAAATCGCTATCCTCGTGAAACGATGTTAGCCAATGAGATCGTGACAGCTGTTTTCCTTTTTTATATGTTTTAAACTCTGAAACTAAATAAGCGTTGGATGTTTTGAATCGTGTGCGTTCAATAGTGCTTATCCCGGTGAATAGCTCTTACCTAATCAAATCGCTATCCTTGTGAAACGATGTTAGCCAATGAGATCGTGACAACTATTTTCCTTTTTTCTATGTTTTAAACTCTGAAACTAAATAACCGTTGGATGTTTTGAATCGTTTGCGTTCAATAGTGCTTATCCCAGTGAATAGCTCTTACCCAATCAACTCGCTATCCTCGTGAAACGTTGTTAGCCAATGAGATCGTGATAGTTGTTTTACTTTTTCTATGTTTTAAACTCTGAAACTAAATAACCGTTGGATGTTTTGAATCGTGTGCGTTCAATAGTGCTTATCCCGGTGAATAGTTCTTACCCAATCAAATCACTATCCTCGTGAAACGATGTTAGCCAATGAGATCATGACAGCTGTTTTCCTTTTTTCTATGTTTTAAACTCTAAAACTAAATAACCGTTGGATGTTTTGAATCGTGTGCGTTCAATAGTGCTTATCCCAATGAATAGCTCTTACCCAATCAAATCGCCATCCTCGTGTAACGATGTTAGCCAATGAGATCATGACAGCTGTTTTCCTTTTTTCTATGTTTTAAAATCTAAAACTAAATAACCGTTGGATGTTTTGAATCGTGTGCGTTCAATAGTGCTTATCCCAGTTAATAGTTATTACCCAATCAAATCGCTATCCTCGTGAAATGATGTTAGCCAATGAGATCGTGACAGCTGTTTTCCTTTTTTCTATGTTTTAAACTCTAAAACTAAATAACCGTTGGATGTTTTAAATCGTTTGCGTTCAATAGTGCTTATCCCGGTGAATAGCTCTTACCCAATCAAATCGCTATCCTCGTGAAACGATGTTAGCCAATAAGATCGTGACAGCAGTTTTCCTTTTTTCTATGTTTTAAACTCTGAAACTAAATAACCGTTGCATGTTTTGAATCGTGTGCGTTCAATAGTGCTTATCCCGGTTAATAGTTATTACCCAATCAAATCGCTATCCTCGTGAAATGATGTTAGCCAATGAGATCGTGACAGCTGTTTTCCTTTTTTCTATGTTTTAAACTCTAAAACTAAATAACCGTTGGATGTTTTAAATCGTTTGCGTTCAATAGTGCTTATCCCGGTGAATAGCTCTTACCCAATCAAATCGCTATCCTCGTGAAACGATGTTAGCCAATAAGATCGTGACAGCAGTTTTCCTTTTTTCTATGTTTTAAACTCTGAAACTAAATAACCGTTGCATGTTTTGAATCGTGTGCGTTCAATAGTGCTTATCCCGTTGTATAGCTCTTACCCAGTCAAATCGCTATCCTCGTGAAACGATGTTAGCCAATGAGATCGTGACAACTATTTTCCTTTTTTCTATGTTTTAAACTCTGAAACTAAATAGCCGTTGGATGTTTTGAATCGTCTACGTTCAATAGTGCTTATCCCAGTGAATAGCTCTTACCCAATCAACTCGCTATCCTCGTGAAACGATGTTAGCCAATGAGATCGTGATAGTTGTTTTACTTTTTTCTATGTTTTAAACTCTGAAACTAAATAACCGTTGGATGTTTTGAATCGTGTGCATTCAATAGTGCTTATCCCGGTGTTTACGGTGATTTCCGGTAAACAACCGCTAGTCTTCCAAACTATAATAAATATGATTTGGTTACTCGCAGGATCGACTAGATTGATCCTAGGACACATAGTCAAGAAGATTGTTATCAATGTTCATTCGAACCATATTCATGATTTGTCTTCTTCAATAAGCGTTGTTCGATTAAAGAACAAATAGTCTTGACAATCACTTTGTTATATATAAATGTGACTTCAACGAAAAGATAAGTAACATAACATATGAAATTAAAAGGACTATTAAAACGTAAAGAATCTTAAACTGCAGAAACGTTAAAGACTTTGAAAGTAAATAATATGAAAGTAATTCGAAAGTAAATGACATTAAAGTAAAGATACAGAAATGTAAATGGCAAGAAGTAAACGAAATGCAGTAATTCTGGAAGATATTTAAAAACAAAAGATAATACACATGTATTAAAGTGGTGGTGTCATACGTACATTTTCTCAGCGAACTCTTTCTCTTAACGCTTGATACTTGAGTAAATATGTGAGTGATTTGTACAAAATGAACACACAGAATCCTAACATTAAGACTCCTATTTATACTAGTTTCGACCTTAACGGTCCTACACTAATCTGCTGCCACGTTTCTCATAAGAACTTCTAGCGACGCCATCTGTTACTTGGACAGTTACGAAACCGTCTTCGAATTTCAAATCTTCCCGCCTGAGTCCGTCTTCGACGCGTGGCAGTGTATTAAACAAACACTACGAAAAATACGCTAAGTAGTAATGCTTGAATATATTTATAAATTTTGTCTAAGTCCCCGAAGACACATACTTTTCACTAGCTTTCAGTATTCATTATCTTCATAGCGAACTTAGAAATCTTTACTCTCGAAGTATGACCATCAGTAGCCATTCTTTTATTTTTAAGGGATGGCCATCAGTAACCATCTTTCCTTCGATTTTCTACTTCTTCGAAGGACAAATACTACAAAACGAAATCTTCAGCTAACAAATTGCCCCCAATAAATGCCTGTTTCGAGAGTCAACAGAAATAGGCGTTTCTTGTCATTATAAGATTTCGTTCTTTATTGATCTTTGAGAGTTCCAAGACTGCTGACTAACGTCATAATCATTGATGACCCTGTTTCCGAAACGTCTTGTCATTTTCAAAGATGTCTTCTCATAACTTACATTCCCACGTTTTAACCTTACTTCTTGATCATTACTCCTACATACTAGGAGTGAAGCTAACTTTATTCGACCGCCGTTGGATTAAATCACCAGCCGCCACGTGTTCTTTGGATTTTACCCAAAAGATTTAAAAAGGGTTTCCGTTAAACCTTTAAATACTTGGTCTTGCACTTCTACACAACCTTTCATTCCTATTTCTTCATCTTCTTCAACAAAAACCAAACATCTTCAATCTCTTCAAAATTTCGCTCCCTTATTCAGAAATTTCTCTATGGCTTCATCTTCAAATGTTCTTCAACCTGCTCTGAAGCTCCAATCAACAACACGGTCTGGGGAACAAGAGCACGTTCAAAACCCTAACACCGAAGAAATACGCGCTATTTACGCTTCCCAGGTAATCATTCTCTTTGAACTTTCTGGAAAATCTCTCGCTTTTATGGGTCCATTACCAGGTGAAAATATCTCATCTCTGAATAAATTCTTCCCTGCTTATTACAAGACTAGACCATTAGTTAGCAAAATTAGGATAGATGAAGATGGCTGTTCTCCCTCAGGAAAATCTGCTAACATGGAAGAAACTCCAACTGTAACTCCTTTAGCTTTAGCGAAAATTAGGTTAAACTATATGACCAACTCTGTAAAAGTGTTTAGGTCAATTCCTTTAGCCAAAGATCCTGATTTGTACTATGCCTGGTTAGAAAAAGTAGAGAAACAGAAAGAATCCTTCTGGAAATCGTTAGGAATATACGATTTGATTCAACTGTCAAAGACAGGTTTAGAATACAACCAACCCATGTTAGTAGCAGCGGTTCACTTTTGGGATGCTTCTCACAACACTTTCCATCTCCCCTGTGGAATGGTTACCCCTACTCTTTTCGATGTGGCTGCGATTACAGGACTTCGACCAACTGGCGAAACCTTCGATCCTAACGAAATGGATAATGATACTATTGGTTTTAATGACTCACAAGTCACTTATACTGCATTCATCCAGAAGCATCATATTACCACCGAAACGGCAGTATCCGATGAAGAACATATTGCTTTCCTAGCGCTATGGCTTTCACGATGTGCCTTCTGCTCAAGATCTATTCAAGTTGCAAAGAGGTACCTTTGCATGGCTAATCAATTGCATGCTGGAAAAAAGCTCAACCTCAGCCAACTGCTTTTAGGGTCTCTTTATGAAAACCTCAGCGAAGCTGCAACCCTCACCAAGAATTTCAAATCCGGTAGTTTACTTTATGCTGGCCCTTTCTGGCTATTACAACTGTGGCTTAATGCTACATTCGAAACTCATCTTCCCTTTCGAGGAAACGTCAATGAGGAGGATAGCAAAATCAAAAATCGAACTATAGAAGGGACCAGGTTAGCTTACCTAACTCCAAAAGAAGAAATTGGAAAGCTTCGTGAACACTTCCTGGCATATTCAATGATGTTTGCCCGGCGTAACCAGTTCGATCCTTCTATGGACCCATTTGTACACAGAACAATAGGTCCCGAATGGTTTACTCGAAAATTCCCATTAACATCTCAGGATCAACAAACTGAGTCTATGGAAATTTGGGAAGCCTTTCTGACTCCAAGGTTATTTTCCCATCGCCTTCGACCATCAAAAGGTCAATGTATTCTCATGTGTTACCAACCAAATTTGGTCTCGAGACAGTTTGGGTTGGTTCAAATAAAACCCAAGTGTTTATATGAGAAAAGAAACCATATGTGTTTCCATACCTTGTACTTGACTGAAGAAGAATGTAAAACAAAAATCAACAAATACGTTGGCACCACCAATCTTCCTCCTGTCTCTTTCGAACCTGCTTTTTATTCTACACCAGACTTTCATCAATGGTGGACGGATTATTATAGCTCCCAAATCTTTGATGCTGATAGCCTTGCTCAAGGACTAACTGCAGCTTTTACTGATGTGCAGGAGAATTTTCAAAAAGGTACTTCAACTCATATTAAAGAAATCCAAGCTTTTCAAAAATTCTTTGAAACTATCTACAGGCCTGATGATCTTAGTCGGACCGTTCGTGAGGCTGCAGTCATTTTGCGCGAAAAGTTTTTCGCCAAACTGGATAAGTTGAAATTGCCCTCGTATGTTCGACCAGAACTACGCTATGAAGTGGCTTTCAAACTTAATCCTCCGAAATTCCCTCCACTACCGAGTGCTGATTTTGGTGTGGCTCTAAGTCCTCCTTTCCCAGACTGGTTCGTGTGTGGGAATGCTCTCAAAATTCTTCGAGAGAGTACCCAAAAACGCGCTGAACGAGTGGTTCCGACTAAGCATACCTTGGATACTTTCAAAGGACATCTTCATATAGATCTTAAACATGTTCGTGTCCTGACCCCAATACCTGAAGGTTTGGATTAAGATAATCTTTTCGACTGACTTTTCTTTTCTTTGCTGATATACTGATTTCAGTTTCAACTACAGCTGTTGCACGAAGGAGGAAGATCAAGGAAGCTTCTGCCCAAAACGATTCTGGGACATCTAAGAGCAACAAGCCAAGTGAAAGTGATTCCATCGTCACTGGCAAGAAGCCCACGGTACATACTCATCTCATATTCTTGATTTTGTACAATCTGTGAGTAGTATCCACCTTACTTATCGTCTATTCGCCAGAGCTCGAAACCTCCAACAGGTTCAAAGCGGAAAGCTTCCTCGACAGCTGCCTCAGATGGCGAAGATAAATCCCCTCCCCAAACTAGATAAGGACACAAGAAGAGACAAAAAGCTGTTACCCCTTCAAGAAAAGGGAAAAGGATAAGTCCCTCTAAAACTGCTTCTCCTGGTGATAAGGCGTCCTCTGAAAAGTCTCCTTTGAAAACTGCTAGTAATGCTTTCGTTGTGGAAAGTCATAATTCAAGTCCAGACAATATCCCAACCAAGGTATTTGGGTTCCACCCCACATATTATCTTGTGATTTTAACCAACTAATTAAACTGACATCTACCTTGTTATTGCAGGATGACGCTGGCACTGCCACTTCAGGTTTCAAGGACCATGGCTTTACCATTAATGTTGACAAACTTTACGGTAATTGTCAAATTTTAACTTTCGTCAACTAAACCCCTCGAAGGCTTATCTTTATGACTAACTTTGCTCCGTTTAACATAGGTACCTCTCAAAACCAAACTCATGTTCTCTCGCCAGTCTTCGAAGACGTTAGGCCAATTGCTACCATATTGCCTAATGAACCAGTCGAAGAAAGTCACTCCACTGACGAATCCCCACCTACTCATCAAGACAAAAATTTGGAAGAAGATCATCCATTCTCAGGCAGCGACAATGTGAACCCCCAAACACATGACAGTGAAGATACTGTGTCGGAGCAAGATGCTATGGAAGAGATTTCTCAACCAGAAAAACAAGATCTTCAAGGGACTTCGACTCTTGATACGAAAACCATTCCTGAGACAACTTCGACGCTTGCCCCCGTGAAGGCTATCATGGATGCGAATACTTCTTCGCCTTCGGAACTTAATGTCTCTCCAGCTGTAACTGCAGAATCTAGTGATAAAGAAGATATTCCTAGCCTCCTCCGACAAATAAAAGAGAGATTCTTTGGGGTCAATCTTGTAGACGTTCTCAACCGGGAACCTATTAAGAGTCACAACTTAAATCAACTTCTAAAGAAGGTAGATTTTCTTCAAGTTTCCACAGAAGTTTCAGAGGTAATTGTTCTGTTAGGCTCTCTACTCGAGCAACTCCAGGCTAACATTCTTCGAAAGCAAAATGTCGAAAAAGAGCTATCTGAGACAATGGCCTCTCATGACTCTTCATGGAACTCTGCTGTGGACGCAACGAAACAAGGTGAGGCCCTCAAGCTTAAACATTCAGAAAATCAGAAGTCCTTTTGATAACACGATTTTATATCGTATATTTAGCTTAAAATCCATAGATATTTATAGCATTTTCCGTTTATTATGTTAATTTATTATGATATTACGCGAGTTTTTGCTTTGTTTCAGGTTTTACACTCTTATTATGCCGAATTGTGAAAAAGAGAAGAAATGGAGCCAAAACGACCCTTTTCTATGCCTAAAAGACGTAAATTGGGTGCTGAAGTAAAAAGGGAGTGCAATTAAAGGCCAAGTGTGCTGAAAGAGACCCAAAGGCCCAATGAAGCAATCCAGCCCACGAAGGAAAGCAGCCCAAGCCACACAAGTAAGCAGAGACGCACGTCTCTGCCACCTCAGCAAAAGGGAGACGCACGTCTCCACCTCCCTAAATTCTCTCCACTTGAGACACACGTCTCAAGTCTTCCTGAAGAATAGGAGACGCACGTCTCCACGTCCAAGTCTGCAAGAATCTCCTCTTTTCACGCAAAGCAACTGCAAAGCCCCTCCTATAAATAGGACCAGCCACTTCACTTCAAACTGTCCGATTTCCTGCCAACGAAGTGCTGCCGAAATTGTACCGCGAACTGCTTTTCCTTATTCTGCTTTCATTCAACCGTTTATTTTCTCACAACGATTTCTACACTGGAAATTGTTGTGAACTTTTCGTAGATCTAGCCTTACGTTAGATTTATTGTTTTATTTCCTTGTTTTTTATTTTCTGCCATTTAAATTCCGAAGAACGATCCAGCCAACCTGTGGTGGAAGTTCGAGTACTTCAAGATTCAATTCAATTCAGATTTATTTAATTCAGGTTTTTATTTACCGCCTTTATTTATATTATTATTGCATGATATATTATATGCCATTTAATATGCCTGTTATTATGAACCGAACCGATATATGTATGTTTAATCGTATCAATATGTCTGGCTAAATTACTAAAGGTGTCGGTATGTAAAGTAAGTTAACCGTAGGGATCCGAAATAAATTGGCTTAATTATGTTTTATTAACTATCACTTATTTTTGGTTTATATGTCTAGTTTAATTAGTAAGTCTTAAAACCAACAGAGCGAAAGTTTGAGGGGTTAGGACGGTCAAAGGTTAAAATCAATAGAGCGAAAGTTTGAGATCTTTAACTGGATAGTAGACATAGGACATTAGTTTTAAGGATGGCGAAAGCGTATTAAAACTAATTGGAACTTATTTATTTTCAAAAATTGTTTTTACACTCGAGCGGGATGGCGAAAGCGTACGTTAGGGTTATTAGCTTGCTCCGAGTCAACAGAGCGAAAGTTTGAGATTAAGAGATTTAAATAGATAACAAACTCGTAAAATAGGCATTTTATTAATTACATTGTTTCCAAAAAGCTCTTCTAAAATCTAATGGGATGGCGAAAGCGTACATTAGGATTCTGTCGCGGGCGAAAAATCGTTTTGTTCCTCTTTTTTGTGGGATGAGACACCTGATGCCTTCTTTGGGCTCGAGTGCTCAAAAAAATGATTTTTCTTTTGTTTCGACCAAACTTTTTATTGTTTCCAAAGTAGGAAAAGGAAAAAAGCTGCAATAACCTAAAAAGTGGGGGAGAGATTCCGGGTAAGAGGGTTGGTTATACGAAGGGAAGGTATTAGCACCCAACGTATCTATAGTACTCTATAGGTTTCTTTGTTTTGTTTATTCCATTCTTGTTGTGGTGGAGGTTCTTGTGAGAAAGAGGTGGGACCTAAGGTGTTTGTTTGATTATGCTCGCAAAGATCATCGCGATCCTCTGCATACATATCCCTTAGAGGGAATCAGAGCATCTGTAGCTCGGGGTCTACGGGTGCTAAGGTTTGAATGGTTTTTTTTGTTTTGTTTTGCTCGCCAAGGATCGACCTTGTGCCTACGTATTCTCAAAGGGATGTTGAGAAAGTCAGAGCAATCGTAGTTCCCACTTATGCTAGTGGAAGCAAAGGAAAATAGACAAATGTCGTCTAAATGCTAGATGTATCTAATCTATATCATCACATACATCTGTTTGATTTTGTTTGAAAATCTTTTCATTATAAGCCCGGGGCCATGCCACTTAGGGTGCTTAGAATGATAAAGATGTTTTTTGTTTAACCAGCCTTGTGGCAAAAGTTTCAATGAAGTCAGCCTTGTGACAAAAACTTTGATTAATCAGCCAGCCTTGTGGCAAAAGTTTCAATGAAGTCAGCCTTGTGACAAAAACTTTGATTAATCATCCAGTACGGTGGTAAAACAGTTTGATTGATTAGCCAGCCTTGTGGCAAAAAAGTTTGATTGATTGATTGTTTGATTGTTTGTGATGATATAGAAGAGATACTCCTAGCATAGAGATGAAAAATGTCTAATCTCCTAGGGTATTTGATTTGGATATTGGGGATGCTTATAAGAAGCCCGTGGGTCCTTGTACGAAGCCCAAGAGGAGGCTATCCGAGGGTCCTTGCATTGTAAGCCCAAGAGGAGGCTATGGGAGGGACAATCCAGGGTCCTTGCATTGTAAGCCCAAGAGGAGGCTATGGGAGGGACACTCGTTTGTACAAAGCCCAAGGGGAGGCATGGTATAGTTGGTTTGAGCTCTTAGAGCGATTTCACCGGGAAACCATACTCTATGTCCTAACCTAAACTAGGGGAGATTCTTTGCACGAAGCCCAATAGGAGGCTATGGGGAACCTAGTGTTGTACTAAGTTGAACAAGCACACATATCACACATATGAACAAACATGAACAAGTATGAACAAACATGAACAGGTATGAACAATTATACATATGACAAAGTGTGTGTATATAATGGAGTTTATGAAGGAAATATACCTGTAAGCATGATCCATTTGTATACACGGGGCTCGGGACTCACACTCGGGGAGAAGTCCACTTGAGTTTATTCAAAGCTATGTAAACAGGTATTTACAAAAGGGCTTGGGACTTATACCTACATGGAGGCCCATGGTATATTTGAAAAGCAGACGCGTTGTTTGAAAAACGGTTTGAAAGGTATTGTTTTGAAAGAGTTTTCTGTACAAAGAAAAACTGTATAAAAGGAAAAAGGAGTGGGTCTTATACTCTCTAATATTCGAGAGGCCCCTGTTTTATTTTCATAAAACAGGGTGGATGGTTTTGAAAAAAAGATGTGAGATTTATTGTTTTAAAAACTGTTTGGAAGTAATTTGGAAAAAGTTTTCTGTTTAAAAAACTGTACAAAGAAAAAGAAAAGGGACTTATACTCTCTAATATTCGAGAGGCCCCACATCGTTTTGAAAATCAATTGATCAATTAAAAAGATTTAATCAATAGTTTCAAAAAGAAATGGTTTATTGTTTTTGAAAAGAATCGCGATCGCTCGTTTTAAAACAATTTGAATTTTGAAAGAAGTCAATTTAATCAAAAGATCATCCTCAATTAACACTTAGATGATTAGGGTTTGCTTCAAAAAATATTTACAAGTTACTAAGTTTGAAAATCAAATGAAAAATAATACTTAAAAGTATTAAAATTACTTAAAAACAAGTCATTTTAAAACTATTTAAAATGTATCAAATAAATATTTTTTGATGATTTTTTTTGATATTCTTAAAATATATATATTAAATGAGAGGTGTGTAAAAAATGAATGAAAAATGAATTGATTTGGTTAGTTAAATAATTAATTGAAGTTTGTTAAAAAATGAAAGAAAAATAGTTGTAAAAAAATGGTTTTGGTCCCTAGAGGTGTTGAACCCACGCCCTTGTGTTTACCAGCCAAAACACTTGCCAACCCAGCTGCGCGCGCAGCTTGTTATTATAACAACTTCGTTTAATTATATTTGGAAACTGATATTTGAAAATTATGAACAGAAAATGGCGCCAAGAACACCATCCCCATTTGATTTTGAAAATTCTTGAAACTGAACCAAATTGATCAAGTGAAGGGTCTATCTTGCTCGGTTTTGGACGAGGAACATGATGATAGCATTTAATTTCATTTATTTTCACTCTAAGACTATCAATTTTCTGATGAACACGAAGAACCCTAGAACTGAAATTCAATGTGAAATCGTGTGTGATCATGTTATGATGCAATTGATTGAGGGTTAATGATCCTCATAGGTGCAGAAACAAGATGGTATGCTCATATTTCATTTATGATGCGTGCAAGTATGAGTTTGAAGTTCAAGTGCACTTACCTCAAAAACGGCCAAACTGAGAATTGGATTTTGATCTGGAGATGTTACAGATGCTTTGTATCAATCTGAATAGCTTCAATGATGATTATGGAAGGTGTCTGGATGCTTGGAACCATATGAATTCATCTGTGCTAAGCTGTGGTACCCGAACTGCATAACCTTGGAGTGTGAATCGAATCTGAAGATTATGAGGTTACAGATCATATGTGAGTGTTTGAATAGTTCATATGTGATATATGTGAGGTGTTAGAAGTGTTATTTTGGACAAAAATGATCTTGAATGGATTTTGGCATGATAAGGCTTAGATTATGCATATTTGAGAAGTGAGGTAGTGATTTTGAGTTTGAGATGTTTTTAGAGTGTGTGAGTGGATCAAACACATCCCATATGATGTTTGTGGTTTGTGGGAAGCATCACTTTGGTCAGAAATTCAAAGGTTTAGAGGTTGAGCATTTTACCTCTTTGAAACTTAAGAAACTTGCATTCTAAGAAAGAAAGAGAAAGCCTATAATTTGTGTGACTTTGGTGTGATTTTGAATGGAGTTTGGACCTCTATTTATAGGCCAAAGAGTCTGCACTCAGAGCTTTGCAACTTGCTTCAAAGTTTGATGATTTGGCTTAAGGGATAGAAAGGAATCTTTCACATTTAATGCAATGGTTAAAAGTAACTAAACCATGGTTATTTTGGCCAAGCTTCTTATCTCTTTCCTATCTGATCTTAAACCAGAAAATATCATTCAATCATTGCTTTGGTGTGTCATTACTTGCATTATTTGGCAAATTGGTTCATAACTTTGCAAAAATGGCTTGAAATTTCAAGTGAAAATGGTCACTAATGTCAAAATTCAAAACCATAGCTACACTCCATATTTTTTCATGCTCTTGGACATTTTGGAAAGCTCATATTACATACTTCAAAACCCTAGTTGAAAGTTTCTTCAAGATCTTTAAGGAAGTGGGTGAAAAAGATCCATGAACTTTGAGAAAAATGAGGTTTTAAGTGAAGTTTTCAAAAGATACCAACTTTGAAGCTCCATATCTCTTAAATGGTTGATCTTATGGAAAAAAATTATATGTGACAAAGTTGTTCGTTGGATCAAAATCTATAACTTTCATGTTGGAAGTTTTTTTCAGTTTGTAGGTGAAATTTTGAGAAATTCCCTCCCAAAGTTTGGAAAAAACCATGAAAAACACTTAGAAAAATTTTCTAAGTATGAAAGTCAAACTTTTGACTTTTTGATTCTTGATTGATTTTCTTGATTTTTCTTGACCAAATGCCTTCTCATATCATATATTGATGATTTAAAACTTCAAAAGTCATGGTTGACCAAAATTCCCCAAAAGTCAATCGTGATTCTGTACAGTTGACTTTTTTAGACGAATCGCGTTTTTGGAGTTTTCAAATGGAACAGGCTATCCTCACCAAATGAGTGGTATGAATGGATCATATTGAAGCATTGGAGGATATTGAGCCATGGTTTGAGTTGTGGCACCATGCCTTGATTAAAAAGTCAGTTATTCAGTGAATTAGGTCAAAACCCTAATTGTCGACCTGATGAAATTGATGACTGTGGACCTTGAATTGAGATGCAATTCCCATGGGATATTGTCATAGGGATTATTTGAGGATGATTGAAACCTTTGATTGACTTCCTGGGGATTTTTAGGGTTTCCCAAATGTGATCCCTGATTTCAGTCCCTGATAGTTCAAAACCCTGATCTGAGGATTTGTCTGCTCAATCTTTGTGTAGGAGATGTTATGAGCCAATGGATTAGGTAAAAATGATGCACTTGAGGTCTTGATATCATGTCCCAAGCCATTAGGTCAAATTCTGAGCAAAAGTCAGGAGTGTGCTGTCTTCAGTCAAAACCCTAATTCAGTCGACTCAAAGCTGTTGAGCTTGTTGAAATGAATCTCTGAGGACCAAATGTTGATTATTGATGAAGATGATTCATTTGAGATGAAGGGAGAACAAAACCCTAATTGATTGTTATTTACACTGATGAGTGATTTCCTGATTAAATCCTGCTGAGTCACAAGTAGCAAACACAAGCTATGCAATTCGTTAGAGATGCAAATGATGCATATGCAAATGATATGAGGTGGTATCTTAGGTCAAAAATTGGGGTATGACAGATTAGGATAGTAGTCTGAATCAACAGAGCGAAAGTTTGAGACGAGGATTTTTAATCAATGGAATTTAGTAGAGATTTTTAATTTAATTATGCAAAAGCCAATGGACCTTCGGATTACCTTTAGTTAAACGAAATACATACTGATACCTGTCTTTTATTATTATTCTTTATTTTCTAACAATCACTTTCCCTTAGGAACAATCGAAATTTTAGTACTCCTAGCTTTACATAGTAACCTTAGATAACGGTAGATCGATTCATAGTCCCTGTGGATTCGATATCTTTTAAAACTACACGACACGACTGTGCACTTGTAGTTATCAGATTTATAGACACGTAAAGTCGCGATCACCTTTGATGATTATGAGAAGAACATCAACTCCTGGAAACAAGAGATAAAGGCACTCGAGGACAAGATAAAAGAAGCTGAACGTTGTCAGGCAGCCATACAAAAATCTAACCAACAAGATTTGCTCGAAGTGGTGCAGTCGGGAATTAAACATTTCGAGACTGCACAGAAATTAGTGCCAGAGATCGAAAGATTGAAGAAACAACGGGCACTAATTGAGCTTCGTATGTCTTCGTGGGAGGCTCAATACTTGAAGATCAAAACGGATCTCCCTAAAGATTTTAACTAGATGTTTTCAGTCCTGTTACTTGTTGCACCTTTGTTTTGTAATCGAAACTACTGTAGACCCATAATATTTGTATGCTTGACTCCCATTTATATCTATAATGTTTGCCAGCATTACTTTTAGCGAATCTAAACATTTCTGCCAAAATATATCTTTAGATTTTCTACAGTGCTTTTTATTTAATGCAACGTGTAGAACCTGAACATCTTTCGCAGCATCCTTGCCTCTAGACTTGACGTTTCCCCTTCTCTAGCCATAATCATTATTAAACAGTGACGTCACTTTCTCCAAAACGTCGGTTTAAGACGTGCGTGCATCAGTTTCATGATTACTTCTCAACTTCCAAGAGCGGGAAACGGCGGAAGCCATAACTTCTTTCTTTGGAAAACCAACCGCAGTCCAATCACTCATTAACAATTTAAAACCACCCTTCAGTATTCCTAGTCTATATAAAGGGTCAAATATTGTCTTCATTTCTTCATTCATGCGCTTTTTCTCCAAACCAAACACAGAAAAAGAAAACACACAACTTCTCTCTCAGAACACCTTTCTTATCTTGCAATGGCTGAAACTCTCTCCTTTAACAACATCAAAGCCCTCATCAGAGGCGAGTTCAGACTCTCTGAGGATGAACTTGTTCGTCATTTTATCAATATCGAAAACCTCTTTGTCAACCAAGAACTGGACTTCTATTTTGAAGAAGTCTTGGAGGGTGCTATCTACCCCAACATGGTGGCAGAATTCTGGATGAATGCGTCTTTACGCATAGATCCTGAAGGTAGGACCACCATTGATTCTGAAATTCGACACGCTCGTCTCATCATCACTCCCACCACTATTGCCAACCTAATAAGATGCAATAACTCTGGTGCAACTTTTGATGACAACAGTTTCAGCATGACTACTCATCTCATGTTGAGAACTCTTATGGACAATGATCGCTTCAGTGCCAAAGTCATCAGGATCTGGCACCAGATGCTCGTGGGGAACTTCCAACCTCGGCGGATCGATGAAAACAACATCATGGTTGAAGACTTGGAGTTTATCCTCTGTGGTCTTCGAGGGAGGAAAATTAACATTCCTTTAATGATCTTTAAAGGACTTGTTAAAGCTGTCTCTATCGGTGTTGACCGTCGAGGGAGTGTGACTTGTCTTCCCTACGGGAGACTCCTCAGTTACATTTTCCTGAAGAAAGGTGTAGTGAGGCGGATGCGTGATTCTGGAGCCAGGGATATGTTCGAAGCTGAACCTTCGCCTGTGCTGTCCTTGGAAGGCTTGGACCAAAGGATCAACTAGCTAGTTTTTTCCTTAGGTTTTTTTTTTTTTTTTATTTATATGCCTTCTTTTTTTTTTCTTCTTCTTTTTTTTTTTGTAATCTTGGATCCTGTTCTTTGGATCCTTTGTAATGCATGTACTTCTATGTTTTTAAATGAAAAATATTTTTGGTGTCTCCTTAGACTCTTTTCCTTCCATTTAAAACTTATTCTGATCGCAAAGCCATTTTGATCAACGTAGCGTATATGTTTTGACACATGTCTGACCATTTTGGCTTTTCGTAGTACCCTGAGTATCTACGTTTTTGCAATCCTTACTTCGTACATACTTGGTTTATATCTCTTCAAATATTTCCCGTTTACTCTTAAGATCCTACGATCTTCTGCTAATTCTTCAATTTCGTAAGCATTGTTCGAGAATACTTTCAAGATTCGAAAGGGTCCTTCCCAATGTGGGGACCATTTACCAAGTGCCTGATTCTTTCGATCTATAGGTAAAATAACTTTCCAAACTAAGTCATTATTAACAAAAGTTTTACGTTTCACCTTTTTATTATATGCTCTGGACACTCTTTCCTTTTGCCTTTTTATCATTTCCAGTGCTCGAAGTCTGTCTTCGTCCAAATCTACTAACTCATTCATCATTAACTCCCAGTATACATTGGGAGGAATGTCTGCTTGTCTTTGTATTCTTACCGATTGCAAACATATCTCAATTGGGAGTACTGCATCATGTCCAAACGTCAACTGGAAAGGAGTTGTATTTGTAGCTTCTTTTGGAGATGTCCGACAAGCCCAGAGTGCTTGATCTAAAGTCTTATGCCAGTTCTTAGGTTTCTTTCCCACATGTTTCTTAATAAGGCCAATTATTATTTTGTTTGCTGCTTCAACCTGTCCATTTGCTTGAGCGTAATAAGGTGTAGAAGTAAATAACTTGAAACCTATTTCTCTGGCAAAGTCTTGCATTTTTCGTCCAGTAAAGACTGATCCCTGATCAGTTGTTATACTTTATGGGATTCCAAACCTATATATAATGTGTTTCTGAATAAACTCAATCACAGCCTCTTGATCCACATTTGCCAGTGGTATTGCTTCGACCCATTTTGTGAAATAGTCTATTCCTACCAAAATGTACCTTTGACCTTTAGATGACTTGGGGTGAATTTCTCCAATCAAATCTAATGCCCATCCCCTGAAAGGCCATGGTTTTACTATCGTACTTAATTCGTTTGCTGGAGCGTGTTGGATACCTGCATGTTCTTGGCACCCTTTCGCAAACTCTATGCAATCTTTTAACATCGAAGGCCAATACATCCCATAACGAAACAAGAGCCATTTCATTTTGTGCCCTGCTTGATGTGCACCACATGCCCCACTATGTACGTTCGACAGAGCCAAATATGCTTCTGCTTCACCCAAACATTTCAACAATACCCCTTCAGGAGTTTTCTTGAACAATTCATTTCCCATCAGAAAATATGACAATGCTCTATACTTGATTTTCCTGTCTGTATCCGTCGAAGGGTTTTTTAGGTAGTTAATAATTGGACTCCTCCAATCTGTGTCTGCCAACGAGTCTATATTCAGTACTTCGAATTGTTCTTTGTTGGCATAACCCAATTGTGAGTTCTCTAGATCACTTGGCGAAAGTTTAGCAAACATTGCTCTTCCTCTTACTTCAATCAATTCTTCCAACTTTTCTTTTGATACTTTATATCCTGAAGCTAATTGTGCCAAGTCGTTTGCTTCCTGGTTATTCACCCTCGATACGTGTTTTAATTCCACATATTCGAATTTCTTGAGTAGCCTATTTGCAATGACAAAATACATGATCAAATTCTCTTTGATACACTTGTACTCCTTTGTCAATTGTTTGATGACCAATTCGGAGTCTCCTTTAATTTCGACTCTGGTTGCCCCCAATTCTAACAAAGCCTCAAGTCCAGCAATTAATGCTTCGTATTCAGCTTCATTGTTGGAGCACAATGGACCTTCGATTTTAAACTTGAGCTTTGTTGGAATTCCATCAGGAGAAATTATCAACATTCCAACCCCAGTACCCTCTCTATGCGTTGAACCATCAAAGTATAACTTCCAAGGTTTTAAGTCCACATAATGCTGATGATTCTCAACCACCGCATGGTCGACAATGAAGTCTGACACAATCTGACCTTTTATTGCCTTGAGAGGCTGAAATATTAATGAATATTCAGTAAGGGCCAAAGCCCACTTGCCAATTCGACTATGTAGTATTGGCTTAGATAACATATGTTTAATAACATCACAATGAGATGAAACGTAAACATCAACTGGCTTTATATAATACTTAAGTTTGATACAGGAGAAATACAAACAAAGGCAGAGTTTTTCTATATCAGTATATCTAGTCTCTGCATCATTGAGTACTCTACTTAAGTAATAAATGGCTCTCTCGATGCCATTCTCATCCTCCTGGGCAAGCATGCTGCCTATTGTTTTATCTGATGCTGAAATGTATAGGCGCATGTGCTTCTTCCCATTTGGGGGAGACAGAATTGGTGGACAAGTCAAGTATTGCTTTATCTGATCGAAAGCTTCCTGATGTTCAACACGCCATTCGAATTTTCCTTGCTTAAGCCGAAGTAGAGGTGAGAAAGCTTGCGTGCGTCCACTCAAGTTAGAGATAAATCTCCTTAAGAAATTTATCTTACCCAATAATGATTGTAGTTCTTTCTTCGTGGATGGGGACTTGGTTTCCCTAATGGCTTTCGTCTTGTTCTGGTTAATTTCTATCCCTTTTTTGTGGACTACGAACCCCAAGAAATCACCTGCCTGCACAAAGAAAGCACATTTAAGGGGGTTCATCTTCAAGCCATATTTCCTCATTCTTTCGAATGATTGGCTCAGATGATCGAGATGACTCATACCCGAGGTAGATTTTACCACAATGTCATCTATATACACTTGCATGAATGTTTCTATAAAGTCATGAAATATAGAATTCATTGCTCTTTGATAAGTTGCCCCAGCGTTTTTCAAACCAAAAGGCATCACAACCCATTCGTAAGTGCCTATTGCCCCTGGGCAACGAAATGCTGTCTTGGATACATCATCTTCTGCTATAAAAATTTGATTGTATCCCGAATATCCATCCAACATGCTCAAATACTCAAAACCTGCGGCTGAGTCTACTAGCATTTCTGCTACAGGCATGGGATACTCGTCTTTAGGAGTGATAACACGAAAATGTATCGTTTATTTGGCTCGATTTATATCAATTATTTCCCTATTTTATCTTAATTATGTTGCTTTATGTTGGTATTATGCTGGTATTTTCATTGTTTTAGGTTTTATGTTCGTTTTGAGGACTATTTGTGAAAAGGAGAAGAAATGGAGCTAAATCCACTACTATTTATGCTTAAAAGATGAAAAAGGGGTGCTGAAGTAAGAAAGGGGTGCAAAGAAGACCCAATTGTGAAAAGATGCAAGCCCAATCCACGAAGATAGAGGGAGATGCCCATCTCCAAATGGAGACCCCCGTCTCCAAATGGAGACCCCCGTCTCCAAACTGAGACCCCCGTCTCCAAAGTTGAGATGCCCATCTCCAAAGTTGGAGACCCCCGTCTCCAAAGGCCCAAAGCCCACAAATGACCACGTCACAAATGGAGACGCCCGTCTCCAACCCTCCCTAAAAAAGCTCCACTTGAGACGCACGTCTCAAGTCTGTTTGCCTAGTCTTCCTGAAGAAGTGGAGACGTGCGTCTCCCAAGTCTGCGTCAGAAGGTGCTATATTCACGGAACGAAACTGCCTATGCTCAGCTATAAAAGGAGACTGATACTTCAGTTTCCAGTGTCCGAGTTTTTCAGCAAGGATCAACATTTTAGTTTTAAGCTTTCGTATTATTTTTATTCCAGTATTTTATTTCCAGCATTAGAAGAATTTATCGAAGAACAATCCAACCGATTTGTGGTGGAGGTTCGAGTACTTGAAGATCTAAAGATTTATTCCAGATTAATTTTATTCAGGTTTATTATTTACCGCCTTTATTTATATTTATTGCATGATATATTATATGCCAATTAATATGCCTAATATTATGAACCGAATTTATTTATGCATGTTTAACCATATTAATATGTCTGGCTAATTTATTTAGATGTCGGTATGTAAAGTAATTTAACCGTAGGGATCCGAAATAAATTGGCTTAATTATGTTTTATTAAATGTCACTTGTTTTTGGTTTGTATGTCTAATTTAATTAGTAAGTCTTAAAACCAATAGAGCGAAAGTTTGAGGGGTTAAGACGGTCAAAGGTTAAAATCAATAGAGCGAAAGTTTGAGATCTTTAACTGGATAGTAGACATAGGACATTAGTTTTAAGGATGGCGAAAGCGTATTAGAACTAATTAGAACTTATTTATTTTCAAAAAGTGTTTTTAAACCCGCGCGGGATGGCGAAAGCGTACGTTAGGGATATTAGCATGTTCCGAGTCAACAGAGCGAGAGTTTGAGATTAGGAGATTTAAATAGATAACGACTTCATAAAACAAGCATTTTATTAACTATGTTGTTTTCAAAAAGCTTTTCTAAATCTAATGGGATGGCGAAAGCGTACATTACGAGTTAGGATAGTAGTCTAAATCAACAGAGCGACAGTTTGAGAGGAGGACTTTTAATCAATAGAATTAATAAAGATCTTTAATTGAATTAACACCATAGCCAATGGACCTTCGGATCACCTAAGTTAGATGAAATACATACTGATATCCGTTTGTTATTATATTTTATCTAGATTTAGGATTTTAGTTTCCCCATTTATAAAAAAAACCCAAATATCATTAGCCTTAGCTTTACATAGTAACTTTAGATAACGGTAGGTCGATTTATAGTCCCTGTGGATTCGATATCTTTTAAAAC
The DNA here is from genome assembly GCF_029867415.1 of Vicia villosa. Classification (NCBI taxonomy): domain Eukaryota; kingdom Viridiplantae; phylum Streptophyta; class Magnoliopsida; order Fabales; family Fabaceae; genus Vicia; species Vicia villosa. The sequence continues at coordinate 87,112,682 of NC_081180.1, read as the reverse complement.
TACACGACACGACTGTGCACTTGCAGTTATCCCGACTAATAGACACGCAAAGTCGCGATCAAGTTTTTGGCGCCGTTGCCGGGGACTATTCAAGTCGATATCGTAACTCGCTGTTACACCGTAGAGACTAAGGCATTTTCTTTCTTTTCATTTACTACTATGTATCACCCAAACTTTTTCTATAACCCCCACTCCCAGTATTTCGAGGAATCATCTGGATCCTATAAATCCGATCTCGAAATACTATTGGAGAATTTCAATTCTGCGCCACCAATTCATTCTCACCCAAATTACCTCTGCAACTCCAAATCTCAACATTTCGAGGAACCACAAGAAACCTACAATCCAAACCTCGAAACATTAATTGGGGATTACAATTCGACACTAGCTTATCCTCAACCGAATTCCCTTTACAATCACCAATCCCAACATTTTGAGGAACCACAAGAATTTTATTCCAACCAAACCTATCCTCAACCGAATTTCCTCTACGATCACCACAACCAATATTTTGAGGAGTCACCAGAATCCCGTAAATCTGACCTCGAAATAATAATGGAAAATTTTAATGAAACATCTATGATGACAAGGAACTTTGTGGAAATAAAAAATGCGATGCTTACCTACTTCGAGGAACCACAAGATTCCTATAATTCTAACCTCGAAGCATTAATAGAGGATTCCAATGCAACGCAAAATTATCATCAACCAGATTTCCTCTACGATCACCATGCCCAACATTTTGAGGAGTCTAAAGATTATCCTAAATCCAACCTCGAAATCATAATGGAGGAATTCATTGAAGCACAAACTCTCTCTAGGCTAGAATCTATGATGACGAAGCACTTTGAGGAAACAAAAAATGCAACGCTAGCTCCCTTTGAAGAACCTCAAGAATCCCATAATTTTAGCTTTGAAACATCAATGGAGGATCTCGACGAGACGCTAACTCACTCTAGATTAGAAGCCATGATGGAGAACTTTGTAGAGACACAAACCGTCCAAAACCAAGAGTTTATCAAACAAAGTCTTCAAAACAATGAAACCCTTAGGCAACTGACCACTATGGTTGAGTCCCTCGCAACTCACAACATGGCATTAGAAACTCAAATCTCCCAACTTGAACAAAAGTCGCTAGGACACTTACTTGAGGAGTATATGGAAACAACCATTAGTGAAGAACAAATTGAAATTCCTGAGGAGAGTGATAATGAGATTGAGGAGAGTGATTATGAGATTGAGAAGAGTGATGATGTGGTTGAGAAGAGTTCTAGTGAGAAAAGAGTGGAGATTGACAAAAATCCACCAACACAAACTGAAAGGGAGGTTGTAGAAGAGGTAGAGAGGGAAGCACCTATTATTATTCCTTTTCCCTATACCCCACCGATTTCTTTCCCGCAAAGTTTTATGGAAGCTAAGGTAGACTCCAAATCCATAATGTATGTGAAGGTATCAGAAAATATCAACACTAATGCACCCTTATTTGAAGTCTTGCATAAAAAGAGAAATTTAGACGACCATGAAACTAAGGATATCATTAGTGATAAGAGGGTAAGGTTAATCTTTGAGGTGGTGGATAATATCACTAAGCCCGAACTTGAAAAGCTGATACTTAGGATCGATCCAGAACCGCCACCACGATTTCAAAAGAATGAACCACCCCACAGAAGAAAGAAAAGAAAAGGTGAGGGATATGTGAGATGGCTTGATAAGTGGCCATGGAAAACGAGGTTTGCTAAAAGTTCAACCAAGGAGTCATTCTCGAGAGAACCACCTTGAGTGCTTGCACTCTTAAACCGTCGAGCTATCGACGTTAAACAAAGCGCTGCGTGGGAGGCAACCCACGAGTTTTCAGTTTAATGTTTTTCTTTTATTGTTTGAATTTGCAGAAAATAAAAGTATGGATCGCTTGTCACGTCTCAACCATATCTAGGCGAAAAATCTATAGACGATCGTCTCAAAGATGAGCAGGTCTCCACGCGCATTCCTACGAGTGTTGCTGCTGGTGGTGACACAATTGATGAGTATGATAGGAGAAGGTATTTCCTCCGGACGCGGAGTGGATTTGGTCGTGATGGAACGCCGGTAGCATCCATATAGGTTCTGTCTTTTCTTCTCCACCTTAGATCGAAACATTGAGGACAATGTTTGGTTTAAGTGTGGGGGAGAAGCTTTACCGCTTTCATTTATTGCTTTATTGTTTTCTAGTTATGTTGTCAAGTCTTTATATATGATTTTCTGTTGTTTATCAAATTTCCCCAAAATTTAAAAAATTTCAACCTCCATCAAAAATTTGAATTTTGACGCATGGCATACACACTCTGAAAGTATAGAGGTTGTCACACTTTAGGCATTGTTAGAAAAACTTGGAGATGTTTTAACAACATCGATACCGTCCTGACACCCTAAACCCCCTAATTATGTGATATCAATTTGAGTACCCATTATGCCGAGACCTTAGGCTCAAGTTTTCAAAGTAGCTCTTAAGTAGTTTATATTAGCAGTCGGCACCATCTTAAGCACAAACTACGTAGGGAGTCGATGAATATAAGTGAATGATCCTGTTTTTAATAGATAAATGATTTGATTGAAAAAAAATAACCCTCTAAGTTAGGTGACCCTCACCCGGTCATTTAGCCCAACGGTTGTTACGCATATAAGGATTTAATAATTAGCACCCACTGTTTGTTGGCCTAGAGGTCACTGGTACTGGGCTTGGTAGGGTGGACTACGGTCCGATCCCCCGCAACCGCTGTTGGGAAAGATGGGGCTTCGCCATTTAAAAAAAACCAGAACCCCGTGCTAAAGAAAAGAAAAGGATCATAGTCGCTAACCGATTTCCCTACTATGTGCGTGTACGGATAACGGGCTTAATGTGATTGCGCTTGAATGAAAAGAGTGAAAGGAAAAACGAGAGATATAGGTTGAGTTATAATGGCATAATTCGAATTGGTTTGTATAAGGAGGGAGTTTTTGAACATTGTGTCGTTACGGTATCCTTGGTGTTGATATCTATTACCTATCGATGTAACATTTGCCTAACATAAATATGATTAGGAGTCGTGTCATGCCCTTGTCTCGAAACTTGCTTAATCATTTTCTTTTTACCGTGTGGTTGATTGCTTGAGGACAAGCAATGGTTTAAGTGTGGGGGTATTTGATAACACGAAAATGTATCGTTTATTTGGCTCGATTTATATCAATTATTTCCCTATTTTATCTTAATTATGTTGCTTTATGTTGGTATTATGCTGGTATTTTCATTGTTTTAGGTTTTATGTTCGTTTTGAGGACTATTTGTGAAAAGGAGAAGAAATGGAGCTAAATCCACTACTATTTATGCTTAAAAGATGAAAAAGGGGTGCTGAAGTAAGAAAGGGGTGCAAAGAAGACCCAATTGTGAAAAGATGCAAGCCCAATCCACGAAGATAGAGGGAGATGCCCATCTCCAAATGGAGACCCCCGTCTCCAAATGGAGACCCCCGTCTCCAAACTGAGACCCCCGTCTCCAAAGTTGAGATGCCCATCTCCAAAGTTGGAGACCCCCGTCTCCAAAGGCCCAAAGCCCACAAATGACCACGTCACAAATGGAGACGCCCGTCTCCAACCCTCCCTAAAAAAGCTCCACTTGAGACGCACGTCTCAAGTCTGTTTGCCTAGTCTTCCTGAAGAAGTGGAGACGTGCGTCTCCCAAATCTGCGTCAGAAGGTGCTATATTCACGGAACGAAACTGCCTATGCTCAGCTATAAAAGGAGACTGATACTTCAGTTTCCAGTGTCCGAGTTTTTCAGCAAGGATCAACATTTTAGTTTTAAGCTTTCGTATTATTTTTATTCCAGTATTTTATTTCCAGCATTAGAAGAATTTATCGAAGAACAATCCAACCGATTTGTGGTGGAGGTTCGAGTACTTGAAGATCTAAAGATTTATTCCAGATTAATTTTATTCAGGTTTATTATTTACCGCCTTTATTTATATTTATTGCATGATATATTATATGCCAATTAATATGCCTAATATTATGAACCGAATTTATTTATGCATGTTTAACCATATTAATATGTCTGGCTAATTTATTTAGATGTGGGTATGTAAAGTAATTTAACCGTAGGGATCCGAAATAAATTGGCTTAATTATGTTTTATTAAATGTCACTTGTTTTTGGTTTGTATGTCTAATTTAATTAGTAAGTCTTAAAACCAATAGAGCGAAAGTTTGAGGGGTTAAGACGGTCAAAGGTTAAAATCAATAGAGCGAAAGTTTGAGATCTTTAACTGGATAGTAGACATAGGACATTAGTTTTAAGGATGGCGAAAGCGTATTAGAACTAATTAGAACTTATTTATTTTCAAAAAGTGTTTTTAAACCCGCGCGGGATGGCGAAAGCGTACGTTAGGGATATTAGCATGTTCCGAGTCAACAGAGCGAGAGTTTGAGATTAGGAGATTTAAATAGATAACGACTTCATAAAACAAGCATTTTATTAACTATGTTGTTTTCAAAAAGCTTTTCTAAATCTAATGGGATGGCGAAAGCGTACATTACGAGTTAGGATAGTAGTCTAAATCAACAGAGCGACAGTTTGAGAGGAGGACTTTTAATCAATAGAATTAATAAAGATCTTTAATTGAATTAACACCATAGCCAATGGACCTTCGGATCACCTAAGTTAGATGAAATACATACTGATATCCGTTTGTTATTATATTTTATCTAGATTTAGGATTTTAGTTTCCCCATTTATAAAAAAAACCCAAATATCATTAGCCTTAGCTTTACATAGTAACTTTAGATAACGGTAGGTCGATTTATAGTCCCTGTGGATTCGATATCTTTTAAAACTACACGACACGACTGTGCACTTGCAGTTATCCCGACTAATAGACACGCAAAGTCGCGATCAAGGAGTAGCTGCATTAAGGTCACGAAAGTCTATGCATACTCTTAATGAGCCATTCTTTTTAATTACAGGTACTATATTAGCAATCCACTCAACACACCTTGTAGTTTGGATAAATTTGCACCGTAAGAGTCTTTCGACCTCTGTTTTAATCTTCGAGTGAATCTTTGGCGCGAATCTTCTGGGAGTTTGCTTTATGGGCTTCTTCCCTTCTTTTATTGGTAATTTTAGTTCGACTAAATCCCTTCCTAGACCAGGCATCTCATCATAGTCCCAAGCAAAACAATCTCTGTTTTCTTTCAGCATTTTGATGACCGTTGCTTTCAATTCTGGTTCTAGTTTCGCGCTGATATACGTTATCCTTTTTTGATCATTGTCTCCAAGATTTACTTCTTCAAGTGGATCTTGGGCCAACATCTTTATATTCGACGCCATTGGGTCTTTTTCGAATCCCAAAGGTTCCTCGTCGTATATTGCATCCAACCTTTGGTTTGGTTCTTCTCTTATGATCTCTTCGTCTGGAGCCGTGTGTTCAGGGAGTTCGAAACTCGTACGTATCTCCAATTATGTTATTCCTTCTTTGGTTAGAACTGCATCTATCTTTGTATTTGATAGTTCGGCTTCGAGAGCCGCCTTCCTTTTGTTCTCGGCCACATAGGCCGAAATCTTTTCGAAGAACGAAGACTCAGACATGATTAATGTCATCGTCCCAGCCTGTTGGCCGTACTGTCGGATAATTCCCCAATGGTGCTGTATCTGGTGGACCATCCATGATCTCTCTATCCCATTGGAATCCATTTGGGTGTAACGTTAAATAGTACAATGCATTTTTATTTGAGGTATACATCTCTTCTGCAGCATGACAAGGGCCTATGTTTGCCAGGTTCCTATCGAAGTTGGTTTTGTTCACCTGGTTGACTTCAGCCATGTAGTAACTCTGATCACCTTCGATATTCTCCACTATACCATCTTCTCTCCAAATTGTCACCCTCTGATGCATTGTTGAGGGCACAGCTGCTACCCCATGAATCCATTCCCTACCAAGCAAAAGGTTGTAGTTTGCCTTTGCTGGTATAACCATGAACATGGTTGGCCTGGTAACTGAGCCTACTGTCAAATTGACTTGAACAACTCCCAGTGTTTGTCCTATTTTGCCCTCGTAGTTAGATAAAACCATGTTATGTGGCCTTATATCCGTATCGAACATACCAATTCTTTTTAGCATGTATTGAGGCATTAGGTTCACCGCTGCTCCCCCATCAACTAGGACTTTATTAATGCCAACGTTCTCAATCTTAACCCTGATATAGAGTGGCTTCAAATGATTTCGCATACCCTCATCAGGCCTTTCGAAGAAAGCATTCTGTTCTTCTACTGCACCATTATTCAGAACATAGTAACACACAGGTTTGTGTTTTGTCATTTCTTCGATATCAGCCTCTTCACAGTCTTCCACTTCAGTTTCCTGATTAAACTCGTGAGGGAGTACGGAAACAACATTGCAATTCAAGTTTATAGATGACACTCCATCAGAATCAAAATCATTTGTCATTCTATCCTCTTCTTTCCAGGAATTTGAACGCATCTTTTCTTCTTCATCCAAGAGTTTTTCAGCTTCGAATAATCTGCGTTCCACCGGAGGTTTGTTTGACTTTGCCCCCTGGTATGGGACTTGGTTGCTACTAGATTCTCCAGCTTCTCTTGGCCTGTATTCCTTCTGAGCCTTTTTTATTCTCTGATGCCTTCTCCACTGGGACCGAGACATAGGATTTTTTCCTTTATAATTCTCCAATCGATACGCCTCTCGATTTGGTCTTTGAAATTGTTTCCTATATGCCATTGCAGTTTTACCACCTTGGTCCCAACTTCGCCATTTGTTGGTTCTTGCATTAGCTTGCACCCACCTATCCCTTGGCGCATCTGCAGGGATTCTGAAAGTTACCCTTCGAGTTCTGGGGTGTGGGCTATCAGGCCTCTTTGTTGGAGTCCATATGTCGAAACCGTACAGGTTAGGACGCAACCCCTGAGTTTCTTGACTCATGTAGCAATACACACGTTTGAGTGATCGTGCTAGCATTTCATCATAGACTGCCCCACATCTTGGGCAGAGAGCAACTTCAGTGTTTTCTTTGTGGCATCTGACCAAAAATCCTACCAAGCTTTCCTCCATCTTTGGGTACAGTTGTAGTAGGGGATTTGGCTCTCTTCCTGGGTGTTCCCACCTTTCGCGTCGAACCCTTTCGAAGTTGGCTTCGACCCTTCGATTCAGCATGATCGAACACCTTGGACACATCCATTGCTTACCACCATTTCTCTCGTGGCAATTCCAGAGATATTCTTTGAGGCTTTCGGTTCTTGGAGGAACTTCGATGCCCCTATTTTGCCTCGTCAGCCATGTCTCTAGTTCGCCAAATTCAGACACTGGTCGTCTGGCGCTGACCATGTTAACCGCTGCTGGAGGAACTTCAGAGATCTGGATTTTCTGGAATTTCATCCTGAGGTCTTCGGTGGCCTCACTGTTTTCTTCCTTCGATGCTTCAGTTATTTCTGTCTTGGAAGATTCTTCAACAACAGTGTTGAAGACTATTTCACCTTTTAGGCTTTCAGTAGCCTGCTTTCCATTGAACATTGCTTTAGTCTCCACAACTTCAACTTCAGATGCCTCCACCATGTTGATATCTTCTACCTCGCAGAGGCTAGCGTCAGCAATGTTCAGGGGATTGGTATCGACCCTCATATGACTCTTGGTCTTGTCAGCAAACTTCAACCTTCCATCATTGAGAGCATTTTGAATTAGATCCCTGAAAAGAAAATATTGAGAAGTTTTATGGCCTAAAAACCCATGATATTTACAAAAACCTCTTTTCTTCCGTTGTTCCAACGGAGGAATTTTTGAATTTGGAGGTAGTATCATTTGGCCATCTTTTACCAATAAATCAAATATTTCATCACACTTGGTAATGTCGAACGTATAAGTTTTCTTAGGGAACCTATCATTCTTATCGTTTTCTACTGGGTTTTTTCCGTTTGCAGGATTTAGCAATTTGCAGGCGTAAGGTGGCGCTTCTTTCAATTCAGCCAAGTCTATTTCGACTTCTTCAGGGCTATATGAGTCATTGAAAGACTCATCATCAGCGTCCTCGGCTTCGACGTACGCTACTCTTTCTTTCTTATAACTTTTATTCGCCCTAACTTTTTCTGCCTTCAGGCGTTCGACTTGTCGAACCCTGTCTGCTAATTGGGCCATGTCCCTAAGGTATTGGGTATCTAGTTTCTTTCTTATTGAATAATCTAGACCACCTGCAGCCATTTCGACAAGTTCATGCTCTGGGACTGTTGTAAAACACCTTGATTTCAACAAACGAAACCTATTTAAATAATCATCAATTGTTTCTGTGAATTTTCTTTTAACACTGGCCAATTCTTTCAAACTTATCTTAGTTTGACCCATGTAGAATTGCTCATGAAAAAGCCTTTCCAAGTATGCCCATGCATCTATCGAATTTGGTGCCAAAGTAGTAAACCAAATGAAGGCATTCTTTGTCAACGAACTAGGGAAATATTTGATCCTTAAATCCTCGTTTCCCGCTAAGTCTCCTGCTTCTGTCAAATATCTAGCAATATGTTCCACCGTTGACTCATTAGTTTCGCCTGAAAATTTTGTAAATTTGGGTACCTTAGTGCCCCTAGGCAATTCTGTCTGCATGATATAATCTGATATAGGGGATGTATAGTTTGGGCGTCTAAGTCCAGTACTAAGGCCATTATTGGCCATAACCCTTTCTATCATGGCAGTTAAGTTATTTTCTTCAGCCAGATTTTCTCTTCTGACTCTTTGAACAACCTCATCTGGGTGTTCGTTCCTACCCACAATCCCTAATCTGGGTCGCTCCTCCTCCGTTTCTTGTCGAACGGGGACGGCTTTTTGATTTGAAGCTTCTAAGTTAATTACTGGAGTTCCTTCGAACATCTCTGTTCTTCGTGAGGGGCCTACATCCCTAGTGGCTGTCCTAGATGACGGAACTATATCTTGTACACGTTCCAAAATGGGCCTCTCTTCTTGATTCGAAGGCTGTTTGTCTTTCCTTTTAGGTGGTGTTATTCTCATGAATTCCGCCATTCGATTCATTTGAGATGATATCTTTTGGAAAGTCTCCATGTTTTCTCTATTTGTAGTAGTAACATTTACCATTAGTGGGCTTAAAACTGAAGTCAATTCTCTGGCCAAAACCCCTACCATATCATGGTTGCTTGCATCCATTTCTTGTCGAAATGCTGCTTGGTTATTTGTGGTAAAGTGGGGCACCTGGGTAGAAAAACCAGTGTTATGTGCACTTCGACCCACTGAACTAACATTCGGTGAAAATGTCGCATTGTTAGTTGGGGCATATATAGATCCTGCCCCTCGTACGCCTGTTCCATATGGGTATGGCATTCCATATGAACTATTTGGTCTCCATTCGAAGGCGGAATTCGTGCCTTGACCAGACAAATTATTTGCAGCATTTGTCGAGGCAAACAATACGTCCTCTGCGCTTGTGGATGAGGGTGCGGTTGTCGACACTGAAACTGGAATAGTCCCTGAAAGCCCTGTATTATTTTCAGGCAAAGCCTGGGAATTATCTGCAGGTCTCGATCCATTTGGACCCGTTGCATCTTGTGTTCCTTGAGTAGAAGTCGAATTTGCCGCTCCTGATCCCGAACCTTGTGGGGGATCTCGATCACCCCCTGCACTGGCCGTAACGACCATTTTCTTGTTGTACCTTCGTTTGGGAATCGGTTGTGCACTGTTCTTTAATTTACCGTTCCTAAGGTTCATACAAGATCTTGATATTGTCTAGACAAAAATAAAGCAATTGATTAAAACAATCTGCTTGACACTGTCCCACTAGGCGTGCCAATTTGTTTACGGTGATTTCCGGTAAACAACCGCTAGTCTTCCAAACTATAATAAATATGATTTGGTTACTCGCAGGATCGACTAGATTGATCCTAGGACACATAGTCAAGAAGATTGTTATCAATGTTCATTCGAACCATATTCATGATTTGTCTTCTTCAATAAGCGTTGTTCGATTAAAGAACAAATAGTCTTGACAATCACTTTGTTATATATAAATGTGACTTCAACGAAAAGATAAGTAACATAACATATGAAATTAAAAGGACTATTAAAACGTAAAGAATCTTAAACTGCAGAAACGTTAAAGACTTTGAAAGTAAATAATATGAAAGTAATTCGAAAGTAAATGACATTAAAGTAAAGATACAGAAATGTAAATGGCAAGAAGTAAACGAAATGCAGTAATTCTGGAAGATATTTAAAAACAAAAGATAATACACATGTATTAAAGTGGTGGTGTCATACGTACATTTTCTCAGCGAACTCTTTCTCTTAACGCTTGATACTTGAGTAAATATGTGAGTGATTTGTACAAAATGAACACACAGAATCCTAACATTAAGACTCCTATTTATACTAGTTTCGACCTTAACGGTCCTACACTAATCTGCTGCCACGTTTCTCATAAGAACTTCTAGCGACGCCATCTGTTACTTGGACAGTTACGAAACCGTCTTCGAATTTCAAATCTTCCCGCCTGAGTCCGTCTTCGACGTGTGGCAGTGTATTAAACAAACACTACGAAAAACACGCTAAGTAGTAATACTTGAATATATTTATAAATTTTGTCTAAGTCCCCAAAGACACATACTTTTCACTAGCTTTCAGTATTCATTATCTTCATAGCGAACTTAGAAATCTTTACTCTCGAAGTATGACCATCAGTAGCCATTCTTTTATTTTTAAGGGATGGCCATCAGTAACCATCTTTCCTTCGATTTTCTACTTCTTCGAAGGACAAATACTACAAAACGAAATCTTCAGCTAACACCCGGTGAATAGTTCTTACCCAATCAAATCACTATCCTCGTGAAATGATGTTAGCCAATGAGATCGTGACAGCTGTTTTCCTTTTTTCAATGTTTTAAACTCTAAAACTAAATAACCGTTGGATGTTTTGAATTGTGTGCGTTCAATAGTGCTTATCCCGGTGAATAGCTCTTACCCAATCAAATCGCTATCCTCGTGAAACGATGTTAGCCATTAAGATCGTGACAGCTGTTTTCCTTTTTTCTATGTTTTAAACACTGAAACTAAATAACCGTTGCATGTTTTGTATCGTGTGCGTTCAATAGTGCTTATCCCGGTGTATAGCTCTTACCCAGTCAAATCGCTATCCTCGTGAAACGATGTTAGCCAACGAGATCGTGACAGCTGTTTTCCTTTTTTCTATGTGTTAAACTCTGAAACTAAATAACCGTTGGATGTTTTGAATCGTGTGCGTTCAGTAGTGCTTATCATGGTGAATAGCTCTTACCCTATCAAATCGTTATCCTCGTGAAACGATGTTAGCCAATGAGATCGTGACAGTTGTTTTCCTTTTTTCTAAGTTTTAAACTCTGAAACTAAATAAGCGTTGGATGTTTTGAATCGTGTGCGTTCAATAGTGCTTATCCCGGTGAATAGCTCTTACCCAATCAAATCGCTATCCTTGTGAAACGATGTTAGCCAATGAGACCGTAACAACTATTTTCCTTTTTTCTATGTTTTAAACTCTGAAACTTAATAACCGTTGGATGTTTTTAATCGTCTGCGTTCAATAGTGCTTATCACAGTGAATAGCTCTTACCCAATCAACTCGCTATCCTCGTGAAACGATGTTAGCCAATGAGATCGTGATAGTTGTTTTTCTTTTTTCTATGTTTTAAACTCTGAAACTAAATAACCGTTGGATGTTTTGAATCGTGTGCGTTCAATAGTGCTTATCCCGGTGAATAGTTCTTACCCAATCAAATCTCTATCCTCGTGAAACGATGTTAGCCATTGAGATCATGACAGCTGTTTACCTTTTTTTATGTTTTAAACTCTAAAACAAAATAACCGTTGGATGTTTTGAATCGTGTGCGTTCAATAGTGCTTATCCCAATGAATAGCTCTTACCCAATCAAATCGCTATCCTCGTGTAACGATGTTAGCCAATGAGATCATGACAGCTGTTTTCCTTTTTTCTATGTTTTAAAATCTAAAACTAAATAACCGTTGGATGTTTTGAATCATGTGCGTTCAATAGTGCTTATCCCGGTGAATAGTTATTACCCAATCAAATCGCTATCCTCGTGAAATGATGTTAGCCAATGAGATCGTGACAGCTGTTTTCCTTTTTTCTATGTTTTAAACTCTAAAACTAAATAACCGTTGGATGTTTTGAATCGTGTGCGTTCAATAGTGCTTATCCCGGTGAATAGCTCTTACCCAATCAAATCGCTATCCTCGTGAAACGATGTTAGACATTAAGATCGTGACAGCTGTTTTCCTTTTTTCTATGTTTTAAACTCTGAAACTAAATAACCGTTGCATTCTTTTGAATCGTGTCAGTTCAATAGTGCTCATCCCGGTGTATAGCTCTTACCCAATCAAATCGCTATCCTCGTGAAACAATGTTAGCCAATGAGATCGTGACAGCTGTTTTCCTTTTTTCTATGTTTTAAACTCTAAAACTAAATAACCGTTGGATGTTTTGAATCGTGTGCGTTCAATAGTGCTTATCCCGGTGATTAGCTCTTACCCAATCAAATCGCTATCCTCGTGATACGATGTTAGCCAATGAGATCGTGACAGCTGTTTTCCTTTTTTTCTATGTTTTAAACTCAAAAACTAAATAACCGTTGGATGTTTTGAATCGTGTGCGTTCAATAGTGCTTATCCCGGTGAATAGCTCTTACCCAATCAAATCGCTATCCTCGTGAAACGATGTTAGCCAAAGAGATCGTGACAGTTGTTTTCCTTTTTTCTATGTTTTAAACTCTGAAACTAAATAACCGTTGCATGTTTTGAATCGTGTGCGTTCAATAGTGCTTATCCCGGTGAATAGCTCTTACCCAATCAAATCGCTATACTCGTGAAACGATGTTAGCCAATGAGACCGTGACAGCTGTTTTCCTTTTGTCTATGTTTTAGACTCTGAAACTAAATAACCGTTAGATGTTTTTAATCGTGTCACTACAACGCGGAAGCCCTTTAAAAGCGCTTTTTATGGGCTTTAAAACGCTTAAAAGCGCTGTGAAAGCCAGCGCTGGCGTAGGTAACAAAAGCGCTTCAAAAAGCGCTCTGGTAGGCCCCCCCTATAAGAGCGCTTTTCTGGAAAAAGCGCTCTGGTAGGCCCCCCCTATAAGAGCGTTTTTCTGGAAAAAGCGCTCTGGTAGGCCCCCCTATAAGAGCGCTTTCCTGGAAAAAGCGCTCTGGTAGCCCCCCTATAAGAGCGCTTTCGTATGTTGCATTTTTTTTTTAATTTTTATGCTTTTTTATTATTCTTTGGCAGCGCTTTTACTAAGAAGCGCTTTTGTAGGTGGACCTTTAAGAGCGCTTTTTAAAAGCGCTGTCGTTGCTAAATGAGGTATTTTAATGTGCAGCCTGTAATTTAATCCTCCCAGTCGACCTGTAATATTTTCGACCTGTAATATGTTTTCAACCTGTAATATTTTCGACCTGTAATATATTTTCGACGATATAATTTCAGTCATCAGTAAGACAATATATATATATACTAATATAATACCATTATAATATCCAAAATTATATATATAAATCATTACAACATCAATAATATTATAGTTCAAATCGACACAAATCCTACATGAAAAATTGCTTAATATAAAAGTGACACAAATCCTCTTTGATTTCTTCCAACTTAAGTCTCGGGTACCCAGCAGCACGGAATTCGTCAAGGTACTACAAAACAAAAACATAATATGAATGATATATTTAGTTAAATGTAATAAATTATATGAAATTATCTTAAGTTATAAATTCATACCGTGAGCGAAATCTCTAATTGATTCGCCTGAAGGATTTCTTTCATAAACCTCAAAACAAAGTATCCGCAATCTGAACTGTTTCGCTGTTGCGGACACTACATAGAAAAACAAATAAGATTTTATAGTTGTCTTGTTTTATCAAGTAGCATAAATATTATAAGCAAAATTGTGAAAAATAATGTACCTGCACTTTGATCCAAGTAATGTTGTTTGATTTAGTCCGGGATACCTGTGCGTCCCGTTGACTTCGGAACACTTGTATTGATCTAATTAACAAATATATAAAAGCATATGTTTAGATCAATCCCACAAATAAGTAAATATATAAATATACACGAATATTTAGAACGATCCCACTTACAAATCAACGATTTCCTTCATAGCCGAATAATTGGTCCAGTCACCATTTACCGAATTCAGATAATACACGACTTCTCTTATAGGGTTGATAGCAAGCAACAACCACTGTGCTCTATAAATTAAAACAATAGGTTATATGAAAATTTTGCTATATACAAAAGAAACAGAGATTAGATGAACCAAGAATGAGAACTAACCCTACTGGTCGGGTATTATACGCCCAAAGATGCAGACTTTCTGAATTGCCGGTGGACATGAATCTATCGACTAAGAGCTGTCTAACTGATTCCGGTTCCGAATCAATTGCCATTCCGCTGCAATGGGCGGAAGACACGAAACGGAATCTGTTAGACAATACAGTCCCGCGCAATACTCTGTCATACAACAACCTTAAATAAAAACATAAGATAAGTGCATGACTTTTGATTACGGGCAGAAGCAAAGCCGATAAAAAAACAGTCTCGAAATGTAAAGATAAGTGCATGAGCAGCTCCGGAATCGTCAAAATAGTATAGTTACATGTAAAGAAGTCAACAAACGGATACATGGTTCAAAAGTTATGTACAAAATGAGAATATGCACCAAAATTGAATAAGTACTATACTATTGAATAAAACAATCGGTACAAATTGAATAAAGCAAATTAGTCGGAATATGTATATTATTACCTTTATCACTAACGTCTCTTTCTTTTCTTGGTAGGATTGTGTTCTACGCGTCTCTTAACAACGCGGACGGTTGGATTGATCCAAATACCCTCATTATGATCATTTCTAGTACAAGATTCATTCTCATTTTGATCGTTTCTTGTACAAGATTCAATGTCAACACCAATATCACCTTGATGTTCAATGTTTTCATCAACTATTTTGTTAGATAAAAGCACTATAGACCATTTCGTACTTGTCGGATCATTGACATAGAACACTTGTTTAGCTTGAGAGGCTAGAATGAAAGGCTCATCTTTGTACCCTATCCTATTGAGATCCACTTGCAAAAATCCTGACTTATCCATTCGTATGCCACTATTATTTTCAACCCACTTGCAACCAAATACAGGAATCTGAAACTTCGCGTAATCAAACAATAAAATGCGCTCGATAACCCCAAAATATGACAAATTTGCAAATTTCGGATTTAAGTCATTCGCACTTGATATGTGCATTGCTTCAGCTACCAAGGTAACACCACTATTTTGCATAGTACTTTTATCATCCTGTTCTTTGGTATAAAATATGTATCCATTAATTGCGTATGCGCTATAAGAAAGCACAATTACACTTGGACCATAGGCTAAACATCTCAACCTTTCTGTTACAGAAGCAGGATCTGAACGATACTTTGAATAAATATGATCCCTAAACCACGGTATGAAACTTCGATTGTGCTCTCGTACTATCCAGTTCTCATTTCTATTTGGATTTAAATCTCGGAGAACAACCTTGTGCATTTCAACATACGGCTCAACCTCAATCTCATTGTGCAGAACATACAAGTGCGCTTGATCCCGTTCGACCATTGATACTGTCACAACTTTATTTCCAATTAGCCTTTTTCCTTCTTTTTTTTCGACAATATGAGATTTGGGGAGTCCAATTGATTGAACATTTGACAGATATTCAGTACAAAACTCAACCGCTTCTTCAACAACGTATCGTTCGGCAATACAACCCTCCGGTCGACTTCTGTTTTTCACGTACCCTTTTAATATTTTCATATAACGTTCAGCAGGGTACATCCATCTCATATAAGCTGGTCCGCACAATTGTGTCTCTTTCACAACATGAACGACTAGATGAACCATTATGTCAAAAAACGAGGGAGGAAAATACATTTCAAGATCACATAAAGTAACAACTATCTCTTTTTGCAATGTTGCTAAGATCGCGGGATCGACCACCTTACTGCAAATTGACCTGAAGAAGAAACACGGCTTAGTTATTGCGCTTCTTACTTTTTCTGGCAGAATAAAACGTATACCTATTGGTAAAAAATGTTCCATTATAACATGGCAATCATGCGTCTTCAAACTCTTTAACTTGAGGTCTTTCATGGACACAAGTCTTCTAATATCTGAAGAGTAGCCTTCTGGAACTTTAACTTCACTGAGGAACTTACACAATGTTTTCTTCTCCTTTCTAGATAGAGTGTAAACAGCAGGTGGCAGATATGTTCGTTTTCCTTTCGTCACGGGTCCCAATTCAGTTCTCATTCCCATGTTTACCATGTCCTTCCTTATGTTGAGGCCATCCTTAGACTTTCCTTGTATATTGAGTAACGTACCTATGACGCTGTCAAATACATTTTTTTCAATATGCATAACATCCAGGAAATGTCTTACGTACAACGACTTCCAATATGGAAGTTCAAAAAAAATTGACTTCTTCTTCCACCCACCCTTGACAAGTGAATGTGCAAAAGGCTTGCCAAACTGAGTGCTCATATCTTTCACCTTTTCAAAAATTTGATCACCTGACAAAAAAGGCGGGGCTGTACGATGTTCGGCCTTTCCATTGAATGCTTTTCTCCACCCACGATAGTGATGATTAGAATTTAAGAATCTACGATGGCCGAGAAAGACATTCTTTTGACAAAGCTCCAATCGTGTCGTATCGGTTTCGTCTTCACAAACAGGACACGCCTTTTGACCTTTATTGCTGTACCGGATAGATTTCCGTATGCTGGAAAATCATTAATTGTTCCAAACAACATCGCCCTCAAGTTGAAACTTTCCTTCCTATACCCATCATAAACCTCCACACCGTTCTCCCACAAAAACTTTAAATCTTCGATTAAGGGTGCCAAGTATACGTCTATGTCATTCCCTGGTTGTTTAGGCCCAGAAATTAGCATAGATAACATCATGTACTTACGCTTCATACATAGCCACGGAGGTAGGTTATAAATCATAAGAATTACAGGCCATGTGCTATGCGAGATACTTTGAATACCATGCGGGTTCATTCCATCAGTAGACAATGACAACCGAAGGTTTCTTGCTTCTTTTCCAAATTCAGGATAATCAGTATCAACTTTCATCCATTGTGGTGAGTCTGCCGGATGTCGCAACTTTCCATCAATAATTCTTTCATCCGCATGCCAAGTCAAGTGTCTTGAATCGGTCTCACTACGATACATGCGCCTAAATCTCGGAATTATAGGAAAATACCATAAGACTTTAGCAGGAGACAACTTTTTCTTATATCGAGGGGCACCACATTTAGGACACTCATTCAACGCTGCATACTCGTTTCGAAACAAAACGCAATCGTTTGGACATGCATGTATCTTATCATAGCTCATGCCAATAGAGGACAACATCTTTTTGGCCTCATACGTTCGATTAGGAAGAACATTATCCTCTGGTAGCATATCTTTCATAAGGGCTAATAACTCTGTGAAACTTTTATCCGACCATCCGTTGTCCGCCTTTAAGTTGTACAACTTTAACACCGCAGACAATCTTGTGAATTTTGTACAACCATCATACAACGGTTTCTCTGCATCGCTTACCAACCTCTCGAACTTTTTGGGACAATCCTCAAGATCTTCTTCAAGCGCTTCTGCAATCTCTTCGACTTGATCGCAATCGTATGTGTCTGTGCAATCATCGTTTGAAGCATACTTCCTATTACAACTCGACTCAGCATTCCCGTTACTTTTCTCACCATGCATTGTCCAACATGTATAACTTCTATCAATTCCAAACCGTAGTAAATGGGATGCCAACTTATTCCCGTCAACCTTACCCCCATAACAGCAATCCAAGCAAGGACACGACATTCGAAGCGGGTCTTCGGAGTGCGCAACCGCAAACTCAACGAATTCCCATACCCCTTTCTCGTACTCTTTCGACAATCGGTTTGAATTCATCCATGTCTTATCCATGTCTTAATTAAGCTAAACAAAAACGATCAAACTTTCACTCTTCACAAGTAACCCCTATAGCGATTTCAATTCACAAAGTTAGTAAGTTCATCACTTAACGATTAACGAAATTGACATCAAGAATATATCAAATGTCGGAATAATGAGTATTACTTAATATAATCTAAAAGTTACAAAGTTAGTAAGTTCATCACTTAAAAATCAGAGAATATTCCACATGTCGGAATAATGAGTATTACACTCATGTCTTAATTAATTAAGCTAAACAAAATCAACTAATTATTAAGGAACAGAACGGTATAATGCGTTTCTGTCAAAACGCAAAGGATGCACGGAATGAATCAGAAGCAATAAAACGCAACATATTACTTTGGCGAGAGAGAATAATTAATTACCTGTATAGTAGTAAGCAACTTCTTGAATGAGATCAAACTTTCACTCTTCACAAGTAACCCCTATAAGCAACTTCCTAAAAAATATAAAATATAAAACTTAATTGAAGAATATAAAAATTAGGTCATAATCCATAGCTTAAAAAAATCAGCATTGTATCATTATGTCAAATGCATTCAAATTCAAGTAAACTCACAAACTAACACAATTTTCAAACCAAAAATGAAACAAGATGCAAGAAGTCACATTGTACCATGAGAAATTGGGTTCAAAACAAGTTCTAAATCCCTAAACCAACATCCCGGACAGCCATGATATACGTATAAATTGGCTCTCAAAATTCACTTCAAACAAGTTCAAGATGAAAGAAAGTAAACTCAACCATAGCCAAAAGATCTATCGATCAACTAAAATCATGCATATTCAAATATCAAAGCTCAACGATGTCTTTAGAATCAAAATCAAATAATATCAATACAAAATATGACTTAAGTCCACTTCAAAACATGAGATCAATTCCAACCACCTTTGAATCAATTAACTTAGAAACCGGGAAGCCACTACACCAACCTATTAACGCATACTTAAGTTCACTTCAAACATGTCTACACAACGAACTCGGGCAGCCATGAACATGAACCAAAACCAAAACTCAAAGAGAAGCACAATATCATTCAAACCCAATCTAATACAATATATGGATTATCAAACACTTAGCAAAAAGAACCACCAATAGTTATACTCAAACCCGACACATAACTATGCTATGTGAGTATTTCAAGCCATACAAAACATGAGAATTGAAGGCGTGCTAAATAGAGATGGAAAAAGGGGGAAAAATTCACAATGTGCTAACATATATAACTATAAACAAAACTTAATTTACTGACAAAGAAACTTCAAGAATCAAACAAGAGTAAGATTAAACAACAATTATTGAAAAAAAGAAGTAAACAAGAGTAAACGAGTTCAACTGAATTTCCAGTAAAAAAAAGAGTGATACACAGAGTAGGTAAATTGAATGTATCTCAGAGAAAGAACCTTTACCTGTATGTGTCTCTCGAATAATCTGAACAAAAGCCCAGAGTTGAACAAGCGACGAGCAGTGCCGTTGAGAAGAAGACGATGAGAACAATCAAAGAGCAGAAGACGATGAGAAGAAGACGATTGAGAACGGAGAATGGTGGCTCACGATTTTATGAGATGGTGAGTTTTCTGAGTTTCAGATGAAAACGATGGAAACGATTTGAGTTTCAGATGAAAACGATGGAAACGATTTTATGAGATGGTGAGTTTTCTGAGTTTCAGTTTTCTGGGCAGCAATGAAGAAATTAGGGATTTGGAAACGATGAAGCGCGTTTAGTATAACTTGTTTTTAAAAATTTTAATTTTAAAAAGGGTATGACAGCGCTTTTGAAAAGCGCTTTCGTAACTAAGTCTATACCAGCGCTTTTTAGGATAAAAGCGCTCTTGTACCCCACCCCCTATAAGAGCGCTTTTGAAAGCGCTTTCATAAGCCCCCTATAAGAGCGCTTTAAGAAAGCGCTTTCGTACCCCCCCACTATAAGAGCGCTTTTTGAAAGCGCTTTCGTACCCCAGCCTATAAGAGCGCTTTTTGAAAGCGCTTTGGTAACCCCCCACCTTTAAGAGCGCTTTTTTAGCGTGTTTTTTTATTTTGTTTTTAGCGCAACCTATACCAGCGCTTTTTACTAAAAGCGCTTTAGTAGGGGTGCTGCTAAAAGACAAATTTGGTATAGTGTTAGAGTATAACCATGTTCATATTAACTGTTACGACAAGTAAGTCGGTGAGGTTTTCTACCCCAGAGGAGGAAGCTAGTTTGTTATCAGGTAGGTAGTTGTGGCAGTTGATGCAGGAAGAGGAAACTCATATGTGTTAGACGCTGGCCTTAGGATCTAGAGGGGGGGTGAATAGATTGTTCACAGTTTTACGGAGTTAAACGACTTTTCAGCGGAAGTGATTCTGAATCGACTCGCGTCTATTCCGAACCACTATCGAAACGATTGTATATGTGTTTAAAACCAGTCAAAAACTTGAGGTAAGTGATAAGAGTATACGTTGCAGAATCAAAGCGTTGCTCTTATTGAAAATCAGATTAACTTCTTGTATGATGGACAATGTTTGCAATGCAGTAAAAGTGATAGAAACAAATATACAAACACTTGGTGATAATGATCAAATTGACGGTGATTCAATATGTGATGGATTGTGATGTTTATATAAGTTCTTAATTCACAATCTTAACACTCGAATCGTTGATCAATTTGCTATTATAACCAAATATGAACAGAACGTAAATGAAAAAGTAAAAGCGACAAGAACACGATATTTGTTTAGGCAGTTCGTCGATCGTCCTCGCTACGACTACGTCTGCCCCCAATTCCAAACTGAAATTGGGTAATCTTTCATTAATGTTGAAAGTAGTATATACAAAGAAGATAACAAAGCGATAAACCATAAACCAATTATGTCGATCCTTTGAATCTTCTTCCCCCTTAATCTTGAGTCAGATCAAGGTTATCCAAGAGCTTCACTTTGATCCCTTTCTGCAGTGTCTTCAATTCCCTCGAACCCTTGTTCTTCAATCTTCACACTCAGCCGGATCCTCGATGAAACCTATTGATAAAAACCCCCAAGAAACACCTATCTTGGAGGACAAAACCCGCAGATTTTATTCACCAAAGACCCCACAAATCTTCACCCACTAGGAATCTTCAATTCCGTTCCATGGACGTTATCGAACTCGATCACTAACCCTCAACGCAAGAATGATTATGTGTAATTGTGTTGGAGATGACGAAGAACGAAGATGAGAAGCCTTTGTGTATCTTTCAGTCGTTGGTGTTACTTGTAATAATGAACCTTGGACAATATATATGATAGCTTAACAGTTGGAGATGAGAGAAACAGAATTTTTGACTTTCTTGATCAGTTAGGTCGACCTCTTTTAGTGCTTAGGTCGACCTAGCAGAACTTGCAGAATTTTGCTCCCAGTTAGGTCGACCTGTTAAAGGAGTAGGTCGACCAGAATCCTCTTCAGATGCATTCTGGGGATATTTTCTCAGATTAGGTCGACCTAGTTGTTGTGTAGGTCGACCTAGCAGACTGGTATGTAAATTTCATCAATTTAGGTCGACCTAGATGATGTGTGAGTCGACCTAGCAGAAGTATATGGATTTTTCTCCATTTTAGGTCGACCTGGGTTGATGGTAGGTCGACCTAACTGCTGCTTTTCTGCATTCTTCTTGTTTTGCTTGTGTTGAGTCGACCTATATGCATAATAGATCAACCTGTTCTGTCATGAGTGATCAATGCTTGCTTTTCTTTGAGTTTTCTGCTCCCGCTTTGTTGTTTGAATGCTTATTGAGTTTGCCATGAATCAAAAACATCTTTGAGTGTAATCTTGTATTCACATTCTCCCCCTTTTTGATGATGGCAAACCAGTAGTTGAGGCTTTGGTAGTAAGTGACAAATACTCAACAAACTCAGCATCTATCTCTCAACAAAGCTCCCCCGTACACTCAACATCTATCTCTCAACATGGCTCCCCCGTACACTCAGCATCTATCTCCCCCTTTGACAACATCAAAAAGAGAAAACAAGAGAGTAGAAGAGTAACGAGAGAAACATAGATAAAATGCTAGCATTCATAGTATAGTAGATAAAAGGTAGATAGTGATAGCATGAGAGCCAAATATGTTTAAAGGTGTATTAAAGAAGATACACATATATGAGCAAGAGCAATTATATGCATGAAGTCACTATAAGCATGTTAATTGATAGCATATTATAGTATCAATAATATTTTTGGAAGTGAACAACAATTACGTTACCGCTTTTTCAATATGTAGGTGTCAACTTTAGTGGCAGCCTTTAGTCAATGTGGAATGACGCCTGGCTTGATGATGAACTACCTTCACGCTAAGAGAAATGTTAGCAGAAAAATATATATATAAAGTAAAGAAATAATATTAAGAGAGAACAAACGTAATTAGCCCAAATTAGAGATATCGAGTATCCCTAATTCCATACGAATGTTGAAGTATTGCTCCGTTGCTAGAGGTTTGGTGAAGATGTCAGCTAGTTGCTTCTTGCTTTCTACATGTTCAAATGTAACGTCTCCTTTCTCTACATGATCTCGTAGAAAGTGATGTCTTATTTCAATATGCTTGGTACGTGAGTGTAAGACAGGATTTTTACTCAAGTTTATGGCGCTTGTGTTGTCGCACATGATAGGTATGCGATCAAGCTTAATACCAAAGTCAAGAAGTTGTTGCTTGAGCCATAATATTTGTGCACAGCAGGTTCCAGCAGCTACATATTCTGCCTCAGCAGTAGATAATGCAACCGATACTTGTTTCTTGCTATGCCAACTTATCAATGAATTTGAGAATAGATGACATGTTCCACTGGTGCTTTTTCTATCGGATTTGCAGCCAGCAAAATCTGAATCGGAGAATCCTACCAAATGGCACTCATTTCCCTTTGGATACCATAGGCCATATGTAGTAGTTCCACGTAAGTATCGCAAAATTCTTTTGACAGCTTTTAAGTGAGATTCTTTTGGACAAGATTGATATCTTGCACACATACACACACTAAACATAATGTCTGGTCTTGAGGCAGTAAGATACAATAGTGAACCTATCATACCTCGGTATAATTTCACATCAACCTCTTTACCTTTCTCATCTTTGTCTAGATTAGTATTTGTTGCCATAGGTGTGTCAATTTCCTTTGCTTCACTCTTTCCAAATCTTTTGAGCAGTTCCGTGCAGTATTTAGTTTGATTTACAAACGTTCCATGACTGAGTTGCTTGATTTGTAGGCCAAGGAAGAAATTTAGCTCACCCATGAGACTCATCTCAAATTCACTCTGCATAAGCTTAGAAAAATCTTTGACAAGTTTTGCATTAGTCGACCCAAATATAATATCATCTACATAAATTTGGACTAGGAGAATATCTTTATCTTTTCTTTTAATAAAGAGAGTAGTGTCAACTTTACCCCTAGAGTACCTTTGACTAAGGAGAAATTTGCTCAAACGTTCGTACCAAGCCCGAGGGGCTTGTTTAAGACCGTATAGAGCACGTTTCAGCTTATAGACATGAGTTGGATACAAATGATTCTCAAAGCCGGGTGGCTGAGCAACATAGACTTCTTCATTTATATAACCATTTAGAAAGGCACTTTTAACGTCCATTTGGAATAGTTTGAAGTCTTTAGAACAGGCATAAGCAAGTAAGAGACGAATAGCTTCGAGACGTGCTACAGGAGCGTATGTCTCTTCATAATCAATACCTTCCTCTTGATTATAACCTTGGGCAACTAATCTAGCTTTGTTTCTAGTAATAACGCCGTTTTCATCAAGTTTGTTACGAAAAACCCATCTAGTGCCTATTACTTGATGATCTCCCGGATGAGGGACTAAGTCCCAAACATCATTCTGTTTAAATTGGTTTAATTCTTCTTGCATGGCCATTAGCCAATGCTCATCAAGTAATGCATCCTTAGCGTTTTTCGGCTCAACTTGTGAAACAAAAGCAAAATGATGACAGAAGTTACTTATCTTTGAGCGTGTTGTAACGCCCCTTGAGATGTCTCCTATTATATTGTCAATTGGATGGTCTTTCACATTTATCCAGGCCTTGGGAAGTTCTTCATTGTTTGAGATGCTTTCTTTTTCATTTTCATTGTGAGACTCATCTTTCTCTCTCTCAGCATCTTTCTTTACAATACTTTCATTTTCGTCTTCCTTATCTTTGACAATGTCTTCAGTGGATGGACCTGCACCATTAAATGAAAGACCTTTCTCGACATATTTTGCATAAGATTCATCAAAAGACACGTGTACTGACTCTTCTACTATAAGTAATCTCTTATTATATACCCGATATGCTTTGCTAGATTGTGAGTAACCAAGGAATATGCCCTCATCAGCTTTAGCATCGAATTTACCAAGATTATCCTTACCATTGTTCAAGACAAAACACTTGCAACCGAATACATGGAGATGAGATACATTTGGTTTTCTACCTTTTAGTAATTCATAGGAGTTTTGTTCAGTATAGGACGTATTATTATCCTATTTAAAACATAACATGCGGTGCTAATCGCGTCAGCCCAGAAATACTTAGGTAGATTACCCTCATTCAGCATTGTTCTTGCCAGCTCCTCTAGAACCCGATTTTTACGTTCAACTACTCCGTTTTGTTGAGGTGTTCTAGGAGCTGAAAAGTTATGCTCAATTCCATGTTTATCACAGTATTTTTCAAAAAGAATGTTTTCAAACTCTCCACCGTGATCACTTCGAATTGCAACTATTTTGTTGTTCATTTTGTTTTGACATAATCTTGCAAATTGTGTGAAAGCTGGAAAAGTTTGATCCTTACTAGGTAGAAAGATTGTCCAACAAAATCTAGAGTAATCATCGACAATGACAAAACCATAGGTGTTTCCACCTATGCTTTTAGTCCTTGAAGGGCCAAAGAGATCCATGTGAAGTAGTTCAAGAGGGCGTGATGTTGAAACCACGTTCTTTGATTTAAAAGAGATTTTTGTTTGCTTTCCCTTTTGACAAGCATCACATAGATGATCTTTTGAAAACTTCATTTTAGGTAAGCCGATTACTAAATCTTTTGAGACAACTTTATTAAGTAAGTCAAAATTTATGTGGGCGAGACGTCTATGCCAAAGCCATGAGTCTTCGCCCAGAGCAATTAGACACTTGGTACTAGACTTAGATACCTCATCCAAGTTTAGCATGTAGATGTTGTTTACTCTTAAGCCCTTAAACATAATGTCTCTTTTCTTAGTATGTTCTATTGTGCAGCCAGAATTTGTAAACATTACTTTAAAATCTTTGTCACACAATTGACTTATACTTAAAAGATTATGTTTAAGACCTTCTACTAGCAGCACATCAGTTATAGTAGTGGTAGAAGGGTTACCTACACTTCCTTTACCAAGTATGGCTCCCCGATTGTTATCTCCATAGGTGACATACCCCTTTTTCTTTGCTTGAAACTCAACGAAAAGAGATAGGTCTCCCGTCATGTGTCTTGAACATCCGCTATCAAGGAACCACAACCTTTCGGCAATGTCAAGACACTTTTCCTGCAAGATTAATTTAGAGAGGGAGGTCCCCAATTTTCATTGGGTCCTTGGTAGTGAGTACACAATTTGTTGCACTTAGGCAACCATTGAAATACTCCTTTAGGAGCTAAAATTCTCCTAAATTTGCATTTTTCAATGGTATGTCCCTTTTTGCAACAATAATGACAGGTAATATGATGAGAATATGGTGTTTTGCTAGTTGATACTTTTGGTACAAAAGTGTATTTACTATATAAAGGAGTATACGATCTTTTGAACTTATTTGGATCAACGGCAAAAGTCACTTTTGGTTGCAGAGCCTTGTCTAACTTGGCTTTTAGATCTCTTACTTCTTTTTGCCAAATGTGACATGTCTCACAACCAAACCATGATGTAGGATCTATTTCAACTTTATCCTTTTGAATGTCTAGCATAGATTGTTTTAAAGCTTCCATATCCTTTTCGGTTTTCTCAACTTTTGATTCAAGATATGAAAAGATTTTCTTATTTGAGGCCAAAAGTTTGAAAGCTTTAATTGCATCTCTATGTAATTCTTCAAAAGCAAGTTTTAGTTGAGAATGATATACCTTATCTACGAGTTCAGGTTTAAGATGACTTACAACTTTCTTTTTCTTGTGTTGATGAGCCATGAAACATAGGTTTGCTAATTCTTCTTCATCGCTTGATGAGCTTTCATTAGATGAATCACTTTCCCATGCTATGTAGGCTCTTTTAGATTTGTTATGACCTTTGCTTTGGTTCTTCTCCTTTTCTTTTTTAAGGTATGGACAATCCGGTTTGTAGTGACCGGCTTTCCCACAATTGAAGCAAATGCCTTTGATTTTTCCTTTGTTGTCGTCATCTTGTTTGAACTTGTTTGATTGCTTTCTATAGTTGATCAAGCCTTTATCAGAATGTTTTGCTCCATTTTTCTTTAGATATTTGTTGTATCTTCGCACAAACAGTCCCATTTCCTCATCATCGGAGTCTTCGTCATCACTTGTATCACTATCCTTTGGCTCTTGTCTTGAGGTCTTGGAGCTTGAAGCTTTTAGAGCTATTGACTTCTTCTCTACCTCTTTCTCCATGTTCTTTTCTTTCTTTGCCCTTTTCTCATGCATGTCAAGGCATTTAAGGTGTTGTTCATGTTCCTCTAGTTTGCCAAAGAGAGTGGTAATGTCTAAGGTGTTTAGATCATTTGCTTCCTTTATTGCTGTAACCTTGGGTTGCCATTCCCTGTTCAAGCATCTTAAGATTTTGTTAGTAGCAACTGCATTGGAAACAGGTCTATCAAGAGAATTTAACCGATTTTTCAGGTGAACGAATCTCTTCTGCATGTTTTCGATGGATTCACCATCTTCCATGTGGAAGAGTTCGAACTCTTGAGTTAACGTATTGATCCTAGCTAGTTTGACATCATCCGTTCCCTCGTGGGCAACTTGCAATGTGTCCCACATATCTTTAGCTGATCTACAATGGGAAACGCGATAGTATTCATCAACTCCTAGAGCTGAGATTAGAATGTTTCTCGCTTTCCAATCGTATGCATATCTCTTTTCATCTTCAGCATCCCAAGTATTTTCTGGTTTTGGAACAACTGCATCAGCTGCATTTGTCATGGTGATCTGAAAGGGACCATTGACAATAGCTGTCCAGATGTTCCTATCTATTGCATTGATGTGGACACACATACAATCCTTCCAATAGCCATAGTTTTCACCGTTGAAAACTGGAGCTCTATTGTGAGCCCCTTTAGGTCCGGAAGCCATCTTTCTAATAAGTGTTTCACGTAGCACAGAATAAACCAGAGCTCTTGATGCCACTTGTTAGACGCTGTCCTTAGGATCTAGAGGGGGGTGAATAGATCGTTCACAGTTTTACGGAGTTAAACGACTTTTCAGCGGAAGTGATTCTGAATCGACTCGCGTCTATTCCGAACCACTATCGAAACGATTGTATATGTGTTTAAAACCAGTCAAAAACTTGAGGTAAGTGATAAGAGTATACGTTGCAGAATCAAAGCGTTGCTCTTATTGAAAATCAGATTAACTTCTTGTATGATGGACAATGTTTGCAATGCAGTAAAAGTGATAGAAACAAATATACAAACACTTGGTGATAATGATCAAATTGACGGTGATTCAATATGTGATGGATTGTGATGTTTATATAAGTTCTTAATTCACAATTTTGCTCCCAGTTAGGTCGACCTGTTAAAGGAGTAGGTCGACCAGAATCCTCTTCAGATGCATTCTGGGGATATTTTCTCAGATTAGGTCGACCTAGTTGTTGTGTAGGTCGACCTAGCAGACTGGTATGTAAATTTCATCAATTTAGGTCGACCTAGATGATGTGTGAGTCGACCTAGCAGAAGTATATGGATTTTTCTCCATTTTAGGTCGACCTGGGTTGATGGTAGGTCGACCTAACTGCTGCTTTTCTGCATTCTTCTTGTTTTGCTTGTGTTGAGTCGACCTATATGCATAATAGATCAACCTGTTCTGTCATGAGTGATCAATGCTTGCTTTTCTTTGAGTTTTCTGCTCCCGCTTTGTTGTTTGAATGCTTATTGAGTTTGCCATGAATCAAAAACATCTTTGAGTGTAATCTTGTATTCACAATATGTTCCCGTTGATGGCTACATTATCAGTGGAAAATCAAGCTATAATTGAGGAATTGCAAGTGGTACGTGAATTTCCTGAAGTTTTCCCTGATGAAATTCCTAATGTACCACCTGAAAGAGAAGTTGAATTTACAATTGATCTTGTACCTGGTACCAGACCTGTTTCTATGACATCATACATGATGTCAGTGTCTGAATTGGCAGAGTTAAAGAAACAATTGGAAGACTTGCTTGAGAAGAAGTTTGTGAGACTAAATGTATCGCCGTGGGGAGCTCTAGTGTTGTTAGTAAAGAAGAAGGATGGAACTCCCAAGAATATATGACTTGATGGATCAATTAGTGGGTGCTCGTGTATTCAGTAAGATTGATTTGAGGTTGGGTTACCATCAGATTAAAGTGAAAGATGAAGATATTCAGAAGACGGCTTTCAAAACACGATATGGACATTATGAGTATTCGGTGATGCCTTTCGGTGTTACTAATGCGCCGAGAGTATTTATGGAGTATATGAACCATATCTTTCACACTTATCGGGATCGGTTTGTAGTAGTATTCATCGATGACATTCTGATTTATTCTAAGTCAAAGGAAGAACATGAAGAGCATTTGAAGATTGTGTTGCAAGTGCTGAAGGAGAGGAAATCGTATGCGAAGCTATCCGAGTGCGAATTTTGACTAAAAGAGGTAAGTTTTCTTGGTCATGTTATTTCAGGTAGTGGAATCGCTATAGATCCATCTAAAGTCGATGCTGTGTTGCAATGGGAAACTCCAAAATCGGCTACCGAGATTAGAAACTTTTTAGGATTAGGCGGTTACTATAAAAGATTCATTGAAGGATTTTTCTAAATTGGCATTTCCATTGACTTATTTGACTTGTAAGGGCAAAGTTTTTGTGTGGGACGTTCAATGCGAAAAGAGTTTTACCGAATTGAAGAAGAGATTGACAACAGCTCCGGTGTTGACATTACCTAATCTGGGAGAATTTTTTGTAGTATATTGTGATGCTTCTAAGATGGGTTTAGGGGGTGTACTTATGCAAAATAACAAAGTAGTTGCTTATGCGTCATGAGAAGAATTATCCTACGCATGATTTAGAACTTGCTGCAGTTGTATTTGTGATGAAGATTTGGAGGCAGTATCTTTATGGTTCTAGATTTAAAGTATTTAGCGACCATAAGAGTTTAAAGTACTTATTTGATCAGAAGGAATTGAATATGAGACAACGAAGGTGGGTGGAGCTATTAAAGGATTATGATTTCGGTTTAAATTACCATCCGAGTAAAGCGAATGTTGTAGCTGATGCTCTAAGCCGGAAGACTTTGCATATGTCAAAAATGATGGTTAAGGAGCTAGAGTTAATTGATCAATTCAGAGATATGAGTTTGGTTTGCAAAGTGACACCACTGATTGTAATGTTGGGTATGCTGAAGATTAACAATGAATTTCTAGACAACATTAGAGAAGCTAAGAAGCTCGATCTGAAGTTGGTAGATTCGATGGTTGGAATCGATCAATCAGAGAATGGTAATTTCAAGTTGGATGTGCAAGGTGTGTTGAGATTCCGCAATCGAATTTGTATTCCAGATGATATAGATATGAAGAAGACGATTCTTGAGGAGAGTCACAGAAGTAACTTGAGCATTCATCCGTGAGCTACTAAAATGTATCGAGACTTGAAGAATTTGTTTTGGTGGCCTGGAATGAAACGTGATATAGCGATGTTTGTTTATGCATGTTTGACTTGTTAGAAATCAAAAGTTGAACATCAGAAGCCTGCGAGATTGATGAAACCGTTAGAAGTTCCGGAATGGAAGTGGGATAGCATTTCAATAGACTTTGTGACGGGATTACCTAATAATTCTAGAGGACATGATTCTATTTGGGTGATTGTTGATAGACTTACAAAGTCGGCTCATTTTATACCTATTAATATCACTTACCCAGTATCAAAATCGGCAAAAATTTATACTAGTGTGATTGTTAAGTTGCATGATATTCCTTTGTGTATTGTGTCGGATAGAGATATGAGGTTCACTTATGATTTTTGGAAAGGTTTGCAAGAGGCGTTGGGTTCTAATTTGAGGTTGAGTTCGTCGTATCATCCTTAAACGGATGGTCATACGGAGAGAATTATTCAGTCATTAGAGGATTTGTTAAGGGCATGTGTTCTTGAGCAGGGAGATTCGTGGGATACTTATCTTCTGTTTATCGAGTTCACTTATAACAATAGTTACCATTCTAGTATCGGAATGGCACCTTTTGCAGCGTTGTATGGTCAGAGATCTAGAACTCCTCTATGTTGGCATGAATCTGGAAAGAGTGTGGTACTTGGACTGGAAATTGTTCGAGAAACTACTGAGAAGGTGAAATTGATCCGAGAGAAGATGAAAACTTCACAAAGTCGAATGAAGAGCTATCATGATAAGCGAAGTAAGGATTTGGAATTTCAAACGGGTGATCATGTGTTTTGAGAGTCACGTCTGTAACTGGTGTTGGATGGACGATGAAATCTAAGAAGCTCACTCTTCGTTTCATTGGTCCGTATCAGATTTCGGACAGAGTTGGGAATGTGGCGTATAAAGTGGCGTTACCGCCTAATCTTTTGAATTTGCATGATGTAACACCCCTTACTAACCCCGCGACAATTTTAAAACAATTATTAAGAGTACATGAAATAAGGGTGCCATAATTCATAATAAATAAACATCATTCAGTCATGTCATGCATTCACTGAGGTAATCATCATAAATTAAAACGTTTCATGTTAACACAGCGGAAATTTATCAAAAACGGACTAAGTTTAACATCTTTAAAACTTATTTTTCAAAACATCAAAACATAACTAGATTCATAATCATAACTCTAAACAATCGCGTCCTCAGTGTTACAACTATCAGAGCATGACACCTGACGCTACTAAAACACTGACTCATGAGCTAATCCTCACCGAGTCGAACAGCCGCTATCCTCAATCTGAAAATGACAACATGTAAGGGTGAGTCTCATCATAATTAACAAATGTTATAAGGTTATAAAGCAATAACACATCACAGTTGTATCATTCACCCAATTGTTTCATAAACAGACAATCAAACAAGTCAAATAACAATCAACACTTCATCAACATTTACAACACTGGAATACCTCCAATCATGTTATAAATTATGCATATGTATGAACTGACTCTATGCATGTGGTACCAACATCATCATATGGGAATAACCCATGACCGATCCAACATCATCCAAGATACGACCCTGCCAGCACAGATTCCACACAATGGGAATCATGCCCTTCACTGATCCAACACACCCTTATGGATACAGTATCGTCAATGAACATGAATGAATGCAACATATACAACATACTTATACCATCATCATCATCATCATCATCATCATCATCAACATCATCATCATTATGCAAGTATGTTCATATATATTCACATCATTCAATCACAATTCTATCATCATCATATAGAAAACATACACGTATTTGCACCAATCATCATACTCAATAAGAATAGCATACATGTATTTTCATCATTCTAAAACCAATCAATCATCATCATATAGATTATTCTATAAGGTTCGTTTAGCTCGAAACGGCGCATCAAACGGACCAACAGTTAAAAAGTTATGCATCTTTGAACTTTTAAAAATATCTCAAAACACCAACAGCACGCGGCGCCATCATCAGTTCGCGGCGCGAACTGAGCGTTCCAAGAATTCCTTGGCTCTCTGCCAAGCTGTTCGCGGCGCAAACATCTGCACGCGGCGCGAAGCGAGAAAAAGTTACGCCTTCGTGCCGCGAACACGGGTACGCGGCGCGACCTGTGCGTATCACAAATTCCTGGCATTCTGCCCACCTGTTCGCGGCGCCAACCCTATGCACGCGGCGCCAACCGGCGATTTCAGAAACCCCAACCTGCAGAAAACAGCATTCTATACATTCCAAACTCATCCAATTCATACCAGTACGAACCTAGGGAAATAGAATGCACAAACAACACGAAAAACACCTCATAATACATCAATTACACATCAATTGAGATCATAACAACATAGATATCATGGATTCAATTATAGGATCAAACATCGCACAATTGGACTCAATCCCTAAACCTATCATATGACTCAATCGACCCGAATTCTACATCTATTCAGTATTATCAACCCCTAACCCGATAATAGATGATAATTAGACAAGTCCCCCTTACCTTAGTCAAATCCTTGGATGGGTCTTCTTCCTCTTTAGTCCTCTTTCACGTTCTTCAGCTCCTCTTCTCACAACTTCCTGTTTTTCACGTTCTAACCCTTTTTCCTCTGGTTTTTCCTTATTTTATGAAAACATAAAATTAGAAATGGACTCCCTCACACTTACACCCCCATATTACTTATTCCGCCATAAGGCCCAACAACTTAACATTTTATTTTTCTTTCCACATAACTCCAATAAAATGCTAATTCAAATTAATTAATTTAAAATTAAATTAAACTAATTAAATTAGAAATTTTGGGATGTTACACATGACGTGTTTCATGTGTCACAACTCCGGAAGTATATTTCTGATCCGTCTCATGTGATTCATATGGATGATGTGCAAGTACGGGATAATCTCACGGTGGAGACAATGCCGGTACGAATTGAGGATCATGAAACAAAGACGCTCAGAGGCAAGGAGATTGCGTTAGTGAAAGTAGTCTGGTCGGGAGCTGCTGGAGAAAGGATGACGTGGGAGTTGGAAAGCAAGATGCGGGAATCCTATCCTGAGTTATTTGAATTAAGTAATTACCGAGGACAAAAATATTCTAAGTGGGGGAGAGTTGTAGCACCCGTAATACGATTTAATATTTAGTTTAGATGATTTTGGTATTTATCGAGTTTTGGCGCATTTTGAGCGGTCGAGTCGGGTATTTTAACGGAATAGTCGGTCGAATTTTAATAATAATTTTTAGTATTTTTAGGAATAAAAATATTAGTAGAATAATTATTGGTGATTAGGAGGTATTTCGCTAAATTAAATAAACCGAGTAACTGAGACATAAAATAATAGGGGGTATACCTTAATTAAGTGGGCTTGTGAATGTGTGTTGTACGAGAGAAGTAAATTGGTCAAATTAGAAATAGTGAGGCACTTAGAAGTGGTATCACTTAGGTTTTTCAAAAATCAGAAACCTAACATTGAGGATAACAGTAGCAGAAGAGAAAATTAGGAGATAACATAGAAGCACGTAGAGCAATTTTGGGGGTTTCAACCGGAACAAAAATTAGAGCAACCTTTGATCCAAAGGTAAGGGTGGGGTTCTTGCTCTATAAATGACGATATGATGAACCGTATGTGGGGTTTAGGATAATAATGTTATCTCTGTGTTTCGGTATAATTTTGATGTTTGTGGTGGTTGATCTGTTATAATTGCTGGAAAATTTCATGTGAAATTGTTGCTATGTTGATCTTTGATTAATTGTGCTGTTGGGATTTTTGAGTGAATTGGAATGATTGATCGATGAATTTTTTTGTGTTGTTAATAATTCTGAGATGTGGTGTTGTTAAATTTCTGGAGCCGGAACTGTTTTCTGGGTTAATTGATGAAGATGAACAAGGGAAATCATACAGGGAGTATAACATAAGTGAAGAAGAGTTTTGGTGGCGGGGGCCACGCGGAGAAGGGACGGACGTCCCAATTAGTGGAGTGGGACAAGGGTCCCACAAACTTGGAAGGGCGGCCGGCCTGGGGTTAGGGGCGGGCGCCCTTATGTCTTTGGGCAAGTGCCTTAAGCCGTGGATCTTGATAAAGGGACGGGGGGAGCTCATGTTATATGTAATACTCCTTTCAACTAGGTACTTGTGTCTTGATTTTAACATAATTTTAGTGACACTTAAATCAATTCAGTAGGGGTGAATGAACTGGCAAATGAATTAATTAGCAAATGTAGTAGATATATATTAGTATGAAACAAGTTCAGTAGCAGGTATTAGTATAACATGAAATAGCAGTTAGTAATGTAAGTTAATATAGCGGGTATAAATAGTAACAATGAAAACAACCGAGTAGTATTAATAGCAGGCTTTGTAGTCTTTGCATAATTGTTAGCACTGTCCTTTTAAACTAGCATAATTACTTCTGATGATATAACAGTAGCAGACCAAGGAATAAAATAAATAGCAGACAGAAACCCATAACAGTTAGGAATAAATATTAGGAGTGTCCGGGAATAATCCGCTAATCGTTGTTTTTGAGATGTTTGGTGATGTTGTGACGCGGTGAATTTTCTGAAGTGTTAAGAAGTGCAGGAAATAAAGCGACGATATATTATCAATAATTATTGATATTTTCCGGTGATATAGGCGAATGCCTCGCGATGATATTTTTGTGATTTTGTTGTGAATGTTGCATTTCATTTGCGTTGCATGAATTGCATTTTAGTGACGGCCTGACTTTGGTGAAACAGTGACGAAGGCTTATGCCAGTTGGAATGCCTCTAATAATTGATAATTTGCGATGGGGGCTGAATCCCTGGGTACCACATGCATTTGCATTTTGTCGAGTTTCATTTCATTTTGTGTGCTTATGAAATTGGGTGACTTTGAATGTGAAATTAAACCGCTTTGGTTGAAATAGCGATCTGATGAATATTGTGACTTATAACCTGAATATATTGTTTATCATAACTCTATTTATATGGTTTGATATCTCACCCTTTACTTGTTTGACCGTTGCCTTTATACTGGTAACATGCAGGTGATAGCAGTGAGTGAAGACTAGTCGCCGTGAGTTCGAGTCGGTTGTCGCTCTGATACGTAGCACTCGAGGGGACAAACGCATGCTTTGATTTATTGTTTATCTCTCTGAATTTTAATGACGTTTTGCATTTAAATTGTAACTTTGAAGTTGTTTTGCGATGTTTGCGAAGATGCTATGATTTTAACTTGATTTTTGGGAAGTTTGACATTCCGCTGCGTGGTTAATTTATATTTGATGAAATGACTTTTGAAGATTGAATGAATTGTTATAAGTTTGTTCGCCTTTGATCAAAGTGTTATGTATCTATGTTGAAGGCGTGTATGCCATAAGTTATTTAAAGTCGGAATGTGATACTCCATGTGAATGTTTTTGGAATTTATATTCTGATAGTCGTATAATTTATCGGGTAGAATTGAGGTGTTATAGGGTCCGGGACTAGATTTATGCTCGAGAGAGATAATAGTTGCGAGAACATTGTGGTCGTAAAGAATGCAATACTTTATGTTTCTACCTTTGATGAATCCTTTATGCTCATAAGAGATGACGTGAGGCATAATTAAGGCCAACTTGTCACCTAAGATATTTGAGATGATTTTGGTTTTAAAGTTAGCTAGAGCTACATCGAAAATGAATGATGTTAGAATTTTGAGTTTTGGGGATCAACACAGTTGAATTGGAGTTATAATGAGAAAAAATTCAATCTTTAACGAAGAACTGATACATAATTTTATGACGTCGTATTTAATGATGTCCTAAAAAGTGTGATAAAAATATCCTCCAAAATTGTTCGGGTCCAAGGCACTATCCTTTTTCAGGCTAAGAACAACGTTTTTAATTTCTTCAGCAATTGGGATAAGAGTGAGTAAGTGATTGGTATCTTCACTCCCTATAATGAGAATGATTTTTGCAACTAGTCCATTGTCGATGAGGTTGACATTTTGACTGAATAGATCCTTAAAGTGCTTGGTGACATGGTCCCTGATGAGGTCAGCATTTGTAATAACATGATCATGATGCAACATGACTGATAAAAGTTTGAAGGAAGCTTTTATCTTGGCATACCTATGAAGAAACTAGTGTTTTATGTCCTCTTTATATGCCCAACTTACTTTGACTTTTTTTCTTCTAAAAAGCTTCTTTCAGGCTCAAAGCAAAGGAGAGTTCTTTTTGAGCAATTTCCTCTTGGGTCTGTGTCACTTTGGAGTGTCCAAAAATAGCAGTCCTTCGTTGTATTTTGTTTAAATTTGACTTTGCATATTTGACACTTGCATGTATATTACCAAAGAGTGCTGCTATTTTGACACTAGAATTTCAACACCATATCTTTACACCCTCTTAAATACAGCCCAGGCATGTGTTGTTTGTGTCAGAAAAAAGAAAAAAATAAATATTAAACATGATAGAGAAAACAAAATCGTATAAAATACAGTGTAAATGTCACTAATAAGTGTAACAATATCATTTCCCATTACCAAAATAAGACTTGTTATACACCTTAAGCTTGTCTTTTAAAAGCTTGAGTTTCTTATCCAGAATAATTTAACTTCCAGTGCCCTCAGAACAATGGTTAAGCATTCCTAAAAAAGAAAATATTTTATAGAAGTTTTAATATTTCAATTTCCAAAGCCTTAAATGCGAAGATTACTGAGATAAATTTACTATTTTAAAGTCTTAACCATTACCCTGAGGGCACTGGTTAGCATTTCCCTTTAACTTTTTAATTCAGCGCTTACAAAATTTATTACTAAAATTTTTAATTAAAAAATATTTAGAGTTTCCTATCCAAATTAATTTGATTATTTAATTTGTCTATTAAAACTTTTTTATTTTTTATTCAAAAAATTATATTTATTAAAAAAAGTTATTATTCAATTAATTTTAATATATTTAATTATTTAAAATAAAATTGGTTTTATTCCCAAAATTAATTTTATTTTAAATTAGAATTTGTAACTCTTATTGTACCGAAAAATTATAGTCTTTAATTTTAGAATTTTTAATATATATTTTTAGTCAAATGCACTTTAGATAAATACATTCAAACATATCACTTTACTTTAACTCACTTTCAATCAAAATTAATTAATTTAAAATAATTTTTTTGTCATATAATTAGAGGTGGCAAACGGGTTTGCCCACTCTATTTAGACCCGTCCCACAAAAGTCCGTAAAAAATAAGGCGGGACGGTCACAGTTGAGGGTGCAGGCGTAAAATTTTGGTTCGCTCTGCAAAAAGTGAGGGCGGAGCGGGTTAAGTCCGCGGACACTGCACGTTTTAAGCCTAAAAATGAAAAAAAATCATGTTAATGAACGTGCCCGCAAAAGTCCACGTAAAAAAATGGGACGGGGCAGGGCGGGGCGATCACACTAAAGGGTGAGGGCTTAAAACTAGGGGTGGCAAAACGGGCCAGGGCCCGCCGAGCCGCCCGCGAACCCGCCAAAAAATGGCGGGTTGGGTTAGAATTTTAGGCTCGCCGCTCGCCAAAGTCCGCCCTGCCAAAACCCGCCTCCCGCCATACCCGCCCCGCCAAAGCCCGCCGCTCGCCAAAGCCCGCTCCTCCTTCAAAACTCACTCTTTTTTTAGTTAATTCTAGTAATTTCAATTCTTGATGGTTTATTTTATACATTTATTTATAAATACTAGTAACAAACCCGTGCGTTCGCACGGGTTCTGGTACGTGACGCGAATTTTTTTCAGATATATATTTTTTAATAGAAAAATGTTTGATATCCGTAAAAAATTAATAATTGAATGTATAGTAAAAAATCTGGTACCCGTGAAAAAATAATAATTGAATATATATAGAAAAATGTCTGATACTCGTGAAAAAATAATAATTGAATGTATAGAAAAATGTCTCGTACCCATAAAAATATTTAGATCAATAAGAGCGTTTAACAAAAAAAAACTTAGAACTTTAACTAAAATGACATATATTTTTATAAACACATTTAAATATCTATGAAGTGTGCATTATATATATATATATATATATATATATATATATATATATATATATATATATATATATATATATATATATATATATATATATATATATATATATATATATATATATATATATGCATCAATTATACAAATAATTATTAATAATTAATTTCTAAGTATACTTATCATACAAGTTGGTATCCAACTACCATCACTATCATAATTCATCCCAGATTATTGCTTTTTATTACACATGGATTTTGGATTGTTTATCCGTGCGTTCACACGATACTGCTGTGTTATTAGGGATGGCAATTTAGCTCATCTCCAATGGATACCCACAAAAAACCCCATATCGGATAGGGTAAATACCCATAAAAATGGGTATGAGCACGGGTAATTACCCATTAAAATATGCGGGTATGGGTGCGGGCACGGGTACCTTACTACCCAACCCACCCCAAACCCACACTACATATTTCTATAATGTCATTTATATTGTTATATAAAAATGCATGATTCTAATTTTTTTTTTAAATATATCGCTATTAAATCATTACACATTTTAATAAAAGTGTTTATTTGTTTCTTAACTCAACAATAACATACATAATTTTTTTAATATTGTTAAAAAGACTTAAATTATATGATATTTTGTAATTAAACGATTTAATTTTACTATAGATGCGGGTAAACGGGTACGGGTATGAGCATTGAGGTACCCATAGCGTACGGGTACGGGCATTAATATTGATACACACGCGAGTTTGGGCTCGGGTACGGGGATTTTTTTAAACTGCGGGTATGGGGACGGGTACTATAGTACCCTGCCCAAACCCTGCCCATTGCCATCCCTATGTGTTATCCATGTGTTCAGATGAATTTTGGTCTGATTACCCGTGCTTTCACACGGTATTGCTGTGTTACTCGTGCGTACACACGAGTACTGATATGATACACACATTTATTTTTAAAATGTAGTAAAAATAAAATAATAGAAAGACAAAAAAATTTACAAACAAAGTTTATTATTTTTAAAAAAAATAATAAATCGGTGTCTATAATTTTTATATATAAAAATATTTGAATCAACAACATCATTTATGTTCGGTCATTATTTATAAAAATATTTGAATCAATAGTAAATTTGTTTTTAAGCTTATTTAATATTTTGATCGTAACTTCGTATTTCTGTTATTATTCAATATTTTCATCAATAACTTCGTGTTTCCGTTATCATTTAATATTATGATTAATAAGTTCATGTTTCCGTTATTATTTAATATTTTGATTAATAATTTCATATTTTTATTATTATTATTATTATTTAATATAAATTTTTATAGTTTTTTAATTTTAAAAGTGAAGTGGTCGTGGGCCTCCCCACCCCAACCTCATTTTATTTGTGAGGCAGATCAATATTTTTGACCCGTGCCATACACAATATCTACCATGTTCTATTTTTTGTGTGACCCCTGTTAAGATATATATTTTTTTCATATTTGTATTAGTAATTCACTTTTTCATGTCAATATTTAATATTTTATTAAATATATAATTAAAAATTTTAATATCATATAAAATATGTGCACTTCCTCTTATTATTAACATCCATAGTTATTTATAAATATTTTTTAAGGAAAAACGGTCAATAGATTTAATAGATTTATTTTATTTAATAATCTTTAAAAAATATCATTAATATATATATATATATATATATATATATATATATATATAACTTTCATATTTTATATATTAAATAATTTAGTAGTATTAATAAGAAATCTTATTAAAGTGGTCCAATCCATTCTACAAAGAAAATATAAAATAGTATAGTTGGTTTTTTTTTAATAAAGGTTGATATTACGTAAAATGTCAGTCGGTTTAAGTTTGTCACGAATTTAGTTTATTCATCTGAACTCGACCATCTTTGTTCATATATATCCAACAATATTTATCCGAAAACCAAACAACCCGTTTTAACCCACCCGTTTACCTTTTTTTTACTACCTGTTTAATCGATTTTGTCCACCCTTGCCTTGCTGCATATTGACAAATGTAAAAAAAATATATATAAATTTAATATAAGCACGAATATTAGAAATTATTCCTAACATTTTTTATAAATATAAACATAAATTTAATAAATAAATCATTTAATAAACACTAATTTAATATAAACATAAATTTAATAAATAAATCATTTACTTATTTTAATGTAATAATTTCTAGATTTGAAAATTGATAAAGATATTTTCGTGATACAGATATGTCATTTAAAGTCTATTAATTTTTTAAAAGATAATAAGTTATTTGATATTGAATTCAATTCAATTACTTTTAATTTTCAATAATTTCATGCTGTTTATTATTTTAGGACTCTTTATTTCTTTGTTAAACTTGTAGTTAAATTCTTATATTTTTAAAAGATTCTATTAATTGTTCAACAACTTTCTAAAATCACTTTATAAGAGAGAGACTTAACAATATAATTCCTAAATGTGTGTCAAACATTTCTTTTTTAATTGGCAGTTATACAATACTATGTTTGTAACTGTTTCCTTTGCATAAAGACTTTTTTTCATGTTAAAATCTCAACATTATGGAGACATATATAACCTGATGCACCAACCAGATAAACTAATTCATATATCAATTCCGAGTCCAAGATCTTGCCAATACTTAACTATTCAAGCACTTTTCCTTCGGGTACAGTCCACAACTTTTGATTTGGATTTGCTGTAGTTATAAGTTCAAAGCATTCTCGCAATCAACACATCAGGAGCAGTTGGTTCGAGATTGGACAGTCCATATTTCAAGCTTGGTATTTCAAAATTCTTAAAATTAAAAACAAAAATTATATGTTTTCAACAATGTCTGATCTCAATCCAACAATTATTGATGTACTCATTCTGAATTTGTGACCAATCTAAATCCAACAATTTATTTAGGTATTGTATTCATAAGATTATCTTCCCTTTCTTTCTTAGAATAAGGCGTCATCATCATAATACAACTTGGAACAAAAATTTATACCAGGACATTATATATATATATATATATATATATATATATATATTAGAGTCATATCACATGCAATATTTTCATAATAATGGATATATATTACTTTACAACAATCATGTTAATAGCCAAAATGATAGAGAAGTGGAAGTTGATCCCTATGGACTGCTGAGGCAGAGACATTGATTAGATGCATCATTCTCGTCAAAAGAAGAGACCTTTACTCGTTAGTAAATCAAACTCTGATCAGTTTGACATCACTCTCTGAGACACTAAAATCAAGCCTATCTATATATTGCAGTGACGCCTGCCAAATCATACAAGTCAGTCACTTAATATATGACTTTTATAATCTTAGCATGAAATGTGCATCTTTCATACAGATAGTTCTCACGAGTCGATGTTATCCTTTTCTTTCTGTTATTCTTAAACTATGAGCAAATAAATTTCTACCAACATCTTTTCAATCACTGTTATATTAACTCTTCCATTAAGAAATAGTGCTAAAAAGAGATACTTACAACTTCATCTGTCACAACTGCATATCTCTCAGCTAAGGAGGCAAAGGTTTTTCCTATTTAGTGAGAAAAAAACAGTTAGCATAATGCAAAATTGTTAAACAAAATAAATAGGAAACTGAAATATATGAATCTAAATTACACTATCAAATGGTGCTAATATCAGTTGCGGCTAGAAAACATAAGAAGGAAAATATTATCGATGAGAAGAGCAAAGCACCTGATAATTGACCTGTTTTTTGAGGATTCTATGTGCTGCCCACAAGATCCATCAACACTAAAAAATTATTCTAGGAACCAAAAATATTAAAGAAATGCACCCAATACCTGGGTCTATTAGTCTAAGACTACTCTTCCCGTTAATGACTAAGATGAGCAATATAACTTTTTCTACTAAAATACATAGTTATAGTTGCAACAAAAATCAATTTTGTTACACGGGCAAAAGAAGGAACACAGAGTTACCTTCCTGCATCCATGATTGAACATATATTATTTGACATACAAGAATAGGGTGCTTAGATAGTGCAACAAAGTTAACAATACTAATCTTTATTGTAATAGCTAATTACATTATGAAAGCTAGTTTTTTCTTTCCAAAATCCAACAACAACCAAGCTTTCTCATCTTAGATAGTGTAGGCTAATTGTAATTCATTAGATTAACATAAACATCCTTTTCCTTTACCCTTAGAAGCATTCTCATCACTTCCACTTGCAGCCTGCTTTCCATTACCCTTCCCTCCCGCCTTTGCGTCTTTTCCAATCATTCCAACAACTTTTTAATCATTTCAACCAAAAAAGTCAACAACTATTATTAAAACAATATGGCGATGTAAACTCAACGAAGCCATCCGTATTCAAACACACCCAACTCCTAGAAATTCTCATGGGTCGAACATATTGTCAAACACTTGGAATACATATACAAATACACACATAAACATTACATATATATTGAATCACCTTACCGATCTTAGCTACAATTAACCGACACGATGTGATTCAGAAAGGGGAAAATGATAAAATTAAATCATCAAAATATCAATACAAACTGGTTCCTTACCAAAACCAAACCAGGCAACTCATCAATACAAACCGGTTCATACATCGAGTCAAACCGAACCGTGCAAATAAATCAACCTGCACTTAAACCAAAACCGCATCAAAACTAACAGCAAAGCATTATTATGATTAGAAGAATATGCACATGCAAATATTCATATGTAAGATCAGAAGGGTACTGCAAGACCGAGGAAAGAAATTTCATAAGCATATGTCCTCAATTTTTGAAGGACAAAGAATCTGTAAATCAATAGTGACGTATCCATGCTGCAAATTTAATCATAATCCCAGAATGAGAGTAAATTCCATAGAATAAAATGACATAAAAATTGGCAATGTATAGAATAAGTAGTTAAGTGATACTCACATCATTGATAATCACAACATGATGTATCAAGCTCCGGGAAACTTGATCGATACATGCACGTGTTTTTTGACATGCAGAAATCACTCTTTGGAGTTATGCTTGAATGCTACTGAAAATGTAAGAAACCATTATTTGAACAACTCGGAAAACAATGTTGGCCGAAAGAACTAAACGATTATTTAAAATACTATTAACGGAATCATAATACTCATCAACACAACTTACAAGATGACAAATGATTCAGTGCCATTCGTATTCTATTGCGGGTGAACAACATGTTTTGATTTGTTGGATCTTCTACCCACTCTTCAGTACCACCTTGACATATCTGCAAAGATATAGAAAGACGATTAAATTATCAAGTTCCAATGGGAGAAGGGGGAAAATGAACAATGCATAAATAAATCAATGACCAATTGTGGATCGCAAAACATAAAAGTCTCGTCGAATTCTGCTATGATAAAGTGCTATAGTATCACTATAGCTACTATTTGACAGTACTTTATATCAAATAACGTATCGCGGAATAATTGTGATTTGTTCAAATTATGCTATACGCTATAGTTTCTATTTGACAACACTGAAATAAATAAATATCTAGTACCAACCTTGTACATATCTTCCTTTGAAAAATTTCCATAGTAAATAAATACTTGCAAGGCTAGATTAGAAGCCATCCACTTAAGTAGCAGTTCCAATGCTCTTAGTCCCGCCGCAAACCAGGGATATGTGTCTAAAATACAAGATTCATAGAAAGTAAAAACACATAATTACATAATGAAACACAGAAGATAACCCGAAATCACAGAAGATAATGAAACACTATCTCTCTGCGGCATTTCTTCAAACAGCTCACGCGCTTTATTCATATGTCACCATATCTCGAATTGATCTTCAGCGTCTCTAACACCTCCTGCTCAAAATGATAAACCAGCAGAGCATATTAACACAATAAATGACAATTATATTAAAATGAAAGTTACCCCAAATGAAATAATTGAAAATTACATGTAATTTAATATATTTAAATTTAAATTTAATACAATCAAGCATCTTATACATCATTGTTTTATTTATTTCTCAGTATCATGAACATATAGTTTTGAACCTCCACCGTGAACCACCCTATAAAGGTAAGTATAAC
The DNA here is from genome assembly GCF_029867415.1 of Vicia villosa. Classification (NCBI taxonomy): domain Eukaryota; kingdom Viridiplantae; phylum Streptophyta; class Magnoliopsida; order Fabales; family Fabaceae; genus Vicia; species Vicia villosa. Next base: position 87,068,713 of record NC_081180.1, on the reverse strand, counting down.
AATGAACACACAACGAAGAAATACCGCCGAAATAAAAAATTTGGAAAAAATTATACCTATCTCTAGGGTTTGAATTTAAAATTCAGGATATGCAAGCATAAAAGCAAAAGGAAACTAACCTGCAATTGATGGTTCAGTAGCAGTAGCATCACTTTGAGACCCTCCGCGCTTTGCGGGAATGAAGAGTCCACTGCCGCTAGATTTCTCGGCTTCCAACGTCATGTTGTCTGCATCAACTATTTCTCCGATCTTCATGACAAAATCTACAGAAATAGAAAAATTATTATGAAATGAAAACCATAAACCCTAATGCAAAAAAAATAAGAAACCCTATTTAGATAATGTTAACAAATTATCGTACAACAGAACAGAGTCTATATGATTTTTAAAGATGGATTTGTTTTTGAAATCATAAATTGATGTAGCATATTATCGCTTGTTTCGATTTGGTTTTAATAAGAAACAGAGGAAGATGGAAGAAGAAGAAGAAGAGGTAGAGCGAAGAAGAAAAAGAGGAAGAAGAAGAAGAGGTAGAGCGAAGAAGAAAAAGAAGAAGAAAGAAGATTAGAGGTAGAAGGAAGAAGAGGTTCAAATATTAATGGAGGTTGAAACCGTTTTCAATAGTGGAATATGGAGGATGAATCATCGTGGAAACCATTTTTGTTCGTGAGAAAAAAGAAATAAAATAAATTAGAAAAATAAAATATTTGGGAAATAAATAGAAAGATTTGTTTGATTGGTAGAAAACACAGAGCTTGATTCTTAAGGCATCCACGTGGCACAATATTGAGCAAGAAGGGTGTTTTAGGCTTTTAAAGAACATCTTATTTTCTTATATGATAGATATGTAATAGTTTTTAAGTAAATTTGTTTAAAAATTACTTTTATAAAAAATTATTTTAAAAAATAAGTGAAAAGTTTAATTAAAAGGTAAAAAAAACCTATTAATCTATTACAAAAAATATAAATAAAAATAGGCGGATAAGCCCGCCGCCCGCCAACCCGCCATCTTGGCGGGGCGGGCATGACTTTTATGCCCATTTTACTTGGCGGGCATGCCCGCCCGCTCGTTTTTTGGCGGGCATAAGGCGGGGCGGGCGGCGGGTGGGGCGGGCCGCCCGTTTTGCCACCCCTACTTAAAACCTTGGCTCGTCCCGCATAAAAGTGCGAGTAAAACGGGCATGCCCAACAAGCCAGACCCGTTTTGCCACCCCTAAGTATAACACCACAAACCACAACGCAAATGCAATAGAGAAAATTTTATGTAAATAACTAAATTTTTAAATTTTAATATCAAACAAACCAACATTTTCTCTTAATTTCTAATATAACCATATTTTTAAAAGAAAAACCGTAGATAAATTCGCAAGTAAAGCTACCGATAATATTAAATAGGCAGGAAATTTATATATAATTGAAAAGTTAAAAAATATATAGAAAACGCCAATTGAATTGATGTTTCCGCTTTAGTTTTTTTTTTTTAAACACGGTTATATTAGAAATAATAAGAAAATATTGGCTAATTTGATATTAAAACTTACAAACTTAGTTATTTAAAAAGAATTTCCTGCAATAGACAAACTTATCCATTACAACCAATTTTAAATTAAAGGAGAAAAAACCAAAACTCTTATTAAATTGCTTTTTTATACACAAATATTAATCTACCTTCCATCTTAGAATATTTGTCCCATTTTATTTTTACCTTAAAAAGAATCCCTACCTATTTTATTTGGTCATAGATATATATGGACCCTCTGCAATTATTTCTTTCCTACTCTTTCTTCTTCCATAATCTTAATCTTTGGTTTCTCTTAAATACAATATTTTATTTTTATTTTTTTTCTTTAAAAATTTTAAAATTTTGTAGCCATTTGACTACTAGTAGGATAAATGGCAAAATTTACAGTAGATGATCTATGCTCATAGATTTCATATTTCGATTTTATAAGTGGTAGTTTTTACAATTAATATATATCATCAACTATATTCTACATAAATTCTATCATATCATACTCATAAATTCTATCCTATTATACTATGCAAAACATATAAACAATTTGATTAAATTTTTTTTTTACATTATTTAAGTATACGCTAGAATTTACTATTATAAACATTTTTTTAAAATTTATTAAATAATTAAATAATAATATTGATGTGAATGATATCGATGCTAATCATTGGATATATATATATATATATATATATATATATATATATATATATATATATATATATATATATATATATATATATATATATATATATATATATATATATATATATATATATATATATATATACCATTTTGGAGAGGGTATCCATTATATAAGTATATATGATTTTAAGTTATTTGTAAATATTTATGAATATTTATAGATACTATTATTTATATATATTTTTAAAATCATGATTAATTAAAATTTACTTTTATTTTTCAAAAATTTTAAAATAATTTAAAATTTAGCACAAAATACTAATAATATTAATAATAATAAAAAATAAATCAAATTCATTTTATTTATTTTTTACCATATAATTATACTAAATTTAATATAACAATAATGATAATAATTATAATAATAGTTTTATATTTAACAAAATAATAATATTAATAAAAAAATAATAAAAATAATATGAATTTTAAAAAACCAAGTTTTATTCCACTAAATAAGTTAATTACATGAATAACTTCGCCATAATATTTTATCCAGATCCAACAATAGTTATATCCAAATTATTAATTTTGACATCTTTATTAATAATCTCTTTTAAAGTTTTTTTGTAGGTCTTATTCTATAATAATAATAATAATAATAATAATAATAATATTAAATTCAATAATATAATATTTAAGTAATTTTGACGAATAATAAGCACCGAGAATCTGTATTTTTTTACAAGTACGAGTTTCTTCCATCCCAAAATATCAATTATTCATTAAATTTAAACTATTTTTTTTAACATATCACTTCTTGTATATATTTTTGATTTGGCTATATTTTGTTAAAAAAAATTGATACATTAAAAAGCAAAATCCATTTTAATATAAAGTTAAGAGTGAGTTATTCTTAGTTAAATAAGTTATTAACACTTACTCTAAATCTGAGCTATTGATTTTTTTTCAATTTAATAGTTAAAAATATTAAGTAATTAAATTGGGAAAGAAAAAACTGTTACTTATTATTTTTAACCATCAAATTAAGAAGAATTAATAGTTTAAATTTAGATTAAGTGTTAATAATTTACTCTTAAATTAAGAATTACTCCACTCAAAATTAATTATAAAATAGTTGAATATAAACAAATAATATATCATCATTAAATAATAAAACAATAGATAGACATGATTGAGTCAAAAATGGTATTAAATGTTTTTACCATGTCCTTTTTCTTGTCTTTCTCTCACTATTATTTCTCACTATTTATTCACAACATTGCAAATTCATGGATACCCACCTTCTCTTCTCTTCCTCATAGAGTCAAACCCTTATTCATCTTCTTCCTCCGCCTCCTCCTACTCTCCCACTTCAACCCTTTACATCACTTTCTAAACCTGCATCTTAATCATCTTCTTCAGGTACTATATTATTATACTCATTTTTAATTTTTGATGTTTCATGTTGAAGAATGTTTTCAAATTGAAATAGTTAGTTAGTGTGTTATTGTTATATAATTGATTCAGATTCCTATCTTTATTCACAGGAAAGCAAAAAGATGTTCCTGAATCACATCACATGCAATGAATGAAATGAAACCTTAGTTGTTACTCTTCAAGGTTATTGAATTGAGTATTATTTATAACAAAGTTTCATTTTTTTTGTCTTTACTTTACGGCACTATTGGGATTGTGATTGTGATTTTCACCAACCATGGCAACCACGTTTAAAGGAATTCGCAAGAGTTTTAAGTACATTACTCAGATATTTGGTAATTATCTTTTCTGTTAGATACACTTTCCAATTGATTCATTGTTTTGTTGTTGATGTTTGGGCTAAAATGTGAAATGTTTTTTTTTTTCTTTCAGTTGTTAAGGAGCGGGAGATGGAAATTGGGTACCCGACAGATGTTAAACATGTGGCTCATGTTGGATGGGATGGTCCCTCCGGGAATGGACCTAGTTGGGTATGGAGTTTATAACACCTCAGTTTGTTAATGTTCAATTTTACTTTTATATAGAATAGTCTCAAATTAAGTTTTCGGAGGCACTCTGTAAGTTAACCATGATTGAACTGTGGTAAATCAGATAGGGGTTCTATTTTGTCATGGTTTAACAGTGAAAGATATTTGATGAGACCCTTTTTTGTCACAGTTTAAACCTGTCAAACTTTGGGGATTGTGCGGTAGTCCGCCTTGAACATTCTCAAAGACGACCCTATTTTTGGATGAGATCAAATTGATTTATGTAACTGCAGAATTAATTTTAACATGTTTGGATGTCCTTGATTCTAGCCAGAAGCTAGATTTTGGAGTTTCTGCTTCCACACTTGTCTTTTACACGAATGTATTCAAAATCAGTTTTTGTCACCGCAGAACTAAACACATGTTTTATCTCTTTATTTTTGTTACGACTATCAATAGTCATATGTTTCATCATTTTGTCTATTCGTTTGTTAACACTTTTTGCCCTTTTGCCTACTCAGATGGACGATTTTAAGAAAGTTCCTGATTTTTCAACATCGATTGGTAACTTGGGTGAAATTAGGGACTCTGATCCTATGGCTGTTACTTCGTTATGGTCTTCTCTAGGTATGATTTGCTTCTCGTACAAGCGCATTGTTTTTAACGGGTCGATTAGTTGAGAAAGGGTTGTGTTTTTTATTATTATTGTGTGTTTTGGATAAGTTCTTGATGAAAATGCGAGGCTTTCAAAAAGCTATATAGATTCTTTGCCCCCTTAGAAAGTGTTTGGTTGTTGTGTCACAAGCAAACTTATCTCCAACAGAGAGAATCTTATGGCTCTTTGCTTTACAATTAACACTGGTTTCTTAAGTATGGTCCACACCAGAAATTATAAAATAGTGGTTTGGATGTATTGCATTTGAGCACGATTGATTGATAAGTAAATGTTTTGTTGGTACTTTGGTTTTCCATGTGTTAAACTTCCTTAATGCTGTCAAGTTAAACCTTAAAAAAAACAAAAAAAAATATTGAAATTGCAACTGAATATCTAATAAGGATTGGGAAATAATGCAATCGTCCTCACTTGCCTACAAGCCTTGTATTTTTGTAGTCATGACTAGATAGATGGTTAAATGCGATTGATAGTGTAGCCGAGAAGAATTCTGCTGCGCACCTGAAGAATTAACCATAACTGTGACTCAGATACTTTGTATTTCTTAAAGAGGAAAGTATATGATGTATTGAGTTGGATGGGTCTTAGGCCAAATTTGGAGTATCTATCTTACTCATATAAGTGGTATCTGACTTACTTTGCATTGATATAGCAGTTCGATATTATGCTACAAAAGGTGTTTTAACTACACAATTTAGTTTACAAAATATGCTGTTTATCTTCATGATGATTTTCCTTTTATGAAGGTTTTATGTTTTTTTCCGCGTCTTACATTCGACCACTGTCACTTTACAGTACTGGTTCCATTCTCATGGTTATGTCATAAATGCATTGTGCGGAAATACACGAGAATCTAACTTACTAGCTTCCAAACAATTGCATTGTGATTATATTTCCTTCCGGTTCAGGACAAGATTCCAAGCAATACACAAATCTTATTTGTTGTTTGGATCAGTGCTAGTCTGTATTCTTAATGATAATTATCGTTCTCATGTGCAGAACGTCAACAATCATCGAGCATATACAACAGTCTCTCGTCTGTTGCAGGGAATCCTAGTATTCGAGAGAAGCCCAAGCAGAAAAAGCTTAAGTCGCCTTCCTCTTCCCGGTCGCCATCTTCTTCATCAAGACGATCACGAGCGTCAAAATCAAAGGCTTTGTTCAACGAGAGAGAAGCAGCATCGCCAATTGCTCTGGTGTAGCAGATTCAAGAATAGGAAATTAGCAAGAGAAGAAAAAGATTTGGCATCACCATATCAAACGGAATACTCCTTTCTTGAAATACATGGAAGAAATGAAATAAATATGGCAGTAAAAGTTTTCTTGGCTTCTAGGTAGAAAATTATAATTTAGTCCAATGGAAGAAGAACCCAATTATTTGTAAGTGTTTGGTTTTCTCCAAATCATCATATTGACCATGAATTCATAAGCTGTTTTTGTCGATTTGTAAGATTTAAAGGAATGGCATGGTGGTGTTTAGTTACTTGATTGTGCATTCTTCTATGACATGTTTTTTGTTGTTTAGAAATCTTTGAACATGCTCAGAGGTACAAATGGACTTTTTTTTTTTTTTTAAGTTTGATATTCGGCCATGTGACCGATTAATATAAGAGCATCAATTCCACCGTTTATTATTGGAGAGTCCATTTAAAATTAGAGCAAAACGTTGTATGTACCGGTTCAACAGATTGTTAGCACCTAACGTGATTCGAACAAAAGACTTTGAGAAGAGCACAATCTTAGAAGACTTTGAGAAGAACACAATCTTAGAATCAAAGCCTACACCACTTTACCAACAACAGGCCAACCATTAGGGTTACAAATGGACATACTCTCTCCGTTTCATAGTAATTGTCTCATTTGCACTTTTTTTATGACTCAAAATAATTGTCTCTTTAAAATACCATTTGTCATTTGCACTTTTTTTATGACTCAAAATAATTGTCTCTTTAAAATACCAATACAAATACAAATGGACTCAATTGATTGACATAGTTGATTTTATCAACACTTAAAGTTACAAATGAACTCAATTGATTTTACCATTTACCAACCCTTAAAGTTTCAAATGGACTGAGTTGATTTCATAGATTCTGAATTATTTTTTTTGGGTAAGATTAATATCTTCACATTATCAACTCTTCTCGTTATCTCTTCTTATTGTGGCAGGTTTATTGTATAGTAGGATAAGTGATTAAGGTAGAATCATTTTACCCATTAATTTTTTTAGATTTAAATGCAGTTTTAGTTTTTTTTATTTTGGGTTAAATATCTTTTTGTCCCTATAAATATCTTAAGTTTTGATTTTTAGTTCCTATAAAAAAAACCATGTTTTAATTTTTATAAAATTGGTTTTGAATAACGTTTTAGTCCTTTTACATGGAGTTAAACTACGTGCATAATTAATTTTGTAGCGATTAAAACATAACATTTTTTTATAAGGACTAAAACTCAAAATTAGTAATTTTGTAGGAAAAAAAAACATACTTACTCTTTTTTTTATTTTTTTAGTCTCTTTATAAAAAAATTAAGTTTTTAGTCATTCTTTTCATGTTTCTTGAATTTTTCCCCCTCCATAATTGTATACTTGGCATGTCAACTGATGATGTGACAATGATTAGGTGGACACATTTTATATATTCTTTTTCATGTTTCTTGAATTTTTCCCCTCCATACTTGGCATGTCAACTAATGATGTGACAATGATTAGGTGGACACATTTTATATATTTTGATATTCAGTTAGAAAACAAATTTAGTAATGGAAATTAAAAACTATGAAAAATGGATTACACATATTAACTCGTTTCAACTGAACCATTATTTATGAACCGTAATTTCTGAAAATCCTTAAACCTACGTTTTGCGTTCATCATCGCGCTTCATGCATCCTTCACTATCGTGGAAGCCTTCATCGTTTTGATGATTTCTTTATCATCGCATCGCACTTCACCATTTGAATCCTTCTTCATTTTGGCACTTCACCATTTGTGTTATGCGTTTCTAAGTTTGCGTTATGTCACCAAGCTTCAAGCCACCATTGGGGTTCTTCTACAATGGACAACCCACATGCATTATTGAAAAGCAACAAAGAGGTAACATTTTGTCTCAGGTATGCCTTTTGTATAGTTGTATGTCCCTAATATATTCTGGGAAGCACCTCCAATACGGTTATTTTATTGCTTGTCTTTTTAGCTTCCATTTACTATCATTTATTCAGTCTTCTTCATGATTGCACATTTCTGAATCAAGTTCGAATCAATTTGTTTATTCGTTTTAGCATGCATAAATCAATGGTTATATTTGAACTTGATCATGATGCTTTTAGTCAATTGCATGAGTTAGTGAAATAAAAACCATGTGTGTTATTGATTCAAGTCATGTGGAAAGAAAAATATCAGTATTTTGAAAACTATGAAAAATTAAGATTTTCTGTGTTTCATTTGAATCAAGCACATATCCCGACTCGAATCAAATGGAACAGAGGCAAACAAAAGTTTTTCAAACACTTTGATTCGAATCAGAATTTACACTTGATTTGAATCAATCACTTTCTGGGTCACCTCTGCTTGAATCAATTCGAATTAGAGTTTACACCTAATTTGAATAAGAAATTTTTCACAATTTTCTGATTGGCTCTATGTAAATTGATTCGAATCACAATTAACACTTTATACGAATTACAGGGGGTCTTTGACTCAAATCAAACTTTGTTCTTAATTCGAATCAGGCGAGGAATAGGTCAAAAATCTTTTTCCTTAATATTCCACTTCACTTGCTCATTTAACTAAAATCATGAAATGTTCTTGATTTGAATCTAACTAACTTTTTCCATCCATTTTCATGCTTAATCTCAAGCGCATATAAAATAATTTTGTAATCATTTTTCGAATATAACTATTAAGAATTTCATAATTAAATTCGTGATTTTTTTGTGAAACCAACACCCTTTCACTTTTGAAAAAGTTCAAACCCCTTGCTACAAAATGCTTTCATCTTCAACCTCTAGTTTGATTTCAGATCTTGATAATGAGAGATTTGTAATTAATTGGAGAGGTCGTCTTGAAACTAATCATTCTTGATTATTTGGTTGAGATTTTTAGGTAGCTTGCAAGATTGAGGTTGTTGTCATTGGTATTGATAAATTCTAGTGAAAAGAAGGTTCTTCTCTCCATATTACCTTGGTAGTGACTATGTGGAAGGTTACGAACAAGGTGAAGTTCTTCTAAAATCTTCTGACAGTTTATCGCTCAAGAAACCAGTAGGATCAAGGGGTTATTGCTACACACGAAGGCTTAAATCAGATTGGTGATACTGGAATATTCAAGAAACGTGAATCGAGTAAATATTATGCAGAAAAGTTTGGAATTACGTTGTATACAATTCAAGATCCAAATGGGAGATTTATTTTTCTCAACATTATTGTGGATAAGTGATTGTATGAACTCTTGCAATATTTGTTAAAATAAAAAGGAACAAAGCAGGATCCAATGGAAAACCATTGAAGTGTGTAGTAGGCAAAGCGAGCCTGAACGATGAAGCACTATAAGTCTCGGTGTCATCTCTCTCTTTTACTCTTGCATTTAATTTTTGTAGAATATTGTGAAGGTAGAGAAAAACACAAGAAAATGGGGGGGGGGGTTGAATTGGGTTTTCAAAACTTTTCCCTTTAGAAATACTATTCATATAAGATAAAAAAAAATAAAGTGTGCAATGAAGATAAAAATGACACATTTACGCTATCCAAGTTCCTCTTAGAAAAGGTTAGTCATGTCCACCCGCCAAGGTGATTTTGCCATAGAAAAAGACTTAATCCACTAATCATCAAAATGATTACAATTGCACGGGCCAAATGACAGTGACTGACAACCAAAGCATTAATCAATCTGTTAGTGATCTCTTAAGAATTCTGACCCACATGGTCCCCTAAGAGATATAACGAGCAATGACTCCTCAAGAATTCTAACCCAACTGGTCGCTAGAAGGAGATTTCTCCATAATGATAAATTGTCAAAGTCTTCTTGAGTATACAGACTAAGACTAGTCACTCAAGGAACAAACAACTAACAATTTCTTAATGTTTGTGTTTTCATGATTGCTTCTATCAAGCTGATTACATAAATGTTTAAGTACAAGAGAAATTAACACAAAAGTGTTAAGCAAGATATGAGCAACATCTCCTTACTTTTACATGATTCTACAAAGATGTATTTGATGAATGTTTGGGTAGCATTTTGTAGTAATCTTCTTTCTCTTCATATTTTATCCTCTTTTTTGTTTGGCTCCAACTTTCAGCTTTGCTTGAGTACTTTGGCTTCTACGACAGTATTAGCATCATTGGTGGCTTCAGCATGAGCTTTTGGCATTCTCCATTTCAGCATTCGCTCTTTTATTTTAAAATCTCAATATTCTTTTATAGCCTTCAAAAGAGAGAGACATTGTGATGATAGAATATTTCTTTCTAGAGCCAACGGTTACTTTCCAACGGATAGTTTCAAGTGTAGATGTTGGATAGTGTAACACATTACTTCCTTAGCCTATAGCTTGCAACTTTATCATGATAGCATGAAAGACAACTTCTAAATAGTACAAACGTCTTTGTAGTAGTGGATTTGTTGAGCATACCATTGTACTGAAATATTTTTGAGAAAGTTTCTTGATCTTATCTTAAAATGATGTACTTCTGATCTGAAGTAATAAGCTTGGAGGAAATCAACTTCTTGTCTCTTTTTTTTTTATGAGTTTTCTGATGAGTAGTTTAAAAACTACTATGTTATGATAGCATGAAAACATCAGAGCCATTAAGAACAGAACCTTGTCTTTCAGAATTGATAGCAACAACTTTTCTGAAATATGACGTATAACTTCCTAGATCAAATCTATATCTGAAGTAAGATAAATGATTTGAGGAGTGAGAAAGAATCCATATAACATTACGTGCAATAGTTTCAGATTCTTTCAAAAATAGAACAATTTTTTCAAATATCTAAAGCAACAGCTTTTTTGAAGACAAGTCATAATATCTAAACTTGAGTTATGAAAACTATTCCGCATTTCTGATCTTGGCCTTTATCACCTGGTCTTGACTATGTCATCAGAGTTAGAAGCAATAGCTATTCTGAAGAACACATCTTTACATCTGATCTTTTAAAGCAACAACTTGTATCTGATGTAGACTTATTTTATGATCTTGAAGCAACAGTTGTATCTGATGTAAACTCATAATCTATTTAAAATGAATCAGAGTTTAGATATCATAATCTATTTAAAATGAATCAGAGTTTAGATAGAGAAAACTTCTCCTGGGATGTACAAGCTCCCCCTAAGTCAAAAACTTAATGATTTTAGAAGGATGGATAACTGAGAATTGTTTAGAAAACTCCCCTTGAGTTAAAAATATCCCCCTGGATCTAAAACTTAAGACTTTTTCAGACAAGTAAGGTTTTATGATCTTGATTGTCATAGTTTAGAATTCTGATTTAAGCATATGGAAGTGATTTATCAGAGTTAGATTTATCAGACATTCTTTCTTCTTAAGAACCTTCTAATCATCATATAGGTTCATTATCAAAGCTTGATCTATCAGACCCTTCACAATGTTTGCAGTTTGTTATCAATACTCGATCTCTTAGAACATTCTGATTGGCATAATTTCTTTTATCAGAGTTTGATCAACATACCCTTTCTAACATTAGAATTTCTTTATCCGAGCTTAATTTTTTGGAACTTCTAGACTTTAGAAGTTCTCAGTTCATTATATTAATGTACCTGAAATACATTTTAAATTCTTTGCATATTTATATCTGTTAGAGTAATAAGATTTTGAAATAACATCAAAATTATCAATATCTTTCTCCCCTTTTTTGTCATATTCAAAAAGTTTAAGACATTATTAATTGATTTTACATTTAATTAATCACATTCAAAACAGAGATAGAGAGAGACCTAGATCTTTCATTAAGGAAAACGCAAGTACAAGAGACACGAAGCAAAGAAACTCCTAAGAATGATCTACTCAAATGTTACGCCCGAGTTCAAGTAGTTGATCCATTCCATATTAATATATGAGTCATACTCATGTATCTGAACATGATTTGTTTTGGATGGTTTCATTTTAGACACAAAAGTTTTCCCAGTTATAGTTGTTCTAGTTTTTGGATACATTTATCATAGGATCGGGAATTAAAACGGACTTATTTTCCTACGAGCACTCCATTGATTTTACATTTAATTAAGAACATTCAAAACAGAGAGAGAGAGAGAGAGAGAGAGAGAGAGAGAGAGAGAGAGAGATACCTAGATCTTTCATTAAGGAAAACGCAAGTACAAGAGACACGAAGCAAAGAAACTCCTAAGAATGATCTACTCAAATGTTACACCCGAGTTCAAGTAGTTGATCCATTCCATATCAATATATGAGTCATACTCATGTATCTGAACAAGATTTGTTTTGGATGGTTTCATTTTAGACACAAAAGTTTTCCCAGTTATAGTTGTTCCAGTTTTTGGATACATTTATCATAGTATCGGGAATTAAAACGGTCTTATTTTCCTGCGAGCACTCCATTGCGTTCTTAGCCTTTTTGGTAGATCTGCTTGGGTTAGAGCCAGACTTAACTGATTTAGTTGAAAAAGAAACAAAGCAGAGAGAAGAAGTATAGATGATGAAGGGTTGATTAAAGATGAGAGGAAGGGAAAGCAATCAAGGACACTTATATAAGGGAAGAAAATATAACTAATAGGAGAATTGATTTGTTACGAAACATATCAATCTTGAAAAACTCAAACAGTTAAGATAGATTTTGAAACAAGAGAGAATAAAATGGACCATCATTTCTAGGACACTTGTTAGAGAAATAAATGCAAGAAGACAAATGAAGTAGGAAAATAGAAGGTCGTGCTTAACCAGATTCATTCTCAATTAAAGCTTGTCTTTAGCAATTCTTCATATAGACAAGATGGAGTAGGAATATAAAGATTTCAACTATTGTCAAGAATCTTCTATACTATTCGAGGTTATGTTCAAATAAATTGATATGATATAAGTGACATAAGTCAAATAATATACTTAATTTGAGAACCCATGAGTAAATGTTCTCAGGGTCAGGACTATCAGTAGGTTTCTGACTAGAGGTGTTTCTAATCACTTTAGCATCAAATATTCTCACTTTTCTTACCCAATTTGTTTCTGAATACTCTTTTTATTCTAGTAGCAAGAGTTTCTTTTGATATAGATTTTCTATTCCAATCATCACTTCTAAAGAACCGACTTAGCTCTTGTTGTATAGCTAAAATCCATTCATTTTCTTGAAGTAATTCTTCGCGGGAAATTGATTCTATTAGAAACACCAACCCTAAAAGAGTTTCTTCAGAGTGAATCTTATTCTGACATGTTTAGTTTTTTCACCCATAAACAGATCTTCATAAAACATTTGTCTTTGAACTGAAAGAGCTTCAGAGGGATCTGATGCGTTATCTTAATCAAAAAATTTATCTTCAAAAACCTTAGTCTCTTCTTCAGACTCTACATGAGTAATTTCTAGATCTGCAAAACTATCAAGCAGCTTTGACCTTTCTAAGTCAAGCTTGTCATCAATTCTTTCAAAAGTTGATCTTTCCACACTACGTGTTTCTATAATATAATGTACTCTTTAGCCTTTAGAGCATTCCAAGTACCGTAACATTAATCATTTCTTGTGCTAGAGTAAAAAAATTCTTTGCACTTTAGAACAGAACTGGTAAAAGCAGAATGAGACTCATCTTTGCTTTTATGTATATCACCCATGTTCAACGACTTTGGTCAACAACAATAACAAGTCCATACTTATTTTTATTGACACAAGCATATTATCAATTGATACTATATGAATTTGTACTTATGAGTTATAATCTTAGAATTAATGTTTTGATTTATTTGTGATCATAGTAAATGATGATATTTAGAAGGACTTAAATTAGAGGAACACACTGATCAATATGAAAAGAAAAGTTCATTGATTTAGGAGGGGTGGTTACAAAAAGAACGAATAATGGATCAAATTACAAAAATGATCATTCAACATAATCAAACACTTCACATTTCTCAACACCTAACACATCCCCATTCCCTTCATTTCTAATTATATTCACTATCCTTGCTTTTGCGAGAATCTTGGATAACACTCTTCCATACGGGATGAGAAAAGTTATCTGGTTCCTTGAAGCAATGAAAGTTTCTTTGAGATAGTCAAAGATAATCTTAGGGAGATTGATGTGGATATCGCATGAAAGAAAGAATAGGAGTTGTCTGTCTTCATTTTTGAGTTCTTTTATCTCAGTTTCCTCAGGACGAAGGTTTGATAGGAGAAATTGAAACCATACTTTAAAAGTAGGTTGAAGGATTATTAAAGATGAGGACTCATGGTAATGATCAATCGAGTGCAGAAACTGGTGAATGAGATTTGCATCAAAATCATAGTTGAACAAATAGTCGTTTATTGAAGCACCAACATCCTGACACTCAATTGCATCAGCAATTGTTGTCCAAGTAATCCTTATTGAATGTCCGAACACATAGGAGAAGATTTAATTTCCTTCAAAAGGAATAGAAGCATTCACACAGAATTTTCACAAGGGCATGAAAGATGGATCCCTTGAGCATGGCAAAGTAGTTTTTCCATTCTTAAGTTATTACCTGCCTCGAGAGGTTGTAGCCTCTGGCTCTCAGTTATCTGAATTTAATTCTTTTATTATTGATGAAAAAGAGAAAATGTTCATCACCTTGGAAAGTTCTTATTGCCATTATGAGTTGAAAGGTATAGAAAATAAGAGAATTTGAACTGAGGTGAATGGAAAGGATATGACATGAGTGGTATAAATAGAGGGAAGGAAATAATGGTGGAAATAATGGTGGAATAGAGGGAAGGTAATGACTGAAGGAGAAGTCATTAATTCAATTACGAGTTACAAGAGAATCAATGATGATATGAAGAGGCTGGAATAGGAATCAGATGAATCATGCTAAGAATCATTATTCCCAATAGACGTTAAACCAATGGATTGGTCAAAGAATTAAGACATTTATTATATGTAGTGAACTCGAGTGCCTTGAAATTCTTTTTTCTTAGAAATGATGGGTTACCTCATCTCTGATTCAAGTGATCATCTTCAGAGGGAGAGGAGATCCGATAATCTTGTATCTTAATTCTAGTTCTGATTCCTCAATCTTTACTTTGGATGAAATCTTCTCTTATTGTGACTTCTAATTCTTGTTGAGAAGTATTAATGCCTTTTTATTAACTCCTAACCATTCATGCATAACTTTAGGAAACAATCATTTACTCTTCTTTACACGAAAGAGTTCCTAATGAGCAATAATGAGAAAGTCAACGGTAGACAAAGTCTATTTGTTGAAAACATTCCATACTCATAAAGAATTAACTTTCTGCATACAAGATTCCTTACTTCCTGATGATTCCATTTTGTATGGCATGCATTATTTTCACCTTTAATCAAGACACTTAAACTGATTAACTGAAGTTTTGAAACTTAGGAATTAATCTGCAGTGATACCATCTTCATATTTCCAATTCGAGTCTAGGACTTGAATTCTTTTTCTAATGAAGATGTAAGGCTTAGAACACATATAATTTCTTTGTGAGTTCATGACAGCCAAAGGTTTTCTCTAACTGGATCTCTCTATACGGTTAAGTGTTCAATTTAAAAATCAATAACAGAGTCGAGCTTTGATACCAATTGAAGGTAGATAAAAACACAAGAAATGGGGGGGGGGGGGGTTGAGTTGAGTTTTCAAAACTTTTCCTTTTAGAAATTCTATTCATATAAGATAAACAATAAAGTGTGAAATGAAGATAAAAATGACACATTTATGTTATCCAGGTTCCCCTTAGAAAAGGTTAGTCTTGTCCACCCGCCAAGATGATTTTGCATTAGAAAATGACTTAATCCACTAATCATCAAAATGATTACAATTGCACGGGCCAACTGCCGGCGGCTGAAAACGAAAGCATTGATCAATCTCTTAGTGATCTCTTAAGAATTATGACCCACCTGGCACCCTAAGAGATATAACAATAAATGAATCCTCAAGAATTCTGACCCAACTGGTCACTTGAAGGAGATTTATCCATTATGATAAACTATTAAAGTCTTCTTGGGTATACAGACTAAGACTAGTCACTCAAGGAACAAACAACTAACAGTTGCTTAATGTTTATGTTTACATAATTGCTTCTATTAATCTGATTACACAAATGTTTAAGTACAAGAGAAATTAACACAAAAGTGTTTGATGATTGGAAAACATTATTTAATGTTATGGAATTGTCGAGGAGATTCTAATAAAGCTTTCTTTAGATATTATAATCAGTATGTTAGTCAGCACAAACCAGCTTCAGTAGTGATAATGGAAACTAGGTGTGATCCTTTAAGCTTGTTAATCCCCTAATAAGAATGGTCTTTTATAAGCACATGTTGAAGGCTAATAATGGCTTCTCTAGAGGCATGATTCTTACAAGGGATAGCATGCATATTGACTCGGAGTTGACCAGTCAACAATCTTAATCCATTCATACCAAAATGTGATTTCCTAAAGATAAGGAGTGGGTGTTTACTGCAGTTTATGCAAGTCCAAGTGATACTATTTGTAGTAGGTTATGGGAGGACATGAGGAATATTGTAGGAGTAACTACCCACTGATGGCTAGTGGCGGGTGATTTTAATGACATTGCTAGTATAGTTGATAAAAAAGGTGGTGCTAGGGCTTCGACCAGGAAAATTAATATATTCAGGGGGCGATTAGACATATGCACACTATTTGATAATGGATATATTGGTCCAAATTTCACTTGTCGTGGACCTATTTACCATGGTGGTCAGAGATTATATGACAAGTTTGATAGAGGTTTGTGCAACGATATGTGGTGGGTTGTGTTTCCTGATGCTTATATTAAAGTGTTGACTAGGGTGGAATATTCAGATCATCATCCCATCTTAATCACTCATCTCATCTAAAATAATTACATTATACAACAACAATTCTAATTTGAAAATTCATGGAACTTAGTAGAAACTTACTAGGAAATGATTGACAGTGTATGGAAGGAGGACAACACCTTTGAGGATAGTCTCAAAGAAACTAGAGAAAAGCTACTAAATTGGAAGGAAAATACTTTTAAGCAAGTCATGTATCAAAAACAAGAAATAATGACAATGCCTAAAGGTATTCAATGTAGCTTGCAACGAAGGGATAATGTTATAGGTATGCGAAAGCTGGAGCATAAATTGCAAAAAGGAGCTTAGTGGGATTCTTGCGAAGAAAGAGTTGATGTGGTTCAACAATTGAGATCTAAATGGTTAGAAGATGGGGATCAAAACACAAAATGTTATCATATGAAGACCATTACAAGGAGGAGAAGAATAAGATTACTATGTAGAAGAATGATAAAGGCCTGTGGATAGAAGGAGAAGATGATCTTAAGAATATTGTTAATAATTTCTACAAGAATTTTTGTTAAACTGAACTATAACTGGAATGAATGGGAGCCTACGTCCATTACTTTCCCAATGCTGAATGCAGACGATCTTCAAAGGATGAACAAACACGTAGAGGGTGAAGGGATTAGAAACACAATGTTTGACATGAAACCTTGGAAGGCCCCGGGTCTAGACGGATTCTCAGCTGGCTTTTACCAGCAATCTTGGAATAAGGCAGGGGTAAGGTGTGTGACTTTGTCAAGAGTTTGTGGAAGAATCCCAACAAGATCATGAAAGTAAATCATATCGATATTTGTCTGATTCCAAAGGTTGAAACTGTTACGACCGACTTTAAATTTTAAGTCTATTAACCTAAAATACAGAGTCGCCACCTATATTTATTCTATCCTAAGGATAAGGGAAATACGGGAAAAAACGAAAATAAAGAAATTCTAGGTAAGTCGAGAAATTAGGATTAAGGGAAGGTGTTAGGCACCATTAATCCTTCCTTAAGGTTTAAAATGTCTCTTGGTAAGGTTTATGGTAAATAGCTTGTGGTTAAATATTTCACACAAAACAGTAGGGTAAAAAATAAAATCTTAAACCTACATACAAATTAAATTTTAGAAAACGGGGACTCGTGTTGGTTGCCCAAATGCCTACGTACCTCCTTATCGGAGGATCAGAGTCAACGTAGTTCGTATTTTTGTTGGTGTTTTTTATGAGATTATATGATCATTGAAATTTGAATTGGTAGGGTATTTTGGAGTCTACGTAGTTCGCGGTTCGTAGATTCGCATTTAACAAATAAATTTTAATGTGACATATAAATATAAATTCATTGATTGCTATTAAACTTTTATATAACTTACTCATTCTCATTTGATATGTTATATATATATATATATATATATATATATATATATATATATATATATATATATATATATATATATATATATATATATATATGGTCGGCCTTGAGTCAAAGCAAACAGACCCACATTCTAAGACCTAAAAAAAAAGGCCTCCAAATATTTAGATGTGAGTTTTATGAATTAAAATGAACAAATAATTATATAATAGTGATGTGATAGATTTATTCTACTATATGAAATATATTTATCAACTTTATAATTAAGAAAAAGGAGATATATTTAAACTATCTAGGCTTAGTTGCAACGTTAATCCTCTTATTTAATTTTTTCTTGATTTTGATCCTTCTATTTTAGTCCTTTTTTAAAGTTTCCTGTGTAATTTGCATCATTCTATTTTACTTTTTTCTGCAAAATTAGTCTCTATTTTTGTCCCCTTTTCAACAAAAAACTCAAAACGAACTAAAATCGTAGTTTTAAAAATGGAGGGGTCAAAATTGCAATTAAGCCAATTATCTAAATTGCTACTCTATTAATTAATTAATTAACACAAACAAAAGGTTAAAAGGTAATTATTATATGTCTCTATTTTTTCCATTTCAAACAACCACAAAGAGACATATGATTTCATTTCATTAACTCGTAGGCAAAATACCATTTTTGGTCTCATAATTTTACCTCAAAGTTCATTTTGGTCCCTTAACTTAAAAAATGTTCATATTGATCTCTTAACTCTTTAAAATATTTCATGTTTGTCCTTTTTATTTAATTAGTGACGTAAAAACTCAGAAGATAGCCGCTAAATTCGTTGTTAATTAGACTAAAAGGACTGCAACGAAACATTTTGAAGAGTTGAATGACCAATTATATGAATATTTTTTAAGTTAAGGAATCAAAATGAACCTTGAGATAAATTTACGGAACCAAAAAGAATATTTTGCCTAACTCATATTTTACTTTAACATTCTCACTCTTTCATTTTTTTCTTTTAATTAAAATTTCAAATTTTTCTAACATTTTTTTCACACTTTCACACTTTTATTTCTTCTCTCTCCATTTTGTTTTTTGTTTTTATTTTTCTAAATAGAAATATAAAATTGAACCCCATTTTAATATAATGAAGAAGAACAAAGAAAAATATTAAATTTTCTAAACACAAAATTTTGTATTAACAGAAAAAAAAAACAATTAGTTTATAGTTATTAAGAAATTATTCATAGTTTTAAAAAAATAATTTACCATTATTAAAAATAATTTATAGGTATAAAATTAAAAATTATTTGATTAAATTATTCAAACATCAACTTTTATTTTTTATCAATAATTATCTTTATTTGAGAGACAAAAAAATTATTTTCAAATGTCAAATTTTTCTTTCTTTTTCTTTCTTCATCTCAATGTTTTTTTTTCTATTTTGTATGATTATTCAATATGCTTGAGTTTATGTGATGTCATTTCATTTTACAATTAAGTAATTCATTTTAAATTTACATGTGCATCTAAATATATTTTACATTGCATTAAATAAATTTATTTGTGCAGGTGCACGAGTATCCTACTAGTTAATTTATAAATATCAACAACTTATTTAAATTAATTAATGCATAGGTATAAATATGTGCATTTAATAATTACATAAATCCTGAAAAGAAATAATATATTAAAATTATGAAATCACTTTTGTGAAAAAATTAATTATTTTTTATATAAAATAATTTTTTAATATTTTCAAATTTTAATAAATAAAAAATAGTAAAGAAATTATTCAATTGATATTACTTTTGAAAAATCTATTACTACTATTAAAAAATCATTTAACTTTTATAAGAAATCATGACATTAAACCTAAAACATTTTATGATATATGCTAGATAATCTAATTAAAGATATAATGATATATATTTTATGTAATGATAAGACTACCATTGAAATAAAATTATATTTAATTTTATAAAATTTAATATTTATATTCATATTGTTAGGAATTTTAATAATAATTTTATTTTTAAATATTTATAGTTTACAAATTTATTTATCAATTCTTAATTTATCATCAAGTTTATATAATTTAAGTTTACAAAATTATTTATTAATTATTTTAAGTTTAACTTACTAATTTATTTTCTTTTTCTTATTTCATTCTGTTGGTTTTTACTTCGACTCATATTTAAAATAATAATTTTAAGCAAGATAAACTTCATATTAACTTATTATATTTTATTATCTTACCAAAATAAATATGCTTTGCAATATCTTTTATTCTTAAATAACTAAATCACTTTCCAATTGTGACTATATCTCTTTATATATTCATTTCATTTTATCACTTTTCCCTTTCTTTATTTTTTTTTTCTTTTCAATAAGTGAACCACATCAATGGTCATGTTATTCTTACCTCAACCCTTTTGAAGTCACATTTACATATTTTGTGGCTTTTTTTAAGGAGAATAATTTCTTCTTTGACATCCATACATTTAGTCAAGGCTTCATTTATTTGCACTCACTTTAAGATTAAAAATAAGAAAATCAAAATACCATTTAGGTGTTCAAATTTTATTTTTTAATAATATTTTTGTCTCAAATTATAAATTGTTTTGTAAATTCTTTTTTGTCTACAATTATAAGGCTCTTTATATTATTAATATACCAACATTTACTCTTTATTACTCTTCATTATTCCAATTATTTTAATTTCTTTTTCTTTTTTAATTAATGAACAATAGTATTGTAAACTTTTATATAATTTCTCTTTGCCACACAAAATTAATTATATTTTTTGATTTGTATGAAAGGCTGAAATCGTCTTATAATTTAGGACATAAGGAGTAGTAGGTAATTAATCACTTTAATTTAATGTTTCTACATTAATTTTTCTGATTTAATATCTACAATATTTTTGTTTTTGATAATAATAATAAAGACATAAATATTTAAAAAATTCAATATACATTTTAACACATGTGAAATTATCAAATAGATTGATTTTCATGGGGTAAAGTTAGCATCTTTTCCTTTTTTTCCGAATCAACATTTCAAATGATGTCCAATTGTCAACCTTTTTCAATTTGTTTTTTTGTCAACCAAAACGTAAAAGGTAGAACACATCATTCTTTCAAAAGTCAATTGTACCCTCACTCAACTAGCTTAGTTACTAAGATTCTTATGGTTAATTCCAAGGTCTGATTTAAATTCATGTCCACAACTCAGATATAAGTTGAGAGGAAAATAGTGTGTAACAACACTACAAGAAGAGGGAGTTTGTTTAATAAGAGGATTTTTAAGTGGTATTGTTTTGCATAAGCACTTGCTCAAGTTTGATCAAGATCAGGTGAATTCTTCTTCTTTTCTTTAATTTCTTTTTTTTTTCTCTTAATAAAAATATAATGTGTTTCATTGATGTGCACAATTGAGACTCCTAAAAATCGATTGTGCACATCAATTGAGATTCTCTTTATTTTTTTTAAAGAAATTAAAAACTTCATTTAAGAGAGGTGAATACATCTACTTGAACACTCAGATATGTTTGATATTCAACAACAACAACAACAACAAGTGCAACATAAAAATGTGATTGATGGAGACCAAGATCTCAATCAAGAACAAAAAAACATGAGCACTGGTCGGCACTCACGTGAACAAATACGAGAATTGGAAAAGTAAGTTCAACCATACCCAAATTCTCTTGTCTTGTTTATTTACTTACTTTTTCTTACTCTAACATTAATAGTTTATGATATGTTTAGGGTTTTCAAGCATTGCCCTCACCCTGATCAAGAGGAAAGGGACAAGTTGAGTCGCGTGCTAGGTCTTGCGCCAATCCAAATCAAGTTTTGGTTCCAAAACAAGAGAAATCAAGATAAGGTAAAGGAGAATCAATAACTATTAAAAATATGAGAACTTACATGCATCATGATCAAAATGAAAATAAATTTGTTAATGCAAAATATGCAGGTAATGCATGAACACCACCAAAACAATCATTTGAGACTAGAGAATGCAAGGCTTCGTACCGAGAATGAGATGCGTAAGGAGGTGTTAAAAAACACTAGATGTCTGCACTGTGGAGGGCCAGTTTCTATTGGTAAATCATGCTTTAACCAAAACCAACTTAGAATTGAGAATTCCAAATTAAAGGCTGAGGTATATATATATATATATATATATTTTTTTCAAATTACTTAATCTATAGAAGTACTTTTATTTTATTGGTTGAACTTAGAATGATGTTTTATTTATATTATTTTATTATTATAGATTGAAATGTTGTCGGGAGTTTTGAGAAATGATAGAAATGTAGTGGAAAGTGATAATGATATCACTTCAAGTATGATTAAGGAGTTGTACTATGATGGTAATGATCCATTTGGTTCAATTTCAACTCCTTATTTTGACAAACAGAAAATTGTAGAACTTGCTATGGTTTCTATGGAGGAACTCACAAGGTTAACTCTAGCTGGAGATCCTTTATGGATCTCTACTAATGAGTGTGAGATTTTAAATGAATCTGAATACATTAGGGTTTTCCCTAATGTAATAGGTCCAAAACTCACGGGGTTTATATCTGAATCTTCAAGGGAATCAATGATTATTTCTATGAATCATGTTAATCTCATTGAGACTCTTATGAATGTGGTGAGTAATAACGTACCACGAATTTTCTTAGATTTCATTGAGTGATTTTTATGTGTATATATATATATATATATATATATATATATATATATATATATATATAATATATAGTTTTATGTTTTTGTAACAATTTCAGAATCAATGGTCTGCAATGTTTTCTGACATTGTTTCCAAAGCAATGACAATTGAAGTTCTATCACATGGAGTATCAGGAAACTACAATGGACAAGTACAAGTGGTATGTAAAATGTTATCCTTTTTTTTATTTTTGTTTTAGTGAATGTTGGAAAAAAAATTATGGAAAAAAAGACTTATATGGTTTGAGCATATAGAGAGAGAATATTGTAGATTTTTTTTATAAGGAAACGATATCAGATGGAGAAGAGTCAAACAACTATAGGTAGAGGAAGACCTAGAAAAATTAGAAGAGTAGTTATTAAGAATGATCTTGAGATTAATAATTTGAATAGAACATTATGGCGACAGTTGATCCATGTAGCTGACCTTACTTAATAGGATAAGACTTAGTTATTGTTGTAATGAATATTAGCATAAACATTATGACATGTCTAAAAGTTATTTACTTTTATATGTTTAGTTAATTATTTATCCTAATCGAGCGAAGATGAAATTAATTTTATTAAATGAATGTTTTGTTTTGTTTTAGATGTCAGCCGATTTTCAAGTTCCTTCACCACTTGTTCGTGCTCGTGAAAACTATTTCGTTAGATATTGTAAGAAGCACGAAGAAGGAACATGGGCGGTGGTTGATGTTTCCTTGGATCATCTTCGACCAAGTAGTAGCACAACGCCAAGAAGTCTAAGACGACCCTCCGGCTGTTTAATTCAAGAATTACCATATGGTTATTCGAAGGTGCGTTATGCTCTACTATTTCATGTTGATCAAATTTCTTGTTTCATATGTATAACATAACGATAAATTATAATCACATTTTATATAGTGAAGTTCTATCAACGAGTTTTGCAGGTGTAAACTCTTTAAAAACAAAATCAAAAATTTAATGGTCGTGGTTTTTTTTCTAGGTTACATGGGTTGAGCATGTAGAAGTGGATCATACTACATTATTGTCGAATAGATTTTATAACTCTTCAATAACTTCAAGTCTTGCCTTTGGAGCTAAGCGATGGGTGGCATCACTAGGTAGACAATGTGAACGTCTTGCATGTTCAATGGCCACCAACATACCTGCACGAGACTATTGTGGTATATAGACTTTCTCTTGCATGTTTTTTTATGTGTTCATTTTCACATTATTTAATTACCATGAAATAACAATTACATGCAAATCCAATACAGCGATAAACAAATTTCAAGGAAGGAAGATCTTACTGAATTTGGCGCAGAAAATGAAATTATGCTTTTCATCTGTTGTTGGTTCTTCTATAGAAAGTTGTTGGAATGTTCTAACACCTGATTCTCATGATGTGAGAGTCATGTCCAAAACAAACACTAAACCTGGAACACCTCTTGGCGTAATTCTTAATGGTGGAACATCTCTTTGGCTTCCAGTTCTTCCCAAGAGACTTTTTGATTTTCTTGGAAACCAAAATTCAAGAAGTGAGGTATTTTATAACTAACACATTCATCAGTCAATATAGCGCCGACACCTTTAAAAACCAACACTTCTTATTATGTTTAATTTATTCATAATTTTCAAATTATTACTGATATAAATGTGCTAGTGTTGGTGTCATGTTTCTGGTGTGAGTACTTCATAGATCATAGTTGTATCATTTTATTATAGATATTATTCTTTCTTTGAACTTACAAACATATCATTAAATTTTATTACAGTGGAATATTCTTTCCATTGGGAGTATAATTAAAGAAATGGCACACATTGGACATGGTCGTGATCTTGGAAACTGTGTTTCTCTATTCCAAGTCAATGTAAGTAATTGATTTATCACATTATTATGGTTAATTAATTAATATATAATTTAACCTAACATTTGTTTTGGTAAATATGAATTAATTGTAGAATCAAAACTACATGCAAAATAATAACATGCTTCTACTTGAAGAGAAAAGCATTGATAGAACTTCCTCACATGTAATATTTGCACCTGTTGATATCAACTCAATGAATGTAGTATTGAATGGTGGAGATCCAAATATTATTGCTTTGTTTCCTTCTGGTTTTGTTATTCTTCCATATGATGTTCAACTCAACAATGGAGGACCAATGCTAAATTCTATTGGATCTGGAGGTTGCCTATTGACAATTTCATTTCAGATTTTGGTTGGTTTGGATCCAGCATTAAGAATAGAAGATTGTTGGATAGAAGCTGTTGTGAATTTGATTAAGAACACAACTGAAAGAATCAAGGTTGCAATGGCATGAAACAAAAGGATATAGGGTTTGAGAATTGAGTTTGTCAAATGAGTGTGGAAGTCTATATGTTCCATGAGACTTTTATGAGATTTTTTATGTTATTGCAATTTGCTTATAAAAAAAACATTTGTTGTGTGCTTTTAATGTGGTTGTAGATTTCATTTTACCTTATTTTTAATGATAAATTCTTCAAAGGTTTAAAAACATGAGAGATAACCTCCAACCTCTCTCCAACTTTCTGTAAACCTTAGAACACGATAAACCCTAAAAGTATCATCTTCCTTCTGTCAGCAATGTAAAATGGAGGTGCTTGGAGTACGGTCTCGTATAGGAGGAAAAATAATGTCAAATGGGATGCTGCTGGGAGAGTTGGGAATGTGGAAGCTAAAGATGTAGGCAAGGAGGTAGATGTTTCGTATTCACTTTTCATCACTGAGTTTGGTGATAAGTGGACAGCGAAGGATTTGTACGAAGAGTTCAAGAGTTTGGGGGAAATTGATGAGGTGATTATTCCACCGAGAAGAGATAAGAGGGGAAGAAGATACATGTTTGTTCGTTTCTTTAATGTAGTGGATGAGAGGATGTTAGCAACTAAGTTAGATAATGTTTTTTTGGAGGGAAGAAATATGTTTGCTAATATTCCCATATTCCAAAGAGAGAACAAGAGGGAAGGAATATCAGATCGTATTGTGAATGGGAGATCAGACGGCAACATTAAGACATTGAGAAAGGATGGTCTTTTCAAACATGTTTTTAATGGTGTTGCGAAGAAAGACACTCGTTCTTTTGCTGAAGTTATTATTAATAAGTAGGAGGGAAGGAAGGATACTAACAGGAACAACGTCAGTAGAAGCTCCTTGAGTTTTGATGTGGATGAAGAGGAGGTGGGATATAATGAGAAAGCGTTTGTGGGGATCACAAAGGAACCGGGTACAGCTTACAGTATGAAGAAAGCTTTTCATGAAAAGGGCATTTTTTCTGTTAGAGTAACTTCTATAGGAGTAAACACTTGTCTGTTGGAAGATTTAATTGAAGGAGAAGCTTCGACATTCATTGAAAAACATAGGGATTGGTGGAAGAATTGGTTTAAGGAGATTAGGCCTTGGGACCCAGAGGTTGTAGATCCGGAAAGATTTGTTTGTCTAAGGTGTTATGGGATTCCTATTCATGCTTGGGGGAAAAGCTTCTTTGAGTTTATATTAGCAACAATGGGAATCTATTTGCACTGTGACGATAAAACTTTGGCTAAAGTTAGTATGGATGTTGCAAGAATTAAGATTAGAACAAGATGTTTGGCTTTGATTAATGAAGCATTCTCTGTATCCATTAATGGTTTATCATTTAGAATCAATGTGGTGGAGGATACCATAAGCTTGCCGAAGCTCATGTTAGGCAGAAGTTTAGTAGATGATGAAACAGGGTCGGAAGATTCAACGGTAGGTTATAGTTCAGATGAGGATTTGGAAGGTTAGTTAGAAAAGTGTGAGGAGGCAAAGGCCATCATGGATCTCATTAATAAGGATAAGGCTGATGATGGTGATAAGGCGCCTGGGTATGAGTCTATTGAGAATGGTGTTGCACCCCAATTTTTGACCTCTGAGATCCCATCATTTTCTAAGTGTTATGATCATTATTGTTATACCCCAAAATTTGCTTGCGTTTTTTTTAAAAAGAGAAGTCAACAGACCTCTGTCTAAAAATTTGGAGTTTTATACAATCTTGGATTTTTATTTCATAAATATCCTTATTTTATAAATACTCAATTTTTAGAATTTTTTATACAGTATTTTGGTTCGCTGTTAAATTTGTTCTTACATAAACGCCAAATACTGTTTATCACTTCATACACTGTTTATTTGAGATTTATTTTCAGATAAATAATGCTGACACAGTTGGTGCAGAATTAAAATTTGCAGGCGCGGAGTCCGGGTTTCAGATTATACTGGTAACAATTAAATTATTATTGGTTTTATTTCCCACTAATTTTTATTTTTATACTATATTATTTTTTCAAAATCTCTTTCTTTCTTTTCAAATATCTTCCTTTCTTTCCAAATCTCTTTCTTTCAAATCAAATCCTAGCTTTATTCTACCCCTTTTCTTTTTCAAAATCTACCATACTTTTTTTTCAAATCCTACTACTATTCAAACGGTACCACTCCATTTCCAACGTCTCTATCTCTCTCTTTTCACTCTATAAATACTCCTCATTTTTTCCATAAATTCTCACATCAAATTTCACTCATCTCCCAAATTTCTCAAACTTCTATCTCATAATTATTTTCTCTTCTTCCCCGGCAAAAATGGCAAAGTGGATGGATACACTTTTTCTTATAGTCATCACTATTTTTACGGTGATCATGTCCTTCTTCTGTCTGCATAGTCCTGAAAAATGCGGACCTACGATGGTTACACTTCCGATCATCTATTTTCTGTTGTTCATAGCATGGATTATTAATCGTCATATGTAAAGTTTGTCGTATCTTCTGTTTTTTAGAATGTACCGTTCTTTATGTTTACCGTATTGTTCGCTACGTTTTGTTTAGGTAATATTTGTACTGTCAGTATTAAGTATTACACTATCTATTATACCGTCGTTTAACTAGTAAGATAATATTATGTGTGTTTATTGCTAGTTAAATATTTATTTTTCTATGCATTAAATCCCTTTCAATTTTATTATTGACGGTAATTTTGTTCGCGTACAGTGTATTTTAGTTATTTATTATATTTGTGTTTTTCTAACAAATCATGTAAATAATTTCTCACCATTAACACAACAAAAAAACAAAAAGAAAAAATTAACTTTAACTGTTAAGTTTTCACTTTAACTGTTACGTTAATACCCGGACAGCTAGTTACCAGTCAAACCCGCTATCAGCGCAATTCTCCGTGTTTGTACCATCAGTCAAATCAATTTTTCGCACTTCAAATTTCCAAGATTTTGTTCTAGAAGTCTTCTGATAATCACGTGATCAACAGAGACTCAACACTGCACAAAAATCAAGTACGCCTAACTGTCTCCTACACAAACAGTCCCTAACTAGGGTTTTTGTTTTTTTCAGAAGAACGAGTTTTTGAGACCTCAAATGGATTTCATGGATCTCCATATGTCTCAAAGTACCACCAGACAAATTTTCAAACTTCGATTCGCTCGGACGCACAGTCAACAGCTCAAACAGTCAACAGACGACCAGTTTGACCAAAAAGTCAACAGACAGTCAAAAATGCAATTTTTTGTCAACATCCATATTTTGTCAAAAGATTCATCATGTGATCAATGGTTGATCATAATTCATCAAGAAAAGTTCAGAAATCGACAAAACTCAATTGCAAAATTAGAGTTTTTTACCTAAAAGTCAACTGAACTTTGACCGACCATAACTCTCTCATAATTTATCAGAAAAATTCCAACCAAAGCTCATTCTCAAGGAAATTCAATTCTCTACAACTTTGATGTTGGGACCAAGGTCAAGAAATGCTTCCGCCTAAGAGATATAAGCCAAAATATTACAGGTCATTTTCAAAGTCAACAAAAAGCAGTTTTTTGTCAAAGCCCATATCATCAAGATAACTTCTCCAAATGCAAAAACGCTTCCAAAGTGGCTTGTAGAGGACATCTTGGGCTTTCCAAAAAGTAAAATAACACTTTCATAGGATCAAAATTGAGGGAGATATGCCTTGATAAAGTTGACCTTTTTTGGGAAAATGCATAAAACAAGTAATGACCAAAACTTGATTCTTTTTCAAAAAGGCCAATTCTTTTGTGATTCAATCTTGATTCCCATATGTCTAAAGGGCATCCACGACCTATCCATGATTCATGACACTTTTATTTCATTTTAATTAAATTTTATTCATTTAAAGTTTAATTAAAGTGAGATAATTCAAAGATATTATCCAAGATGCTCATGTGATGCAAGCAATGACCATTCAAGATGCTTAAATATATTATTGCAAGATTGAAGAGAATAATACTTGAGTATTTTAACCATGGTTAAGAAGTGCACTCATTGAAAATATTCCATTATCATATTTTTTCCACAAAATCAATCATGAAAATTCCAACTTGCAAGGGTTCAAGATCAAATCATTTGCCTATAAATAGAGCTTCATTTTCTTCATTCAAGAAGAGGAAAAAAAGGGGGAGGAACACAAAGAACAACAACAATCACCACAAAGTCATAGCTTAAGTTTATAGATTTGCAAAAGTTTCAAGAAACTTGTAAAAATCAAGGCTCATTCAAATAGCCACTTTCAATCAATTTCAATCACTTTATTCCACTCTTGGGACATCATAGAGTAAGTACAATGTAATTTTTAATATGTAGTAGTGTTAGGAGTTCATGAATTAAAAACTCCATATTTATGCATATTTTCAATTTCTCAAAAATTGTTTTAATTTTAGTTTTAAGTTGATAAAATGTTCATTTAATTTTTAACATAAAAATATTTTATTTCTTTTCATAATTAATTTATTTTGCTTAATTAATTAGTAATTATGTAAATATTGCTTTTTTTAATTATTTTCAACCAATCAAAAAACTCCAAAAATATTTTCCTTTTAGATTTAGGTTTATATTTTTTATAATCTAATTTTTGACATATAAAATAATATTTTTCTTGTTAAGTTTAATTATTTGTATAATTATTTGTTTAATTAGCTTGTTAATTAACTTAAAATCAATTCCAGAAAATCACAAAAAGAATGAATTAAGTTTAATTTGTTTTATATTTATTTTTGTATATTATTTGATATTATTTCTTATCTTTTTCTTTGTCCCGAATTGGAATAAAAGATCAAATATGGCAGAGATTGTATGCAGTTGATTTAAGACTTTTGGAAATTTATCGTGTAGTCGCTATGATTCTATCAAGCTTCTGATAAATTTTCATTAACTTTAAATCCGAGATCATCATTCACTCACCATCGATCTTCACTAACATCGTGGATATACTTGACTAGCTTCAAGATGATTCGCGTGCTAACATACTAACAATTAACTTTAAATTCCGCATTTTATTATATTGTTCTTTATATTTCTTGCTTTATACTTTATTTTATCATTCATCATATTTATGTTTATGTTATTTTCTCTTTGTCCATTTGGACATATTATTTATATTTCTGCTATTTTTTTCTTTGTCCATTTGGACATATTATTTATATTTCTGCTATTTTTTTTCTTTGTCCATTTGGACATATTATTTATATTTCTGCTATTTTTTCTTTGTCCATTTGAACATATTATTTATATTTCTGCTATTTTTTCTTTGTCCATTTGGACATATTATTTATATTTCTGCTATTTTTTTCTTTGTCCATTTGGACATATTATTTATATTTCTGCTATTTTTTCTTTGTCCATTTGGACATATTATTTATGTTTCCGCTATTTTTTCTTTGTCCATTTGGGCATATTATTTATGTTTCCGATATTTTCTCTTTGTCCATTTGGACATATTATTTATGCTTCCGCTATTTTTTCTTTGTCCATTTGGACGCATTGTTTATGTTTCCGTCATCTTCCTTTTGTCCACTTGGACCATATTTTTACCTTTAAGCTAAAACATTAATAATCAAGATAAAACTTTAAAAAAAAAAGCACTTTGCACACTTGCACCTCTATGGTTTTCCCTCTTATTTTTTTTAATCATACCATCATTTAAGAAAAGTATTAAATGCATAGGAAAGGTCTTATAAATTGAGAGTAGATAACTCCTAATTGCTTGCTCAAACACTTTCATTTTCAAACAACGTATTTTCAAAACTTCTCATCTATTTTCAAAACTTTTATCTGGTATTTGAAGGGCATTATTCCCAGTGAAACTCTTCAGAGACCTATGTGACCTATTGTCCATCTTCACTTCTTCTATTTTCAAATCAACAAAGCATTTAAAAAAGTGAGCTAAGCAATTAAGAGCCCATGGATAACCATGGATACAAAGGGTGCTTAAAACCTTCCCTTTGTATAACCAACCCCCCGAACCCAAAATCTGTCAAAAGGTCTTTTTCTGTTCTTTTATGCCTTTCCTAATATAATTGGATAAAATAAAAGTCGGTGGCGACTCTTGCAATAATAAAAAAATCAAAAAAAAAGAGAGCAAGGAGTCAGTTCGCCTCAAAAAACCGAGTTACAAATGGCAGGAGAGATAATCGGGGGTTGATCGGTAAAATAGCAAGTGTACTATTTTGCCTCTTGTAATAATAGGGAAAATTCCCCGAATATCGATCTCAGGGACTGCGCAGGAATGATGAGTTCAATTCAAAGTTCAATTAAACAAAAACTTCAATTGGGTTTTGTTTGGTTATTATCACTTAGCGAAAAG
The DNA here is from genome assembly GCF_029867415.1 of Vicia villosa. Taxonomy (NCBI): domain Eukaryota; kingdom Viridiplantae; phylum Streptophyta; class Magnoliopsida; order Fabales; family Fabaceae; genus Vicia; species Vicia villosa. The sequence goes on along the minus strand of NC_081180.1, from coordinate 87,037,248 downwards.
TAAAATAAGCAGTAAATGAAATAGACTTTTTAACAAATATGAGTAACATGCTAGGGATAGTGGATGATTGACAATGTAACAACTCTGAAATCTCTATTGCAACAACTTATTTTCAATAATCAATTACCGGTTCTTAAGGTTGTTTGATCCTAAGTCCTTAGTGAAAAAACATTTGATCCTTCATCCTAAACCCTAAGTCCTTAGAGATTTACAATGAAATCAAGCAATTAAGTTATCAAGAATATCTGGTTACTATAAGGTAATCCTAGTCCTAGGTAATATCAATTATAGCATATTCTCATGAAAGCATTATCAATGGTTGTCCAACCTAAACGATAATCATACATCAATTTCGATTTGTCCGAAAGGAAAAGCATTAGAAACATCAAGAGAATAAATCAACAATGAAAAACATGATTGTTATTGCAATTGCAAACTCATAGTCATTACAAAGTGAAATCAGAGCCACCCCCCTAGCATTGGGGGGTTTAGCTACTCATAGAATTCAAAGAAAACATAATAATGAATAAAGACATTACAAGAAATTGGAGGAGATTGAATCTTCAATTGCTTCCGTTCATGAAGATCTTCTTCTCTCCCAAACCCTTGCTTTCTCCAATCTTCTCTTGTATTCTTTTCTCTAATCTGTCAAAAGTCCCTTCTCTCTTGCCCTAAAGTTGTTTTTATAATCAATCTTCCATTCAGGTTGAAACCAAATGCCAAGAATACCCTTAATGATCCCATTTGAGTGAGGAAACTTATAAACATATATTCAGCCTGCGCTCATCAACACGGGTCGTGTTTCTGCACGCGGGCGCCCGTGTTGATCCTCTGACTTTGGTTCAAACTCGCATTTCCAGCCACATTTCAACACGGGTGGCCGTGTTGATTAACACGGCCCGTGTAAGCCCTTAACTTCAGAATTTGGCTTTGTGTTCTTCATCAAAGTTGTAGCCCTTTTCGTTAGCAAAATTTTTCCACTGGAACCGCGTCATTCCGAGTTACGAAGCTCTAGTTATGATCAAAATACTACACGCATATCACGATGAGAAACATGCTGAAAATTTCCAGATCTCACACTTGCTAACACGAGTCGTTTCAGCCTCGTGACTTTCATCTCTTTTGCATTTTCTTTGCCACGCTTCATCCTAACATGGCCATTTTCAGGTGACACAGGTGGTCGTGTCAGACCTCATGTAGCTTGACTTTTCACTTCCTTCGAAACTCCCCTTTTTGTACTTTTTGGCATTGATTTGTCTCGATTTATTCCTTTAAGCCTGCAAACAGTAAAATACACAACCAAAGCATAAAATGTAGAAGAATGAAGTAAAACACTCAATAACATAACTTAAACATACTTAAAAATAACGGTAAATATATGTGTGAAAACCACTGATCAAACTCCCCCAAACTTAAACCGTTGCTTGACCTCAAGCGACAATTACAAAAGTTAATGACCCTCAAAGCACACGGTGTTCATACGTGAGATATCCGATTGTATTGATCAAGAAACAGTTGGTTCGGCATTCACATGACGCGACGAGTTTTGTTACCACATTAAACCTCAAGCTCCCGTTTCGGATACCTCTCCAACTATGCTTTGCACTTAAGTCTCTTTCCGATTTTCCTCCTCTTTCATTCGGACAATCATATTCAGGCACTGCATCTCTTATAATACTCATCACCTGCATGAGACGAATCAAGGCTTCTTATTTTCTTTTCGTGGCACCAAACTAGCAGCATTGGCTACTTTTTATTACCGATGAAATTTTCAAACTTTGCAGTTATATATTGTCCTTTTGGACGACGTTTGGGGATCAATCTCCTTTGGGCTGTGATCAGTGGTTTTCACACATATATTTACCGTTGTTTTTAAGTATTTTTAAGTTATGTTATTGAGTGTTTTATTTTATTATTCGTCATTTTATGCTTTGGTTGTGTGTTTTAATGTTTTCAGGCGCATATGGATAAATCGGACTAAATCAGTGCAAAACTCAAAGTTTCGAGGAAGTTCAGAAAGTATGATTCAGGAGACCTGACACGGGTGGCCGTGTTGCTCAACACGGACCGTGTCAGGAAGAGCGCTGGAACAAAGTGTGGAAAGAAGGGAAAAACAGTGGTGCAACACGGGTGCCCGTGTTGCTCAACACGGCCCGTGTTGCTAAGCCTGGGACTGAATGGTGAAAAATAAAATAACAGAGGACCAACACGGGTGCCCGTGTTGCTCAACACGGCCCGTGTTGGGTGATGACGCTGTTTTTAGTGATTTTTATTATTTTGTTCAGTGGTTGGCCTGCAGGGGTGTTTTTGGGATTTCCAACCAACTTAAGTGAGTCTGCACTATTTAGGAGGGTTTTCAAGATGAATTAGGGATCTTTTGGCCACACGAAGAATTGGAGGATTGAGAGAAGAAGCCTATGCAATTGGAAAAGAACAGAGAACTCTCATGAGCGGAAGCCATTGAAGATCAAAGTTCATCATCTCTATTGTAATGTCTTTATTTGATATCTTTGTAATTTCTTTGGATGATATGAGTAGCTAAACCCCCCAATGCTAGGGGGGTGTCCCTGATTAACATTTGTGATGATTTTGAATTCCGAATTTCAATAACATATTTCTCTTTTACATTCAATCTAATGGTATAAGGTTTTTAATGCTTTCCTCGTCGGACCAACTGGATTGATTTATGACTGACAATTAGGATTGACCTCCATTGTTAGGGTTTTTATACCATTATATTATAGTAGATATCACCTAGGACTAGGGATACCCTATAGTAACCGGATTGTTCTTGATTATAATAATATTTGATTTGATCACTAATTTCGAAGGACTTTGGGATTAGGATTTCAATGTTCAAAGGTTTGCCCACTAAGGACTTAGGAGCAAATACCCTTAAGAACCGGTAATTGATAAGTTGAACTTTGTTAATGAAATAAGGGTTCAGAATTGTTACATGTTAATGCACACACCTACCCTGGCATGTTACTCATATTTGGCCAAATCAACCTTTTTAAGTTTATTTGCAATTTAATTCGTAATCATAAAGACCAAAACCCCCAAGGCTTTTGTTTAATTGAAGTGCTACTAACTCTATAAAATCACGCAGTCCTTGAGATCGATATTCGGGGAATTTTCCCTTTATTACTACAGAGGCAAAATAGTACACTTGCTATTTTACCGATCAAGTTTTTGGCGCCGTTGCCGGGGACTGCCGAAAATTATAGAGTTTTTAGTTTTATTTCAATTAGAATTTTGTTGCTCTGCGACTAAAATTTTATTTTCAAAAAAAAAAAGAGAGAAAAATATTTTTATTTTATTTTTGTTCCTCATTCTAATAATTGTCTAATCTGTTTATGCGAGGTAAGGCCTCAGCAGAATTTCTTTTTGACGCAGAAATTGAAAGGACTTTTCACGCAAGGCGCAGACAAACTCGTCAAGCTAAACTGGAATCTGAGGAAGAAATAATTACAGATCATTCTGGTTCAGACACCGAAAGTGAAGAAGAGATCATGGGCGAGGTACCACCACCAGAGAGACTTCTCGGAGACTATGGTGCTAGAAACACACCGGGAGGAAGACTTACTATTGTCAACCATCCGGTGAATGTTCCTAATTTTCAATTGCATCCAAGCACCATCACTCAGCTCGAAAGAAAGCCTTTCACCGGAAAGGTTAATGAAGATGCAAACAAGCACCTACAGAGGTTTCTGACCATGAGTACAACTTTAAAAATCGAAGGTCATACAGAAGAGGCAAAGAAGCTGAGAATGTTTCCATTCACCTTGGCAGAAGAAGCAGAAGAGTGGTTTTATTCCCTTCCAGCGGGCAGCATTACATCATGGGAAGAGATGGAAAAAGCTTTCTTAAATGAGTATTTTCCCGCCTCGGTATTTATAAGGAAGAGGTATGACATTCTGAATTTCAAGCAGAAGGAGGGTGAGCCCTTAGGAGATGCCTACAAAAGATTCAAAAGAATTCTAGTGGCATGTCCCACTCACAATATGGACAAGACTGAACAGATGCAAGTATTTGTCAATGGGCTCAGAATGAAAACAAAGCAGTTAATTGATACAGCAGCTGGAGGCTCGACAAATTTCACAACAGCCTCAGGAATCACCAAAATCATTGAAGCAATAGCTGCAAATGAGCATTTGGAATTGTATGACAGGTGTGCTAGCAAACCGGAGGGAATCATTGATCTCAAGCTAGAGACTTCTAAAACTCGGGTTGAAGATGCGATAGCCGCGGAAGTTGAAAAGAAATTGAAGGCTATGAATATAGGTAAACAACAGGTGGCTCAAGTTCAACAAGCTCAACCTGTCAGCTGTGAAATCTGTAATGGCCCACACCAAACGGTGTACTGTTTCGCTACTCCCAAGCAGATTGAAGAAATCAAATTCCTAAGACAAAACAACCCGTATTCTAACACCTATAATCCAGGGTGGAAGAATCATCCAAATTTTTCTTGGAAAGATCAACAACAATAAGGTACCCAGAAGGCAGAGTGGGAAGTGGCAATTGAAAGATTAGTTGGGCAGTGTTCTCAGTTCCAAGAAGAAACAAGAAACAACCACAGAAACACTTCGGCCTCAACTAAAAATCTGGAAGTTCAAGTGGGGCAGATAGCACAGCATCTCACTCTACAGGCACAAGGTACCCTTCCGAGCTCAACTGTGAAAAATTCGAAAGACCAGGAGAAGATTAATGCTGTTACTACAAGAAGTAGGAGAGTAACAGAATCTGAAAAGGAAAAAGAAAAAGAGGAAATAGATGACCCCATGGTAATAGAGGTGGATTTGGAAATAAGAGAGAATCCAAAAGAGCCAGAAGTTGTGGTACCGCCGGTTAAACCAATTGAAGAAAAAAATAAGAAAGACGCTGAACCTGTGATAAAACTGCCCTTCCCCTCCAGAGTGACAAAGAAGGGTTCAAGAGAGAAAGATTTTGAGAAGTTTACTAAATTGTTCAAAAAGTTAGAGGTAAATCTACCATTTTTTGAAGAACTTGAGCACATGCCTTTGTACAAGAAATTTATGAAGGAGGTGTTGGGGAAAAAGAGATCACTAGGAGGAGAACCAAAAATTGCAACGGAGAAGTGTGGGATAGTTTCGACAGCAAGAAAGATCCCAATAAAGAGGAAAGACCCTGGGGCGGTGGCGATACCATGCACTATCAAGAATACAGCATTTAAAAAGGTACTCCTCGATTCTGGGTCTAGTGTGAGTTTAATGCCTTTGTCCATTTTCAAAAAGCTTGAATTAGAAAAAATTAGTGAAAGTAAGACACAGTTAAGGTTCGCTGATCACACCGTCAAGAAATCCTATGGGGTAGCTGAAGATGTACTAGTGGAAGTTGATAAGTTTGTATTCCCTGTTGACTTCCATATCATGGATATTCCGGAAGACGAAGAAACTCCTATCCTTCTTGGGAGACCATTTTTGTCGACAGGCCGCTGCAACCTCGACATTGAAAAAGGGACACTAACGCTAAAATCATTTGATGAAGAAGTAACCTTGAAGATGTTAGGAGTTAAGAAAAATAGGGCAGGTATGAATGAGAAAACTTCAGCTGGTATGACAGAAGGTGAAAAAGAAGACAAAAATCCTAAAAATCTCCAAGAAAAAGTGTCAAGCATAGCCTCTCGGGTGGAACCAACTTATGTAGCTGTCAAAAGTCATAAGAAAGCGAAGGGAGTCAAAAAGAATGTGGGAAGCAAATTGAAGAGAGAAGTTATCCATGCTTTGCATCTTCATGAGTTCGTGGTTGCGAAAGTGACAAGCAACAAGGTTTGGAAAAGGAAATACCCTCCATAATAAAGGGTAATGGACCGTCGAGCCATGCGACGTTAAACGAAGCGCTTCGTGGGAGGCAACCCACGGTTTTAATAATTAATTTCTCTGTTTGTTTATTTTATTTTCAGGAAATAAAAGAGGACGTCTCTGGTGAAAGCTTGGAAGTGATCATTAGAGTGCATTACCCTCTGTGAGTCACCTCTCTCGAACTCGTTCTGAAACATTGAGGTCAATGTTTAGTTCAAGTTTGGGGGAGGCTCTTCTCTTTGCATTTTATTTTTATGTTAGTTTTATGTTATTGGTATGATGTGAAACCATAAAGTGAATTCTGCCCAAATTTTTACCGAAATTTTAAATTTTTGTTGAAGAAGTTTTGATCCTAAAGAGTGATCGGGAATAGTATATAGAGATGAAGCGAGGATTGTTTGAGGACAGGAAGTGCGGAATAATGTGACAAGAGGTTTGTTTAAGCACCCTTGGTTCCCTGAAAGAGATACGAGTCTAACGTGTAGATTTGCACCATAGTACTTGTCTCCTGAGAAGTACTTCTCGAGTAGTTTATTGATACAGTCTGGCATAATTCGGATTCACTTGCATGATGGCTGGTTGAAAAAAAAAGAGATATAAAGTTGGCACCAAATGATGAAAAGGCGGTAAAAGGCAATCGGCTCGCTAAGTTGGGTAACCCTCACCCGGTTATTTGGCCAAATCAACCTTTTTAAGTTTATTTGCAATTTAATTCGTAATCATAAAGACCAAAACCCCCAAGGCTTTTGTTTAATTGAAGTGCTACTAACTCTATAAAATCACGCAGTCCTTGAGATCGATATTCGGGGAATTTTCCCTTTATTACTACAGAGGCAAAATAGTACACTTGCTATTTTACCGATCAGGCTGAATAACCGGGTGAGGGTTACCCAACTTAGCGAGCCGATTTCCTTTTACCGCCTTTTTGTAACACCCCGATATCCGCTGCACGCATCAACCGTGTCGGCCAACCGAGCATGTTACCGGCTTAATCAATAATCCCCCCTAGGTCCGCTTATCGGCTGCCCAGGAAATATTGTTTTTGCCTTCCGCAAGAATCGAACCATGTACCTAGGGGTTAAGTACATATTCATAGCAATTCCTGCTACCACTTGACCATATGGTCAATTGGTAGCAGGAATTGCTATGAATATGTACTTAACCCCTAGGTACATGGTTCGATTCTTGCGGAAGGCAAAAACAATATTTCCTGGGCAGCCGATAAGCGGACCTAGGGGGGATTATTGATTAAGCCGGGTAACATGCTCGGTTGGCCGACACGGTTGATGCGTGCAGCGGATATCGGGGTGTTACATTAAAAAGGCGCCTTTTTAATGTAACACCCTGGATTTCCGCTTACCCCGCAGGGCTTCCGGCCTACCAAGCATGTCACCAGCTTAATCAATAATCCCCCCTAGGTCCGCTTATCGGCTGCCCAGGAATTATTGTTTTTGCCTCCCGCAGGAATCGAACCATGTACCTAGGGGTTAAGTACATATTCATAGCAATTCCTGCTACCACTTGACCATATGGTCAATTGGTAGCAGGAATTGCTATGAATATGTACTTAACCCCTAGGTACATGGTTCGATTCCTGCGGGAGGCAAAAACAATAATTCCTGGGCAGCCGATAAGCGGACCTAGGGGGGATTATTGATTAAGCTGGTGACATGCTTGGTAGGCCGGAAGCCCTGCGGGGTAAGCGGAAATCCAGGGTGTTACATTAAAAAGGCACCTTTTTAATGTAACACCCCGATATCCGCTGCACGCATCAACCGTGTCGGCCAACCGAGCATGTTACCCGGCTTAATCAATAATCCCCCCTAGGTCCGCTTATCGGCTGCCCAGGAAATATTGTTTTTGCCTCCCGCAGGAATCGAACCATGTACCTAGGGGTTAAGTACATATTCATAGCAATTCCTGCTACCACTTGACCATGGCAGCCGATAAGCGGACCTAGGGGGGATTATTGATTAAGCCGGTAACATGCTCGGTTGGCCGACACGGTTGATGCGTGCAGCGGATATCGGGGTGTTACACTTTTCATCATTTGGTGCCAACTTTATATCTCTTTTTTTTCTCAACCAGTCACCATGCAAGTGAATCTGAATTATGCCAGACTGTATCAATAAACTACTCGAGAAGTACTTCTCAGGAGACAAGTACTATGGTGCAAATCTACACGTTAGACTCGTATTTCTTTTAGGGAACCAAGGGTGTTTAAACAAACCTCTTCTTGTCACATTATTCCGCACTTCCTGTCCTCAAACAAACCTCGCTTCATCTCTGTATACTATTCCCGATCGCTCTTTAGGATCAAAACTTCTTCAACAAAAATTAAAATTTCGGTCAAAATTTGGGCATAATTCACTTTATGGTTTCACATCATACCAATAACATAAAAATAACATAAAAATAAAATGCAAAGAGAAGAGCCTCCCCCAAACTTGAACTAAACATTGGCCTCAATGTTTCAGAACGAGCCTGAGAGAGGTGACTCACAGAGGGTAATGCACTCTAATAATCACTTCCAAGCTTTCACCAGAGACATCCTCTTTTATTTCCTGAAAATAAAATAAACAAATAGAGAAATTAATTATTAAAAGTGTGGGTTGCCTCCCACAAAGCGCTTCGTTTAACGTCGCATGGCTCGACGGTCCAATACCCTTTATTAAGGAGGGTACTTCCTCCTCCAAACTTGGTTGCTTGTCACTTCCGCAACCACAAACTTATGAAGCCGAGAAGTAGGGATCACTTTTCTCTTCAAGTTACTACCCACTTTCATCTTCTCACCTTTACTTTCCACTGTTTTCTTCTTCTTGATTGAATTACCGCAGGAATTTTTATAGGTGTATGAGCTGAGGCCACCTTAGAGATGATACTTGAAATTTTTTCAGGATGATGTGGACTTTTGTTGGCTCCCTCACTTCTGATCATACCAACTTTAGATTGATTATTCCCACCAGCAGCTTGTTTTTTGACTTCTAACACCTTCAGTGTTACCTCCTCATCAAATGATTTAACTACGAGTTCCCCTTTTTCAATATCCAAATTGCAGCGACTAGTAAGCAGAAATGGTCGCCCAAGAAGGATTGGAGTCTCTTCATCCTCAGGAATGTCCAGGATGTGGAAATCAACTAGGAAGACAAACTTATCAATCTCTACCAATACATCTTCAGCTATCCCATATGACTGCTTAATGGTATGATCAGCGAATTTCAACTTTGTCTCACTCTCGCTTATCTTTCCAATGTCAAGCTTTTTGAAAATAGACAATGGCATTAAACTTACACTAGAACCAGAATCAATTAACACCTTCTTGAACGATCTGTCATTGATAGTGCAAGGAATTGCCACTGCTCCAGGGTCTTTCTTCTTGATTGGGATCCTCCTTTCTGGTGAGACTCTACCACACTTTTCAGTTACCACTTCAGGTTCCCCTCCTACAGGTCTCTTTTTAGAAATCACTTCTTTCATGAATTTCTTGTACAAAGGCATATTCTCCAGTGCTTCAAAGAAGGGTAAGTTAATCTCTAACTTTTTGAACATTGCAGCAAACTTCTCAAAATACTTCTTGGCTACTCTAGAGGGGAATGGTAATTTAATCACCGGTTTAGCCTCCTTTTTATTTTTCTCTTCAAGTGGCTTAACCGGTAGTACCACTACTTCAGGTTCTTTCACATTCTCTCTTATTTCAAGATCTACCTCTATTACCAAGTTGTCATCTATTTCCTTTTTTTCTTCAGACTCTGGTATTTTATGACTTCTTGTTGTGACAGCATTGATATTCTCTTGGTTTTTTGGATTTTTCACAGTTGAGCTCGGAAAGGTACCTTGTGCCTGTAGAGTGAGATGTTGTGCTATCTGACCCACTTGAACTTCCAGGTTTTTGATTGAAGCTGTGGTGTTCCTATGGTTGTTTCTCGTCTCTTCTTGAAACAGAGAACATTGTTCGGCCAGTCTCTCAATAGCTACTTCCCATTCTGCCTTTTGAGGCACTTGTTGTTGCTGATCTTTCCAAGAGAAGTTTGGATGATTCTTCCACACCAGATTATAGGTGTTAGAATAAGGATTGTTCTGCTTCAAGAACTTGATCTCTTCAATTTGTTGAGGAGTTGCAAAACAATACACAGTTTGGTGAGGGCCGCTACAAATCTCACAGCTGACAGTTTGAGCCGGTTGAACTTGAGCGACAGTTTGAGTCTCAACAGTCATCTTCTTTAGTCTTCTCTCAACTTCAGCTGCAATTTGGTCTTCCATTTTTATAACTTGATTAGCCAACTTCAAATCAATTATCCCTTCAGGATGGCTTACACTACGGTCATATAATTCCAAATGCTCATTCGCAGCAATAGCTTCAATGATTTTCTTGATACCAGTGGCTGTTGAGAAATTAGTTGAGCCACCGGCTGCCCTATCGATCAACTGCTTTGTCTTTATTTTAAGCCCATTAACAAATACTTGCATCTGTTCAGTATGATCCATGTTATGAGTTGGGCATGCTACGAGGATCCTCTTGAATCTTTTGTAGGCATCTCCCAACGGTTCACCCTCTTTCTGCATAAAGTTCAGAATTTCATACCTTTTTCTTAGAAAGACTGACGCTGGAAAATACTCATTCAGGAAGACCTTTTCCATCTCTTCCCACGATGTGATACTGCCCGCTGGGAGGGAATAGAACCACTCTTCTGCCTCTTCGGCTAAAGTGAAAGCAAACATCCTTAGCTTCTTGGCTTCTTCAGTATGACCATCAATTTTCAGAATGGTGCTCATGGTCAAAAATCTTTGCAAGTGCTTGTTTGCATCTTCATTAACCTTTCCGGTGAAAGGCTTTCTTTCGAGCTGAGTGATGGTGCTTGGATGTAATTGAAAATTAGGAACATTCACCGGTTGGTTGACAATTGTTAGTCTCCCACCCGGTGTGTTCGCAACACCATAGTCTCCGAGAAGTCTCTCGGGTGGAGGTGGATTCTCGCCCATAACTTCCTCTTCACTTTCAGAATCTGAATGAACTGTCACAACTTCTTCTTCAGATTCCAGTTTCTCTTGACGAGCTTGTCTACGCCTTGCGTGCAAGGTTCTTTCAATTTTTGCGTCAAAAAGAAATTCAGCTGAGGCCTTACCTCACATGCACAACTTAGACAAATATTAGAATTAGAAGAAAAAAAGTGCAGAAAATAAAATTTTAGTCGTAGAGCAACAAAATTCTAATTGAACTCAACTTAAACTCAATATTATGGCAGTCCCCGGCAACGGCGCCAAAAACTTGATCGATAAAATAGCAAGTGTACTATTTTACCTCTTGTAATAATAGGGAAAATTCCCCGAATATCGATCTCAGGGACTGCGCAGGAATGATGAGTTCAATTCAAAGTTCAATTAAACAAAAACTTCAATTGGATTTTGTTTGGTTATTATCACTTAGCGAAAAGTAAAATAAGCAGTAAATGAAATAGACTTTTTAACAAATATGAGTAACATGCTAGGGATAGTGGATGATTGACAATGTAACAACTCTGAAATCTCTATTGCAACAACTTATTTTCAATAATCAATTACCGGTTCTTAAGGTTGTTTGATCCTAAGTCCTTAGTGAAAAAACCTTTGATCCTTCATCCTAAACCCTAAGTCCTTAGAGATTTACAATGAAATCAAGCAATTAAGTTATCAAGAATATCCGGTTACTATAAGGTAATCCTAGTCCTAGGTAATATCAATTATAGCATATTCTCATGAAAGCATTATCAATGGTTGTCCAACCTAAACGATAATCATACATCAATTCTGATTTGTCCGAAAGGAAAAGCATTAGAAACATCAAGAGAATAAATCAACAATGAAAAACATGATTGTTATTGCAATTGCAAACTCAGAGTCATTACAAAGTGAAATCAGAGCCACCCCCTAGCATTAGGGGGTTTAGCTACTCATAGAATTCAAAGAAAACATAATAATGAATAAAGACATTACAATAAATTGGAGGAGATTGAATCTTCAATTGCTTCCGTTCATGAAGATCTTCTTCTCTCCCAAACCCTTGCTTTCTCCAATCTTCTCTTGTATTCTTTTCTCTAATCTGTCAAAAGTCCCTTCTCTTCCATTCAGGTTGAAACCAAATGCCAAGAATACCCTTAATGATCCCATTTGAGTGAGGAAACTTATAAACATATATTCAGCCCGCGCTCATCAACACGGGTCGTGTTTCTGCACGCGGGCGCCCGTGTTGATCCTCTGACTTTGGTTCAAACTCGCATTTCCAGCCACATTTCAACACGGGTGGCCGTGTTGATTAACACGGCCCGTGTAAGCCCTTAACTTCAGAATTTGGCTTTGTGTTCTTCATCAAAGTTGTAGCCCTTTTCGTTAGCAAAATTTTTCCACTGGAACCGCGTCATTCCGAGTTACGAAGCTCTAGTTATGATCAAAATACTACACGCATATCACGATGAGAAACATGCTGAAAATTTCCAGATCTCACACTTGCTAACACGAGTCGTGTCAGCCTCGTGACTTTCATCTCTTTTGCATTTTCTTTGCCACGCTTCATCCTAACATGGCCATTTTCAGGTGACACAGGTGGTCGTGTCAGACCTCATGTAGCTTGACTTTTCACTTCCTTCGAAACTCCCCTTTTTGTACTTTTTGGCATTGATTTGTCTCGATTTATTCCTTTAAGCCTGCAAACAGTAAAATACACAACCAAAGCATAAAATGTAGAAGAATGAAGTAAAACACTCAATAACATAACTTAAACATACTTAAAAACAACGGTAAATATATGTGTGAAAACCACTGATCAGGGGTTAACATGTAATAGGGATATTATAGGGTATACTTTTGAAAAGGTTTTTTTTGTCTTACTGGAAGAACCTATTACTAAAAAGGTGTCTAAGTCTAAGAAAGTCTATTCAATAAATGTTGAATCTGAATAGGTTGGCTCCTTCAACAATAGTCATGTGGGGGAAACTATGGAAGACACGTGGCAATGTAATGTAGAGAGTCATCTAGAGGGGACTTATTTAGTGGAAGGTGATCAATTGGAGAAGTGTGGGTCTGTTTTAGAAAAGGTAGTTAATGGGCCTGTTTCTGAAAAGGTCAATAATGACCCTAGGAAGAAGTTAGGTGTTTCTGAGGGTCTTTTGTCTTTTGATGGGGGCCTGTAGGAACATTGTGGATTCAAAAAATAATTCTAAGAAATCAAAATTAGTTGAAGGATTAGGGGAAAAGGTCAAAGTTGTTCCCTCTTTCTACGATTGTCTGGCTCCAAGATCTCATCGTAGAAATTTCCGTTCGGGATCGATTAAGGAAACAAGTTTAGAATATATATTTCGAGCACCTCTTCTCTTCTCATTTGGGAAATTCCATGATTAACTCAGAAGTGATCAGATGTAACAGAAGGATCGTGAAGAAAGACTCAAAGGTGGGAAGCAAGATCTGGGATTCTATCTCTAAATTAGGAGTGGTTAGTATGGTAGATGACGGTCTGTGCATCAAAGAGGTGGAGGTTATGGAGGCTAAAGACAAAGAAGAAAAGAGGAGTAAGAAGGCGGATAATAAGTTGTTCTCATGAATTTATTATCCTTCAACATCAGAGGAGGGGGCGATTCAATGAAGAGGAAAAGAGTTAGATTCTTGATTAATTCTGGGAAGATAGACATTTGTTTTCTACAAGAGACGAAATTGAAGAGCTTTGACGACTCGGTGGCATATTCTTTTTGGGGAAGTAAAGAAGTGGATTGGTCTGCTTCTCATTCTAGAGGAGCTTATGGAGGTATGGTCATCCTTTGGAAGAAAAAATCATTATCTGTTAATTATAGTTTTATTTGTAATGGTTTTATTAGTATTAACATAAATTGGTAAGGTGGAATCTATAATCTTGTTAACGTGTATGCTCCGTGTAACGCTGCGCAAATGAGGGTTTTGTGGAGATCTTTGATTGATAGAAGGCAGAGTAGTGGAGTAGAAGAGTGGTGTTTGGGAGGGGAATTTAATGAGGTCAGTAGTAGGGAGGAAAGGAAGGGTGTTAGGGATAGTCACAGTGGTAGAAATATGGAATACTTTAAGATATTTATTGAGGATATGAAGCTGGTGGATTTATTGTGTGTTGGCAGCAGGTTTACGTGGTTTAAAGATAATGGTACAACGATGAGCCGTCTTGACAGGTTTCTGCTTTCTAATAAGCTAATTGATGATTGGAATGTTATACATCTGAAATACCCCAAAATTTTCCCGTCTTATTTCATCTTCAAGGGTTCAAGGCTCAATGGTTAAATTCAAGTAACATTTTCCTAATCAAAGGTTCAAATCAGGGTTTTGTAACTAAAAAGTAAACTTAACTTTGACTGGTCATAACTCTCACATGGTTTGTCAGAAATTGTCCAACCAAAGCCTATTCTCAAGGAAATTTCATTCTCTACAACTTTGATGTTAGGCCCAAAATCAAGAAATGCACCATTTGGGAGATATGGACAAAAACATTACAGGTTCTTTTGAAAGTCAATGAAAAACACCTTTTAGGTCAAAGCTCATAACTTGAGCATGGAAACTTCAATTGAGATGAAACAAAAAATGTCATTTAGAGGACTCTTTGAGCTTTCTAAAAAGTCCTAGAATGCATTCATATGATTAAAATGGAGGGAGATACGAGGCGTGCAAGTTTGTCGATTTTCAAGAGAACCATAAAACCCTAATTGATGAAATTGGGGATTTTGAGTAATGGGCTTATGACTATGGACTAGGGACGTGATTACAAGCATAAAAGAGGCCCATAAACCAATTTTTATATATTTTATGATTTTTATTTTATTTAAATTTGATTTTAACCATTTAATTTCAAATAAAATCATGAAATAATTATGTGATTATTGTTCTAATTTTTTTTCCTTTTGATTTAATCAAATCCCAACTTGATTTAAGGGCCAAGAAAGAATTGGAAAAATGCATAAAATAGATTAAGCTCAAAATAGAAAGTTTTGAAGCAAAAATTCAAATCAAATTTTCTAATCAAGTCACTTGATTCTTTCCCATGTTAGGAGACCTAATCTCACTCCATATATAAGGATAAAAATTCCTGCAGCAAATGGGGACGAATTTGGGACAAAAGAACTAGGGTTTGCAAGCTACCAAAACTCAAGGAATTAGGGCAATTGGAGAAAGAGATTTGCAGTCATTTTCAAGACATCCCAAGCACCCAGTCGAGTTTCTGAGTATTCTCAAAGCCCAGACAAGTATTTACGTGATCCCAAAATGTCGCAAGAATCTCCATCTCAGGGCCATCGGAGGTAAGGTTTGAACGATTCGAATTCATTAATTTAAGTGTTGATGATCAATTTGGGGTGCATAATCGTGTTCAGGGTGTTAAAAGGAACGAGTCCAACGTATCACATGCGAAGTTTTCGCCTTGAATCAATAAACACCATTGTTAGGGTTTACAAATGGTGAGGTCTCGTTATAATAGTTAGAGGCGTTATTAAGCAAAACTAACCGTACCAATGGATTCGTAGCACTCAGATTAGTGGATCTGGGCTATTTGTTTGTCTTTTTTGGTTAATTTTCGCAGATTTCTGATTAGAGGTTCGCCGGAGAAGATGAGCAAATCTGGCGCCGGCGGTGAGTTGCAGAGTCGTGGCTGGGTCAGAGCTTGCGTGGCGCTTCCTGGGTTTCTGGTTGGACAGTCATTGACGGCAGTTCTCTCTCTTCGTGCGTGTCGCGACATCATTGGGAGTCAAAAAGTCTGAGCAATCTCCCCCAATTTCATTGGTTCTCTCTGCCAAGGGTGGGCCCCGAACGGACCACTCGGTTGACTCTTCCACATGGTTAGTTTGTTTTATATGTAATATTTTCGTTTGTGAACAAAATCAAAAAACGTGCATTGCTCCCTTGGTTAGGAGAATCATCTTGTAGCCTCATACACCTGGGTTCGATCCCCAAGATTGACAACTCTTTTTTTAGAAATAGTAAAACACAGATTCGGTACATACATTTGCACACGTATACGACGCACCCTCATTCAGGCACCACAGGATCATGCCATGTCCAGATCGAAGGTATCAAAGGCTTAGAGACCACCATAGACCTTCAAAAGCTCACCACACATGATCAGTACCCAGGTTTTATTATTCTTTTATCTTTATTTTATATATTATTTATATTAGTTAATAATTAAAACTTAATATTTTTTATATGATTTAATTTTAAAATTACATTAATAATATAATAAAATTAGGATTAGGGTTAGGATTATATTAGGTTTTAGGATTTATTTCCCCGATTATTTCAATCACTCGATTTAATTCATTTTAATCTAACCTTAATTATAAAAATCAATAAAAACCCTAGAAAGATTATATGCATTAGGGTTTGCCCCCAATCCTACTGTTCTTTGGCAAAAACATTAATCCCCAATCAATTCTCTCCTCGACTCGACTAAAGCTATTAGTCGCATTAGACGAGAGATAAAAAAATATATAATTTGAAATACATTTAATTTGCTGCCCGCGACGATCGAATCTATCGATCTGAGTAACCAACAATGCCCTATTAATCCGTTAGCTATACTAATCAAATCTATTGATCATCGCATCTAACGGTGACATATCAAATCAGGGTTGTACGCCCAAAACCTTCAAAACACACTAAACCACGACACTACAGATTTTCATCTCCTCAATACTGCGATGTTCAAACTATGATAAGGTAATTCAAAATACCTTGCGAACATTTGCATTTCAAAAAACTACGACAAGGCCATTCAAAAAGCCTTCAAACACCTCCATAATCAAATTCAAAGGCGTACAACCCTGTGCCCGAACTACGTTGACTCTGATTCTCCCTAAGGAGATATGTAGGCACTTGGATAACCAAGGCGAGTCCCCCTCTCTAAAATCTCAATTCACTTAAGATCTCAATTTTGCCCTTTTCACTTCTTTAGCTATTATCCTAAATATTTTAGCCATAAGCCTTAACCTTAGATTCAAAGCCATAGGAAAGGGTTGAGGGTGCCTAACACCTTCCCTCAACCTGATCATAATAACTTACCCCGAATCTCTTAACTGCGTAGGGTTTCCTATTCTCCCTTCAGAATAGGTGGCGACTCTAAAAAGCTTTATTTTTAGGGCAAGTTGCTACAGCTGGCGACTCTGCTGGGGATACACTTAATGGTGAACTATTATGCTCCTATAGGTTTTGGCAAGGTTTAGGTTTGGCAAATTATTTAGGTTTGTGGCTAGCTATTAGGGTTTGGCTAATTTGCCTAAATTAGGGTTTGGATTAGGATTTAGGTTTTTTATTATATTAAATATTTAAATTTTTATTTATCTATTTATTTACAATATCTTGGATTCAGGTTTTTTTTATATTAAAATATTTAAATTTTATTTATTTATTTATTTATCAGCAATTTCATTTATTTACAGCAATTTAACTAAATATTTGTTTATTTGAATATTTGTTATTTTACTGTATTTTTATGGGTTGTATATAAATTGTTGTTAAACCTAAACGTGGGAATTATATTTAAGACCAGAGGGGAATTACATCGCCTACGAGTCTTATTATAATTCCACCCAGAGTGGGTTAAATATCCGGAAAGGTCTGATATGAGGCTTGACCTTGTTGAGGGCTGGACTTGGTATTTGGCTGATCTCTTTGGGAACCTACCCCTAAAACTCGAACCTCATGGATAAATGAGTTGTTCTAAAATCCAAAGAGACAAAAAGTCTCGGCGGCTACGAACGACCCCATGAGACCTTCTAGAACATACCAATGGGAAGGGTGGGCACCCTAAGCTGTTACGTCGAACCTATGAACCTAGGGCTTATGTGCTTATATGCTTATTATGTAGTTGCAATTTATACTGCGAATGTCTTGCGTTTTGATGTTGCAGGTATTCCTACGCGTTCCCTGGCCTGCAGGGACCCTATTTCTAAGACCATGTCCTTCCCACGAAGGACACCTCCATTTATACGCGTTGATTGGCCTCTCGATGACCATGAGACCTAGTGACTGTCATGAACGGTCACTCCACGCCTGCATCTACGCACTCCCTAGCCTGTAGGGAGTTTCCTTTTATATCTTTGTACTCTTACAACTATGTGTCCTTCCCACGAAGGACATCTTCGTTTACGCACGTCAATTGGCCTCTCGATGGCCATGCGATCTAGTGACTGTCTTGAACGGTCACCTCGTGCCTACATCTACGCATTCCCCTATAGGGATTCTAATTCCAAAATTGTGTCCTTCCCACGAAGGACATCTTCGTTTACGCACGTCACTTGGCCTCTCGATGGCCATGAGATCTAATGACTGTCTCGAACGGTCACCCCGTGCTTACGCCTACGTACTCCCTAGCTTATAGGGATTTTCTTTTGTTTTTACAACAACGTGTATTTCCCTTGAAGGACGTCCTCATTAACGCACGTCGATTGGCCTCTCGATGGCCACGAAACTTGGTGACTGTCTTGAACGGTCACCAGCCGCTACCTTCTGCATACTCCCGAATCTAAGTGATTTCCATTGGCATGTCATAACGTCTATCTTGCAAGGATTTCACTAGGGTCAAATGTCATCCCTAAACCCACATAGGCTATCCTTAAGGTTATATCTGTCACGCGTCTACATTGCATACAAGAAGTTATAATACAAGGAGTCTCTCGCATATCCATGCATTCACATTTTCATGCCGTCATACATTTTCATCTACATTTGCATCTTCGCCCGCATCCACACTTACCGTGCTAGCCGATTTCCCGAGACACACAAAAAAAATCAAAAGGATCGTAGACTATGGAGAAAGGACGATAAATTATCGAGAACGAACTTGGTCTCACAAGGAGGAAAAAGGATGCCTTTCGTCATGCCACATGTCCATGCCTTGTCGTAACAGGATCATAAATACAACAAAGGTTATCATCGAGCAAGGATTAGTTCAACAAAAGAGTTCCCTCATAGATGCACTCAAGGGGTATCTAGTCATAAAGGGGTTCGTTTTAGAACATATCAAATTTACAAGGATGCTCTACGATAACCTGGGGGCAAGGATTAGTCCAACTGGGGCAAAATCCTGAACAAAAATACATAACTACGATGGAGAGAAGGCGACGTGTGTTAACTCCACACCAAGGGGCAAAAGGGCCATAGGTTCTCTCTATCAATCTACAAATTCTGAAGGTTACGAATGGTGTGATACTATCCTTATGAAAAGCAAAAGAGGTTCAGTCAAAGGAAACTCATGAAGTTCCGATACGACGAAAACCCACCGCTAACAATTCATTCCCGACAAGGTTTGACGTGCCCAAGGAAAATTCGAGGTTACCCTTACTTCTACAAGTCCATGAACTAGGGAGTGAAACAAGGTCAATGGATCTACAAAGGAGATTGACCCTAGGATCAATAGGTGTTTATCACGCTCAGAATTTCAATCCCTACGATCGCTAAGTGTTACTCAAGATAAAAGTTGTACCTTCGGATTAACAATTTTAATGGGATGACTACACAGGTTTTGGAATCGATTCACTCGCACGCTTCTATTCTATTCTATTTCAAATTTAGGGTTATTAACAAACTTAAGGGAGAATGACGAATGCAAATAACTATATCCAGCTAAACATATGCTTTCAAGGTAAGACCGAACCGACGATGTACAAGCATTATTTCAAATCCCAAACAGTGGAGATATAAAGATGTTAATCCCTCGTCACCCCCTCGAGCCAGGAGTTGGAGTTTTGTTTCTACTTTTTCAAATCAACCTTGATTTCAACCAGGGGCAGGGTAGATTTCGACTAATTCAATGGTGTTTTTTGGTTGTATAGAGAATCAGTCAATCCAAGCAAGGTTCAAGCACATCTTCTTCTTCGCGTTCATCCAAGAATGAGGGAGCAGTGGAGATAACATTCTCAGCAATCTTCTTCCTCATTACATCATTCAAGATCGAGGAAGTGTCAAAGTTAAAAATCAACATGGCAGTCACAACATTCAATATCCAAGGATCAATATCTCAAAAAGAGCTTTCAAAAGAAAAACGCCCGCTAAGTCAAAATGGAAAATTTCATGAAAGAAAGCAAATGACTTAGGCAAAATTTAGGGCATCCCGATGGATCAAATTCGAAGGAATTGGTTCATGCAAAAATAAGGGATAAAGACAAAGGCGGAAAAATACGAAGGATAATCTTGTGAATGCCAAATCATCGAAGCTTCTCATCAATGCTTGGATCTTTACAACATTTTTCATCAGTGCTTGGATCTCTACTAAGGCTTCTGCTCAACATTAAAACTGGAGCGATTCTCTTGCAAACCAAGCACATTCATTGGATTAAGCGAATTTTTAGGATTTGGAGAACATCAAGGAGAAAGGGGTGGGTTAAATAAATTTTGAGCCTTATATCTGTTGTTTCTTAAACCCTGAACCAAGACCAAGTTACAACATTTAAAAGTCCTAATTGAGGCAAGGTTAACTACGAAGGCATATTAAGCAGGATTTTGTTATATTGACTCCTAAAGTTTGTTAAAACTATTTCTAACCACCGCGCTTCTTCAAACATCCATTTCTAATCATCCAGTCCTAATTCATAACGGACATCTATTCCAAAACTTGCATACGCATTGCGTTGGAGTTACTTCTCAAAGGGTACAACACCATCTACGAACATACACTTAGCATCAAGAAGATCTCGAAATTGGTTAATCAAAGGCGATCATTTCTAATAAAGACTCTGGAATAGGGGAACCACATCTAGGGGGTTCCCCTAAACAGGGGCAAAATTTCAAGGGTTACAGGGGCATACAAGCAAAAATCCTATTAACGGGGGCATTCTTCCTAAGTTTCAATCGACTTGGGGCACGTCTCAAAGAAACAGCAAGCAGGGGCATGTCAAACATGGGAAGAATTCAAAAGGATAGAACACTATGGATAGCCCTCCATATCCTGGAGATCAAGTGCACACCCTTCAACCTAAACGTCGAAGCATATGACAAGGTTATTCCTCGGGGCACCTCCTTCTAGCTTGGAGACCATAGGCACCTTTTTCCAATAAACATTGGGGCATTGGATATCAAATCCATAAGGTAAACAATTCAAAAGGTTAAAGGTGTGGAGAACCTCGAAAGGTTAAAAGCGTGGAGAACCTCGAAAGGTTAAAGGCGTGGAGAACCTCAAAAGGTTAAAGGCGTGGAGTAATTCAAAAGCCCAAACTGGGCAAGGCGCACAACATAAGGAAAAGGCGTTCTCACACTTTACAACATCGAACAAATATTCCTCCTAACTACGATCTTCAAAAACAGGTATCGGGGAATCGCACTAGCATCCAACAACCTTACAACACTAGCAAGATGTATACGCTTCGGTTATCAACAACCTATCATTGAAGCATCATGCAAATACACATAAGTCATGCATTACATACATTGGTTGATACATTACACCATACTTTTTTAATCTTTTCTAAGACATTCATCATCCTTTCTAGGAACCTCTTCGGGTAGTCTTCTTTAAGACAAATCTCACGATCCTTTCTAGGAGCCTCCTCAAGCAGTCTTATTCAAGACGAATTGTCATCCTTTCCAGGAACCTCTTCAGGTAGTCTTCTTTAAGATATTATTTTTCTAAAAACCTTTCTAGGTAGTCTTTTCTAAGACATACATCGATCTTTCCAAAAAAAACCTTTTTTAGGTAGTCTTTTTAAGACATCTTTCAGCCTTTTCAGGTAGTCTTCTCTAAGACAAATCGCACGATCCTTTCTAGGAATCTTCTCAGGTGGTCTTCTTTAAGACAAATTGCCATCCTTTTTAGGAACCTATTCAGGTAGTCTTCTTTAAGACATTCTAAGAACCTCTCTAGGTAGTCTTTTTAAGACATCTTTTCAACCTTTGCAGATAGTCTTCTCTAAGACAAATTTTATCCTTTCTAAGAACCTCTTCAGGTAGTCTTCTTTAAGACAAATGTTCGTATCCATTCCGGAAACCTTTTCAGGTAGTCTTATAGAAGACATCACTTCGTTCCACTCGTTACATCAATCAACATAAGCATAAGCATTACCCACATACATAAACATTGCCAAGCCAGCATAAGCATAGTCATGGTGTAGGTGCAAACATGGTTTAAACAAATTCAATAAGGAGATAAAACCTTGGGATTGACATCAGCATCAACATACATTCATACACATTAGCATATGCATATCATCTATTGCATTCACATATTACAAAAGCCTAGTTTCCGACCCTCGAGTCATGAGTTTCTAACTCTCGTGTTGTGATAGGTGTATTTTCCGACCCACGTGTCGTGAGTTTCCAACCCTCGTGTTGTGACAGGTGTGTTTTCCGACCCTCGAGTCGTGAATATTTGGCATGCTATTTTCTCCGACCCTCGAGTCGTGAGTTTCCAAACAGGTGAATCTTTTTCATGCAGGTACGCTTGTCAGAATCATGGCAGGCAACTCCTTTGATACAGGTAAGTTTGCTAGAACTATAGCAAATGATCTCTTCTTATGCAGGTACGCTTGTCAAAACCATGGCAGGTAATTCCTGTGGTGCAGGTAAACTTGTCCAAACAAGGGCAAGTGACTCCAAATGGTGCAGGTGAAATTTGTCTGAACCAGGACAAATGATCCAAACGGTGTAGGTGAAATTTGTCCGAACCAGGGCAAATGATCCAAATGGTGTAGGTGAAATTTGTCCGAACCAGGGCAAATGATCCAAATGGTGCAGGTGAAATTTGTCCAAACCAGGGCAAATGATCCAAATGGTGCAGGTGAAATTTGTCCGAACTAGGGCAAATGATCCAAATGGTGTAGGTGAAATTTGTCCGAGCCAAGGCAAATGATCCAAATGGTGCAGGTGAAATTTGTCCGAGCCAAGGCAAATGATCCGAATGGTGCAGGTGAAATTTGTCCGAGCCAGGGCAAATGATCCGAATGGTGCAGGTGAAATTTGTCCGAACCAGGGCAAATGATCCAAATGGTGCAGGTGAAATTTGTCCGAGCCAGGGCAAATGATCCGAATGGTGCAGGTGAAATTTGTCCGAACAAGGGCAGATGATCCAAATGGTGCAGGTGAGCTTGTCAGAGCTATGATAAGTAATTCTATTGGTGCAGGTAAGCTTGCTAGAGCTATAGCAAGTGATCCTTTTGGGGTTCACAAACTACGGAAACATACTAGAACTATAGTAAGTGGGATCACAAATTGCGAGTCGTCGCTACTGATCGTTACGTTTACCGATCATGTTAGTCCCTCGGCAATGATCAAAGGGTTTTACAAGGGTTCTTCAATGGGGTTTATCATGTTAGTCCCTCGGCAGTGATCTACTTTGAAAGAACAAAGGGGCTTTACAAAGGGGTTTTACAAAGGGTTTCTTCAATGGGTTTTATCACGTTAGTCCCTCGGCAGTGATCTACTTCGGAAAAACAAATGGGTTTTACAAAGGGTTTTACAACATGGTTTTACAAAGGGTTCCGCAATTGGGTTTATCACGTTAGTCCCTCGGCAGTGATCTTCTCCAGAACATCACCAATAACAAGCAAAGGTTTTATCTTTCTTTTTCAAAGTTACTAACATACTTCAACTAACAATCATGCATCATTCAACTAACATACCTCATTCATTCATAATGCATATACATACATCGCTCTCATTTATTTTGAGAAGCTCGCTGCATCATACATCGCATGAATCATAACATCGCATGAATCATACAACCAAAATAAGTGGTTCCTTTCGAAAGCGTCTGCTTAACATTTTAAAAAAAAGGAGGGGTATTTAGCTTAGGTGGCATCTGTAAGCCCATCTCCCGCAGAACTTCTTCCCGACAAATGCAAATTTCAGGGCATTCTCAGTGTTCAATCATCTTCTACCTTTAGATCACGATAGGCAGACGTGCCTATCTGACTCTTCAGGTTTAAAAAGATTGAACAGGGGCAGCTGTCATACCCCAAAATTTGTCCGTCTTATTTCATCTTCAAGGGTTCAAGGCTCAATGGTTAAATTCAAGCAACATTCTCCTAATCAAAGGTTCAAATCAGGGTTTTGTAACTAAAAAGTAAACTTAACTTTGACTGGTCATAACTCTCACATGGTTTGTCAGAAATTGTCCAACCAAAGCCTATTCTCAAGGAAATTTCATTCTCTACAACTTTGATGTTGGGCCCAAAATCAAGAAATGCACCATTTGGGAGATATGGACAAAAACATTACAGGTTCTTTTGAAAGTCAATGAAAAACACCTTTTAGGTCAAAGCTCATAACTTGAGCATGGAAGCTTCAATTGAGATGAAACCAAAAATGTCATTTAGAGGACTCTTTGAGCTTTCTAAAAAGTCCTAGAATGCATTCATATGATTAAAATGGAGGGAGATACGAGGCGTGCAAGTTTATCGATTTTCAAGAGAACCATAAAACCCTAATTGATGAAATTGGGGATTTTGAGTAATGGGCTTATGACTATGGATTAGGGACGTGATTACAAGCATAAAAGAGGCCCATAAACCAATTCTTATATATTTTATGATTTTTATTTTATTTAAATTTGATTTTAACCATTTAATTTCAAATAAAATCATGAAATAATTATGTGATTATTGTTCTAATTTTTTTTCCTTTTGATTTAATCAAATCCCAACTTGATCTAAGGGCCAAGAAAGAATTGGAAAAATGCATAAAATAGATTAAGCTCAAAATAGAAAGTTTTGAAGCAAAAATTCAAATCAAATGTTCTAATCAAGTCACTTGATTATTTCCCATGTTAGGAGACCTAATCTCACTCCATATATAAGGATAAAAATTCCTGCAGCAAATGGGGACGAATTTGGGACAAAAGAACTAGGGTTTGCAAGCTACCAAAACTTAAGGAATTAGGGCAATTGGAGAAAGAGATTTGCAGTCATTTTCAAGACATCCCAAGCACCCAGTCGAGTTTCTGAGTATTCTCAAAGCCCAGACAAGTATTTACGTGATCCCAAAATGTCGCAAGAATCTCCATCTCAAGGCCATCGGAGGTAAGGTTTGAACGATTCGAATTCATTAATTTAAGTGTTGATGATCAATTTGGGGTGCATAATCGTGTTCAGGGTGTTAAAAGGAACGAGTCCAACGTATCACATGCGAAGTTTTCGCCTTGAATCAATAAACACCATTGTTAGGGTTTACAAATGGTGAGGTCTCGTTATAATAGTTAGAGGCGTTATTAAGCAAAACTAACCGTACCAATGGATTCGTAGCACTCAGATTAGTGGATATGGGCTATTTGTTTGTCTTTTTTGGTTAATTTTCGCAGATTTCTGATTAGAGGTTCGCTGGAGAAGATGAGCAAATCTGGCGCCGGCGGTGAGTTCCAGAGTCGTGGCTGGGTCAGAGCTTGCGTGGCGCTTCTTGGGTTTCTGGTTGGACAGTCATTGACGGCAGTTCTCTCTCTTCGTGCGTGTCGCGACATCATTGGGAGTCAAAAAGTCTGAGCAATCTCCCCCAATTTCATTGGTTCTCTTTGCCAAGGGTGGGCCCCGAACGGACCACTCGGTTGACTCTTCCACATGGTTAGTTTGTTTTATATGTAATATTTTCGTTTGTGAACAAAATCAAAAAACGTGCATTGCTCCCTTGGTTAGGAGAATCATCTTGTAGCCTCATACACCTGGGTTCGATCCTCAGGATTGACAACTCTTTTTTTAGAAATAGTAAAACACAGATTCGGTACATACATCTGCACACGTATACGACGCACCCTCATTCAGGCACCACAGGATCATGCCATGTCCAGATCGAAGGCATCAAAGGCTTAGAGACCACCATAGACCTTCAAAAGCTCACCACACATGATCAGTATCCAGGTTTTATTATTCTTTTATCTTTATTTTATATATTATTTATATTAGTTAATAATTAAAACTTAATATTTTTAATATGATTTAATTTTAAAATTACATTAATAATATAATAAAATTAGGATTAGGGTTAGGATTATATTAAGTTTTAGGATTTATTTCCCCGATTATTTCAATCACTCGATTTAATTCATTTTAATCTAACCTTAATTATAAAAATCATTAAAACCCTAGAAAGATTATATGCATTAGGGTTTGCCCCCAATCCTACTATTCTTTGGCAAAAACATTAATCCCCAATCAATTCTCTCCTCGACCCGACTAAAGTTATTAGTCGCATTAGACGAGAGATAAAAAAATATATAATTTAAAATACATTTAATTTGCTGCCCGCGACGATCGAATCTATCGATCTGAGTAACCAGCAATGCCCTATTAATCCGTTAGCTATACTGATCAAATCTATTGATCATCGCATCTAACGGTGACATATCAAATTAAGGTTGTACGCCCATAACCTTCAAAACACACTAAACCACGACACTACAGATTTTCATCTCCTCAATACTGCGATGTTCAAACTACGATAAGGTAATTCAAAATACCTTGCGAACATTTGCATTTCAAAAAACTACGACAAGGTCATTCAAAAAGCCTTCAAACACCTCCATAATCAAATTCAAAGGCGTACAACCTTGTGCCCGAACTACGTTGACTCTGATTCTCCCCAAGGAGATACGTAGGCACTTGGATAACCAAGGCGAGTCCCCCTCCCTAAAATCTCAATTCACTTAAGATCTCAATTTTGCCCTTTTCACTTCTTTAGCTATTATCCTAAATATTTTTGCCATAAGCCTTAACCTTAGATTCAAAGTCATAGGAAAGGGTTGAGGGTGCCTATCACCTTCCCTCAACCTGATTATAATAACTTACCCCGAATCTCTTAACTGCGTAGGGTTTCCTATTCGCCCTTCAGAATAGGTGGCGACTCTAAAAAGCTTTATTTTTAAGGCAGGTTGCTACAGCTGGCGACTCTGCTGGGGATACACTTAATGGTGAACTATTATGCTCCTATAGGTTTTGGCAAGGTTTAGGTTTGGCAAATTATTTAGGTTTGTGGCTAGCTATTAGGGTTTGGCTAATTTGCCTAAATTAGAGTTTGGATTAGGATTTAGGTTTTTTATTATATTAAATATTTAAATTTTTATTTATCTATTTATTTACAATATCTTGGATTCAGGTTTTTTTTATATTTAAATATTTAAATTTTATTTATTTATTTATTTATCAGCAATTTCATTTATTTACAGCAATTTAACTAAATATTTGTTTGTTTGAATATTTGTTATTTTACTGTATTTTTATGGGTTGTATATAAATTGTTGTTAAACCTAAGCGTGGGAATTATATTTAAGACCAGAGAGGAATTACATCGCCTACGAGTCTTATTATAATTCCACCCAGAGTGGGTTAAATATCCAGAAAGGTCTGATATGAGGGTTGACCTTGTTGAGGGCTGGACTTGGTATTTGGCTGATCTCTCTTGGAACCTACCCCTAAAACTCGAACCTCATGGATAAATGAGTTGTTCTAAAATCCAAAGAGACAAAAAGTCTCGGCGGCTACGAACGACCCCATGAGACCTTCTAGAACATACCAATGGGAAGGGTGGGCACCCTAAGCCGTTACGTCGAACCTATGAACCTAGAGCTTATGTGCTTATATGCTTATTATGTGGTTGCAATTTATACTGCGAATGTCTTGCGTTTTGATGTTGCAGGTATTCCTACGTGTTCCCTAGCCTGCAGGGACCCTATTTCTAAGACCATGTCCTTCCCACGAAGGACACCTCCATTTATACGCGTTGATTGGCCTCTCGATGGCCATGAGACCTAGTGACTGTCATGAACGGTCACTCCACGCCTGCATCTACGCACTCCCTAGCCTGTAGGGAGTTTCCTTTTATATCTTTGTACTCTTACAACTATGTGTCCTTCCCACGAAGGACATCTTCGTTTACGTACGTCAATTGGCCTCTTGATGGCCATGCGATCTAGTGACTGTCTTGAACGGTCACCTCGTGCCTACATCTACGCATTCCCTAGCCTTGGTTAAAAGAAGGCGACAAAAATCTAGTTTTTTTCATAAGTCTTTGAAAGATAGGAGAAGGAGGAACGCTATCACAATTGTTGTCGATTCTAGGGGTAGTGTGGAGGGTGTTGATGAAGTTAAAGTTGCTGTGAAAACTCATTTTGAGGATTTTTTCAAGGAAAGGAACCGGCTCAGACCTATACCGGAAGGCTTGGATTTTAAGAATTAAAATGAGGAGGATAGAACCTGGTTAGAGAGACCGTTTGTGGAAGATGAAGTGAAGACAACAGTGTGGGCTTGTAACGGTAATAGAAGTGTGGGATTGGACGATTATTCATTAGAATTTTTTAAGCAATGCTGAATGTTTATAAAGAAGGATGTGATAAGGTTTATGGAGGACTTTATAAAGATGCAAAGTTAACTAAAGCGTGTAATTCTTCGTTTTTAACCTTAACTCCGAAGATCAAAAACCCGCAATTGTTGAGGGAGTATAAGCCAATATGTCTCGTAGGAAGCTTATACAAGATTTTATCTAAGCTGATGTCGGCCAGACTAAAAAGTGTGTTAGGAAAACTGGTTTCAAGCTGCAAAACAACCTTTGTTCCTGGCAAAAGTATATCAAATGGGGTGTTGCTGATAAATGAAGTTTTGGATATGGAAAATAAGGAGAAAAGGAGTTGTATGGCTTTGAAGTGGACTTTGAAAAGGCCTACGACTATGTTAGCTGGGACTTTTTGAGGATAATGTTACAATTATTCGTATTCGGGGACCGCTGGATAAAATGGATGGATGGCTGTATTTTCAATAGTCATTTTTCTATTCTCATAAATAGTAGTACTGCAAAGGATTTTAAGGCGGAAAGAGGCCTTCATAAATGATATCATATCTCTCCTTTCTTATTTGTTTTGGTGGCGGAAGCACTTTCGGGACTAATGAAGAAGGCAGTAGAAACGGGAGAATACGGAGACTTTAAGTTTAACGAAGACGTAGAAGTCAACCTTGTGTAGTTTGCGGATGATACTATCTTGGTGGCGGAGGGAAGCAATGATAATATTTGGGTGATGAAATCCATTCTTAGGGGGTTTGAGATGATGTCGGCCTGAGAATTAATTTTCATAAGATCAGAATTTATGGAATCCATATCGGTGATTGGATGTTGGAAGCGGCATCTAACTTTTTATCGTGTGATATTGATCATCTACCTTTTAAATACATTTGAGTAAAAGTAGGGAAGATTCCTAGAAAGCTATCTATGTGGAAAGATCTTATCAACCAATTGAAGTCAAAGTTAACAGTGGGGAAAGGTAGGTATCTCAACATGGCTGGTTGTGTGGTTTTGATTAACGCGATGCTAAACGCTATTCCTATATACACGTTATCTTTCTATAAAGCTATGTCCAAAGTGATAAAAGAGATTCGTCATATTCAAAGTACCTTTCTATGGCAATGCCAGGGAGATAGTCACACTACTCATTGGATTAGTTGGAATATTGTTTGTCTACCGAAGGAGAAGGGAGGCTTAGGAGTCAAATATGTGAAGATTATGAATTTGGCATTGTTTAAAAAATGGAAATGGAGGATAATTAATGAGAAAGAGGCAGTTTGGAGCAGCATTCTAAGACAAATATATGTTAATCCGTAGTTGAAAGTTCTTGTTGGAGATAGTAGTGTGCTGAGCAACAAGGATTCCATATGGTGGCATGATTTGATTCTGTCTGATAATTCTATTGATTCCAAAGATCGTTTTACAGGTGTTATTCTGAGAAAGGTGGCAAACGGTAGGGGAACCTCGTTCTGGAATTCAAAATGGTTAGGCCATCAATCTTTGAAGGATGCTTATCCGGAGGTTTTCGCCGAAGCAATAAACAAGGGTTGTACTGTTGATGATGCTGGTTTATGGCAGGGCAATGATTGGCATTGGAATATTGCAAGAATAATGGAGAATCATAATGTTGAAGTTTAGAATTATTGTGTTGAAATATCATAATTATTGGATGAAGTTAATATGAACAAGGAAGCAGAATATATATTCGTTTGGTTGAAGCAAGACGAAGGTTTGTTTATTGTCAAATCTTGTTACTCTTTGTTTGTTTCGGATAATGCAACAACTGTCATATCAAGTGGAGTTCTCAGTTCCATTAATCATTTGTGGAACTCTGAAGCTCCTAATAAATTGCAACACTTCGTGTGGAGACTGCTTCACGACAGGATACCTTCCAAAGATCAACTCTTCAAGCATGATATTTTAACGAATGTTACCTAACTCAGGTGCGTATTTTGTCCGAATGACGAGACCATTATGCATTTGTTTGAAACGTTCCCTTTTGCAGATAATATTTGGAGAAAAGTCTATGATTGGATTGGTACCCTCAGAGAGATGAGATTGGAGGAGTTCAAGTCATTCTTTTTTAACTATGAGAAAGTAATGAATAAGTTGAAGCGAAGAATGGTGTCTGTTATTTGGTTAGTTTCGGTTTGTGGTATTTAGTTAATGAGGAATAATGTTATTTTTAACAACGTCAATCCGAGATTTGATGAATGTATGTCAGCCATAGTGTATAGATCTTGGATTTAGCTTTCCTCTAGTTGTAAACTTGTTGATTGTAGTAACTTCTATACTTGGAACACTCTTCCTCTCTATTGTTTTGAGAAGTAAGAGCTATTTCCGCGTTGTATTGTCGGGCGGAGTACCCTTTTGCTCCCTTTAATAGATTTCTTGCTATCATACCCCAAAATTTTCCCACACATTTTGAGATAATTTACTTCAAGATCTTCTCAAACTCATAAGTTTATTGGTGGCTCAAGACTACACGTGAATTGGGCACACTTGCTTTTCTCCTAAACAAAGACCTCTGAGTTAGGGTTTTGTTTCTCATCAAGGATATGCAACTTCTAAGATCTCAAGTGGACTTCTTGGCTTCCTATATTCTTCAAAGAATCCCCATACCAAGTTTCAAGCTCTGATTCACACGATTGCCCAAACAACTGCTCAATTGATCAATAGTCGACTATGTTGACCTAAAAGTCAACTATGGTCAAATTATAGTTAAAACTCTTGATTTTTGGTCAACATTCACATTTTGAGGTGATATTCATCATTTGATCAAGGTTTGATAATGATTCATCAAGAGAAGTTCAGAAATCAACAAAACTCATAGTTTCTAAATTAGGGTTTTGTAGGTGAAAGTCAACTAAACTTTGACTGGGTATAACTCTCACATGGTTCATTAGAAATTGTCCAACCAAAAATCATTCTCAAGGAAATTAAATTCTCTACAACTTTGATGTTGTGCCCAAGACCAAGAAATGCATCATTTGAGAGATATGAGCCAAAACATTACAGGTCCTTTTAAAAGTTCACAAAAAGCTGTTTTTTGTCAAGGCAAATGTCATCAAGATAAAATCTCCAAATGCAAAAAAAGTTCCAAAGTGGGTTGTAAAGGACATCTTGAGCTTTCTAAAAAGTATAAGAACATTTTCATGGTATAAAAATTAAGTGAGTTATGATTGTCAGAAGTTGAGAAAAATTTGGAAAAGTACAAAAACCCTAAATGGCCAAATTTAAAGTTTTAAGTAATGGGCTTCTAATTTTGGACTTCCCACGTGATATTAAGCTTATAAGTGGCCCATAAATCATTTTTTATCTATTTTATGGTTTTTATTTCTTTTATTTTTTAATTTATCCATTTAAATTAAATAAAATCATAATTAAAATGGAAGAAGATTTTACGAATCATTCACCAATATTTAATTAGCTCATAATCATCATCCAATGGCCAAGAACCCTTGGAAAATATACAAGAAATAGAGTTGGACTTAAAAATAGAAAGATTTGGTGCAAGAATCAAATTTATTTTCCTCAATCAAAGACATGGTTTCTTTCCAAACTTATAAACCCTAATATGCTCTTCTATATATTCACACATATTGTAGCCTCTATGATCATGAAACCCTAGCCCTTGAAGTGCCTCTCAAATCTCAAAAAAACTAAAAAAAAGTCAATTTTCGTTTTCATACTTGGAGCCCTTCTCAAACCAAACAGATCGTTCTAAGTTACTCACCAAGTGCCAAAGAATAGGTAAGAACCAAAGAACTGGTCCCATGCCATGTAAATACACACATCTCATTACTCATACTATTTATGTTTTAATTTTCGTTTTGCATGTAATGTTATTTTTTAACGTGTTTTGATGTTTGGTTTAAGTTTATGGCTTATAATAGAAGAGATTTGAACCCTAAAATTGAAACTTGGACGTACATGTCGTGACCTACCATTGTTAGGGCAAAAGATACAAGAGCTTCGGTTCCATCGATGCAAGCTACTATAGCCTAAACTACTGCCACCATTGAGTTCGCAATGTCCCGTTCAGGGGATCTGGGTGGCCTTTGTGCGTGTTCATGACGTTTTTCGCAGGTTCTAAAGATGGCAGAATGAGCATAGTAAAATTCGCAGGTATAAGCGCAGCGAAATCCGTGGCTATTTCCGCATGTATAAAGGAAGGGGACGATGAATAGTAGTCGTGCCTTGTGGACTCCACGCGTTTCAACGTTAGTGGGTGGTCAACGAAAGTTGTCTCTCTCCCTCTTCACGATTGGCCAATCAAGGTGTTGGTGGGGCCCGCACGTGGAAAATTGAATTCAAATCACATTTAAATTTTGTCTTATTATATATTTGTTGGTTTTGATTCATTATCAACAAACGCACGCAGCACATATGGTGGGGGTGTTTTGCCAGCAACGCCCAGATCCTAAGTTCAACACCCAGCAGGACCATTCTCATGTTTTTTACCACTTTCTTTCTCTTCTTCATTTATTTTCTAACTTTTTTTTCTCTTCTTTTCTTAATTTATTAAATAGTATAATTAACATGACTAGTTAAGTTTAATTGTTTTAATTAGGTAATTAACTTAGAAAAACTAAGATTAACATTTTCACTTTATTTTCTTAAATAATTTAATTAAATTAATAATTAGGTTAAATAATTTACATTAATTCCTATTAGTTAATTAACTTAGTAATTATGGATCATATTAACTTTAAGTTAAAGTAATTAACTTCTTTGTTTTATTTTTCTTAATTATTTAATTTAGTTAGATTAATTAATTTAAATTAAATTTCTGTTTTAATTAATAATCATTAGAATTAGGGCTTTTAATTAGTTTCAAACTCAAATCTTTTTCCCGATTTTCTCCTTCTCTAAATTTTCTGTGATTGTCGCATGCGTGATCGCTTACTATTTTATTTTAAATTCTAGAGAATCATGTATAGGTCGCAAATGTTTGGTTGTAATATCATAGTTTATAATTTCCGCACTTTTATTTTTCGCACATCCCCCCATTTTGGATTATGTACCCCCCCTCCCCGAAGCCCTGTAATAGTTAGGTTTTTTTATTTCTGCTTTTATTTTCTACATGTATGAATGATTAACTGCTAGTAATTAGGTCTGTATGGTAAGACTAAGAACAACTGTAGTTCACCTTAATTCAAGATAAGATAATCGAATATAACTCATTCGCACACACACCCCCTAGGGTACGCCCCTCTTGGTTGCCTTACGAATAATGGTCGTGTCCCTCAAATATAGAGGTACCATTAGCAAAAGTCCTTACAATTTAAATCATCAAAGATCATGGTCCCTCGATGACCCCGATGTTGCCTACGAATACATGATCTTGTCCCTCGAATTGTTGCCTACGAAAAGATGATTGTCCCTTCGAAATTGTTAAAAGTACCTCTACCGTGTTGCCTTCAACGACCATCGATGACCCTTCGATTTCCCTTAAAACGTCCGATAGATAGAACTACCTACCCACAAATGGTATGGTTAGTCCTATCTCTCAAAATTAGAAAGTATAGGAAAGACTAAACATAAGGTAAGTAGCTCTTAGTTTGCTTGCTCAGTAAAAGAAACTTTCTTCTCATCACTTACTTTTTCAAACAAATTTAAAAAATACTTCACATACATCCTTGAGGACCGATACAAGGATCATTGCGAAGTCTTGCCTTACCATTGGCACCTTTTCTCAAAACACACACACACACACATAATGTTTTTCAAACAAAATAAAACGAGCTAAGCAAACTAAGAGTTTGTAGATAACTACGGATGAAAAGGGTGCTAACACCTTCCCTTTTCATAACTTACCCCCCGAACTCAAACTTTTTTTAGGTTTTTCCTGTTCTTTTTGCCTTTTCAAAATTGGATAAAATAAAAGTCGGTGGCGACTCTTGCTCACCGCAACATTTGTTTGCAAAATAAAAAATAAAAGTCAGTTCTCCCACCGAGTTACAGAACTGGCGACTCTGTTGGGGACTTTTTTTAGATGGGTTTACCTTAGGGCTTAGATCACAAATGTTTGTTTTGTTTGCTTTATTTTTAAAGGGTATTACTTGGGATTGTTCTTGTGTGAAAGATTTTAACCCGAATCTCGAGTTGCCTTAGGTATATGACAAGAGACCAAGGAGACTGTACGGCGTATACCGCTGTTTACTGTGGAAATTGGCGAACAACCGCTGGTCCTCCCAAAGCCTTAAAACTAAGGGTTACTTGCAAGATCGACCAGTTGATCTTAGGACAACGTGCTAAAGTTTTGGGATTGTACCTGTTCAGTCGAGAGTGTTCGCCTAAGAAACAGTTTTCTAAGGCTAGAAACAAATACAATGGTTTTCCACACTGAATGTTAGATCTGACCGACAGGTGACTCGTGACCGACGAAAACAAACCTAGACCTAAAGGATTTAGTAAAGTATGAATGTTTTAGCTTCGACCTACTGGGGTAACTCGTGACCATCAGACAATGTCGATTCAGGGGTTGTTTTTAGGCGTAACAATCGGTCTCAGACTCTTTGGTAGAAATAAAAATAAAGATACAAAGTAAATGCTGATTAAAGAACATAACACAAATGAAAGCTTCGAAACATGCAATTAAAAAGTAAAGGGTTTGCATTGAAAATAAAGATGGTGATTCACGTTAGGGGTGGCAAAACGGGCCGTGGCCCTCCGGCCCGACCCACGCACCCGCCAAAAAATGGCGGGTTGGGTTGGGATTTTAGGTCCGCCGCCCCGCCAAAACCCGCCACCTGCCATACCCGCCCCGCCAAAGCCCGCCGCCCGCCAAAACCCGCCCCTCCTCCAAAACTCAGTTTTTTTAGTTAATTCTAGTAGTTGCAATTCTTGATGGTTTATTTTATACATTTATTTATAAATATATGTAATTTTTTTTAAGTAAATTTGTTAAAAAGTTGCTTTTATAAAAAATTGTTTTAAAAAATAAGTGAAAAGTTTAATTAAAAGGTAAAAAAAGCCTGTGAATCTATTAAAAAAATATAAATAAAAATAGGCGGGTAAGTTCGCCAACCCGCCATCTTGGCGGGGCGGGCATGACTTTTATGCCCATTTTACTTGGCGGGCATGCCTGCCCCGCTCGTTTTTTAGCGGCCATAAGGCGGGGCGGGCGGCGGGCGGGGCGGGCAGGTAGGGGTGGGAATAGGCCAGACCGGCCTACAGGGGCCTATAGCCTAGCCTACTTAAGGCCAGACCTAATTGATAAAAAGGTCAGGCTTGGGCTTTTTTAAAAGCCTATTTAATAAAATAGGTCAGGCCTAGGCTATTAAAAAAGCATATAAAGCCTTGTAGGCCGGCCTATATTTTCATATATTAAAATTAGTCTAAATAGGTTGGCCTATATATGTATATGTATTAGAAAAAGTGTTAAATAGATTGGTCTATATATGCATATATATTAGAAAAAATGCTAAGTAGGTCGGTCTAAATGTTCATATATATGCGACATATAAGGCTTCTTAAGTAATATGAATGAATTGAAAACATTAATAAAAAAGAGGCTTTTAAATAGGCTTTAAGGCCAGGCCAAACTTTTAAAGAGGCCAGGCTAGGCTGAAAAAATGAGCCTATAGTAGGCCATAGGCCAGGCTCAGGCCTTGTAAGTTTATCGTAGGCCAGGCCAAGGCCTTATAAAGCCTAGCCTAGCCTATTCCCACCCCTACGGGCATCCCGTTTTGCCACCCCTAATTCACGTACATCAAGACTCTTAGCAACTCTTTTTTCCTTAAGGCGGAAATTGGGCAGAGTATCAGCAAGTAGTTTGATTGTAATAGTGAACACACCTTTTTTCTACATTATTGTAGCCTATTTATAGGATTTACAAAAGATAACTGCCTATCATGATCTACGGCTAAGATTTAAACTGAAAACAACTGCCTCGTGGGATCCTTTTCTGCATTTGGCGCCTTTGATACACGATCTAGCTTAATAACCACCCACTAACATTTCAAATCTTGGAACTTCCCGCCTGGCTCCCTTTAATAATCGTTTCCAGCCTTGACGCGTCCTTTCTGATCGAAGGTCCTGTCTAATAATTTCTTAAGTATGAAACTCTCATGTTCGACCTTCGCCATTTGCTTCAACCTCAGATGTCTTTGACATTCTTCAACTTCGACCTTTTACTCCAACTCTTGCTTGTGGGATTCTCTTCTTAAATGGAAGGGTCCCCAACTGAGGACACGTGTCCTTCCATCTCTTTGGAGTTCTTTAGGGTAACAACTCCCTAATCCACATCAATGTTCATTGCATTCCCTATAACAATAGCTTTATAAGAGACATTCTCTATTCTTCTTTCCACTTCTTCTTGTGACGTTATTGGATCTTTGAATTTCTTAGTGCTACAATTCTTCTGATCGTCTTCCTCCGCTTGGTTCACAACTCACAAGGTTTACTCAAGTTTGCCATAGCAGAGCCATTTTGAATTTGAATATTATTGATGATGGTGGTATGCTTTTCTTACCTATGCTTTTTTTATAAGATTTTAGTTTCTAGGTTTTCTTTTTTCATTAAGCTTTTAATACCGAACTAAAAAAGTTGGGTAAGATTACCCAATCGATGTATAACTATTTTCAGATAACTGTTTTTATCTTTTCGTAAGTAATTAATATATCAGTTAGATTACCCAACCAATGAATAGTGTTCTTGGGACCGGCACTTCGCGTCAGCTAAAGGCTCGATAACACGAGGCATATTATCACACGTGCTCCATCAGACCCAAGGTATAAATACCTTCGTAAAGGATTTTCAGGTACACAATCTCTAATATATACTTTCAATACCACTATATTGAACTTGGGCATTGGAGTGCAAACCATACAAGTACCCCTCTTAGGTGCACCATGTCGAAGATAACAAATGTTGACTCAAGATTGACATATGTAGTTCAAGAAGCACTGTAATCACAACCTTCGATCCACGGTGTTACATACTTATTGGGCTCAAGAAGCTTCACTCTGTCGTAGTTTCTACAATTCTTCCCATTTATGGTTCCACAATGCAACGGTGGCGCCGTTTTTGGGAATCGACTTCCAATTCCTACAATTTCCTTGATTTCACGTCCAATTTTCATATCTGAAATCCAAAAGTGTCTTAGGTGAAGAAACTACAGTCTCAAAAAGACAACATATCATATTTATGCCATTTGGGCCCGTCGAACTCTAATCTAACTCCGATCGGCTGTTCACGTCGATCTTGAGCCAGCGGGAAGAGATGCTAGTGGGCATTGATGGATCTATAGAGTTATAACTTATAAACGGCCATGATCAATTCAGATTCAGGTTGGTCAGAAACTTCAATCTTCTATCTCGTGCGAAGTTCGCAGATGAAAGTATGCAAACTCAGATCTAGATCCACCTCAAGTCAGGGTAATATTAATATAATTTATGTCAGAGGAAAAGAAGCCATGTGAATATCGCATTGACCGACCCCGACCAAATGTCTCATCATCATAAATATCCTATACCAACCATGATACCACCATGGAGAATGAAGTTATAGAGTTGACTGCCGAGTGGTACAAGGTGACGGAAAATTCGGGGCCAAATCGCACTCCAGGTCCATTAATTAGAGAAATAGAAGGTAGCTCCAAGTTTCAGACCACTAGCATACAAGCAACAACCCAATATTGTCCAAAATGGAAAAATGCATTGCACGACCTTAGAAACAACTTACAAAGATAAGAGGGCATAAAAAAAGATCTGCCTACTACCATTGGCCGAGTCTTCCCCATCAATCAGGCTAGTCCCATCAAGCCCTTCAGTTGGGCGAGGCATCAGGGACCATGTCCATGAGATTTCCAGTTAGAGTGGTCGGTGAAGATCCATATGGGAAAAGGGTCCTAGTCCCACAAACACACAAGCATCCTGGATGTATCGAAGCGGCCCCAAGTCCATAATCTGCCTCAATCTCAAAAGTAGACCCGAAAACATCCAACAACGCCTGAACACCTCACCAGCAAGGGACTCAGTCCTCCAGATCTAATGACCATCAAGCCACAATCACAAAGCATTTGAGGAAAACATGAATGCACGTAGCAGCGAACTGAGTAACAAAGTCCTTTCCTTACAAAGCAGAGACAAAGGCTTGAGGAGCAAGTGTTATGGACTATTCGCAAGGCCCATGTCGAGAGACCTAATAGTGGCACTAGGCAAAAAAGTACATGTAGCAGGTGGTCATTTATTCGACCAGGGACAAAAGATTCCACCTTTCAAATGCATCAATCACCGTCTAATTAAATCCAACAACCATCCGCATAGTGTGCATTTTGTCACGCAAATGATTTTAACCGTTCACACTATATAAGGAAAATGTTTTATTTTAGGTATTCAAATTCATTCTCACTCTCACATTACTTCTTATTCTCTCAGTGACCTAGATGTCTAAGTTCTAACCTTGCAGGTCATCCTCCTCTCGTCGCACCAAAAATTTGCTCCACCGATTCAAAATCTCGTCTTACCATCTCACTAATCATTTTTTATTTTCGAGTGAAACAATTTCTAAAAAGTAAAGAAATTATGCGAATAAACAACTTAATAAAACATCGGTTCTAAAATTTTTTTTGAAAAATTCCATAAAATTAAAGAATGAAAATATTTACAGTGTAAAATGATTTTTTATTTTATCTTATAAATGTAGTATGTGAGAACTAGGTGTGGGGTGTATCAAAAAATCACTAATTAACAAATCTACCTGAAAAAATAGCCCAACTACATGGCCCAAATCTCAAAAGAAATGAATCCAATAAAACCCCAAGAATCGCAATCGTTACACACAAACCCTAACCCTGTCACTGATTTCACCTCAACGCAGAGAGAGTTTGTGTAGCTGCTGCACCGCTCAGTTTCTCTGGTAAGATCTATTTCTCCACCATTCATGAATATGTGTTTTAGGGTTTCTTTCATTCGTTTTACAAGCAGCTTCAAAAATTGATTTTTTTTTCGAACTCTATTGCATTAGATTACCTAAAAATCAAAACTTTTGTATCATGTTGCCCCCTTCATTAGCGATCTCATCGAAATTCGTTAGTACAGTTTAAGATTTTTGACATATGGACCAGTTTGTGAACTATTTGATTAGAATTTTCCAATTGGTCTTCATATTATAGCATTGGTTTGTGTTAATTGTGATTGTTTTTGGTGTGATTTGTAACAGCAAATATGGTGAGGGTTAGTGTGTTGAATGATGCTCTCAAGAGCATGTACAATGCTGAGAAACGTGGGAAGCGTCAAGTTATGATTAGGCCGTCTTCAAAAGTGATTATAAAGTTCCTTATGGTCATGCAAAAGCATGGTACTTTTTTTTTGGCTCAGTGTGCGTATTGTTTTCGTTGTAGACCTTTAGTTTATGTGTTGATGTGGTTTGTTGTTGTAGGTTATATTGGGGAGTTTGAGTACGTTGATGACCACCGGTCTGGCAAAATTGTTGTGGAATTGAATGGAAGATTGAACAAGTGCGGTGTTATTAGTCCTCGCTTTGATGTTGGTGTTAAGGAGATTGAGGGATGGACTGCTAGGCTGCTTCCTTCAAGACAGGTCAGTTGTAGAGCCTTCACTTTTAACTCCGGCATAAAATACCACAAACTAATTTGATAATGTTTTTTGCAACTTTTTTTGCCACAATCTTTGAATCTGATCAATTATGGTCCAACTCATTGCTATGGTAATCTTGTCAAATATGAGCTTGGTTGGTTTTGTAGAGGGTTGATTAGAACTTTTAGAAATCACAATGGTATGAAAGCTTGGCTTGTTTTGTAGAGGGTTTGATTTGAACTCTTAGAACTCACAATGGTATTGATTTGTCCCTAAAGTCTCGCTATTTATATCAGATTAAATTATTATCATGAATCACGTCCTATGACAGGCCAATTTAAACTCAGACCCCCAGAGGTTGCGAATAAAAAGTTTTTGTCCCACTCAATTGATACTAGTGTCTGACTATTTGATTAGCAACTATCTAGTTTACTCCTCTTGTAATGCTCTTATGCAGTGGGGGATATAAATTTATTCGGTCTCATCCTACCTATAGTCATCGTCTATCTTTTAACTTTAGTACAGTAGTTTTGCTTTAATGGTTCTTGTCCATGTTTGTCAACTTTTTAAATAAGGGTGCCGTTTATTTTACAATATGTGTTATCCATCTCAACGTTTTCTTCTAGACTTTATTTGGATTCATGGAATTGGATGGAGTGGTATGGGATGGAATGGAATGGTATTGCGTTGTTTGGATCATTTAAATATGGAGTTATATGGATTCTATTCCATTCTATCACATACCACCATATTTCTTCCCCTCTGCTTTGGGCGGAATGAATAATTTGTCTTGTTCTGTCCTTAAATTTCCAAACAATGCAATGAAATCTTCATTCTGTTCCATTCCACTTCGCTCCATTTTGTTCATTATATGATATCCAAACATAGCCTTGAAGTTCTATCTTACCTTTTGCAACCATTCTTCTGCTGTCATGTTTATAATCAAGATATATAGACGGTGATAAGTTGCATAAAGTGAATAAATATATTAACATGAAAAATAACAAAGTAATAGTTAAACTTACTACAAATTATCCCAATATACTTTGTATTGAAAGAACATTTTATTTCTTAGGTAGTCATTGATGTTGGTTGTATCATGTGATTTTTCTACTGGTCCCTAACTATTGATGTCTAAAATCATGCAGTTTGGATATATTGTCTTGACTACCTCTGCTGGTATCATGGATCATGAAGAGGCAAGAAGAAAGAATGCTGGTGGTAAAGTGTTGGGTTTTTTCTACTAAGGATGAGGATTGCACTCAATTTCGGTTTCTGAGAAGTTCATAAGTTGCTATGAAAGAGTACTAGGTTTTTTTTTGTCTGTTAGGGATGAAATTCAGCTGTTTCTTTTTTGCATGGTTATTGTAATTTGGCTTACTTAGGACTGTAAGCTTTTAATTTCTACTTTTTTGTTATGTTAAATTGAATTTTGTCTAATCTTGGTTTGTTCTTGTATTGTGCTCTTGGTCCTGTGCTCTTCATCCCGTGCTTGTGTTCCAAAGTTGTGTCTGCTCATCTAGATTTTGATTACATCTGTTTTATTGGAGGACACCTTAGGTGTGCAGCGTAATTTTATGTACCACTTTCGACTCTATTGGTGCAGGACCCTATATAGAACATTGACATTTCAAATTTTTTTTATTAAATTTGAAATAAAAATAGATTTTAGAAATTAAAATATAGATAGTAGTGGGAAATAGAAATTTCATTTTTAGTATTTTACAAAATTTCAAGAATGAACTGAAAATGTTTAATAGACATGAAAAATTGAAGTAATCATCACAATGGGAAGATGTTTGGTTAAAATTTTTTTGAGCTAGACGAGTTCTTGGTGTGTAAATTGTTTTGAATCAAATCACATAATGTTTAGTTTAGTTTTCAATAATTGCTTTAATAAAAATACAGTTAGTCAATTGTCAAAATGGTTAAAACTAAATTTAAAATAGTATTTATGTTTATAAATCATTTGCAATTAAAATCAGTTTTAGATTTTGAATTCTATTAGATTCAATTTTTTTCAGTTTTTTAATTTATTTTAGAAATAAGCAAAAACATTTTAAAAAATTCATGAAAAAATATTTTAAAATTTTTATTTATTATTTTAAATAATGTTTTTAATAATGTTTTTAAAAATAATTACTTAACAATTTAAATAATTTTTAATTTCAGTTTGATTAATTAAATTGTTTATAATATGATTCAATTTATTAATCATTTAAATAATTTTATTTTTATTTTTTTTTCATACTCCTACCTAAAACATATCTTAAAACCATTACTACATGGATACCTTGAGTTGAAAAGACGCCAAAGATCTATGCGGTTTATTTGAAATTAAATAGTTGGGTTAATATCATTTTTGCCCCCTGCCATTTGACCTCTTTCTGGTTTACTCCCTGTAAATTTTTTTTTTTGCAAATGCCCCCTTGCCATTACAAGATTCCATCAATTTGGACCTTCGACAGATCTGGCACATGCCAAGTGCCTACGTGTCCAGCTGAGTGGCATTTTTTTTCTTCCATTTATTTTAAATGCCACATAAGTTTAATTACATGTCACATCAGTATTTGAGAGTTATAAGTGTTAATCATCTTCAACCTTGCACTTCGTCTTCTTCAACCAAGCAGTGAAAATTAGGGCACGAAAATGGACTCTACAAGGAGCTCGTCAGTTGGCAATTCAATCGGTAGATCAATACCCAGATGTGGATGCAACGAATCAATGAAGATGTTTGTCTCAAACACACACGAAAACCCTCGGGGGAAGTTTTGGAGATGCAAGAATCGTGGAAAGGTGATTTCTGTTCTGTTTCTTCGTTCTAAATAGACTATAGTACCAATTCTGATCCATGTGAAATGTGTATTTGGCTCTGTAGAGTGATGCAACATGCGATTTGTTTCTTTGGGATGATGAAGTCGTGGAACACATTATGAGAGGTGGGAAGAAAGAAGTTTTCAGAGGTGGAGAGTTGGTTATCAATAACAGTGAATTCACACTTGATCAAATGAAAGCTTTTGGATTACAGTTTGGGAAAGAGTTTGGAAAGGAGTTTTCCAAAGAATTTGGCCTAGAGGCATCTTCAAAGAAGGTTGAAAAGTTGAAGAAGTTGCTGAATGAAGAAAGGAAAAAAAACTTCAGGTTGATGGTGGCCTTGGTAGCATCTTGGATGTTGTTGTTTGTGGTATACAAGATGTGTTAACTGTTGTGTACTTTTTTTGCAATGTAATGGTATAA
The DNA here is from genome assembly GCF_029867415.1 of Vicia villosa. Lineage (NCBI taxonomy): Eukaryota > Viridiplantae > Streptophyta > Magnoliopsida > Fabales > Fabaceae > Vicia > Vicia villosa. The sequence continues at coordinate 86,994,422 of NC_081180.1, read as the reverse complement.
TGGCCTTGGTGTAATATAATGGATTTTGCTGTAACGATTTTGTTTGCAACTGTTGTGTACTTTTGTTTCTTTAACATGTATCATTTCAGTTGAATGGTGTAATGATTTTGGTGTAATAGAATGGATTTTAGCATGTACAATCTACTTTTGGTGCAATGTAATGGTGTTTCTAAACCATATCTTATAGCATTTCAAATTCATAATCATAACTTCATAATAAAAAAAGCACCATAAATGCATATGTCATAATTGTTACATATTCAAAACACAACCAAATACATAATCAAAAAAGCACATAGTATTGTTCATCTATTATAGTTGCAACAAACATAAACTTAACATAGCCAATACAAGTCAAACAGAGTTCTTATTTTTTAGAGATATCACTCCAAGACTTCACAGCCCTTAGACAAGTCCCTAGCTTTGGGTCTGAGCCAACTTCAATATGCTCCTGAGTTAATGTACCCTGTTCATCCTCTTGAATGACAAGATGGTTATCACTACTTCCAGGTCCCTGTTGAGTCAAAGTTTTCAACACCCTCAGCCTGCTACTTGATCTCTTCTGTCCAGCAAGAATCAATTTTTTCTTGATCTTGAGCTTCTTGACCACCTTTGGGGCAGCAGTAGTGATTATTTGTGGACCTTGGGCTTCATTTGGCATCTCATCTTTCTCGACCACAGGTTCTTCTTCCTCCATTTGATCAGCATCATTGTTGACTGCAGGTTCTGCAACAGGGTCTGCAACTTCATCAACAGGGTCTGCAACTTCTTCAACAGGGTCTGCAACCTCAGCATCAACAGGGTCTGCAACTTCTTCATCAACAGGGTCTGCAACCTCAGCATCATTGTTGACTGCAGGTTTCTTCCTAGGAGCCTTCATCTGAAAATGAAAACAAGTTAATAACAGGATTATTTCAAAAACATTACAACCAAAAATTCAAATGGAATGGAATGGTACCTTTCTTTTCAAGGCAGTCGGATTTTGACTTGTAGCCTTACACTTTCTTGAGTTATGACCAATTTTGTCACACTTTGTACACCTATATGTTACTCCAACCCTCCTCATTCTTGTACCTCCTTCACCAAGCTCCCTGAATCGAAGCTTCTTAGGCCTACCAGGTCCTTTCTTATACAATGGAGGAAGTCAGTCATCTGCTTCAACTGGTGGCCACATATCCATCCCATTAATTGGGCTAATTGCAACACTATATGCCTCTCCATATTTCTCCCTAGAATACCAATTATCTACATAGTCTCCAGGTTTAAATTGCCTATAGGCCAATGCTGCACAAGCATGCCTGCAAGGAATACCTACTAAATCCCAAAACCTACAAGAACATGTTCTTTTACCCACATCAACAACAAATTGTTGACCATTGTAGGCATGCTTGACCTCCCATTGGTCATTCATACACCAATTTGGATTCCACTGTCCACTCATAAATACCTCCTTATCTAGTCTCTTCCTAGGAATAGGCATAATCCCATGTGCCCACTTTTCTAGCTTAGTAACAGTAGATGCAATCCTATTCATGAGATGGTTCCTAATCCATTCACACATAGTTAAAATTGGCTTATCTCTAACACATAGTATTGTTGCATTAAAGGATTCAGAAATGTTATTCATTAACACATCACATTTAGGGTAAATGTTAAAGGCATGCTTACACCATGTCTTTGTAGGCACCTTCATCAGCCATTCACAAGCTTTTGGATCAACTTTCTTTAGTTCAGCCATCTTCTCTTCCCAAGCCTGATAATAGGTTGCCTTAGCTGCCCCCATCATTAGGTCTCTAATCAGAGTACCTCCACCAAATTTCTTCTTGAAATTTGCATACAGATGTCTAAGACATAACCTGTGCTCAATTCTTTCAAACATTTCTTCAAAAACACTTACCAAACCCTGCATATATTCAGATTTCACAAATCAAATATACAAAGTCATTCTAAAACAAGTATACAAATAGATTTAGAAATACCTTTTGTTGGTCTGAGATGAAGACATATCTTCTATCTTGACCAATGTCCTCCATCAACAGTTGTAAGAACCACCTCCAGCTTTCTTTAGTCTCAGTCTCAACAACCCCAAATGCCAGTGGAAAATACTGGTAATTTGGATCCCTACCCACTGCTATCAACAATTGACCCCCAAAATCAGTTTTCAAGTGACATCCATCCACACCAATAAATGGTCTGCAGCCTTGAATGAAACCCCTTTTACAGCCATCCAAACAGAAATAGAAAGCCCCAAATCTTGGCTGAATAGATGGAATGGGTCTTTCTACATTGATCTTCACTGTGTTTCCTGCACATGCTCTTTTTAATTCTGCAGCATACCTCCAAACCATTGCATATTGTCTAACATCACCCCCCTCAACAATTCCTTTTGCAATCTCCTTTGCCTTCCATGCCCTACTTGGGGTAATCCCTATTGAATATGTCTTCCTAATGTCTTGAATGATATCATCTATCTTCACTTTCTCACTTGACTGCATCTTGTTTACAACAGACTTTGCTACCCACTTGGACTTAGCACACCCATTGTTTAAAACCCTAGCACAACTGTAGGTCCCAACCCATGTTTTAATTTGATATGTCTTGCTGGAACCCACTTTGGAACATAGAGCCAAAAACCCACATTTTCCCTTACATTCTACCCTTACCCGATCTCTTTCATTCTTCACAAAGGTAATTTCCCTCCCATTCAAAACTGACCATTCAATTATGACATCTTTGAAATCAACCAATGAATTAAATTCCATCCCCAATTTAAACTCATAACCCCTCCCAAGCTGCTCCTTCATAAACTTCTCATACTTTGGCATTTTTTTCATCTTCAGATGCATCTGGATCAGAGCTACCCAAGTGATCACTTTCATATTTGTCTTCTTCCATCTGTTCAGATTCCTTTTTCTTAATTTCCTTGGCTATTAATCCAGGTGCTCCAACTAGAATCTTCTGCTTTTTCTTTGGTGTCATCTTCTTTGAGGCACACCTCTTCTACCTGTAGGACTTCCCAGCAACTTCAATTCGAGGTGAACAATTTTTGGGTTTTTCTACTTCAAAACATTCAAAGCCATCGTCCACTGCAGTTGTTCTATCATCTTCAGAGTCATCAAACCTAACATGTTCTGCTTCATCATCACTTTCAGCATCACTAGAATCCCTACCCAGACCCATCTCAACACACTTAGGCTCCACAACATGGACTCCTATGTCCCTCACATTATGTTCCACAAATATGTGTGCTTCAGTGTTGTTACCTACAGCAAATGTAGCAACATCCAATGCTCCATCATCACTCTTAAGTTCAACAAAGTGTTCATCTATACCTTCAAGTTTGGTCCAAACCCTAAATTCATCTCTAATGTATCCCCATTCGATTACCATTTCCGTCACTTCTTCTATACCCCAATGTTCTATATCTTGATTCAACACAGTTGACTCAACCCCACCCTTGTAAAACGCAGTATTCTCCTTAACAAACTCCCCACCATGATGAATAACAACAGCGAACTTACCCAGAATCTGTAACGAGCACTCTAACATTAGCCTAAACCTAAAGAACGAAATACGAAAGGATAAAGGGAAAAAAAATCAACATACCTTTGGACGCGAATCCATTTCGAGACTAGGGATGACCGTCACTTCAGTTGCTATCTTCTTCTGGGCACGAAATGCTTCACTTAGCAAGCTTGAGCAGCTCCAATGGTGATTATCAGCTAGGTCAAATTGGAAGGACCAAAATGAACCACATTTGTGTAATATATTATAAGTGATAAGTGATGGAATACTGATGTGGCGTGTAATTAAATTATTTGGCATTTAAAATAAATGAAAAAAAATACCACTCAGCTGGACACGTAGGCACTTGGCATGTGCCAGATCTGTCGAAGGTCCAAATTGATGGAATCTTGTAATGGCAAGGAGGCATTTGCAAAAAAAAAAAAATTACAGGGGGGTCAACCAGAAAGAGGTCAAATGGCAGGGGGCAAAAATGGTATTAACCCTAAATAGTTTAGAAAAAATAGCAAAATCAATTTTCATTGACATCAAATGTTTGATGTTGAAAATTGTGTGATGTAGTTATCTAATCAAATTCAAATTTAATATATTATGATGTAACCGGTCATGCTAATTCAAAGATGAACAAAACTTAGTATAAGGATCATCAAGGTAATTATGTAAAATCTCATTCACAATTATATGACTTCAATCAAATAATTAGACTCAAATAATTAATGAACTCTACTTAAGAACGAATGAATCAATTTTAGGTAAAATCATCAAGTTCAAATTCTAGGTAAAACAATTTTTTCTTCCAATATGGTATGTATCAATGCATGCAACTATGCAAGAAAGAGACTTAAGAACAGCTGTTCTTAAAACCAAACTTATATCTGACACTGAAACATGGCCTAAAAACTAAAAACATTGTAATTTCTTACCGTTGCAATGTCTTCCTCAATGTCAGTATGATGTCTATTGCATCTACCTTCTGCTACAAGTAACAGAAAATCACCCAACACAAGCAAACATAGGTTACACCAACATATACAATACAAAGCTATCAAGTGTTTTATGTTGTAGAACGCTCTTCCTCTAAGCACCACCATCACAATTCTTGTTCTTTCTGACATAACTCATCGGCAAAAAATGGTGTTGCTACCCAAATCCTCTCTGATTTTGTGGATTCTCCTTTCTTCATATGTTATTCTCTTGATAAATCATCCAGTCAAATGTGGTGATGGTAAGTACTTACTCATCTTAAATTTTGCCATGATTTAACGTTTGCTTTATGTTGAACCATATTTTGAATTGGTTTAGAAACTAAAGAATACAAGATCAAAATCAAGAATTTAGATTCACTGCACTCACAAGTCACAATATGATGTCGTCACTGTAGCTATGAGATCAAAATCGTGTGTTGTTAGATCTTCAAACAAACTTGATCTTGATCTCCTTACTGCAACGAGCGCATCATATTTTAACAATCTCATAATGAAGTTGACATCTTGATTTTTGACCCCGCCCTTGTTAATTTTTTTCTGCAGATGAGAAAGGTGATCTTTATCAGGGTATCAACAAGTATCGAGCATCGTTAAACTTGAAATCTCTTACGAAAAACAAAAATGCAGATTGCCTTGCTGATAAAATAGCAGATCAATTCAAGAACCAACCATGTACAAATACCACAGGTGCTAATACAGTACCAGGCACAGAACCTCAATTCTCAAACTACCCAGATCTTTTAGCTAAGTGTCACTTGGCTATTTCTGATACAAAGGATGGAACTGTAATGCCTGCTTGTGTTCCTGGCCTGACTTCAAGCCTTGTCCTCGCGAATTTCACAAAATCTCTCTACTCGGAGAATCTCAACGACACAGAGTTTACAGGAATCGGTATTGGTTCAGAAGATAATTGGATTGTCGTTGTCTTGACCACAGACACTCCTACAGGAAACTTTGCTCCCTATAGTTCTAATGCTGGAAATTTGATTTCCAAAGTCGGAATGATTTATTCCTCATTGCTCTTGTTAGCTGCCAACATTTTCCTGTTGTGAAACCTAGAAGATAATTGGCAATGCTTCATCATTACAGTTTTGTTACCGGTCAGAAAGAAAGTTGTGCTACCTCCACAAAGATTTAACTTGAATGTTAAAATGGAAACAATGAAGATAACTGTTTTTCTATTGTTTAATAACATAATTTGTCTGTTGAATGCGAGAGTAAGAAAAGTAGAGAATGTTGTTTCCAAAGGGTTGTTATTTGTTGTTGTTGTTATCAATAATACAATTTCTGAGTTTGCAAGTGCACAACACAATACTAAACTAAAAAATCTTGACGGGAGAAAATCATAGTTGAAAAGAAAGAAACTATTATCTGAATTTTCATTTTATTTTGTATTCCTATTTTAGAAACATGATCTTAACAGCTAGCAACACTCACATTCCATGCACCTGTCAATACTTACCTCCATAATAAACAAAGCTAACTTTAGCACATCTTTAAATGAGAAATTGTTTGTAGTATATTGAGCGCAAATTCAAGATGATTTCAATTTGGGGGGATTGGCAGAAAAGTATCTTCCAATCATGAGCATCAGAATCCATGTCGACTTTGTGATCTTCTCCTTTACCATCAGAAGTAAAGCAGAGCTGAGAACAGTTTTCAATATCTGCGCCTGCAATCCGTTGTAAAATCCCAAGAGGCCTTCTTTTTTCCAAATTGTATAGAGTGCTCCAGAGATTGTCTTCTGTGCCTTCTTCTCAGAGTCAGTACTCTTGTTATCGTATGAATCAGCAGCCTGAATCGTGACTTTACACCTATTGCCAATTCAAAACATCTTTCTTTAGCAAGTCCATAATATAGCATAAACAAAGGAAAAGACAAATGAAAAATCTGTATATTAACACAAATGAGAAATCTCGGGGAAAATAAGGTAAATTGATCATCCACCTGATAGCCGGGTATGTCAAGCATGTAGCAGCGCATTTTGAAACTGCACCCAGCAAGAAAGCATTAAATGCAGACAGCGATTCTGGGGACGACTTTGCATCTGTTTTCTTGCTCCCTTTTCCCTTTAGTAGTCTGTTTTTCAGCTGATCGAATGCAGTATACTGTTGGAGGATAAAATCTCTGTCTAAGTATGGGTAGTCTTAATCTTATAGTACAAAATCTAGAATAACATATGCTCTTTAGGTTTCATTGAGCTCAGAGTAGTCAATCCCGGATAGCGCGATGACCGCTATTTGATCATATTTTGGACAAATTACATGAATAATAATTATAAACATATGAAGTGCAGAGGCAAGAACGCCGTGCAGAGAGAGGTGAGAGAGGAACTTGTAATTTTTCCATGGAACAACTAAAGTGCAAAAACATCGGTGAAGGAAGGTTAGGGTTGAGTCTCTATTCAAATTTGATTGAAAAACCCAAAATGACCCTTATAACGTTTTAAATTTAAAGGGAAATTTTGGTTTTTTAGAGGGGAAAAGGATAGCAGAAACCGCTCCAGGCCGGGAACCGCTCCGCCCCGGCTACCCGCTATTTACCCTATAGCAGCGGCTATAGTGTTCTGTACCACTAAGGCTCTTCCCATAGCAGCCGGCCTCCGCTCCGCTATAGCGGGATAGAGCCACTATTGGCTGCTATGGACTACTCTGATTGAGCCATTGGTATAAATATTCAGAGTGTGTTAGATTGATACCTGAATAGATGGGTTTGTTGTTAAAAGAATAGATATAGCCAGACCATCATATGCCTCACTCCAAGTACCCTCTGATAAGGTCTGCCATAGTCCCTTGGATTTTCCAAATTCACTTGTCTGCATCCTTGAGGATGCTGTATCTAAGGGCTGCAAAATAGAAGATAATAGTATATTTTATATTACTGAAGATCTAGCAGATATTATTAAAAATGTACTTAACATACTGCATTATTTAATCGTGTTATTTTTTTGGTAGATAAGAATGTTGTGCTATGAGAAGAACCTAGAAACTACAATGAATCCCCTGCTAAGCTCAGGTATACAAGAAATGCCAAATAGTAAACAATTCTAGGATCCTTTTGGATAACACCTTAATTTGTAACTTATAGCATAAGTGTTTATCAAGGTAAGTGTTAATGTATAAGCAATTTCTATAAAAAATGTTAAAATAAAATAATTATGATTTTTTTTTTCTATATAAGCTATTATCATAAACTATCTCGGAGATCTTATTAAAATAAGCTAACAGCTTATGAACATGTCATAAGTTCATAATCACACAAATGCTTATATCAGTAGATAAATTTAAATAAGTCAACTCAAACAGACCCTAAATGATGTCATGTTTGTAGGATGGTAATTATTCTCTGATAAAGTTAAATTTTCTTTGAAACAAAACAATTAAAATTTTGACTTGCCTGTGTTATTAGTATAGTACAAACGCCAGACATAGTAGCGGCAATCAAGTTTGCTGTTGTTCCAATGTTCTTGTTTCCAGTTTTTTTCAAATATAGTCTCTTAAAGTAGCTGTATCCATAGAAATAAATAAACGATGAAATGAAGGATTGGACATTTTTCGTCCCAAGGCCTTGGTACAACGAAAGCACCTGACGTTTAGAAACTGCTTCCCATAGAACATCAGAAATTCTCCTGCATGGGTTAGAGCAACAAAATCAAATAAGCATAACTTAACAAGTTACTATCAAGTAAAATCTTGCCACAATAAAAGCATCATGATAAAAGCAAACAAAAACTAAAACATCAGCTATTTGAATATAAATATTACTATTTGCCATTGGATGCATTTGGATAAACAACATTCCTAAATGCTTAATGAATACATACTTATGTAAAAGTTATTTCTATAATCAAAGAGAAAACATGGTTAATTTCTGTTCATATATATAGCAAGTTGTTTTCATAAGCTATTTTGAAAAGCTTATTGAGATAAGCTGAAAACAACTCATTGACAAAACAGAGTAGTCAATAGCAGAGCTATTCCGCTATAGCGGAGCGGAGTGGAGACCGGCCACTATGGAAAGAGCCTTAGCGGTGCAGAACACTATAGTGGCCACTATTTGGTAAATAATGGGTAGCGGGGGTGGAGTGATTCCCGACCTAGAGCGATTTTTGTCTCGCTATCCGTTTCCCCTCTGAAAAACCGAAATTACCCCTAAAATTTAATACATTTTAAGGGTAACTTTGGGTTTTTCAATCAAATTTGAGTTGAGGCTACCTTCTTTCATCGATGTTTTTGCACTTCAGCCATTCCAAACAAAGTTCCTCCCTCACCTCTCTCTACACTTCGTTCTTCCCTCTACACTTCATATGTTTATAATTATTATTCATGTAATTTATCCAAAAAATGATCAAATAGGTGCCATTCCGTTATATACTATCCCATTTTTGAGGTCTCCCACTTTGTGCCGCTATCCGGGATCGACTACTATGTGAGAAATCATAAGCTATTTTTACAAGTTCTCCCATACATTCTGACAAGTGTTGATGCCAATCCAAAACACTAACATACATTATCATCTGGTTTCCTCTTCATAACAATATTTCATTATGTATTGAAGAACTATCACGTATCAATGATACACGGCACACATAATATGCTTGTTTGCTCAATTTTTTCCAAGCACAAAAAGGACTCTTGAATCCAAACACACACTAAAACCCAAACTGTTTAATTTTGGATCATCATTGGTGAAGACTTGAGACTCGAGAGTGTGCTAATCTTAAGGTTCAAGGTTTGAATCCCGCTAGGTGTAAACAATCCCTGTATTGGACCTCTCCATACATAGCTATGTTATAGCCTTGGCTTTAAATGACCTCCCACTAGTGGACGGTGGGACTAATTCCCTTGGATTACTTCGTTATCATCATGATCATAGATCAGTGCCGTTAAATAGTGGAATTTATTTGGACAAATATTGTGAAATTGCGGCTATAACGGACGGAGAATTTGAACAAATAACTATTTTTCAGGATCAGCATTGTCAGAGATAAACACATATCTCCGCAAACCTTTTGAAAATAAAGTCAACTATGATATAGAACAAAATAGTTTACATGAAACATTGACAAAAAAATCAGATGATGGTATTATAATTATGAGACCAAAGTAATTATCAAATAATCAAATTGGGGTCATGGTGAAAAATAGTGATAATAACCTATATTTTCTTTGATGACGAGCTTGAACTTCAGCTTGATATTTGGTCTTACAAGTATCAAGTGGGTACAAGACGGTGGTGCTGACAAGGGATCCAATTGCTCCAGAAGTAGCTTCAGACAATGATTCGAGATCAAGTTGCATCTTGTTCTGTTAAGAGAAAGAAATAGTGAAATGAATGAATAGAGAGAGAGTGGCTTGGGAATTATCGGTGAGATGGGTATTGTGATTTGAAGGAAATGAAACGAAATTGGTGTCGTTGAGAGGTTTAAGGATTTAATAAGGAAAGTTGTTGAGGGGAAGAGATGGTAGTTGCTAAGTGCTGAGTGAAACACCGAAGTCGGCACGATTGAGTTAGAGTGTTTTTTATTTTTTTTTCACGATGTGGGGAGAAAAGAAACAAAATCAATCAAAACCAAAACGTGTTTTAAGTAGTGGTCTTATTGTGGCGTTGTGTTGTGTCTCCGAATTCCTAATTTTTTTTTTAAAAGTTTTTTTAGTTTCTTCTGGATTTTGGCAACAGTTTTAATTGGTTTTGGCAACAGTTTTTTTTTTTTAAAAATCGTTGCCTAAAGGCAGAGAGAGGCTAAAAATGAAAACGATAATATTTATAAGGATCAAAAACTTATTTAACCTTTTTTTAATGAATATGTACTCGCATTGTAAAATAATTTTATAATATTATCTAATAGAAAATCACAAATTTATCATGTCATTAAATTTTTTTAAAATAAAAGAGTAATTTAATTGATAAGAAATTTCATCATTTAGAATGTGAATAGATAGGAGAAATTTATTTTATTTTTATAAGCAAAATTGTATTAAGAAAAGCGAGTACTTAGTCCTTAATACAAGAAAAACAAACAAACTTTAAAGAGCAACAACCAAAACCCAACAACAAGGAATAAAAAATGCTTCTAGTTGGATCTAACATCCAATCTTTCCTGCCCAACAAAGGAGACATTCTAAAATTTACATTCTAAAATTTACTTGATACCACTCCCAACTAAGTCTTTTGATTCTATCTAAGCAGGCGCAATCAACCGTCTCCTCCCTCTTGAAGATTATAATGTTCCTATCGAACCAAAGCACCAAAACACATACGACTAGAATTTTTGTGTGCAAACTGCTTCTTATAAGATTTGCTCACACTAACTATGAACTTGGAAAAGTGTTCAGCTAGGTTCCCAACATTTTCAAGTGAATCAATATCAAGCTAGCGACACTCTTGCTTCCAAATATCAACACTAAAAGAACAAAAGCAAAACAAATGAACAACATCTTCATCTTAAGTAGCACACAATAGACAATCGGAACTGTTTGTTCCGGTTAGGATTCCATGCTTTTGCAATTAATCTTTAATTGGAAAACGATTAAAAAGCAGCCTCTAGCAAAGAACTTGAATCTTACTAGGGATTTTAACCCTCCATATTTTAGCAAGAAACTGGATATTTGTCACAACTCCTGGCCCAGGTTGTGCATAAGATGAAGATATCACAACATAAGCACTTTTGACAGAAAATCTTCCTTTGTCTTTCCACCAAATAAACTTATCTTCAATGTTATAATCTGGTGCAACCTGTAAAAGAATTTGGTTCGGTTAAAACAATCGGATGGTTTCTTCCGTGTCCGAATTTTCCTTGTCAAGAGGAATAAGCCACTGCCACACTCCAGTACAAAAAGCTCTCATTGACTACCTTCGTTTCAGGATTGAATGAGAGTTGAAAATTGAATGAAAATGCAATTGAGAGAGATTCATTTCCTAACCATTTGAAATTCCAAAAATCCTATCAGTTTCTCATTTCCCAATTTGCAATTAATATGATGAGAGAACCAGTTACAAGCCGTGTGACTGTGTGAGGAATGATCATAAGTGTCAATAAATCTCTCCATCAAATTGAATCTTTATTGTTCCAAGCCTTTAGAGAGTGGTTCAGAATTTTGGTATGCACCGTCACCATATCTAAATGACAATAATTCTTTCCAAAGAGGAGAGTATCAGAGATAACCCGACCCATAACCATTTACTAAGAAGAGACTTGTGAGATATTGGATCGAACTCTAGTATGGCCGAAGGGTAGCTTCTTGGTTCGACAGGGTTAAGCATGAAGTCGAGGGTTGTTCACATGCTTGTGTCGAAGATGCTAGGGTTGTTAGCATGTTAAATTAGGTTTTAGTGTTTAAACCCTAATTTGTTAAGTTAGCTTGTTTATTAAGTTGGCTTGTGTAATGGGCCTTGTGGAAAAAGCCCATTAGTTAGTATGTTAGGTTTTATTATAAATAGCATACTAGCCTCTCATCATTGCTAAGCTGCAAATCCTAATTTAGGGTGAGAGAGGTTATTTGTTATTCTTGTAAACTTGTATTCTTGTTCTAAGAGAAAGTGAAAGAGTAGCAGTTATAACCAATTATTGTGTTCCTCTTCTTCCTTGTCATTTATTCTTCCTTGTTTTATACTTTGTTCGTGGCATTGAATTCACAACAAATTGGTGCGGTGAGCATGGAGAAGATGCCTTCAACAAAGGATGAGATTGAAAAGTTCACCGGAGTGAATGATTTCGGTCTGTAGCGCTTGAAGATGAAAGCCCTACTGGTTCAGCAGGTTTGTTTGGAAGCGTTGAAGGGAGAGACAGCCATGAATGCAGAATTGAAGGCAGTGGAGAAGACGAATATGATCGAGAAAGCACACAGCGCAATTTTGTTGAGCCTTGGTGATAAGGTTCTCCGGCAGGTATCAAAGGAGACGACGACATCAGGGTTATGGGTGAAACTTGAAAGTTTGTATGACCAAATCGCTGGTAAATCGACTCTAGCTGAAGCAAGCTTTGTATTCATTCAAGATGATTGAAGACAAAGTATTAGCTGAGCAGTTGGATATGTTCAACAAGCTGATTCTTGATCTTTAAAATATTGATGTGAAGATCGATGATGAAGATCAAGCGCTGTTACTATTGTGTTTTTTGCCTCGATCACATGCTCACTTCAAAGAAACTCTCTTGTATGGAAGGGAGTCCCTGACGTTTGAAGAAGTTCAATCAGCCTTGTACTCTAAGGACTTGAATGAACGAAAGGAGCATAAACCTTCGACTGTTGGCGAAGGTTTAGCCGTTAAAGGAAAACTCTTACGAAAGGATGGTAAGTTCGACAAGAAGAAAGGCAAAAGCCAGTCGAAGTCTTACAGTGGCGAAGCATCTGGCATTCGATGCTACCATTGTAAGGAGGAGGGTCACACAAGAAAGGTGTGCCCTGAACGCCTGAAATATCATGGAGGTAAGGATAATGGCAACGCTGCCATTGTTCAAGATGATTTCGAATCATCTGATGTTCTTGTGGTTTCAAGCAGTGACTCTAAGAAGGAGTGGATTATGGATTCAGGTTGCACTTGGCACATGACTCTAAACAAAGACTTGTTCGAGGAATTATGTGATCAAGATGGTGGATCAGTATTGCTGGGAAACAACAAGGCTTGCAAGATTGCAGGTGTTGGATCTGTGAGATTCAAGCTCCATGATGAGTCAATAAGGTTGTTGACTGAAGTCAGGTATGTTCCTGATTTGAAGAGAAATCTGCTTTCTCTTGGTGAATTCGACAAGAAAGGATATGTTTTCCAAGGAGATAAAAGTATCCTAAGAGTCATGAAGGGTTCGAAGGAAGTCTTGAGAGGCGTGAAGAAACAAGGCTTGTATACCCTTGAGGCTGAAGTTGTAAGTGGTTCGACAAATGTTGCATCCACAAAACCTTTGTCGAAAACAGAAATCTGGCACATGAGATTGGGCCATGTCAGTGAAAGGGGTCTGGTCGAATTAGGGAAACAAAATCTGCTTGGTGGAGACAAAGTCGAAAAGCTGAAGTTTTGTGAACCTTGTGTACTTGGAAAATCTTGCAGAGTGAAGTTCAACAAAGGCAAACAAAGAACACATGGATCCCTTGATTACATCCATGCTGATCTTTGGGGGCCTGCAAGGTGTCCATCACATTCAGGAGCAAGGTATTTTCTATCCATAGTAGATGATTATTCCAGAAAATTATGGGTATTCATCCAGAAGACTAAGGATGAAACTTTTGAGAATTTCAAAAGTTGGAAGACTCTGGTTGAAAATTAGACTGGCAGAAAGGTCAAGAGGTTGAGAACCGACAATGACCTTGAATTTTGCAATGAGGCATTCGACAGTTTTTGTGCTGCCTCTGGTATTGCAAGGCATAGAACTACTGCAGGTACTCCACAGCAAAATGGTTTGGCTGAAAGGTTTAATCGAACTATTTTGGAGAGAGTCAGATGCATGTTGACTAGTGCGGGGTTAACGAAGGTGTTCTGGGATGAGGTTGTTTCGACAGCAACATATTTGATAAACAGATGTCCTTCGACAACGTTAGATATGAAGACACCTGAAAAATTTTGGTCGGGACATCCACCAGATCTCGACAAACTTAGAGTATTTGGCTGCGTAGCCTATGCTCACATTAGGCAAGACTAGGTCGAACCTAGAATTCTGAAATGCATGTTCATGGGATACCCAGAAGGAGTCAAAGCTTATAGGCTATGGTGCCTAGAGCCAGGTCACAGGAGGTGTATCACCAGTCGAGATGTAGTTTTCAATGAAGCTGAAATGGCTTTTAAGAAAACTGATGATGTTGATCGAAGTACAGAAACATCTGACGAAGTACAGAAACATTTGTGAGATATTGGATTGAACTCTAGTATGGCCGAAGGGTAGCTTCTTGGTTCGACAGGGTTAAGCATGAAGTCGAAAGTTGTTCACATGCTTGTGTCGAAGATGCTAGGGTTGTTAGCATGTTAAATTAGGTTTTAGTGTTTAAACCCTAATTTGTTAAGTTAGCTTGTTTATTAAGTTGGCTTGTGTAATGGGCTTTGTGGAAAAAGCCCATTAGTTAGTATGTTAGGTTTTATTATAAATAGCATACTAGCCTCTCATCATTGCTAAGCTGCAAATCCTAATTTAGGGTGAGAGTGTTGCACCCCAAAATTTGCCCTCTTTATTTGAGCTATAAGTTAATAATGACGTTTATTTCGTCATTCAAATTGGAGAAAAAATAATAAAGAGATTTAAGAAGATACGGTGTGAAATGTGGTTTATATAGTGAAATACGAGAAAATTCATAAGTCCTATCTGGAAGATGATATGAGCTGAGTTCCCGCGTATCCCCGACTGTTTCGACGATATCTACAACTTTCGTGTTTGGTTCGAAAGCCAATTCTTTGAGGAAGGTTGTCAGATTTATAAATTTCTGGAGATTTCACAGTGAAAAATGGTGCTGAACCGCAGGTTTTCGGACAATAAAAAATTCATATCTCACAATCCGCTCATCCGATTCCCTCGAAAATTTAACTAGAGCTCCGTGTCATCATTACCGAGATTTCATATGTTCGGACCGAAGACCGATTATGCACTGAAAACTCCCAGCATTTTGAAGAACATTGTAATCTTTCGGTAAAAAGTGCATTTTCGGGTATGTCGCGCCAAGTTTGAAAATTCATAACTTCTTCGATTTTTATCGTATGAAGTCCATTCCGGCGGCATTTTTTCAGAAATTTCGTTAGCTTCGATTCTTTGTCACACGTGCTTGTTCAGATTTCGAGCCGAAGGATGAGTTTTATCGAGTTCTTTGAGCGGTACGCACAAAATTCTGCACAGTCGCACCAGATGAACCGATTTTTCTCGTCATTCAAACGCGCATAATTTCCTCACCGTTTGTCGGATTGAGACGATTCTCGCGGCTACGAGTCACAAATTTAGTCATCTTCGAGATGACGTTGGTCCCGTTTCCGGATTTTGCACCGAGTCACATTTCCCCGAAAATAAGCAAAAAGAGATACGTCGGGGGCATTTTTGACATTTCACCACTTACCCTATATAAACAATTTTCCCTCCTTTTTTCTCATAACTTCAATTCACCCAAAAATCTCATAAACTCTTCTCTTAATTCTCTCTCAAATTCTTAGAATCAAAACTACAAAATTACTCAAAAACTCCAACAATTTTCATCAATTTCTCAAGAACATAACAACACAAAATGGATTGAAGCACAAGAACTTTTATCCCTCCCTCTCAATCAAAACGCTGCACTCTCTTCCTTCTCCCTCCGTACGCGTCGCTACCAGAGCATCCTCCGGCCACCGCATCGCCGTTGCCGCTCTCCCTCATCTCGCTGGAAAACCAACGCTGTTCTCTCACTGTTTTGCGTGATCTCAGCAACTTTCAATTCCTCTTCAATTCTTAATCCAATTCTTGAGGTAATCCTTTGAATTCTCATAGTGTTGTAGTCAATGATGCAACGTAATTTTGATTGGAGGAATTGGATGTGAATGGTTGTATAACATAGCTTAGATCTAATCATGATTGCAAATTGGTAGAACTTAACTTCTAAGCTAACATAGAATCCTCGCACAAAATGTTTGTACTCTATGTGTTTGTGATAAATCTCCATAGAAGTGACATAGGTTAGAATTCTATTATTTAGTGATACTTGTTTTATCTTGCTGTTGTTTCTTGAATTAAAGGTGATAAAGCTTGGCATAGGTTGATATGTTTTGCTAATTGGTTGCGACTTTGTACTTATGTGTTGATATTTGAAGGTTTGTTGCTTATGGAAATTAAGGATTGAAATGATAACTGAGGCATATGGTTCTCGATTGGAGTTTGTTGTTCATGAATGTTATGGATTGCATGCTCAAAATGTGAATTGAGCCTTGGAAATAGAAATGATATGGTGCAGAATTTTTGTTGTTGTTAATGGTGTGTTCTTGAATTGTCATTGATGCAGAATTTTCGAGGTTCAATTATTGTGTTGAAAAATAAGAACGCTGGAAATTTGGTGATGTTTTAGTGTTGTTTGAATGATATTTTAATGCTAATTCAATACATGAACAATGCTGGAAATTATTGGTTTTAAAGTGTTGTTGTTGGACACAATATTTGCATAGAAATCATGTTAATTCAAGTGCCTATGTGCTGGAAATTTTTGTGGTGTTATTTGATATTGTTAGCATGATATTTGTTTGAAATGGTGGATTAAAGAGAGGGTTTAATATTGGAAGTTTACTTGGTTCTTCTTTACTTGAGTTGTTGAGCACTAATTGTTGAATTTGATGGATAACACTTGATAACATGTGGTGCTAATTGTTGAAACTTTTGAAACAATGTTGAGTCTACTTGTTGAAATGTTCATTTTCATGTTGTTTCTATTGATTGATGTGCATTGATAGAAAATTAGAGATTTAATGGTGAGCTATAAAATGATGTGGTAACTTGTTGATTCATGAGGATTAAAGCTTGCTAACACTTGAGTTTTTTTTTACTATTTGAAATGCTTGGAAATGTATGAATAAATATGTTTGAGTTTCTATGTGTTGTTGCTAGTATTTGGCTAAATTTGTGATTTGCTTGGGACTGTTTTGTCACTCTTATTATGCAGCATTTTAACTGGTTCCATTACACTACATTTCCATTCCCATAACTCCTAAAATTTGCCATTTTCTTACATTTTTGACATGAAAATTGATATGTTTGGTTGTTGGTTGATTTCGAGTGATTATATGGTTTGATTAAGTGCTAATAGATGTGTTAGAGGTGCTGGAATTTTTCTGTTTCACTTGTTTGGTGTGTTTCTACTTGTTTTTGAGCTTACGCGCGCGGTATGTCGGCTTTATCAAATTGGTCATAACTTTTGATTTAGGAAGAGTTTTTGAGCATGTGAATATTGTTTTTCATACGTAATAATATTTTCGGAGCTGTTTGTACAGTTTATTTTCGGTTTCGACTGACTTTTTTTACCGTTTTTGCTACTGCCCCTGTTTCGAAAGTCGCGCTTCCGGGCCGATTTTGTAAATTCTGACTTCATATTTGAGTTCCTTGACATATTTTTAGCTTACCATAAAATTTTGGTTTAATTCTGACGAGTTTAGTTTTCACTGTTTTTACCCGGTTTTGCCGTTTCGGTGTACCGTTGTGCATGTAAATACTTGTGTTGGCTTCCGTAGTTTTAGTGTACATATTTGATTTGTTTTTGAATACTATCTCATGTTTCTTATTCGCTTTTGTTATGTTTTCACTTTCTATTCCGTTATCCATTTCCGGTTCAGCTTATAATTCAATAACGCAATTCCGATTGCGGTGCTTTGTTATCTCTAACGTGTGTGCTAGTATGCAAGGCAACACGGAGGCTCTGGTCGATGCCCGCTCTCGTGTTCCGCTTTATTTGCGGGACACGACATTTATCCTCTCTCTGATTCGCGTTTCTACACGCATCCTTTATCATTATACTTGCTTGTCCGGATTTCTGTTTCCCTTGCAGGTGTATGGTATTCGTTGTGCCCGATGCACACGTTGGCGCGTGATTTACTTTCATCGTACCGATTCTTGATTGCTTATGCGGATTTTAATCGGAGTGCTGACATGTTTGCTGTTGCTTTTGCTAGCTCGCTCGCGGGATCCTAGTTTACTCACTCTCCTCGCTTTAGCTTACGGATCATCATCCGTTTGGTATTGATTCCGTTTCATTTTACTTCTTTCTGTACTTTATCGCTTTCTCGCATCATCCTTTAACATGAGAAGTAGGACCTAGACATGCATCTGGCCAAGCCCTCGAAAGAGGCTCTGTTTTTGTTGGTGTGTTTATATTTGTGCTTTGCGGCAGGGAGTCACGGTGTAATAAGTCCTATATGGCACTCCGTTAAGTCCTCATGGAAGGCATGCGGTCAAGGGTTCGTAATCAACCCCCGCCTAGTCTCATCGAGTCTGTTTGGTATGCGCACGCCTCGCGTTGCTCGCTTCCGAACGTGCAAAAGATCTTGTTATCGAGTATGTCAGGAAAAGGGTTCATGCAATCGGACCCCCGTCTTTCCTATAGCTCGCGTCGCTCGACGTTGATGCTCGGTGTACGCACGCACCGTTTTCCTTTACGATCCGTGACGGCTTGGTTGCTGAGAGGGGACCGCCCTCTTGTCTATGGCCCGATCATTTTCACGAGGTCTAATGCTTGGTTGACTTGGGTTGAGCTGCTCCCCTTGGCTATGGCGGGACCTTTTTTCTACCATTCGGTCAGTACCGTTGGTTTTGTTTGCTTTACGAGTGGATGCTCGTTTGTGTGCTATTTGTTTGCTTTTGCCCTTTTCCCTCGTAGGTTGTTAGTTTAGTTATATTTGCACCCTTTGTATGATAACATTAGGTATCAAGCTTTCCCCCTTAGCTTAGGTCTTTCTCATGCATTCTTTAAAACACAAACCACACTCTTTGATTTTCTTTTCTTAAGAACTTGTTATTTCCGCTCCATTCCCAAGCATAAGTCTCCAAAGGTCGAGCAGCGGAGTGTGAATGTAACTCGTTCACCTAAAAAATACAAAACAAACAGAAACTAGTTAGCCGAGCTACGGTAGCTCTGATTCTGCAAAACAGATACGTAGGCAGCGGGGTAGGGCCCGTGCGAGCACAATCCTTTCTTTTCCCTACATTTTGCATTCATTTTAGTCCAGATTAGCGTAGATTTATTACACACCCATAGATTTAGACACAAGCGTGGATACCATCGAGTACGATGGGCGCGAGGGGTGCTAATACCTTCCCCTCGCGTAACCGACTCCCTTACCCTTTTTCTCTGGTCGTGAGACCGTTGTTTTGTTTTGTGGTTTGCTGGCATTCCCTTCCTTTTCAGGATAAATATGTTAGTGGCGACTCTGTTAATTTTCGCGGTAGCGACAGCTGGCGACTCTGCTGGGGACGTCTTGACCTGTCGCTGGTCCGGACCTAGCGAGTCGATCCTAGCGCTTGTGTGTTTATCTTTGGGTGTTTTTACTGCTTTGCATATTTACCTGTTTGCATTGCATTCTATGTGCGCTTTTACTTTTCTGCATCATATTCTGGACTGTCTGGATTTCTATCTGTGGGTGGGTGTTTCAAGAGGTAAAAGGCCCAATACCCAGGCTATGAGTGATACCATAGGAACTAGGAATAGAGTGGCCGTGACGGACAGAAGGCGTATGCCTGATTGATCTGATCACGTATCCACGGGCAGAGCTTGGTGGAATGAGGCAATATCGTATGATAGCGCCTACATTCGATCCTCTGTTGGCTTTTCGACCTACCTTGGCCTAGATTTACCCGTGAGTGGGGCGGGAATCAATCATTGCTTAACAGGTACATTGATGGTGACTTTGGTTCTTGTTCGAGGGTTACCGCTGTTCTTGTTCGTGGGTTACCGTGGTTCTTGTTCGAGGGTTACTTTGGTTCTCGTTCGAGTGGTTCCATTTCCGTGATGGTGACTATGGTTTTGATTCTATTGGTTATGTCCCGTGATCTACGGGGAGTTCTGAATTGGTGCCGAACCTTTGAACCTGTGCCATGTGATTTATCGGTACCCCAGATATATCCAGTATTGTGGTTCCCACCACTTTGCATCATTGCATATTTACTTTTCCAAAAAATGATGTACAAAAAAAAAATAACTAGCATACTAGCATACGTGTTCCTTCCATTTCCAAGGAATCGTTTCTTTAAGCCTCGTGTCGAGCTCTTCTATCTTTTGTTATCTAAAAAATAAAGTATGAGGATTCCTTGGAAATCGAATGAACATGGCATTGCATTTATATCATACATCTCATACATCTCATGCATAACAGGTGTTCAAGATCAAGGAATTCTTATTCAAACTTGGTTCTTTCACCAGACTCAGAGACTTGAGTTGTTCTTATTGTGTGCTAAAAGATCAGTCATGAAACAACTTTGTGGGGATTTTACCGAGAAGAAAGCTCAGTCGGGGTTCTTTTTGAAGACTTGTCTTATGCTCATCTGCTTCCATGCTTGCTTTATTTGCAACTGGTTAAGCTCCGTACTGTGTGGATGTCTACTGATTCTATGCTTGATGACGATGACACTAGGTGTGAGTTCTATTCTGGGGCACCTGGTCGTGATGTTATGATCTGCAAGTATTTGAAATTGCTTGGGGCTCCCGCACGAGGGATAAGCAAGACACTGTCTATCTTGAGCATTGCACCATTTGCATTGCTCGAATCCCTAAAGCATTACAAATTCCGTGTGACTTCACCAGAATTTTCTGCCAGACAGTAATTAAGAGTGATCTGCAAGGGCACACCTCTCATTCTCAAGGTTCTGCTTCACATCCTGAGTCATCTCCTCCTAGAGTTTCCTTTTCAGCAACCTTTACTTGTCAACAGAGACGGAAGGTGTATAAGAAATAAGCTGATGTGATCCTAGTGCCATTATGTTCAGTTGCTTCTGTGCTTGATGGAATTTCAATCGGTTAAGACTCGTGCTTTGGGTGTTTCTCACCACAAATAGCTCTCTTGATTTCAATGACAATACTTGGTGTTTTCCATTCTGGGGGCACCTGATCATAATGTCAAGCCTTACAAGGTTTTGAGGTACAAAGAGTCCAGGACTTGCTCGATACAGAGATGTTTGAGTTTATGGTTTCTACTGGTCAATCCTATTTCATCCGCTGGAAGTAGAATGTTTGATCCTCCTCGAGGAAGTAATTCATGAGAATCACTTGCAACTTGTACTGCCAGAGGTTTGTTTCACAACAACTATTGTGTGTTCCAAGTAATGACTTCGATAGCCAAACGTTAGAGGTTGTTGTTGTTCGCCAATAGTAATACAAGTTTCCTCCATTCATGATGGTGTTTTCTGTTTCAGCAGTTATATTTAGGGCTCCCGACCGAGGGATAAGCAAGACTCTGTGTTCTTGAGTTCGCATCATTGGCAGCTCAAATCCCTAAAGCATTCTACAAACTCCAGTCGCGATATTTAGGGCTCCCGACCGAGGGATAAGCAAGACTCCGTGTTCTTGAGTTCGCATCATTGGCTGCTCAAATCCCTAAAGCTGAGCACTTGCAACTTCTGTATGACTTTGCCGAAATCTTCTTCCAGGAAGTAATTCAAAGTGTTCTACAGGAACATATGTTGTTGTTGGGTGTGCTTTCCACTCTAGGGGCACTTGGTTATCTGATTGAAGGCTGTCAGCCATTCAAAGACAAGGTTCAAGACCTGATTTACTCAAAGGCTATCACATTCACACTTGAGGGCCAGAATTGAAGTTCTCCTCCGACTCAGTGGATCTTCTGAAGCAATAAGTCCATATGGAGAGAATCTCCTCAACATTGGCAGTTCTTGAATCATCATGCATGTTCATGTTTAAGCTTTCTTGCTTTGTTCAATACTGTTGCATGCAAAACTTGTTTATTTTTGAACTATAATCATAATGCATTGGATATGTTTGTCTTAAAAAAAATCCATTCGCTTTTGCTCTTATATGTTTTTATGCTTTTTGTGATACTTAACTCTTGCTACATAAAGCATGATAACTCCGTAGGGAGAATGATGAACATAATACCAATAACCTCAAATGGTATGCTTTTGAATAGAACCTTGTTGATGATGTACAGGCATTGTTTCAAATTCCCAAACACTGGAGATATAAGGGAGTGAAACCCTCGTTAACCCGTCTGAGCCTTCGAAGTAGGAGTTTCTTTTCTATTCACGAAAAAACCCTAACATTCAACCCAGGGCCGGGTAGTGTTCAGTTAACCTGATCAAGCATTCAAAATTCATCAGGAGCACACATCTAAGGATACAATAATGGCTGTCTTTCGAAAGGTTGAGGAAAGTCAAATCCACAACAGTTATCCCTCGTCTCAAGAGGTCGAGACATCAAGATTATCCCTTACATCAGGAGGACGAACGATGACGATACCACAATGGTAATTCTTCATCTACCAAGAATTTAGGCAGTCACGATCACTTCCAATAAAGCAAAGGTAGTGCGGGATCACACGACTTGTCAAAAAAAAAAAGGGGAAAGAAAGAAAGAAAAAAAAAGAAAAAAAGAGAAAGAAAAAAAAGAAAAAAAAGAAAAGAAAAAAGAGAAAGAAAAAAAAAGAAAAAAGGAAATGATAATGAAATTGTTAATCAAGGACAAAGTCGTGTGATGTTAAATCAGGGGATCAAGAAAGGTGAAGTGACTGTCGTGTCCGAATGCCTCATTGGCTCCTCAGTCATCTCAAACTCCTCTTGAAAGACGAATCCTCGTGTCAAGTTAACTGAACTTAGGACTGGAGAACATCACGAAGGGGGTGGACACCAAATAATTTGAGCCTAAAAATCCTTTTTCTAAAACCGTGAACCTGGCCACGTTACAACCCTGAAAAGTCCTAACTGAAGCAGGGGTTAATTCGAAAGCAGACTATAAACGAGAATACGGTAAGCTGACTCCTAGGAGATCCGCTAAATGCTTGGGTTGGTATCACACCATCTTTCTTTCCTAAAAAATCGATGTTACGACATCCCTTCATAAAGTTTCTTTAAACTTCAAGACAAACATACTCTTTGCATTAGAATTATATTTCTCATAATAAACATTCTTTGCATATGAACAAGTGCTTGACATCAAGAAAGTTTCCATCATGAACTTCAGATGAAAAGTTTTATCCTCCCGAAGGACAAGTTGTCTTCCGAACTCCGTTGAGTAGAGGCAACAATATTTCAAAGTCTGATCACCCTCATGGGCACAAAAGCATTTGATTACTCTATCGAGTAAGTTTTCAATCAATCTGAGGCAATCAGGTCAAGATTCGAAGAATCTCTCTAAGTGCTAGGCAATCAGGGGCATTCACCCAAGTGCAGTTGAAGTTACCTCCAACACTGATCAATCAAGGCGTGGTTCTAACATTCATGATACTGGGGCAAGTTGGCTATGATTGCATGAATATCAAGAAGTCCTTACGAGACGAATTTCTTTAAAGTCCCTACAGGCTGGGGCAAGACACTATGCATTGGCATTCTTTCCTCATCAGGAGGTGTTCAATTGAAAGTTCAGGTGTTAGCTAAACAACTTATGAACTCGAAGGCTGTTGAAAGTCAGGATCGTCATCCTTAACATTGATCTGAGATTGAAAGCCCAATACTTGTTGGCATCCTCATAATCAATGCATATTTGCAGAACCCTATGAAAGCCAATGCCTGTTAGGTCCCTTTGAAGTCAACACTTGCTTGACCCATTAATCCCACTTGTTGGTGGTGTTCCCTTGAAGGACTAATTCTTGTTTGATGCTCCGGCCGATACTTGTTTGGTGTTCTAATCATTGCTTGCCTATCAGCTCATTGAATCCAGTGCCTGTATGGAAAGTTTCAAAGCCAAGATGGCTGACAATCTATTTGCTCTTGCATTTTCCCATTGTGGGTGAGCATTACCGTTCTCTGCCATGTGAGGAGACCCTGTAAAGATGTTATGCTATATCTTGGGGCATTTCCATCTGTTTATCTCGTAGGTGCATCCTTTCGAGTGCATCACATTAGCTTATTGGTGGATCTAGCCAAGTGAGAGATTCTCATTCCCCAACTGAGTGCGTCTAGATGAGGTTTTCTTTGTTCCAAGATTCTCATCTCCCCAGCAAAGCACATATCAATGCAATTTCCGTGCTTCAGAAGTCTTATTCCCGGTGGAATGTCTTATCCCCAGTTGAGTCATGATCGAATGGTATTTGATTCCCCAACAAGCTCTTAATGAGGTTCCTTGCCCGAGTCCCCCATTCTCCCCAGTAGAGCGTTTCTCTCCCCAACAAATTGACCTGTTGTCCCCAAGAGAGTTATCTTATTCCCCAGTGGAGTTGTCTTAACAAGAGGTTCTTATGTCAAGTTCCTTATCCCCAGCGGATCTCTCATATCCTCAGCAGCTCGCTTTGAAGAAGTATTCATCTTCCCCACTGATTCTTTCCTCAACAGAATCTGTGTCCTTCAAGGATTTCCCCAGCGGAATGCATTCTACACAAGCAAGTCGGTTACTCCCCATCAGAGTTATCTCCATGACTTGCTCTTATCTCCACATCCCCAGAATGTCGAGAATTTGCTTCTCATATGAAGTTTCTAGGGTATTCCCCAAGCAGTCAATTGGGATGTTCTTATCTTCAGGCAAGATTTATTCCCCAAACAGAGCTCGCATCCAGATTTGATCGTCTCCAGCAGATTTCTGATCCATCTTTGCCAGCTCATAGTTGTGACCCTTGGTCACTCATCTTGTCCTCCCCGCAGAGTTCCATAATCTCTCAAGGATTTCTTCAGCAATTCAGTGCTCCTCCGTTGTCTCCCCAAGCAACGTTCGAATCATGCATCATTTGCATTGCATTCTAAAAAGCATATAGCGTCTTCCTTCTCGGAAACGTTATTCCGTACACATTCATACATGCATCATGCATAAATCATATCATATCTGTTTCTTTCTGCAGGACAGTTATCCAGATTCAAATGCTCCCTAGAGAGCAATATTCGCCTAGTCATTACAGGCGCTTATCCTGATGTTTTGAATCAGAAGAGGATTGTTCTACTTATTTTCTGGCATAGCTCAGATCAGTTCCAAGACATTCCTATTCCCGATGCCCCCAGATCGGTGGAAGATATTTGTTCCTATCCTGATATCCAGCTCAGTTGAAGGAACCGCCTCCGGATCTCTATAGATCTTCCGAAGGAGCAAGCCCTCTGATACATCAGATCAGTCGGAAATATCTACTCCCTGACGATTTAGTTCGTTCAGAAGAAGAAACTCGCCTGCCCAGTCCTGATGCCTAACCATCAGTTGAAGACGCTTTCTTTACCCGGCGTACACAGTTCGGAAGAAACATCTGTTCCTATCCTAATATTCAGATTCAGATTAGTTGAAGGAACCGCCTCCGGATCTCCCAAGATCTTACGAAGGAGCAAGCCACTGATATCATCAGATCAGATGGAGATGTCTGCCTGATCGACTTTGTCTTTCAGATGAAGATTGTCCTACTTATTTTCTAGCATCATGTCTAGATCAGTTTAAAGGCATTCTTTCCCCGGCGTACACAGTTCGGAAGAGATATTGTTCCTATCCTGATTACCAGTTCAGTTGAAGGAACCGCCTCCGGATCCCCGTGGTCTTACGAAGGAGCTAGCCGCTAATTCCCAGATTAGTTGGAATATCTACCTGATGATTTAATTGCATCAGAAGAGATGTCTGCCCAGATTCCCAGATCAGAGATACTTATTACCCGTTGATATTCAGATCAACCGATGTATCTCCTTCGATTCCCAGATCGACTTAAGACATCTATCCCGATGCATGTTCGGAGACATCTGCTACGTCTGATACTCAGATCAGTCGAGATGTTCCTTCTCTTGATGCCCAGATCATCTGAAGTGTTTTCCCCTTCCTGTGGGTGCCCGTTCCTCCTTTTTCACAAGGTGGAGCATATTTATTATCCGGATCAATCGAAGTTTTTCTCCTCGCCTGCGGGGTGGTACATTCCTTCTTGTTACAAGACGGAATCTTCTATTGATCAAGAGCGCAAATTTTCGAGTTCATTCTGGTATTCAATCTCCTTCCACCTCAACGATTCGAAACTTTCGTTTCTCACTCGTCAGGTTCAAGAAGTTTGAATAGGGGCAGCTGTTGCACCCCAAAATTTGCCCTCTTTATTTGAGCTATAAGTTAATAATGACGTTTATTTCGTCATTCAAATTGGAGAAAAAATAATAAAGAGATTTAAGAAGATACGGTGTGAAATGTGGTTTATATAGTGAAATACGAGAAAATTCATAAGTCCTATCTGGAAGATGATATGAGCTGAGTTCCCGCGTATCCCCGACTGTTTCGACGATATCTACAACTTTCGTGTTTGGTTCGAAAGCCAATTCTTTGAGGAAGGTTGTCAGATTTATAAATTTCTGGAGATTTCACAGTGAAAAATGGTGCTGAACCGCAGGTTTTCGGACAATAAAAAATTCATATCTCACAATCCGCTCATCCGATTCCCTCGAAAATTTAACTAGAGCTCCGTGTCATCATTACCGAGATTTCATATGTTCGGACCGAAGACCGATTATGCACTGAAAACTCCCAGCATTTTGAAGAACATTGTAATCTTTCGGTAAAAAGTGCATTTTCGGGTATGTCGCGCCAAGTTTGAAAATTCATAACTTCTTCGATTTTTATCGTATGAAGTCCATTCCGGCGGCATTTTTTCAGAAATTTCGTTAGCTTCGATTCTTTGTCACACGTGCTTGTTCAGATTTCGAGCCGAAGGATGAGTTTTATCGAGTTCTTTGAGCGGTACGCACAAAATTCTGCACAGTCGCACCAGATGAACCGATTTTTCTCGTCATTCAAACGCGCATAATTTCCTCACCGTTTGTCGGATTGAGACGATTCTCGCGGCTACGAGTCACAAATTTAGTCATCTTCGAGATGACGTTGGTCCCGTTTCCGGATTTTGCACCGAGTCACATTTCCCCGAAAATAAGCAAAAAGAGATACGTCGGGGGCATTTTTGACATTTCACCACTTACCCTATATAAACAATTTTCCCTCCTTTTTTCTCATAACTTCAATTCACCCAAAAATCTCATAAACTCTTCTCTTAATTCTCTCTCAAATTCTTAGAATCAAAACTACAAAATTACTCAAAAACTCCAACAATTTTCATCAATTTCTCAAGAACATAACAACACAAAATGGATTGAAGCACAAGAACTTTTATCCCTCCCTCTCAATCAAAACGCTGCACTCTCTTCCTTCTCCCTCCGTACGCGTCGCTACCAGAGCATCCTCCGGCCACCGCATCGCCGTTGCCGCTCTCCCTCATCTCGCTGGAAAACCAACGCTGTTCTCTCACTGTTTTGCGTGATCTCAGCAACTTTCAATTCCTCTTCAATTCTTAATCCAATTCTTGAGGTAATCCTTTGAATTCTCATAGTGTTGTAGTCAATGATGCAACGTAATTTTGATTGGAGGAATTGGATGTGAATGGTTGTATAACATAGCTTAGATCTAATCATGATTGCAAATTGGTAGAACTTAACTTCTAAGCTAACATAGAATCCTCGCACAAAATGTTTGTACTCTATGTGTTTGTGATAAATCTCCATAGAAGTGACATAGGTTAGAATTCTATTATTTAGTGATACTTGTTTTATCTTGCTGTTGTTTCTTGAATTAAAGGTGATAAAGCTTGGCATAGGTTGATATGTTTTGCTAATTGGTTGCGACTTTGTACTTATGTGTTGATATTTGAAGGTTTGTTGCTTATGGAAATTAAGGATTGAAATGATAACTGAGGCATATGGTTCTCGATTGGAGTTTGTTGTTCATGAATGTTATGGATTGCATGCTCAAAATGTGAATTGAGCCTTGGAAATAGAAATGATATGGTGCAGAATTTTTGTTGTTGTTAATGGTGTGTTCTTGAATTGTCATTGATGCAGAATTTTCGAGGTTCAATTATTGTGTTGAAAAATAAGAACGCTGGAAATTTGGTGATGTTTTAGTGTTGTTTGAATGATATTTTAATGCTAATTCAATACATGAACAATGCTGGAAATTATTGGTTTTAAAGTGTTGTTGTTGGACACAATATTTGCATAGAAATCATGTTAATTCAAGTGCCTATGTGCTGGAAATTTTTGTGGTGTTATTTGATATTGTTAGCATGATATTTGTTTGAAATGGTGGATTAAAGAGAGGGTTTAATATTGGAAGTTTACTTGGTTCTTCTTTACTTGAGTTGTTGAGCACTAATTGTTGAATTTGATGGATAACACTTGATAACATGTGGTGCTAATTGTTGAAACTTTTGAAACAATGTTGAGTCTACTTGTTGAAATGTTCATTTTCATGTTGTTTCTATTGATTGATGTGCATTGATAGAAAATTAGAGATTTAATGGTGAGCTATAAAATGATGTGGTAACTTGTTGATTCATGAGGATTAAAGCTTGCTAACACTTGAGTTTTTTTTTACTATTTGAAATGCTTGGAAATGTATGAATAAATATGTTTGAGTTTCTATGTGTTGTTGCTAGTATTTGGCTAAATTTGTGATTTGCTTGGGACTGTTTTGTCACTCTTATTATGCAGCATTTTAACTGGTTCCATTACACTACATTTCCATTCCCATAACTCCTAAAATTTGCCATTTTCTTACATTTTTGACATGAAAATTGATATGTTTGGTTGTTGGTTGATTTCGAGTGATTATATGGTTTGATTAAGTGCTAATAGATGTGTTAGAGGTGCTGGAATTTTTCTGTTTCACTTGTTTGGTGTGTTTCTACTTGTTTTTGAGCTTACGCGCGCGGTATGTCGGCTTTATCAAATTGGTCATAACTTTTGATTTAGGAAGAGTTTTTGAGCATGTGAATATTGTTTTTCATACGTAATAATATTTTCGGAGCTGTTTGTACAGTTTATTTTCGGTTTCGACTGACTTTTTTTACCGTTTTTGCTACTGCCCCTGTTTCGAAAGTCGCGCTTCCGGGCCGATTTTGTAAATTCTGACTTCATATTTGAGTTCCTTGACATATTTTTAGCTTACCATAAAATTTTGGTTTAATTCTGACGAGTTTAGTTTTCACTGTTTTTACCCGGTTTTGCCGTTTCGGTGTACCGTTGTGCATGTAAATACTTGTGTTGGCTTCCGTAGTTTTAGTGTACATATTTGATTTGTTTTTGAATACTATCTCATGTTTCTTATTCGCTTTTGTTATGTTTTCACTTTCTATTCCGTTATCCATTTCCGGTTCAGCTTATAATTCAATAACGCAATTCCGATTGCGGTGCTTTGTTATCTCTAACGTGTGTGCTAGTATGCAAGGCAACACGGAGGCTCTGGTCGATGCCCGCTCTCGTGTTCCGCTTTATTTGCGGGACACGACATTTATCCTCTCTCTGATTCGCGTTTCTACACGCATCCTTTATCATTATACTTGCTTGTCCGGATTTCTGTTTCCCTTGCAGGTGTATGGTATTCGTTGTGCCCGATGCACACGTTGGCGCGTGATTTACTTTCATCGCACCGATTCTTGATTGCTTATGCGGATTTTAATCGGAGTGCTGACATGTTTGCTGTTGCTTTTGCTAGCTCGCTCGCGGGATCCTAGTTTACTCACTCTCCTCGCTTTAGCTTACGGATCATCATCCGTTTGGTATTGATTCCGTTTCATTTTACTTCTTTCTGTACTTTATCGCTTTCTCGCATCATCCTTTAACATGAGAAGTAGGACCTAGACATGCATCTGGCCAAGCCCTCGAAAGAGGCTCTGTTTTTGTTGGTGTGTTTATATTTGTGCTTTGCGGCAGGGAGTCACGGTGTAATAAGTCCTATATGGCACTCCGTTAAGTCCTCATGGAAGGCATGCGGTCAAGGGTTCGTAATCAACCCCCGCCTAGTCTCATCGAGTCTGTTTGGTATGCGCACGCCTCGCGTTGCTCGCTTCCGAACGTGCAAAAGATCTTGTTATCGAGTATGTCAGGAAAAGGGTTCATGCAATCGGACCCCCGTCTTTCCTATAGCTCGCGTCGCTCGACGTTGATGCTCGGTGTACGCACGCACCGTTTTCCTTTACGATCCGTGACGGCTTGGTTGCTGAGAGGGGACCGCCCTCTTGTCTATGGCCCGATCATTTTCACGAGGTCTAATGCTTGGTTGACTTGGGTTGAGCTGCTCCCCTTGGCTATGGCGGGACCTTTTTTCTACCATTCGGTCAGTACCGTTGGTTTTGTTTGCTTTACGAGTGGATGCTCGTTTGTGTGCTATTTGTTTGCTTTTGCCCTTTTCCCTCGTAGGTTGTTAGTTTAGTTATATTTGCACCCTTTGTATGATAACATTAGGTATCAAGCTTTCCCCCTTAGCTTAGGTCTTTCTCATGCATTCTTTAAAACACAAACCACACTCTTTGATTTTCTTTTCTTAAGAACTTGTTATTTCCGCTCCATTCCCAAGCATAAGTCTCCAAAGGTCGAGCAGCGGAGTGTGAATGTAACTCGTTCACCTAAAAAATACAAAACAAACAGAAACTAGTTAGCCGAGCTACGGTAGCTCTGATTCTGCAAAACAGATACGTAGGCAGCGGGGTAGGGCCCGTGCGAGCACAATCCTTTCTTTTCCCTACATTTTGCATTCATTTTAGTCCAGATTAGCGTAGATTTATTACACACCCATAGATTTAGACACAAGCGTGGATACCATCGAGTACGATGGGCGCGAGGGGTGCTAATACCTTCCCCTCGCGTAACCGACTCCCTTACCCTTTTTCTCTGGTCGTGAGACCGTTGTTTTGTTTTGTGGTTTGCTGGCATTCCCTTCCTTTTCAGGATAAATATGTTAGTGGCGACTCTGTTAATTTTCGCGGTAGCGACAGAGAGGTTATTTGTTATTATTGTAAACTTGTAATCTTGTTCTAAGAGAAAGTGAAAGAATAACAGTTATAACCAATTATTGTGTTCCTCTTCTTCGTTGTCCTTTATTCTTCCTTGTTTTATAATTTGTTCGTGGCATTGAATTCACAACAAGACTGATCGAAGAAACCATAATACTTTATTCCTAAGTATCCTTCCTTTTTGTTCCTGCAAACCGAATCTCAATTAACCTAACACATTTTTCTTTTATCTTCCTGTCCACCTCAAAGAAATGATCGTTGAATATTTATGATCTCCTTTATTATTTCTTTAGGGGTCTAGTAAAAGGAAAAATGATAAATAGGAAGATTACTTAGGACAACAATCGTCATTGTAATTCTTCCTCCTTGAGATATGAACTTCCCTTTTCAAGAAGAAAGCCTTCTTTGAAGCTTGTTAACTGTATTTTTCCAAGCTGACTTCTTCCTTGGATTAATTCCCACCTCCAAACCTAAAAAGTGAAAGGTAGAGATCCTACATCACAAGACAAGAAGGTTGAGTCTGATGAAATAAATTCACCTTTCAAGTTCAATCCGAAAATCCAGCTCCAAAAATCCAGCTCTTAGAAAGGTTCACCCTGCGGCCCTAAAACATTTTAAAGCCCCTTAGAATGGCTTTAATGCTCCACAAATTGTTCCAAGATCCATTACAAAAGATTATTGTATCATCTGCAAATTGTAAGAGTTCAAAGTTGACATCACTCTTAAATTGGAATCCTTAAAATTCTTTAAGTCTGGTTGCTTGAGACATCAATCTTGACAACCCTTCTGCCACCAACAAAAATAAAAAATGGAAAGGGGTCCCCTTGTCTCAAACCTCTCTTCACTTAAAATTTTAAAGTTGGACTTCCATTCATTAAGATGGGCATAGAGTTAATAAAAACCAGGGCTTCCATCCATTGTAACAATCTTGGGCAAAGTTCGTCCTCTTCAAAATATACCTCAAGAAATATGAGGAAACACAACCGTATGCTTTCTAGAAATCCACCTTTACCACTAAACACTCCTGATTGGTTCTAGAAAAATGTCTTTTGCATAGAAAAGAAGATTGACTACTAGAAACCCAATCCATTCGTAACTTTCTTCATTCTTGAAGCTAAGAGTTTTAAGAGAATCCTATAAAGACTTGTGATCAAACAAATTGACATGTAATCTCCTAAAGATTGGGGGTTCTCTATTTTTGGAATTAAAGTCAATAAAGATGTTGTTACTGCTATAGGAAGCTTGAAGCTATAGAATAAGTCCTTTACAAAGTTCAAGATATCTTTCTTGAGAATCTCCCAACACGCTTTGAAGAAATTCATGTTAAAACCATCAGGCCCTGGACTTTTATTGTAACACCCTAAAACCTTAACTCTTATAATACATATTTAAAACAACTATTCACATAAGGCATCACACAGAACCTGCATCGTAACATGGGTTAAGTAAAACACAATATAATATTAACTCTTGTCATCACATGCTCGCCTCTACTAAGGCTCAACATAGCGGAATTAATCCACAAAACACAACACATCAATTAATCGAGTTCATTATAAATCTTTATTAGAAATTAAACGCAATTATGACAAAAGCCTTAAACATCAAAACAACTAAAAAATATCAAGAGTTATAACATCTACTCTTGTAACAACAACTCAAAAATAGTAATAAACAATAAACATAATGCCCGCCCGCCCAATATTATAGATTAGAACAACATAATCTAAATGTCGCATAAAAATGGAAAAAGAAGAATAACTTCAACGCCATCCTTAAACTCTAACGCATCTACTTATTTACCTGTTTATGTGTACTTCAAGAAGGAGCACAGAACACCACAAACAACAAAAAGGTGAGAATACGCTCAAAATATATAATGGTGCAAAAGTATGTAAGGGTAGCCTAAAACAAACATCAACATTCATACATTTTATTTACATCGATTCAACATCATTCATTCACATCAATCACGAAAACTCAATTTCATACTCAACAATTCATCCACAAACATCTTTATATAAATGCAATGCAGACAACGACTCAACTCATGCATATGCAGTGGCGGAGCCAGAAAAATTATAAAGCCTGGGCAAAAATTTAAAAACTGCAAATTCACGTTGTATATAATATATAAATAATTATCTATCAAAATAAAATAGACTCGTCATTTTGTTAACAAAAATATAATTTAAAATAAAGGAGATAAACATAATCTTATAATATCATGTTATATAAAATTACGAGGCAAGTGTCTTTTCCGAGACTTCTTTGCGCTGAATTTTCTCTATCAACAAAAATCTCCTCATCTCTGAACAAAAGATAAAATAGTTAATAAATTTATTTATAAATAACCTAAAAAGTAAAAAAAAAACCTATAATGAAAAGATATCAACAAAGAAAACTAATTTATTAATAACCTAAATAACAACAAAATCTATAAATCAAATTATAATGAAAAGCTATTTAGGTATCTACAACTAATTTATAAACCAATTTTACATCAATAATTAGTAACCTAACCAAGCTATTTTGACAAACTCAAAGCATTGTAACTGAATTTTTCCTAAAGCTAAGAAGATTACATTCTTTTCAATTTTCCAGTTAAGAAGATTACATCTTTTTCAATTTTCCAGCCCTTGCCCCCTAGCACTGTAACTGAATTTTTCCGGAAACATTTTCTTAACTATAACATTTGCTGTAAACCCTAAATAACAACAAAATCTCCTTATCAAATCAAAACAGTGCTATATATCATAAACAACGAAAAATAAAAAACAGTATTATACCGAAAGCCAAAAGCGTGTAATTTGTGAGATTTGCGATTGTGACGGCGACGAAGTCGAAGAGACAGATGAAGGGACAGGGAGGCGACTAAGGGAGGGAGTCGGTGAAGGGAGAGAGTCGACGGAGGGAGGGAGATGACGGAAGGAGGGAGACGACGAAGTGATGAGGACGGCGGAGGGGGAAGCGATTTTTTCTTCTCCTTTTGAAACGTGTTTCTGACTTTGTATTCCTTATCCTTTCCTATTTTTCTTTCTTTTTTTTTTAATTTTCTTACTTAGTTTTAATAATATAATATAATTTAAAAAAATATTTGGGCCAGGTGGAGCCCGGGCAACGGCCCACCCTGGCCGTACGGTAGATTCGCCCATGTGCATATGGTAACAATCAACGAAGGTTCTTCATACGAACCAGGTCCACCCTTTTAAACCCCGAACCCACCCTTCTAGGTTTGGGAAAATTCACCAGTACACCTTTCTAGACTTACAACTTGCCCCTTTCAACAACAGTGACATAATGAATGCATGTCATACAACTTAATGCAACAATAATGATTAAGACCCCCTTCTGACCATAAACAATCATGCATTGACAACACAATAAAAGTCACATCTGATCTATTATCCAACACTCACAATAACAACAATCACTTAATTCAATTATTATCCAGCCTTGATAATAATCCATCACCACATAACAACCATAGTTATGCATACAAAACATAATAATTCATTAATCACTTAACAACACCAAATAGCATAACCGATTTAATTAAAAAAATTAAATAATTTTAAATCAATTATTAATACTCAACAACACAATTTAATCATGTATTTAATTAATTAAAGTCACCAAAATATGCTCAACAACAATTAACATGAACCGCATGATAAAACAACACTGAAAATCCAACTCAGCAGCCATTGACATTACATCTTAAGTAAGATAGTATATTCACATCCTTAAGTGCATATCCGGCCTCTTATAGCATTACGCATTAGTTTTCCGACACTTCGATTCGCGTCTCAATCGTAGTCACGGAACTCAAGTTACGACGTTTTCAAATAATGTTGTATTGTCAGCGTCACCAGGCGAGAATGTTGCTCGCCGGGTGAGGTTTCGAACCCAAAACCTTTTTTTCTCTGCATAGCTTGTCAGACGAGCCTCTGGTCTCGCCGGGCGAAAATGCTTAACCTGCATAACTCAAAATATGATTTTTCACCATTGGAGGCCGTTTGGACCCCGATTTCGATTTCGTAAAATGCCCCAATCTCAAAATTCGACATACAACAATTATCCAATGATTAAAACATCAAATTCACACTTTAGCACAAATTGGTATCAACAAAATCATGTAATTTTATCATAATCATATCACTCATATGAACACATACTCAATCAATATTCACTAACAGACACACAAAATTCATGTTAAAATCAGTGCACAAAAATCTTAGCATTTGCCTAAATTACATCATGTTTTCATACCGATTTCATTCATCCAACAATAAAGAAAACGAAAGAAAAATCTAATAAGGATTAAAGACTTCCCTTACCCAACAATGCAATCAACACCATATTTAGATTTTATAAGGGTTTAACTTTTATTTTAATCTTATTTGAAATTTATGATTGATCACACAAAAAGCTATTTTAACATAAAATAAAAGAACAGAAAAAATATATGCATCATTGTAAAATTGTATGCCGAGTTATCGTGATATTTTAAAGTTAATTGTATGATATGATTAATTGAAATTTTTTTATTACATGACAGTATAAAATAAACTGTCAAAATTCTAAATAAAAATAATTTAAACAAATAAAAAACAATACATCATTTAATTATATTTCTTTTTAGGCTTAATTGTAACTTTAGTCTTACTATTTTGTCTTTTTCTTGATTTTGATCCCTCTATTATAAAAACTATTATTTTAGTATCTTTTTTAAGTTTTCCATGCAATTTTCGTCCTCCTATTTTGTTTTTTGTTTTTTGCAAAATTAATATCTATTTTTGTTTCAATTTTTTAAAAAAAACTCATAAAAAAGACCAAAATCATGATTTAAAAAATAGGAGGACCAAAATAAAATAAAAAAAGAAAAATGAAAAAACCAAAGTTACAACTTACAACTAAGGGTCTGTTTGATAAAAATAGCGATTGACTGATAAGATAGCTGATAACTTATAGCTTATGACTGATGGCTGATGACTTATAGCTTATAGCGGATGGTTGAGACTGATAGCTTATAAGCTCATTGAAGTGTTTGGTAAAATTAGCGGTTCAATTAACTTATAAATGTAAAATGACATAAAAGATATTTAATATATAATTATTTTATTTTAAATTAAAATAAATTATAAGGGTTAAAAATGGATTTTAATTGAAATAATAAGGATAAAAAAGGAAGAAAAAGTAATAAGCTATAAGACATAAGCTAAAACGCTATTTGAAATAGCGTCTGAAAAATAAGTTATAAGCTAGTAAAATAAGCTATAAGCTCGTGATGAAAAGACCGTTATCAAACGGGTCTAAATTACCATATGAGTTTATAAGACATAAGACATAAGCTCGAAAAAATGTCTTACCAAACAGAGTCTAAGCCTTCATTTTATTTATTTATGTGTGAATGGTGGAATTTTTTAAACCAACTAGTTTACCGACACCTATTTATTTATTTCTAAAAATAACCTTATTGCGCCACCGATAATGACATAAAAAGTGAAAATAAGGTAACCGTTATAGAACTCGTACTCAAACAGTAACACCATTTTGAATCACTTCACTTTTCCCTCTTCAACTCGTCTTTCCCATCACCAAACCCTAGACATCCATTTCTTCAAACAGATGCAATGCAAGACTTCCTCGGCTCCATTCGCCGATCCATAGTTTTCTCATCTCCACCCGCACACGACGACGATGGACGCTTCACCGGATTCGCCAACAAGATCGGCTCCGCCATTCGTAAATCCAGAATCGGCCTCAAGTCTCCTCCTCCACCTCCGCCGCCAATTAGGTGGCGGAAAGGTGAGTTGATTGGTTCCGGTGCTTTCGGTCGAGTTTATATGGGTATGAACCTCGACTCCGGGGAGCTTATTGCCGTTAAACAGGTCAATTTCATTTTCATCATATTTTCTTTCATTTTTGTATGTGTGTGGAAATTAGTTATTTATTGATCCTTTTTACTTGTTGTTTTCTTTAGGTTTTGATCGAGCCTGGTATCGCTTTCAAGGCGAATACACAGGTACGGGTTTCAATTCTTTGTTTTGAGCTTCATATAAGTGGAATTGGAAATGCATTAGTTACTATATTGGTGTTTTATGTAAGATGGCGGATTTCAGTGTGGATGTTGAACTCTGATCTGAAAAATCTGTTTCTTTTGTGTTGAATCAGGCTAATATTCGGGAGCTTGAAGAAGAAGTGAAGCTTCTCAAGAATCTTAAGCATTCAAATATTGTTGTGAGTGTAGTTTTATTATGTTAGTATGAGTGAGTGATTTTGATTGCTTGGTGTTGATTATAGTAATTTTATTTTATCCTTTTTGGTTGTTCTTTATTACATAGAGATACTTGGGAACGGCTAGAGAGGAAGATTCCTTGAATATTCTGCTGGAGTTTGTACCTGGTGGATCTATCTCGTCACTGTTGGGGAAATTCGGATCCTTTCCTGAGTCAGTGAGTGGTTTTAACTTTATCTAGTGCATGAAGAATATGATGGGTTGTGCTATTTTTGTTGTTCATGTTCAATTTCTTTTAACAGGTTATAAGAACGTATACAAAACAGCTTTTAGAGGGGCTTGAATACCTTCACAATAACAGAATTATTCACAGGGACATTAAGGTACAATACTCTTGCTTTTTTAATTTGGCTTTTAGACGACTCTGTTTTGTTCTCTCTCTCATATTTTAATTTGATGTGTTGTTGGATGTAGGGTGCAAACATTCTAGTTGATAACAAAGGGTGTATTAAACTCGCAGACTTTGGTGCATCCAGGAAAGTCGTGGAATTGGTATGGAAGTGTTGATGCTATTAATTCATTATGCTATTACAAGCTTCTTGCGTAATTTTGTTTGTGGCTAATATCTAATGTTTGCGGATTTGATATAGGCTACCATAAATGGAGCAAAGTCTATGAAGGGTACCCCACACTGGATGTCACCTGAAGTTGTTTTACAGACAGGATATACAACGTAAGTGGACTAAATATTTGAAAAGGAAAATTTAATAACTGCCAAATCTACTAATTCGGCTTCTGAAGGTTTATTTGTCAGAAGTAATGAAAATCAAAAGGCAATAAGGATTTTGTATGACATGGAATGAAATGAAATTTGTATCGGTTGTGTGACATGTTGAGGTGTACTGTTGTCTCACCCTAACTACAGAATTCAATTCATCAATTCATTATAAGGGTACTAGAAACAATTAGACAAATTAATTACTGTCAGTTCTTTAGCATTTTCTACCTTCCTTGTCCTACTTTGGTTCCTGGCAATAGAAATATAGACTTTTGGGGGGTTGATGAGGAGTGTAAGTTGCTTGAACAGTTCATGATTCTATTTCTTTTTTCCTTCAATTCTAGGGAAACTTTTAGATAGTTAAGCCATCACAATAATAAATTCCGAAAAACTGCAGTCCACTCCTAAAGCTAATAAATATCACTGAAGAATTGTTCAATGTGCATAGTCTTATTTTTATCCTTTCTAAATAAATATTCATCTGCAAACACTTTTTCTTCTCTTATGAGCTTTCAAGAGGTAAAGTTTTATTAGGATACAACTTCACTAATAATTTTATTGATATAGTTTCTTACATTGTTATAGTTTTAGGCTTGACTTTTGAGGTTTTGGCTACCTGTGAGGTTACAGTATGTACTCTTGTAGCTATAATTATAGAAGTTCACGATGTGTAAGTGTTTGGTACATTACTGGAACCATGTAGGGGTTGTATTTCCTCTTTGGTTCTGTCTTGTAAATCTCTATTCCCTCATGTCATAACCCGTAAATAAACAAAAACATGTTTAGAGGTTCATTTGTATTGGTTGGAAATGGACTGATGGGGGAGGAAATTGAGTTAAAAATTTAAGAGAATAATATCGGTGATAGAGTAAGTAATGTCATTACTAATAAAACATGTGGGTTTCAACCTTTGATCCTTTGCCAAGACTTGTGTGCTTGACACCTGTTCACATCCTGACTCTGATTTACAAAATTGTAGTAGACATGGTAAAAATCTTGTAGACAGATAAGATTCAAACATGTAAATGCAGATTATAGGAACAAGTTTTTGTAAAAAAATAAGCAACATAGAAAATAATAATTAGTAATTTCTCATAAATCCTTTTTGTTTTTTGTTACTTTTGTTATAGACCTTTTGAACCTATTATTTAAGAGTGAACACAGTGATGAACTTATATTCTGTGTTTTCAGTCACATTATAGTATTACAACCCATTCTTGGGATGGCACCTGACTTTTGATTTATTAGCTCTGCTGATATATGGAGTGTTGCATGCACTGTGATAGAGATGGCCACAGGAAAGCCTCCATGGAGTCAACAGTATCCCCAGGAGGTACATGCTTTTAAGTTCAAGCCTTACTAAGGAATCTAATTTTATCAATGACTTTCTTAAGTTGATCTCTTTTTTTTATCTATCGCTCTGCAACTTTGTTTTTTGTAGTGTTTTTGCTTAAGCTTATTTTTCTTTTAGGTTTCAGCTCTTTTCTACATTGGGACAACTAGATCTCATCCACCAATACCTGAACATCTGTCTGCTGAGGCAAAGGACTTTTTGCTGAAATGCTTTCACAAGTACATATAAAATGCTTTTACCATTTTTATTTTATTAAAACTGCACAATTTTATTCCGACTGCATTCGTTTTAAAAAGGCTAGTGATACAGTTTGACATTTAGCTCTTAAGTTGTAATCATTACACATCAATTTGTGGTGGCAGGGAACCAGATTTAAGACCTTCTGCATCAGACTTGTTACTGGTATTTTGCAAATCTTCCTCCTCTTCAGCCAACTTACGTAATATTCAGTTATAAAATTAAAAATGTTTAAAATTATTTGTTTTTTTAACTCAGCTTTCCTTCAATATAATGATTTTGCCGAATATCTGCAGCATCCATTCATCACTTGCGAGTATCAGGAATCTCATTCAATGTCACGCAGTTCGGTCAGGGTTAGTGTCCCGGTGCGAGTTTATACAACATAAACTAAGACCATTTTTGATAACTTACTTTTTATCAACTGTTTACTTTTCCAATATCTAGGACTCTTGCAATCGGATGGCAACACATGGGATGAACACTAGGAACTTGTAAGTATACTAGATAACACTTGTTTTTTGTGGAACTTCTCATGGTCATGGAGCATCCGACATCAGTTTCTCTTCTATTCTGCAGTTTGGATTCCATCCAAGGATCAACCTGTACTGGCCTAAAGGATGTTTGTCAGATGGATAGTTTAAGGTTCTCAAATGCAAATCTTCTAAAACCAGGTTCCTACCAGGGAGCAGACAACTATGATGATGACATGTGTCGGATGGATGATGAAGATGATATTTTGGTTGCGTCATCAGTAAAAGCTAACTTCCTACTTGCTGCTGACGACATAAAGGTGCCAAGTTTGAATGTCATTCTTTTGCTGTTTTTGATGTTTCATGATTAGTGTTTATTGAACATTTGACTGAGTGGATGATATTATCACTGGAATAGAGTTTCAATCCAATGTGCGAACCTGTGGAGGATGGCTGGGCTTGCATGTCTGATGA
The DNA here is from genome assembly GCF_029867415.1 of Vicia villosa. Lineage (NCBI taxonomy): Eukaryota > Viridiplantae > Streptophyta > Magnoliopsida > Fabales > Fabaceae > Vicia > Vicia villosa. Next base: position 86,953,996 of record NC_081180.1, on the reverse strand, counting down.
AACACTAAATTTGAAGAAAAGCAGACTGAACTTGTCCCCAGATCAAACTATTAGGAAAACTATGAGTACCAAACCATCTCCTAATGCAGAGAAGGAGTTTTCATTTTCAAGTGAACCTCTTGGTGTTGAAGATGATGATGAAGTGACAGAGTGCAAAATTAGAGCTTTCTTGGATGATAAGGTTTTATTTTAGTATGAGACCAGATAACATATATTTTGACTTTCAATATATTAGTACTTAATGGCCAATACTTTTTATTTTTGCTTGTATTTCTCTTTAATTTTAACATGGTTGGAATTACAAACTGATTTTTTTCCCTTTGATGAATTACAATAGGCCTTTGAACTGAATAAGCTCCAAACACCTCTTTATGAAGAATTCTTTGGCAAATCAATTGCAGCCATTCCTCCTGTACCTGTTGCAGTTTCAAAGAGTAAAGTTATTTCAGATGTCTCAAATGTAACATCGAAAAGCGGGTCTCCTTGTCGAGATAGACGGCGATTCTCAATGGCTAGCATTACCAATGTAACAAGCCCTGAGAGTCATAGAAAATATCTTACGAAACCTGTGACTGCTCGTAGTAAACCTTTGCAGGAAATTCAGCCTTCTGAGCTTTATGAGTCAAAGGAGACTCTTCATGATGCTGAGCTGGGATCAAGTGTCAGGTTTGTATTTGGTGCTTGATAGTGGCTAGTGGACCTGTGTTTAAATATACCTGCATACTGAAATTAAAATTGTTTTCATATGCAGCCCAAGCTTCTCCGAGAGGCAAAGGAAATGGAAAGAAGAACTTGCAGAAGAGCTTGAGCGGACGCGAGGTAAGCTACGAAAAAATTGCAGTTTCTTTTTTTTTTTCCTCCTGTAGGTATGGGTAGGGATTTCCATATCTTCTCTTTCGTAGCCTTTTGGGCAATACGAATGCCAGTTCTCTTTGCATATTAAATAGTTATGGAAATAGTAAAATCACCTTTAAAAGAGTCTGGATGATTTATTTTTGAGGCCAGGCAAATAATGGGACAGGTATTAGAAATGTTGGAAAGAACTTGAAAGAGATTACAAGCATTACAAAGTACAACTGGACTCAGTCTTATGAAATTCTCATTGAGAGTTTGACTTCCTTATTATAGGGATCTTTTATCTTTTAGCCTTAAGTCTACACCTAACTCTAAAATGCCAGTTTGAATTGAGTACACATACTTGGAAAATTCTGCATAACATGCTTAGAAGATTCTGCATAACATGCTTAGAAGATTCTGCATAACATGCTTAGAAGATTCTGCATAGTTGACCGACCTTGAACGGAAATATTATTCAAAGTATATGAAAGTATGTTCCGTTTCTTTTATTTCTCAAAAATATCTTATATCCTTTCTTTGATTTGCTAGAGTATGAGAGTATGCTTTATTCAGCATTTTTGTCGGTAGTATTTTCTGGAAACATGACGAGTGCAAGTTTGTATTGCAGAGGTTATGCGTCAAACAGGTGGAGGGAAGATAACATCCCCAAAGGATCGCAATTTTCTCAGAGACTGATTGCTTGTTCATTGCTTCTTCGGGCTATTTTCAATTCATCTTTTGACATTTTCCTGCAAGGAGGAAAACTAGTCTTATCTTTTGGAGGATTTGCAAGTATATAACAGCATTTACCATGCCAAGTAACCTTGCAATGAAGAATTCGAAATTTTGGCTCGGCAGGAAAATTTAAAATTAGTAGTACATTGATATTGATTTTTTTTCTTCTTTTTCAATATCTTCCCGATTCTCTCTGTATTTTAGCTAGATATGCATATAGTGTATTAAGTTATTATGTATAAAAATATCATCCAAATAGAAAAGAAGTGAAGAAAGTTTAATATGTTTATGGAGTTCTGAGGAAATTATAAATGGAGTGACATGGCTACACAGTCTTTGATCTATGATTGGCTATGTGCTTACAAAGTTAAGCACAGTTGTGGTATTTTACCGGGCTTGCCTTTAAATTCCATTAATTCTTTGGGTTGCTCTTCCTATATTTAGGAAAATTTTACCTATCGTTTATTCTCTTATCCCTATATTATATATATTTATTCTAGAACTCTTTGGCTAAGTCTTTCGGTATGCAAAATAAAAGTTAAAATTGACTATTAAAACTCTTTTGTGAAGTTTTTCGATAAACAAAATAAAAAATTGATTATCAAATTTTTTTTGCAAAGTCATTCCGTAACATAAAGTAAAACTTAAAAATATAAAAGAAAATGACTACCTGAACTTTTTGCAAAGTCTTTTGGTATGCAAAATAAAAGTTAAAAATGACTATTAGAACTCTTTTACAAAGTCTTCCGGAACACAATAAAACATGAAAATTGTTTAAAAAAAAATACTGAAACTCTTTTGTAAAGGCTTCTGGCACACAAAATAAATATTAAAAAAGTAAAATGATAAATTAATTAAAAATACGCAAGAGCGAAATTGACATTTTTCATAAAATGTAGGGGTACGGGGTAAATTTTTGTATATTTAGTAGTGAAGATTCACTCTTATAAAACTCGAAAATGTCATTTTGGACGCGCATACTAAAATACTTTGCAACTGAGTCACCCTCATTTTAACAAAAGATTGATGGAAGGATGAATTCGGAAATGAACTTTGCGACTAACTCTTAGACATTTTAAACTCATGATAAACTAATGATAGTGTGTTTATTTCACAACTCAGTGGAGAATTTGAATGTTAAGTTTTGGACATTAAGTTTCCCTCTTGGACAATAAGTTTGCTATGAATATGACATATTTTAATAAACCTTATATTTCAAACCATTTATACAAAATATGCATATTGTTAAAGTAGTGAGGTGTTTGAGGGGCCTACTAAAAAAACATATGGAACGACTCCAACAGGTTAGACTTCTAGGGCTTTTGGGCAGCAGCAGGGGACACATACCTTAAGAAAGACAATGTCGAGGACACATGTACTCGGGAAGATAATGCTTCTCCATCAAATAAAATGGCACCAACATGCATGCTGAACCACTATACCATGTCTCAATCTTTCTTGGTTGTCATGTATTTTACCTTTAATAAAACTACAAAAATCATTTCATAATTAAAGAAGTCAAACACAGGGGACATAACAAATAAAATCAAACAAACTATACATATCAGGAAACTCTGGAAGTTGACTTCTATAATCTGGAAATTAACTTACGTAATTCGGAAGTTAACTTCCATACTAGACAAAACCAAAAAAACACATAATTAGTTATATTTTGGGTGCGTCATGAGTTTAAGTTCTGAATTTTAAGATCATTATTGATTATTTAATAGAGTGGGTGAGCACAAGTAAAGGTGCAAAGAGTAATGAAGGGGATCCTTGGGGGCTATAAATTTCATAGTTGAGGACAAAATATCAAAATCACATCAAAATCACTTGTTTTCAGTTAGTATTTTCTAGGCCTAATGCATTATTTGGTCCTTTAATTTCATTTCAGGTTTCAATTTAGTTTCTTAACCAATAAACGTTACATATTGGTCCTTTAACAATAGTTCTGTTAGCCAACTTAATTCTTTATGTTAAATGCTAGGGAAAAAACGTTAACTTTGGCATATGTGGTAATCTAGGTGGTCCTTTAACTTTTGAATATTTTAAATTTAGTTGTTTTTGCGTTGAAACCTTTTGCATGTGTTGAAACCTTCATTGTCATTTCATTGTATTTGGCAAAGTTGAAAGACGCAGAGAAACCCTACATCTGAGAACACAAAGTTTCCTAGAATTCGAATAAGATACAAAGACGATCGCGGTTCAAGAGCTACAAATACTAACATCCATTACTCATCTCTATTATTGAAGAGAAGAAAAAATTGAAGAAAGAACTTCAAGTACTAACATCCATTACTCATCTCTATTATTGAAGAGAAGAGAAAATTGAAGATTCAGTGGCTTCAGTTTTGAAATAAGCTAAAGAGCTTCAAGATTCCGACGCCGATCACATCTCTAAATCATTAAGTGATGAACATCCACTTCGCCAATGAGCACTTGCTCTTGACTCCAAAATCCTTTTACTTCCCTCCTCTTTCAATTCTACTCTTGTTGTTAATTTTGAATTTCTTCAATTTTATACGAACTTTAGTTGATTGATCCGTTTTGTTTTGTTGTAGTTAGATGAAGATTCACAGAGAGCGGATGAAGAAGACAATGCAATTTAGGTTTTTTTGTCGCACAATTAATTTTTAGATTCTACAAGTTTGTTGAACCTAGACCTTTAAATTTTAGAGGGTGGTAAACTCTGACTCAATAAATTTACTTTCCTTTTGTTACATGTGTTTAGTTTGAGGTGTATGGTTTAGTGAATCGGATACCCATTTTGATGTACTTGCAATTTTCTTTTATGGAAGTACTTCCCTAATGAGTTTCCGCATCCTGTTGCATACAAGACTCATCAGGTAGCACTGGAATTAGTAAAAGACTTAACAGTTGCACGATGATTTATAATGCAAAAGCTAATTGTTGGCATGTTGAACATCGTTGACCAGTTTCATCTTAATGTATGTGATGGTGATGCTGCTTCCTTTTCTCAACTTCCTATTCTCTGTCTCCATATCTATTTTGATTTTTAGTGGGAGATTTCTACAACACATGCATGCTTTAACAAAAACATTGATATTACTCTTGGGATGTCTATGATCCATGTACATTTGTCACCATTCCGTGTTTGATAATGTTTGTTTTGAGATGTTTAGATATATTTTGGATCCACTTTTGTAATCATGTTTAGATATATTCTGGATCAACTTTTGTAATTCTCGTGTTTGAATATATTTTGGATTCAGTTTTGTTTATCTATATTTTGAACCACTCCAACAATCTAATATATTCAGAACTATGTTTTGTAACCCTATGTGAACAAGGTTGAATGAATGTTGGACAATTTTATTGTCATTTTACTGGTATACTGCAATTTGATATATTTTGTCAACTTAAACCAACATTATGAAGCATAATGTTGATATACTGGTATATTGCAACTTAAACCGACAATTTTACTGGTATACTACAATTTGATATATTATGTTAACTTAAACCAAGATTAACAATTTGAATTAAACTGATATACTGATATTGAAAAATTATCAAGCATAATGCATAAGTCATTCAGGCCAAAATTTGAACTGTTATACTCATATTACTAAGTCAAAATTGAATGGATAACCCATTTTGTAAAAATAAACCAACAATATAGCAATTTGAATTCAACTGGTGATACATAGTGAATATTGGATTATTAACATAGTGAATCTAAAACATTATCAACTAAAACTGGTACATTATCAATTAAACCTAACATAAGGAAACTAAAACATTATCAACTAAAACAGGTACACAATGAATCTTGGATTGCTAACATAGTGCAAATATAACATCTTGACTATTACAACAGTGAACACAACCAAAAACATAAGCTTCCAAAACTTTTTCCTCTTGCTCAGCAACTTCTAATTCAACGTTAGTGAACCTTAATTGTTTAACATCCATTTTTGCTTCTTCAATTTCTTTTGTTAACATTTCCATCCTACTTTGATGCTTCATCATGAATGACTCCTTTTTATCCCCAGCTTCTTCATAAAACCAGTCAAAGAAGCCACAACCAGCGTGATTATATCCTTATAAAGATTAAGAAAGAAACAGACAATGTCATAAGTAGAAGATTTTACAATAGTTTAACCTAGAATTTTTAAACTTCAACTTACATTAAAATATGGATAACCACAAAAAAGATTTTCCATAGTTGTTGGTTGTTCTTGTCCTTCGAATAACAACAATGTCTCCACAATGACAACAAAGTTTTCAACAAAGATTAGAGCCACTATAAACATGAGAATCACTACTTTAAACACTCTTGTGTTTTGCTGATGATGAAGAACAACGCCCATGACTCTTGATTATGGAACCAAAGTATTCGATTTAGGTTTCATTTTGAAGATTTTTAACATCAATTTCGAATTAGATTTTGTTTAGGGGTAAAAAAATCACAATTTGCACAATGAAGAAGAATGCGTTGAAGAAGCAGGACCGTCTTTGAAGGCGTGCAAGGCGGACTACCGCACAGGGCCTCAAAATTTTCACGGTTTAACTGTAACTAAATAAGGTCTCATAAATTTTTGTCATTATTAAAATGTGGTTAAACAATGCCTCTAATTATTTTGTCACAATTGAACTATGACTAACCTACACAGGGTCTCCAAAAGCTTGATACGACTTTGTGAAGAAGCAATTCCACCTCACTTACCACGTGTGATATATTGGACGCCTTTATAACAATTTAATGGAAGAGACTTATGTGACTCTTTTGAGAAAGTAAAGGATCAACATGCTCATCTGAAAAGAAAAATAATTAAAATAGACTATTTCAAGAGAAAAAAAAAGAAGGAAAGAAAGATATTTAGCCTAAATATTTTTTTTTGGAGTAAGAGTAAAATAATTTCTTTTAATTTGTGATAATTTTATTTGAGTAACGTGGACTTGTATATATATATGAATGTTTTTTAATTTGTAAATTTTAATTTGCTATATGTTAAAGTCTAATTTCTAATGTTTGACCGGTTCTTTTGGTGACCAAATTGTCTCTTTATGAAAGTGTAATTAGTGTATTTTTAATTGAAAAAAGAAAAACAAAGAGAATTGGTTTTATGAGTGCACCGTCACACTCATGTATTACCTTCAAGCTTATCCATTTTATTGGTGAAAGACATACACCAAATAAATTTATTCCAAACAATCCAATTGTGACCCCCCAACTCTCATTTGGATCAAAATCTTTTTTAGGCAGTTTGAAATAATGAAGATTTTAATAATAAAAATATATTATGTTCTTCACGTCATATAAATAGTTGTGTTTTAATTAAACTATTACATGGTCAACAATATAGAACGTTCTCCAATAACATGATGTTATAAGTAGTCAATTAACAACTAAAGTATATAATTAATTAATTAATTACCTTCTTTTATGTCCCCCTTGAGTGGGTGTTAGTAACAAATTTAACAAATGATTGTTCCTTTTGTTGGGTGACGCCATGACAGGTTAGGCCTACCAAGAATGGGAAAAACAAATCTATTTCTTGTAAAGTTCAATCTTTCTTTTTCTTCCCAATCAATCAAACTTTATTTGGTTCAATGGTAACACTTTCGTTTCATAAATAAATTAAATTAAGATGCTTAACAAACAAGAAAACCAGCTGTTTCTTTTGCAAAGAGGCCAAAAATTCTATTGCGACATGCATTCAAATTCTTTTGCTTATGTCGTTTCCTTTATACACATGGCACTTTGGATTAGATCAAATTCAATGACTTCGTGGATTGCATATAAACACTTGATTTATTTTTAGGAAACAATTTTAAACCATGTTAATTGATTCTGAATCCCACAAATTATCTTTCTTTTTGTCTTTAGTTTTACTCAATAAATAATTTTTAATCTCTACATTATATGATTAACGGAGTAAGGAGTGCTATTAACACTTTTTTTATTAAAGGAAGATCTATTTTCTTTCTCCAATTTGGAGTTCCTTAGTGTTTGTTTGGAGTAGAGACCCTTAAAAACCATGTGTTTTGTGGTCAATATGAATTCTACAAGAACAAAAAAACGTGGAAAGATATCTTTATCCATAAAACTCTACATACAAATTGAAAGTTAATTAAACCTCTTATGATTTGTAGTCTATTGGTGAAGTGTGACATTGAAGAATTTTTTAATATTAAACTTTAATCAAACATATATGTTAATTAATTATAGTATAAAAAAAGTATATGGTGGACCACCCGTTCTTTCTTAGGACTGTCTAAGGTTTTAGATTTTAGAGTATCTTATAAAATTTTACGGCTAGTTTACATATATAGTTATGAAAAGTAGGGGTGACAAATGGGCATGCCCGCCCCGTTTAGATATGTTCTGTAAAAGCCCACGAAAAAACGGGACGGGGCGGGTATATTGAAGACTGCGGGTCTAAAACTTTGTCCCGCTCTGCAAAAAAGTGAGGGTGGGGCAGGGAAAATTCGCGGGCATTGAACCTTTTAGGCCTAAAAATAGTAGAATTGTATGAAAAAACGCATGCTCGCAAAAACCCGCAAAAAAAAAAACGGGGCGGGGCGGGGCGGACACATTAAAGAGAGCGGGCCTAAAACCTTACCCCGCCCGGCGAAAAATATGGACAAAACGGGCTTTCCCCGCGGACCGGGCCCATTATTTTTGCGGGCATACATTTTTCATACAATTTTACTATTTTTAGGCTTAAAAGGTTCAATGCCTGCGGGTTTTCCCTGCCCCGCCCTCACTTTTTTGCAGGACGGGGCAAAGTTTTAGATGTGTACATTTGAGACACCCTTACATTCAATAAAGTAGTTTTAGAGCCATGTCAATGTGTTTTTTAGCCTAAGCAATTTGGTCTAAATCAATATGATGAGTGTAGTTTGAATGACAAGTTAGATAGCTTAAGTCAAGATTTTTAAGAAGCTTTATTCGAATCTTACCTTTTGGTAATTCTAATCAATTACATCAATATAAAGTTTGAAATTTGGTTCTTTAGCTTGATTCGAATAAGGGATGTGTGTATTTCAAATCACAACACTCAGTGACTTGAATCACAAGGCCATTGGTTTAAATCACATGATCCAAAAATGTTTTGATAAATAAATGTGTTTCGAATCATGCTTTAGCGTGATTTGAATCATAGATACAAAACATGATTCAAATCAAATGACAAATTCCCCACTTTACTACTTTGATTCAAATCATTATTTCTTTGATTAGAATCATAACCTCGTGATTTGAGTCGAATCATTTTGTCTTTTCTTTACTTTTTTTGCGCCTAACCTCTAGCACCTATTTAAACTCTTTCTAGTGTCTCTTTGGGAGGTTTGATGGTTGGTTACCAAGTTGGTCACTATTTTCTATGTTGAATTTTTTGTTAGAGAATTGATGGAATTTTTTCTTATCAATTGATCCAAGAATATTCATCAAGAAACACAAGTCTCACAATGAGATTCTCCCAAAGTGAGATTTGTTGAAATCCATACCCATACTTTGAGAAAACTTGAAAAAAAAAACTATAGAATTTCTCCATTCACAAATATACTATCTCCTTGATTCAACCTTGTGAAAAAAATTCCTAGAATATTGATGTTGTGAGAGTTTTTAACTGTATTAAGTGAGATTCTTTAGATACCCCTCATCATCTTCAACCTTATACATAGAAATCATTGTTGTGGTGCTCAACTCTAAAGATTGAGTGTGATAGGTAGATCTAAGGTACATTAGAGAAGCTAATATTTTTTTGTAAAGTTTTGTTGTGTATATATATAAAAAGGAATCACTTTATGTCTATGGTATATGGTGGTGATTATCTAGAAAGAGAAGAGTTTTGTCTGTACTCCATGGAAGACTTTGTTGGAATTGAGTAAAGGTTGCCATAGAACAAAGTTGGGAGTTGCCAATGTTTCTTGGGTAGAATAATCGCTCAGACAAAGAACCGGTAGAGTCCAATAAAGGTTGTTGCAAAATGAAATTTTGGAGAAGGATTATTATGTCTAGCAAGATTGTTGGATCAAGATCATTGAAGATCTTGAATATTTGAAGTAGAGTAGTCTGCTTCACCATAAGGGAATATTAATTTAGATATGTGTTGGCTAAAGCATTGGGCTTGTAGTGTTTGGATTGTTGATGATCCGTTGTTCAAAAATACTTATATCATTATCTTTATAAATAATGAAAGACATTATAACTTTCAACGATAAAACCATTGAAGAGTTCGACTAAGCTCTAGAAAGGATGAATGAGTTGAACCACTATACATTAAGTTTACATTTCTCTTTCCCTATCTCCTTTAATTTTTTTGAATTATATCGTATACTTTTAAATCTGTGTATCTTTAGAATCTCATCTAGATTTTGATCTTACTTATAGTTTTTTATCAATATAAATTTAGGTTTGTGATGTATCTAGTTCATTGACTTTTCTACACCTTGATTACAATTTTAATAACTCTAAGTATGGATAAATCAATCATTGTTATATCTCAATTCTGAGCAATGCCTAAAATTGTGTTATAATCTGTAATTGAATTTCATATTAAGGAGAATTATTTTATCTAAGTTTTTTTCAATTTTGATTGAATCATGCACATTAGGTAGACGATGAAACATATAATCCTTAAATCCATCCTCTATATTTTGCTTCCACCTATTACGTCTGCTTTCGTCGACTGAATTATAATTTTACTGGGGTTTAAGGGGATTGATATATTCAAGCCCCCCTTCTAGACCGTTTAATTCCCATATTCTCGCCCAACACGAGTCCATCAAGCATAACAAATAGTAGCATATACAATATAAAATGTTTCTAATGATGAGCTTTCTTGAGAAGACAAAATAACTAAAGTAGTTTGTGTATGTCAGAGACATGAGGAGTCTTTTGGCATGCATAGTGAGGGAAATGATTGCATCTTCTTCGTAACTTGTGATGCTATAAAAGGGATAGTTTCATCCTATTTTTAAACAAGATACCATATTCACCCTTTAGACCAAGCTGTTCGTATTCTCCAAACCTATAGACATTCTCTCTACTCTCCCACGGGTATACACCTTCTCCATTTTCTTCACACTTTTTCTTTCGAAACATGGCAATTATTAGGGACTTAGACGAGAGTGCAAGGTGATAGAACCAACAAATGGTAAAGAGTGGGAATAAATGTAGTTGTTTTGCTTGAAGAACGTTGAGCAAGCTAGTGGACCAATTTACTATAGGCTTTTAGAAATAGGGGTGTTTGGGAGTATGCAAGCACTAGTAGTTCTAATAGTCATAACGTGAATATTGTTATTTAAAAAAAAATCATACTTTTACTCTTGGTTGGTTGTAATAACATAGGGGAAAAGATGAATATTGTTATTAGGGAATAGTTTTTACCTCAGTTGGGAGTTCCAATCGAGTGGAAATTTTTTTTTTCTTTTGTAATATAAATTATTTATATTTCACTTAATTTTAAACATATATTATTTTTTAAATCGAACCTATAATACACATTTTTTTGAAACAGAACAATATATACACTACATATGTACCAAAATACATTGTTTATACCATACTCAAAATAACACACATATATTTTGTACAACACACACACACACACACACACACGCACGCACGCACGCAAGCGCGCACACACACACACACTGGTAGTTAACCAATTAACAAGGCAACAACCATGAGAAATTAGTGCGCTTATAAATAAAAAACTCTAGGAAGCAAGTGGCCCAACGTGAACATCCGTCATTTATATCTTCTTGTGTGAATGGTGTACGGTCCTTAAACACCTATAATTTGAACAAAATTTAAATTAGGATAACGCAATAATAACAACATTAAACATTTAATCTTCACAACAATAACAACATCAATATTTTACTAGCTAACAACAACATTAACTTTGCTTACAATAACAAAACAACAAACTTAGTCATTTTACTTAACAATAAAAAGAAATAAATTATATGCATATGGATAAAGTGATTACCTTATTTCATGAATCAACAATGCCTCCAGAATATTCAACATATGTTTCATAACACAATATCCCCACTCATATCTTTTTTATTGTAGTCTCGTTTACAAATAAATTTATATAGTGATTAATAAACAAAAAAAATCACAAGTAATATATTAGCAAAAATAAAATAATGTCACAAAAAGTACCCTTTACTTTTGGGAAAATAAGTTTAGGATTTCGATTTCTTAAACCACGACACATAAGATTATATTCCTCCACATTACATATTGAAAAAATTAAAAATAAGGAGGTTCTTCTCTCTAGGCGACCTTGGTAGTGATTGCGTGGAAGGCTATAGACAATGCGAAGTTCTTTTCAAATATTTAGATAATTCATCGCTCAAGAAATCGGTGGGGTTAAGGGGTGATTGCCATACACGAAGACTGTGAGCAGATTGGTGAAGTTAGAAGATTCAAGAAGCGTGAATCGAGTAAAGATTATACATAAGAGTTTGGCATTACGTTGTATACAAGTCAAGATCCAGATAGGAGATTTATTTTTCTCAACATTATTGTGGAGAGAGGTCATAGCTGGAGGAATGTTCTGTCGCTTTGTCACTGTATTATGCTATTAGGAGAAATGTCATAGCTACATGAATGTTTTAGGAAGGGATTCCTAAGAAGGCCATTCTACATGCAATCATAACAGAGCCACAACATGCATTGGAGACAAAGAAGGAACAAAGGTGTTAGAGATACGCATTAGTTGTACTTTCCTTTGTATTTGGCAAACAATTTGAAAATTTGTATAGTTAGTTGTATTTTATGAATGACTGATGTATGATATCCGGATGAGTTATGAAAATTTGATATTAGTTATATCTAACTTATCTGTATGGTTTATTGAATGAATAATGTATAAGTTGTCAAATGATATAAAAATTTCTTTCTAAATACTATTGAGGGAGTTCATAATAATGCCTAATGGTTTGTCTGAATTTTAAAATTTGAACCCATCTCATTGCTCTCAAATAAAGAGTCAGGCAATGCATAAAATTTTGTTTAGAGGTGTGTCCGAATTTTGAAATTCCAATCACCCCTATGTTAAACACACACGACCAAAATTTACAGACAATATTGTTCTAGAAGTACGTTTAAAGATTAAAATTCAAACAAATTTTTTTACTTGATGAGGGTGCCTTTCAGAGATGAAGATATTTATTATAGAATTAACGCATCCAAATTTTAATATATAGCCAATGCGAATGACATATTTGAATTTCCATATGATTACTAATCCTTGATAAAAATGAAAGGGAATTTCTTAACATACTCTTATGCCTTCTTAGAGGTCCTTGGCAAAAACTCAAAAATACCCCCAACATTAGGATATGCATATCCGAACTCACCACATTACATATTTAGAGGGGGTGTTCGGATATGCATATCTGAAATAACTTTTTTATCGAGATAAGGGGGTTCGCATGTACCTCTCCGAATCAACCCCCTAATTTAAGTTTAGGAGGTTTTCAGAGTTGCATATCTTCTGAATCGGTTTAAATGTATATTTTGGTAGAACCCCTCATTCTCTTTTTTCCGGAACTTGAGTTTAGAAACTTTGAGCAAACACCCAAATATCTCTTTTCTAAACTTTGAGCAAATTACTAAAGCATCTAAGCAAATTTCTCTGAGACATTCAAGAATCAAAGCTCATTTCAACAACTCTCCTAAGCTCCAAATTTGAGTAAGTTTCTCCGAATCATTGTTATACTTTGCATGTGTATAATAGATTATTTAGAATCATTTAAATTCAGTAGGTTAAAATATAACTTGTAAAATGTGTCTGTTTAGATGTGAAAATGAAGTTTTTGAGTGATTTAGGCATACACAGTAGGCTATGTCTTTTTTCTATTTACCGATGTAATCATTTTACATTCCATAATTTCTGAACAATTTATGTATTATCTTTCGGTATTTTTGAACAATTCATTGTTATGTTCGTATCATTTTCCATTTGCGTGTTTATTAACGTTTTAACCGAATTATATATCAAATCCGTGTTTATTACATAACGACATATATATATATATATATATATATATATATATATATATATATATATATATATATATATATATATATATATATATATATATATATATATATATATATATATATATATATATATTTTATAAAAAATAACACAAACAAATATGTGTTTTTGACAACCATTCTGTAAAATGTTTCGGAAATATATCTCCAAAGTAATTTTTTAAACCACTTTATGATACGTTCGGACATGCATCTACGATAAATTGAAATTTTTAGAGATTTAGTTCAGTTGTAGTGTATTAAAAATTCTCAAAACGGAATGCAATAAACAAGCGCTTCCACACTTTTACCCTTTATTCAACTTTCCATTGATACAAGCTTTATGTCCATTGATACAAGCTTTATTTTTTTTATTTGTAAGCGCAAATAATCTTTTTCATTATAGTTTATTTGTGTCATTGTCAGAATCTAACTCTTCATCTTTAACCGACCTCTTCTTGATGACCAAATAGGCCTCTTCATGAAAGAGCAATTAATGAGCTTTAAATATAATTTTCTTAAAAGAGAATTGGTTTTATTAGTGCACAGTCACACTCATGTAGCAGCTGCAAGCTTATCCATTTTGATTGGTGAAAAACAAAAGACCGTATAACTTAAGTATCCAAACAATCCAACTGTGACCCCAACTTCCTTTTGGATCAAAAACATTTTTTAGGTACTTTGATAATAATGGTGATTTTAATATTATTAAACATTAACATGATGTTATAAATAGTCATTAACAACTGAAATAGTTAATTAATTACCCTCTTTTATGTCTCCTTTGAGTGGGTGTTACTATCTACATGGTTGGTTGGAATGAAAAGATTAACATATGATTGTTCCTTTTGTTGGGTGACGCCATGGCAACTTAGGCCCACCCACCAAGAATGAGGAAAGCAAATATATTTCTTGTAAAGTTCAATATTTTTTTTTCCTTTCTCAATAAATCAAAGTATTTAAGCCTTCATATTATTCATTTATACTGATAAATATTTATTTAGTTCCATCATAAATTTTAAAATAGAAGTGTATTTTCCATTCAAAAGTTGTATCCTTTTATCTGTAGAAAATGTAAAGAGAAAAAAAAAAAAATAGAAGTACTAGAAATACTCTATTTTTAAAATTATTTTTATTTGAATGAAAACACGTGAGTTTCACATTTTAAAAATGGACATTCTTCTTGTTGATTAGGAACCCTTGCTAAAAGTATACAATACATATAGATTAATGTGAGATGTTATTTGATTTATGTTAGAACCATTTATTTATAGATAGTTAGTAGTTTTTTTTTTGTCTAACATTATGAAAAACGATTGGTAATTTTCTTCTTCTAAACGAATATGATGTGAAGATAAATGTTGAAAATTTCTTTAGACACCTCCCTATGGGGTCACCCCCAGCGAAAATCTCAAAATACCCCTGCTTCGGAAATGAACTTCCGAAGCGCTTTTTTTTAAAAAAATTTCCACAATTCGGAAGTGCATCTCCGAAAACACCTCATGGGGGGTGTCTTCGGAGATGAACTTCCGAAAACACCTCATGGGGGTGAATTCGGAAATGAACTTCCGAATTATGCAGAAACTGTGTTTTTTTTTTATGTTTTTTCTTAAACTGTCTCGCATTTTAATTAAACGCAAACGCCAAATAAAAATAAGCAACAGATAAACTGAAAATACTAAGATGATAAATCCAATCCAAAAACACTGTGCGAAAGATACAATCCGAAATCAAAACAAAACAAAACAAAGACACGTTATTCTGCCCGACGAGCGTTACAAAATACACATCAAACAAAACAAAAACACGTTATTCTTCCCGACGAGCGAACTCCTCCGAATGAAGATAATTATACCAATCCTCATCCCACTCAGTCTCAGAACCATCAGCGTTGATCACGCCTGAAGACTGAGCCTGCACGTCTGAGCAATGGACCCCAAGGGGACGAGAAGCAGAACCAGTCAAAACCTTCTTCTTCTCCTTCACCTCCTTCACCTCCTTCTTTGAAGAACCCTTTCTTCCCTTAGCGCCACCCATTCCTGCGTAAAAATGAAGAAAGAAAGGTCCATGAGACCTCCTTTTATAAAAGAAGAAAGGAGACAAAAACGCTTGGGAACAGACAAGTCATTAAAGAACAAAGACGTTGGAAACCAGCGACACGCCGTCAAAGAAGTCAGAACGCATGCACACAAACTTCAAAGAAACAGGCACAATAAACAAAGGCGTTAAAAATAAAGTACTTGCAAATTAAAACGGACACTCCCTACCCTCTCTAGCCGACGCAGGCTTGGTCTCCCTTCCCTGTCTGATACGTGCTGGTTGGTTGTCTGACATGTTCCTGTAAACAATTGAAATCGATTAATATGCGAGACAAAATAAAAAACAAAAAAATTTGAACTTCTGATACATTTCGGAAGTTCATTTCCGAAAACTGGGATGGAGGTGTTTTCGGAAATGAACTTCCGAAACACCCCTGCGATGGAGTTTTCTACAACTTCCATGGCAGACCCCTAAACCAAACTTCAAACCAAATCAAAATGCTTCTAAACAACCTAAATACTACTAACAACCTAACCATATATCATTTATGCAATTAAAACCCTAAATAACATGCATTTGAATAATGAATCTAAAAATTTCAAAACTTACAAAGTGTTAGGATTGAGGGCTTTTGAATGTTGTTTAGCAGTGTGATTGGAGCCTTGATGCAGCCTTGGAATTCTGTTTGCACAAATTTTCGCCTTTGCTTGTTTTTGATTTGAGTTAGGGTAAAGGAATGGGGGAGGGGGAGTGTTTTAATAAATCTGCAGAACGCGCAGTATTTCGGAAGTTCACTTCCGAAATGCTATTTTCGGAAATGAACTTCCGAAATAAGACAATTTTTTCAAAAAAAAAAAGACGCTTTCGGAGATGCATCTCAGAAAACGCCTTTTTCTTGCATTTCGGAAATGAACTTCCGAAGTCAGGGGTAGTTTGGGTTTTTCACCAGAGGTGGACTAGAAGGTTGGGAGGTCTATAGAGAAATTTCCAATAAATAACACCCATCTAAATATAATTTTTGAAAACCCTATTTATTACTCCATAACAAGTATTTTACAAGATTAATAGAACATGAAAAACAACATTCAAAAACAACATATAAAATTAACATCCATAACTGATTTTTCTTCTTGATCATGGTTTTCATTTTTGTTGGTGTTTTCTTTTTTGGTTAGGTTTTTGTTTTAAATTGATAAACTTTTATGATATGATTGTGATGCACTTAGTCTAGTTATTAGGTCAAACACTTCCCCTACTTTTTTTGTTACACTTAGTCTAGTTGTATATGTTTTACTTATGTTCAATTTTGTAACTCTTGAAGCCTAAGTCTCCTTTACAGCCTATAGCTTGAGTCTTGGCCTTTGATTGTGTACCCTTTGTATCTTGATTCTAAGCATGTGATTTTACACCATCACTAGCTTGAGGGCGACCTTGTGATTAAGATGATGGTAGAGCTTTACATGGTGCCTTGTTTTGGTCAATTTGTTTCACCTATTTTACTTAAGCTTGACTCCTTTCTTCCCAATCTTACAATAAAAACTATCAATCTTACTTTGTTCCAAATTTCTTTTCTTTTTTTTGGGCCTTCTTGAAATCTTTTTTGTAGAATTGTGACTGCACATTAGGATATGTAATGTTGTAAGAAATATTCTCAAGGGGTCTTTTGTAAAGGTATTGTTCTTCAACATTTGAATTCATATATTCCTAAAGGTCTTGATATTTGATTTTCCAATCATTAGATTGTTGAGAAAAGAGGTTTTGGGAATTGTATTATCTTTATCTTGTTCCTCTTACTAACGTAGTTGTCATGATGTGACTTTTGGAGGAAACTTCATGTGTGCCTTGAATGAATGATGACTTATCATAACAGATCATTTATTATTTGGGCACCTGTGATCAAGTTAAGTTGGGTGCAGATGATCATATTTTCTAGGTACATAAGATCCTATTTGACTTGAGGTCTAGATGGTCAATCTTGTTGACTTTAGGATAGATGATCATGGCCTCTATCTCAATGCAATTTATCATTGATTTTTTTGTAGAAAATTATGAAATGCTCTACACATGGAAACATCTACATAATACAGTAGTATCAATTGTTCTTAACTATTGTTATAATCAAAACTCTAAAATTAGAGGTTATTGTTATTTAAACTATTTTCGGTTCAAAAACTCTCATTGGTTTAAAAATATTTAGAGTTTGAGGTTTGTAAGCTCCATGTGTTTATAACAGTGTTTTAAAAATCGGACTGGACCGGCCGATCGGACCGGTCGAATTGGGAATCGGCCAGATAACCGGTCTGGTTCAATAGTCGGATCGGATATGCCATCAAACCGGTGGGAACTGGGAAAACCGGCAATTTAATTGTTTTTTTTTTCTTTTTTTTAAACTTTTTTTTTACTTTATTTAAAAAAAAATTTAACTTTTTTTTAATATATTTAGTAGTGTATTACTTAAATAGCATTCTCATATAGTTTTTTTCGTTAGTGACAAATTAAAAACTTTATTGTCTATTTGCTATCTTTGCTAATAAATTTTCTTAAATAGCATAAACATATTGAATTTTATTTGATTTTCTTTTTAGGAGGATCCTATTTTGAATTAAATTTGGTACACATGGGAGTTATATTGTTATAAACTATTCAATTAGATTATGTTGTAATTAGACTTTGTAATTTTGTACTATTTTGTTATGTGTGTTACCTTTGTTTAAAATTTGAATTTAAGTTATGAAATTGTGAATTTATGATATGATATTTTTTAAAAATTTAAGAGCTAGTTATATTTTTTTAGAGACTAAATCATCTGGTTCGACCGATTTTATACCTATATAATGACAGGTCTATTCAACCGAGTTATCCGGTTTAATCCGGTTTGGTCGTGCGGTTCGACCAGTGACCCAGTGGTTCGACCAATAAACCAGTGACTCAGTACCCTCACCGGTTCAATGACCGGTCCGGTTTTTAAAACACTGGTTTATAAGACAAAATTTTAAAAAAGCATTTAGTTAACTAGAGTTGGTCTAGTTGACGCTTAGTTTAAATTTTTTGGAAACGGTCTATCGGAGTCTATTATTTTTTATAAGGTGAAGGTTAACATGGTGAACCAACTTTATTGGTCTATCATGGTGAACTAAAAACTACTTACTATTACAAATTAAGCAAGTTTTTCAATTTAAATAAAAGATCAATATACTACTTTAATTACTTTGCAATTTCTACATAAACACCTAAAAAAAATACAATTATTTATTGATCCAAATAAATATATTATTTAATAATTATAAAAATATTTATTTAATAAAAAATTATAAATTATTAATAACATATGGAAACTAAAAACTAAGAGCTTGTCTGATTTCTATTTCCTTACAACTTAAAAATTATAGAATTTATTTTGTTTATATCATTTTAGGAACTATTTCTCAAAACTATTTGATTAAATTAATTTTAAAACCGAAAAAATTAAAACTTCTAAAGGTATTTTGCTTTTCATTTTTTTATATCTGATCTATGGCTAGTCACAAAAACACGGAAAACAATCAATTTTCATTGATGAAATTACCCTGGAAATAATTGATTTCGTTTTCTCATTTATTTTGCAAAAACGTTCTTCTCATTTATTTTACAAAAGTGTTTCATATATAATTAACTTATGATAGATCATAACAATTTGTTTTAATGTTTTTCTTCTATATAATATATGTAAAATTAAGTTGTATAAGATAGTAATAATATTAAGTAAATGGCAATAATATTGGTTAAAACTTGATTTAATTCTCAAATATTTTTCAGTTATAACTAGGGGTGGAAATAGGCTAGGCTAGACTAGGCTTTAGAAGGCCCGAGTCTGGCCTACGATAAACTTAGAAGGCCTAAGCCTGGCCTAAGGCCTATCATAGGCTCGGTTTTTTGGCCTGGCCTGGCCTTTTTAAAAGCCTGGCCTGGCCTGAAAGCCTATATAAAAAGCCTGTATCTCATTAAAGTTTTCAATTAATCTATATAATTTAAGAAGTCTTGTAGGTCGACCTATATAAGTGGACCTATTTAGCATTTGTTATATATATATATATATATATATATATATATATATATATATATATATATATATATATATATATATATATATATATATATATATGGTAGTCTATTTAGCTTTTTTTCTAATATATGAATACATAGACCAACTTATTTAACATATCTTTAATATATATGAAAATATAGGCCGGCCTATAAGGCTTCATAGGCTTTTTTAGTAGCCTATGTCTGGCCTATTTAATGAAATAGGCTTTTAAAAAAGCCTAAGCCTGACCTATTTATTAAATAGGCCTGGCCTGGCCTAGGCCTATGTAGGCTGGGCCGTAGGCCCCTGTAGGCCGGCCTGGCCTATTCCCACCCTTAGTTATAACAATATAATATTGTATATTATTTTTATAATGATTACTCTAATTTTAAAGTGAGAAAAATAATTAAGAATGTGCAGTGTTGAATTTATATATATATATATATATATATATATATATATATATATATATATATATATATATATATATATATATATATATATATATATATATATATATATATATATATATATATATATATATATATATATATATATATATATATATATATATATATATATATATATATATATATATATATAATTTGTAATTTATTATGAATATTAAGTCACATCATGACAACTACGTTAGTAAGAGGAACAAGATAAAGATAATACAATTCCCAAAACCTCTTTTCTCAACAATCTAATGATTGGAAAATCAAATATCAAGACCTTTAGGAATATATGAATTCAAATGTTGAAGAACAATACCTTTACAAAAGACCCCTTGAGAATATTTCTTACAACATTACATATCCTAATGTGCAGTCACAATTCTACAAAAAAGATTTCAAGAAGGCCCAAAAAAAAGAAAAGGAATTTGGAACAAAGTGAGATTGATAGTTTTTATTGTAAGATTGGGAAGAAAAGAGTCAAGCTTAAGTAAAATAGGTGAAACAAATTGACCAAAACAAGGCACCATGTAAAGCTCTACCATCATCTTAATCACAAGGTCGCCCTCAAGCTAGTGATGGTGTAAAATCACATGCTTAGAAGCAAGATACAAAGGGTACACAATCAAAGGCCAAGACTCAAGCTATAGGCTGTAAAGGAGACTTAGGCTTCAAGAGTTACAAAATTGAACATAAGTAAAACATATACAACTAGACTAAGTGTAACAAAAAAAGTAGGGGAAGTGTTTTACCTAATAACTAGACTAAGTGCATCACAATCATATCATAAAAGTTTATCAATTTAAAACAAAAACCTAACCAAAAAAGAAAACACCAACAAAAATGAAAACCATGATCAAGAAGAAAAATCAGTTATGGATGTTAATTTTATATGTTGTTTTTGAATGTTGTTTTTCATGTTCTATTAATCTTGTAAAATACTTGTTATGGAGTAATAAATAGGGTTTTCAAAAATTATATTTAGATGGGTGTTATTTATTGGAAATTTCTCTATAGACCTCCCAACCTTCTAGTCCACCTCTGGTGAAAAACCCAAACTACCCCTGACTTCGGAAGTTCATTTCCGAAATGCAAGAAAAAGGCGTTTTCGGAGATGCATCTCCGAAAGCGTCTTTTTTTTTTTTGAAAAAATTGTCTTATTTCGGAAGTTCATTTCCGAAAACAGCATTTCGGAAGTGAACTTCCGAAATACTGCGCGTTCTGCAGATTTATTAAAACACTCCCCCTCCCCCATTCCTTTACCCTAACTCAAATAAAAAACAAGCAAAGGCGAAAATTTGTGCAAACAGAATTCCAAGGCTGCATCAAGGCTCCAATCACACTGCTAAACAACATTCAAAAGCCCTCAATCCTAACACTTTGTAAGTTTTGAAATTTTTAGATTCATTATTCAAATGCATGTTATTTAGGGTTTTAATTGCATAAATGATATATGGTTAGGTTGTTAGTAGTATTTAGGTTGTTTAGAAGCATTTTGATTTGGTTTGAAGTTTGGTTTAGGGGTCTGCCATGGAAGTTGCAGAAAACTCCATCGCAGGGGTGTTTCGGAAGTTCATTTCCGAAAACACCTCCATCCCAGTTTTCGGAAATGAACTTCCGAAATGTATCAGAAGTTCAAATTTTTTTGTTTTTTATTTTGTCTCGCATATTAATCGATTTCAATTGTTTAGAGGAACATGTCAGACAACCAACCAGCACGCATCAGACAGGGAAGGGAGACCAAGCCTGCGTCGGCTAGAGAGGGTAGGGAGTGTCCGTTTTAATTTGCAAGTACTTTATTTTTAACGTCTTTGTTTATTGTGCCTGTTTCTTTGAAGTTTGTGTGCATGCGTTCTGACTTCTTTGACGGCGTGTCGCTGGTTTCCAACGTCTTTGTTCTTTAATGACTTGTCTGTTTCCCAAGCGTTTTTGTCCCCTTTCTTCTTTTATAAAAGGAGGTCTCATGGACCTTTCTTTCTTCATTTTTACGCAGGAATGGGTGGCGCTAAGGGAAGAAAGGGTTCTTCAAAGAAGGAGGTGAAGGAGGTGAAGGAGGTGAAGGAGAAGAAGAAGGTTTTGACTGGTTCTGCTTCTCGTCCCCTTGGGGTCCATTGCTCGGACGTGCAGGCTCAGTCTTCAGGCGTGATCAACGCTGATGGTTCTGAGACTGAGTGGGATGAGGATTGGTATAATTATCTTCATTCGGAGGAGTTCGCTCGTCGGGAAGAATAACGTGTTTTTGTTTTGTTTGATGTGTATTTTGTAACGCTCGTCGGGCAGAATAACGTGTCTTTGTTTTGTTTTGTTTTGATTTCGGATTGTATCTTTCGCACAGTGTTTTTGGATTGGATTTATCATCTTAGTATTTTCAGTTTATCTGTTGCTTATTTTTATTTGGCGTTTGCGTTTAATTAAAATGCGAGACAGTTTAAGAAAAAACAATAAAAAAAAACACAGTTTCTGCATAATTCGGAAGTTCATTTCCGAATTCACCCCCATGAGGTGTTTTCGGAAGTTCATCTCCGAAGACACCCCCCATGAGGTGTTTTCGGAGATGCACTTCCGAATTGTGGAATTTTTTTTTAAAAAAAAGCGCTTCGGAAGTTCATTTCCGAAGCAGGGGTATTTTGGGATTTTCGTAGGGGGTGACCCCCATAGGGAGGTGGCTAAAGAAATTTTCTATTTATTACTTGTTCTGAGTTAATACATCGGGTATTCTGCCTTAGTGATTTAAAAGACCAAATTTAATGCATCTATATAAATTTAAAATTAACTTTAAGGGACAAAAGATGAGACCACAAAGTCATTTTAAAGGACTAAATGATTTAAATGTAATTATTTAGGGATCATAATGATATGTGATGTCAAGCCACAATTAACCAAGTAGTCTACCATTGACTCGATTGATAATCAAAGTGATACGAATTTTATTTGAGCCATTAAATTTTCATTTTTTTTTCCAGAAACATGTTTTTATAGGTGTTTTATTTTAATCAAATTATCTTGAGTTTGCATGATTCATATATAGAGAGTTGGAGAGATTGAGAAACCCTTTGGTAAAAAAATATGGTTTGTTCTTGGAAGCTTGAGAGACTATTTTTTTTTGTAATTCATTTGTAATCTCTTTTAACAAATTTTGGAAGTATAGTGAATTAGATAACTCCTCTCTCCTTCATAGTAGATCATTTTGCTCAAAATAGGTAAGCAAGTCTTTGTGTATTTGTCTTTTATCTTCATCTTTCTTGTTGTGGATTTACTCACAGTGTTTGGTAGTTTAATTTTTTTTCTCGGGGACATTTATTTTGGTTGTCATTGTTCTTTGTCCCAGACATTGTTATTCTTGGCATGATTAATATTGGTTTTAGATTTTTCCAAATAAAAGGTCTAAGTGTGGTTGAACGTTTCAGTTTTCCCACAAGCGACACATACTGTGGGATAGAAGGGTTAAGTTTACAAGTGAGCATTACGGGTACAAAATGCGATATCAATAAATTTTCCAAAGACAATGATTTTATGTTTTGAAAGTGAAGATGTTAGCAGTCTTAACCCAACTAAAGTATGATGAAGCATTGAAAGGTGTGTGCATCATGGATAAAGTTCTATGGGAAGTTTCCAGGAACAAGATTGTGGCTTTGATATGGTCAAATCTTGAATCATTGTATATGACTAAGTCTTTTGCTCATAGGTTGTGTATGAAACAACAATTCTACTCATTTAGATTGGTAGAGAACAAATATTTAGTGGAGTAGTTGACATAATTTCACAAGATATTTAATGACATGAAGAATATTTAGGTGAATATTGATGATAAAGATAAGGCTCCACTCTTGTTAAGCTCATTACCCAAATCCTTTGAGCATTTCAAGGATGTTCATATTTATGATAAGGAATATACTATTACTTTGGAAGAAGTCCAAATGACTATGAGATCCAAAAAGCTTTCAATGATGAAATATTTGAAGGTTAATTATAGTTGTGAAAGCTTGATCTTCAAGAAGAGGAAGTAAGAATAAAAAGAAGTAAAAATCCAAGGGTTTTGATAAGTCAAGGTTAAAAGGATTTATTTGTTTGAAAGTCGACACTTCAAGAAGGATTATGCCGAGAGGGGGTAAAGATGATTTTGTTTAGATTGTAATTGCCTTGGATGAGAATAGTTAAGAAAGTACTAATGCACTAGTGGTGTTGAGTTTGGAGATTGGAAAGAGTTGTATCATGGATTCATGACACTCTTTTTACATGTACCCAAGGAAATAATAATTTGAGACTTTGAACCTGGAAGATGGTGGAGTCATTCGACTCGATAACCATTAGGCTTTCAATATTTATGTTGTTCAGACTTAAAATGTTCGATAATTGTGAGTACCTTCTATGCAATTTGAGGCATTTTCCATAGCTCAAGAGAAATTTATTGTCCATAAACATGTATGATGAACTAGGTTTTAGCACTATAGTTGAAAATAGGATATTGAAATCTTCCTAAGATGGATTATTCGTGACTAAAGGGTCTAAAATATGTGGATTATATATTATAGATGGTTTTACTGTTATTAGTCGTGCATCATCAGACCGTGAATATTTTCATTAGAAAAAATGTTATGGGATTTGATATCAGGGAATGTTAGATGCATGGAGGTTTGTTTGGAGCCCTTTAATGAGTTTTCTGGATAAAAGGGATAAAGGCGCATTTGAACACTCCTAGCATAATGCTAAGAAATGAGTTACCGAATAAATTTGGTGAAAAAGCTGCTTACCTAATTGGAAAATGTCCACTCACATGGATAAATTTCCAGACATCTATTAAGGTTTAGAGTAGGAAACCGGTAGACTGCTCTGATATGAAGGTCTTTAAAGCTTTTTTGTTTGCACAAATCATAGTTAATGGAATACCATTGAGTGATTTTAGTATTAGAGTAATGTGTACTTGAGACTAATGTCTCATCCAACTTTAACTATGTGGTTCAAGAGTTCTCGAGTACCCAAAGCCTTTTCTTCGTTTAACTTAAGAGAGGATAATTGTTATAGGATCCCTATAAATATGATGTGGCTATCTCCTGTCATATGACTACTCTAATCAGATTTTTTTTCTAAGGCAGATTTATCTTAAGTTCTACGATATTTGAACTGTTTTTTTTATTACTACTCTAAGAGATTGACGTCAACAACCACATATCATCGAGGTTACGTCAAGAATCTTGGATTATTTGATCCGACGACCCTTAAAACTCGTCTTCTCTTTACGCACATTTCGTGATCCTTAAACCCTCTTGTTCATTAGGGGTGCAAATGTTTTAGAGAATCTCATGAAATCTCTCAAATGGATCTGACTATTTCGACCTAAGATTCTCAAGTAGATATCTTATTGTGTTGGATTGAAGCAGATTAGACTTTGTCTCATATCGAGACAAATATATCAAAATCACTTTTCTCTTTAGTTGCTACAAACTTTCCTGATTATTTTTTAATTTTAAATTAGTCGTCTTTTGGGTATCCAAATTGATCTTATGGAGTTCTAGAGTTCTTGAGTACCCAAAGCCTTTTCTTCCTTTAACTTAAGAGAGAACAATTGTTATAAGATCCCTATAAATACAACATGGCTATCTCCTGTCATATGACTACTCTAATCAGATTTTTTTCCAAGGCAGATTTATCTTAAGTTCTGCAATATTTGAACTGTTTTTTATACTACTCTAAGAGATTGACGTCAACAACCATATATCATCGAGGTTACGTCAAGAATCTTGAATTATTTGATTCGACGACCCTTAAAACTCGTCTTCCCTTTACACATATTTCGTGATCCTTAAACCCTCTTGTTCATTAGAGGCGCAAATGTTTTAGAGAATCTCATGAAATCACTCAGATGGATCTGACAATTTCGATCTAAAATTCTCAAGTAGAGATCTTATTGTGTTGGATTAAAGTGGATTAAACTTTGTCTCATATGATAAATATATTAAAATCACTTTTCTCTTTAGTTGCTACAAACTTTTTTTATTATTTTTTAATTTTAAATTAGTCGTCTTTTGGATATCCAAGTTGGTCTTATTTCATAATCGACTTTCTATAAACTTGGTGCAAGAAGAAAGTATGTATTTCCTTTTCACACAAATGAATGCTAATTAAAATGCTTAGATACTTAACAAACAAGAAAACCAGCTGTTTCTTTTGCAAATAGGCCAAGAATTCCATTGCGATGTGCATCCAAATTCTTTCACTTATGTCGTTTCCTTTATACACATGGCACAATAGTAGTGGTTTGTATTTGGCACTATGGATTAGATCAAATTCAATGACTTCGTGGATTGCATATAAACACTTGAATTAGTTTTAGGAAACAATTTTAATCCATGTTAACGGATTCTGAAGCCCACAAATTATCTTCCTTTTTGTGTTTAGTTATAGTCAATGGCATCAGCAATTTTAAAGCTCTACATTATATCATTAGTTTAAGACTTTCTTTAAAATTGAAAGTTAATGTGACCTCTTATGCTTTGTGGTCTATAGTTAATAGCAATATAAGAGAACTTTGTATATTAATTTTTTATTATAAACTTTACATATTAATTATAGAAATAGTTTTTTACTTGTCCTTTTTGCACAAAAATGTTGTTCGTATTTAATTATTCATTTTCATAATTTAGTGCATTGTTTTATCAACAGTATTTAATGGGCCTTTGGCCCTCTTTGCAATATAAATAAGAAACAAATATATTTAATCATCAATTTTAAAGGAGATAGATAAATAAAACGTGATAATAGGTTCCGATTGGTTAAAAAACTTATTTGTTGCTTATAAAATATAAACACTTATATATAAGCTTACATAAATTATTTCTATAGGAAAAGATAATATAAAATTGAATTATATTTTATATGTTATAAGCTATTTTAAATAACTTGTACAAAATAAGCTAAGTAAAATCTATGAAAAATGACATAAGGTGTTTTCATAGGTGATGTGTTGGGGATTTTTATGATTCACATAGATATTTGACTTGAGATTTAATTGAGAATTATGTTAAAGGTCGGGACATGTTCCAACTTTGATCACGCGACGAGGTTACCAGTAAACACTTTGACACTCAATGATGGTCATAAACAAGATGCTTTAGATTTAGAATAATACGTATATGAATATAGAGATTTCACTAAGCTTTTATACTAGAATTATAGGTTTCAAGTCCCTAGAGCCTTCACTTAGAGACACTTGTCTCAGAGGACAGATGTCCCTAGATCACAAATTTCTTGAATTCTACAATCAAGCTAGGATTGCAAGACAGTTGATATCTCTATGGGCCATCTTCCTAATTGGGTCTTCCATGATTAAGCATCGGTCCAATCCAAAATTGTAGTTGCCAAAACCTAAGTCAGCGAAGACAGGTGTTGGCTTATCTGGTTGGCTTGTTCTTCTACACACTTTTCGAAATTTACATTCTTTAAAATTTAATTTATATGCGCATAATTTACTTTGAAGTCATCCTTAAATCCTAGTCCTTATGGGGGTTGACCTAGGAACTCATGTGTCATCTTTGCTACATGGAACCGTAATTGCCAATATGGTATGATGTTTTGTATGATGTATTCTTGGATGATGAGGCACCAGGCATCAGTGAGTAGACGATCTCGTGGATCCCTTGAAATTGGGATTTCCTATCTCTTTTCCTTCTGATTCAATATGGTGTGTATAAATAAAGGTAAATTATTTGTAAGTCTTCTTTTCACTTTCTCCTGTGCTTCATCCTCTTTCATTTTCAAAACAAATTGTAATGGTTTTTTTAGTTCTTTGGGGATACCCTCATCATCAAAAAACCTTTTTTCTCCTTTGATTATATTAAAAATATTCTTCACTTGTATGTTTTTCTTACACTAATTTATTACTTGCCTATATTTTCTTTTTAATTCATATTTGTTATAGCTTGTTGTGGTAACCACTTCTCTCGTGGTATTTATTTTATTTTAGGATATTTATTTTCATGAGTTATTTTACTCCACGTTTCCTCCCATTTAGAATTGGTTGATAGAAGGGGAGTTAGAGTAGCAACCTGTGAAATGTCATTTAAGGGATAAATAATATTGGAAAATCATAGTGTTCAACCCTTTCACGTTAAGTGAAAGTGTGGGCAAGTTGGGTTCCCTCCCTCACATTCACTATTTTTATTTTTATGAACAAATGAAATGGGTACAACAATAAAATATGCTCATTCAGAACTGTCGATGGACTAGAGTACGTTTAAAAATACTTGTGGATAAATAATACTTATTTTTACACGCCTTCCATATACTTTGACCTGGAAGAGTCACAATCTTATGAAATGACCACACACATAGTTGGATCTCCTATGGATAAGATTGCCAAAGATTCATCTCCTTTTAGTAGAAATTTTTTCTGAATAAATCCATAATTGTTTCTAGTATATGACACAGTCTTTTGGGAAATGGGCGTTTGTCTTCCATTTTTGGGGTTTCAGATATATATCATAAGTTTAGAGTAGTGTCATCAAAGTTACAACCTAATTTTTGGGCGTTCATCTGAGCCTTTTAGATTGTGTGTCGCTATTTGGACACTTAAGAGTCGATATGGGCCTTCTTCTTCTTATCTTTTTTATTATATAGGAGTTTACCCCCATTACCTCAGGGGTTAAATTCATTCAAATAACCCCTACTAAATTTAAAGTTTTACCAACATATTTTAAGAAATTAGGGAAGACCTGCTGTCCAAGCTGACTAGTTCGAAGAAAGAAGGGTTCTTACACACTATAATAGAAGAAACGTTCGTCACCCCTAACATAGAGGCGGGGTAGGAAAATGCTATCGTCTTGTGGTAACTCACCTGACTCCAAGCGAGCAGAAAATACATTCTTCTATTAGGGAAGTTGTACAAAATGGGAAGATCCACTCCTATGTTATGGTGTATAGGGGAATACAAAATCGTCTTGGTTTTAGATGAAGTTCATCAAAGGACATGTGGCAGCCATATTGGTGGGAGAGCCTTGGCCCATAAGTTGTTAAGAGTGTGCTACTACTAGCCTTAATTAATGAGATAATACTTGGCTTTAATCAAGAGGCGTGACAATTTATAGAGACATACACCATCTAAACTCATTCACTTTGTAACAATATCTTGGCCATTTTATTAGCGGGGAGTTGAAATTCTGGGACCCTTTCCTATGGCTCTAGAGCTGTTAATATGGGCTACCCGGCCCTAAATGGGTCGGCCCTGGGCTTTTTAGGGCTGGGCCAAAAAGGCACTGTATAATATGGACTCGAGATTTACTACCCGAACCCGGTCCTATATGGGCTTCGGGCTACCCGACCCTAAATGGGTTTTTTTATTTAAAAAAATTAAAATAAAAAACTCCATAATATTTATTATAAATAAAATTAAAAATTATGTTATTTTAAACCTAATACATTTTTAAGTACTATATTATCTCTTATAAATATTATAATGTGTTTCTAAATACAATATATGTCTAAATTGTATAAAATAATACTTGAATATTTATTATAAGAGAAAAATTAATATAATATGATGAAAAAATGTTGATTATATTAATGTATAATATTTAAAAGAGAAAGATTGAATAAAATAGAGATAAAATTTAGTGAAGTGAGAAAAATCAATATGCTATTTTGGAGTAAGATAATATAAATATTAATATATTTTTTAAAAATTTATAATTATGCGGGCCTAATGGGCTACCCACGGGCCATATGGGCTAGCCCTAATGGGTAGCGGGCTTTTTAGGGCTGGGCTGAAAAGGCCCTGAAAAATATGGGCTCTAATTTTAAGGCCCAAGCCCTATGATTTTCCGGGCCTGATGGGTCGGCCCATATGAGCTAGCCCATTTTGACGGGTCTATATAGCTCCATGCCAATTGCCAAGTAAAGTTCCTAATCATGGGAGTAGAATACTTCACAAAATGGATA
Organism: Vicia villosa; assembly: GCF_029867415.1. Taxonomy (NCBI): domain Eukaryota; kingdom Viridiplantae; phylum Streptophyta; class Magnoliopsida; order Fabales; family Fabaceae; genus Vicia; species Vicia villosa. The sequence continues at coordinate 86,923,905 of NC_081180.1, read as the reverse complement.
GAAGCACTTGTGTATAAGATTACAGCACAAAGAGTTTGTCGTTTATATTGGCAGAAGAATATGTGCAGATTCAGTTTATCAGAAATTATCATCTCAGACAATGGAACTCAGTTCTCCAGTACCACCGTGATCGATTTTTGCAAGGATATGAGAGTACAAACAAAGTTTATATAAGTCGTTCACCCACATGAGAACGAACAAGAAGAATCAACTAATAAAGTGATATTGAAGGAAATTAAGAAAAAGTTGGATGATTCCAAAGGGTTGTGGGCCGAGAATCTACTTGAATTTCTATGATCATATCACACTACTTCTCACTCCACCACCGTGGAAAACCCCCTTTATGCTTGTGTATGGGGGCGGACATTGTGATGGCCATCAAAATCGACATGCCATCATGGGGTCGCTACAACTTCAACGAGGAAGAAAAGGAAGCAGGGTTAAGACGAGTCGTTGACCTAATTGATGAATTAAGAGATGTAGCCCACATTCGAGATTTTGCCACTAAACAAAGAATATATAGAAGGTATAACTTCAAGGTAGTTAGAAGAGATATGCAAGAAGGTGATTTAGTGTTACGACAAATTGTACTACTCTCCCAACAGGGAAAGTTACAACCTAATTTGGGGGCATGTATCGTATATATCATAAGTTGCCTAATGGAGCCTACAAGCTCGAAGAATTGGATGGACGACTAATTCCTGGAACACGGAACTTAGTAAATATGAGACATTATTATAGTTGATTGGTGGGAGAGAAAATCTCCCGTTTATAAAAACTCTTGTAAAAGACTTTGACATTTGCAACATGTTATTATGGCTGGCTATCAAATTGCATTTCTAGACTTTCATAGGAAGATTAAATTGTCGGAATTCCATAGGAAGATCTTTTCCTCCGTACAAGGTAATTAATCTACTGGACTTCTACAGGGTAATTAAACTGATGGACTTCCACGTGAAGATTCTTGTCGCCCTATGGGGTAATTAAATTATTGGACTTCCACAGGAAGATTTTATTCGTCCTATGGGGTAATTAAAATGTTGGATTTCCATAGAAAAATCCTTACCGTCTTACGGAGTAATTAAATTACTAGACTTCCACACAAAGATCCTTGTCTTCCTATGGGATAATTAAATATATGGACTTCCACGAGAAGATCCTTGTCGCTGTACAAGTTAATTAAACGGTCAGACTTCCACAAGAAGATCCTTGTTGCCATATGTGATCGTTAAACTGCTGGACTTGCATAGGAAGATCATTTCTGCCTTACGGGGTAATTAAATTTTTGGATTCCCACACGAAAAATCCTAGCCAACTATAAGAAACAACATTTGGAGAATATTTTCAAACCTCAAGGAAGACTCAACTAAGTCTCACCTGAGGGACTAAACTAAGTCTCGTCAAGAAGACTTAGCTATGTCTCGGCTAAAGGACACAATTAAGTCTCACCTGAGAAAATCAACTAAGTCTCGTCAGAACTACTAAACTAAGTCTCGCTTAAGGGACTCGAATAAGTCTCGCTTAAGGGAATCGATTCAGTATTTCCTGAGGGACTTAACTAAGTCTTGTTAGGAAGACTCAATTAAGTCTCACCCGAGGGACTCAAGTAACTCTCATTAGGAATAATTAACTAAATCTCTTTCAAGGGACTCGATTAAGTCTCATAAAAGGTACTCAACTAAGTCTCACCTAAGGAACTCTATTAAGATTCATCAGGAAAACTCAATCGAGTCTTCTTCGAGAGTTTCAGCTAACCCTTATCTAGAAGAATCAATAGAAACTTGAAAATTGAAGGCAGAAATAATGCTTCAACTAGAACCCCGCCCTTTTATTGATTCGAGCTCCCCTCCTTTTGGATATGGTTCCCCTTTTTAGGATATGTATCCCCAACCTCCAATGGCATGTCCATAATGCGCGATCGTGCGTAAAGTGTATATTGGATCAATAATTATTATAGGAAGCCGTGTGACTTAACTACTCTTCCTAGATTTCAAGAAACCAACCACCCATTCCCATAATGGTTGCTGCATTCTAGGAAGACTCGGTTTCAAGCCCCTGGAACTATAAATACACCACTATCATGATAATCAATGACATCTAACAATGGAGAGAAAATACACAAATACAATAGTTTTTCACCTCGTGTGAGCTAGCTTTTAATACTAGTACAAATCTAAAAGCATCTGACAACCCTTATCTACCAGAGGTTGTTGCACATTTGTACTTTTAGTAAGTACAAACGTCATTTACGCTGATATTTTCATGGATCTAGGACTACACAAAAGGAGACTATCATATTACAAAGGTATATATCTTCAAGCATTCAATGATTCAGTAACTCATCCTTGGGGTACTATGAAGTTGCATTGTCTCTGCCTCCTGAGTTTATGTTTTGATTACTTATCTTTTAGATTTTGGTTTCTTTTATATCGTTATTAAGTCTCCTCACCGGTTGTGCATCTTAGGGTTTATTTTTAAACCCATTTTTTACGCATGCATAAATTAAAGTGTTTGGTTATAGTTTAACAAATATGCTTCTAGTCAATTTGTTGAGTTTTGGATCATGAACTTATTTTATAATGGTTCAAGTCATGACAATATTAGAATCTCAAAAACACTTTACATGTTTCAAAAATTGAGATTCTAGAAGTGTGATTCTAATCGCACTATTACATGACTCGAATCGGGATTATAAAAGGTCCATGGACTACTTTCATGTTGCCATGATTCAGATCACATCATCCATAGTTCGAACCACAACTGCTTGATTCGAATCACAGACTTCCTGATTTCAATTAGACAGAACTGCAATTTCCATGGTTTTTCTTTTGAAACTATCATTCGAATCACATGTTGTCTTGATTCGACTCACAAAATGGTTGACTCAAATCAAAAAAATGGGTTCTCATATATACTTAGCTCTTGATTCAAATAAATTTATCTTTTTACTCGAATCATACCAATTTCTTATGCATCAAATCAGACTCCTTTTCACTCATTTTTGTGTTAGATCTCCAAAACATATAAAAGACTTTTCACTCAAAACCTTTCAAAATTTTGGAAAACATACACTTCCACTGTTGATTTGAAATTTCATAACACACTTGTTCTCTAATATATTTTAAGTGTCTTGCAAACAATTCCTTCCATCCTCTACCTCATTATTTTTCCATTTTTCATGTGGATCTAAATATCATCTTGTGAAATGTGTGATTTTTTAAGAGAGTATTTTATTGTGTTTAATGTTTCTTTGAAGATTTCTTGAGATTTCATAGGTTTGCAATGTGTGTGTGGTTGTGGCTGGTATTTACAAGTCTAATGGAAAAGATGAAACTTCTTCTCTCAATAATTACTTTGGTAGTGTTATGCGGAAGTCTATGGACAAAGTGGGAGTTCTTCTCAATCTTTGGACAAACCAATGCTCAAGAAACTGGTAGGATCGAGAAAATAGCGCTGTAAAACACATAATTTGGAACAAAACAAAGGTTTTTTGTGTATATACTGACCAATAATCATAATTGATTTCATATGCACTTTGCTTCCTCTACACAAACCATTTTTAAATTCTAATAAGTTTTCCAAACTAAATTAATTTTCAAAATGGTCAAATTTTAGTTGGGAGGTCTACTCCCCCTCACCCTCTAGACCTTTTCATTCTTGTATTCTCTCTCAACATACTATAGATTTATTAGTCTCCTTGGGAGAAGGAATGAATGTAAGAACATTAGACGTTAACTTCCTAGTGGCCCACTTCAAAAGTATGTACAACTTCATCGTGAGAAGATCTTTCTTCGCAACAGTATAAATAGTCATTTCGATCATCCACCTAAAGATAAAATACCATAACGTCTATAATGAATTGGTTACTGAATAACAAAGAAAAATAAGTCCCTGCTCCCGTTCTGCTAAGGCTAAAGTATGATAGACATTAAAAAAATAGACGACTGGATTTATGTTTTGGAATTCCATTTTTATAATCACATCAATACAATAATACCTTCTCATAAGCCCACACCATGTGTAGTTCTAAAGAGGCAACTCATAAATTATTCACATCTCCAATCTCAAACTTGTTGAAAAGAAATTTAACTCTTATTCTAGCAAACAAACACAGATGTAAGGGCACTTAAAATCCATGGAAGCAGCTGCACAATTTCTTATCAGGTTCTATATGGGAGACCGAGCAATCTGAAGACGGATCCATGTCTCAATGGGCATTATCCATTCAGCACGCCTCATTGGACACAACATTTGTTTGTACGATATCCATTTCCACCCACAAGTACTAATCTGAGTCACTAGGAAGATCGAGGTACCGTGTATACTCCGAATCATCTCTTCCCCATTTCCCACAAGCAAAATATCATGATTGTGAGTTCTTGAACATGAACGAGACACAAGGTACCACTGAACCTCATTGCCATTAGGGCTCTAACTGTTCAAATTTCAAAAAGCCTTAATATAAGGGTGGGCCCTCAGACCATCCTGATACTGTAACACCCTATTTTCTACCCGGCATTTATAATAAAATTAGAGTTTCAAAAATTTTTCAACAAACATGAGATGTCACATTTCAACATAACACGACAACAATCAGATACATAACACTTTATTTTGGAGGATCCCATAACAACTTTTATTAATTAAGCCGCGGAACTCAAGATATTCACCATATACAACATATTGATCTTCGTTTAATAACAACAACTTAAAGAACATTGTACTTATTAATTTCAATATTTAATTATCATAAACAAGTCAACAAGGAACGAGCAAAATAAACAACTAAGTATCCCCCGAGTGCTATGTATCAGAGCGACTAAACCGGCTTGGACTAACAACAACTAAGTCTTTATTCTTGATTCACCTGCGCGTTACCAACAGAGGGAAACATTACAACATAAGGGGTGAGATTCTCAAACCATATAAACATGTTGGTGATAAATAATATATTAGACCGAATTATATAAAATCATGTCTCTCAAACATTTCAAAGCAACACATTTAACCACATAATCATCAACATGTTATAATAACAACTCACCAAAATATATACACATCAATTCAAATATAACACAAGGAAAGGCAACTCATCAAGGCATAAAACCACGCCTCACAATATTTTAGAGCAACACTTTTCAACTCAAAAATATCAACCAAATATAACAACAACTCATTAAAATAACACAATTCAACCATGTGACTCTATGCAATGCTTATACATGTGGTACCATTGGAGCAAAACTCCCAACGTAAAAATCTTGCCAATTAATAGAGGCATCAAGGCATAAGCCTTCGTCGCTTTGCCAATCCAGGCCAACGTGGGTGCCATAATTTCAGGCCAACATAATAATGACCTGCTATGAATGCATCAACAAGGGAAATCATCTTCAAAACTTAAATACACATCAACTCAAATCCACAACAATTTCAACTTCAATATCAACAACGTAGTAACAACTCAACAACTTCTTCAACGTTGTGCCAATAAATAAAGGCACTCATCACATTTCAACGTTGGCCAAAGGCCTATAACTTATATCAACATGTCAACAACAACATACATCAACAACCACGTATTACAATAATATTAATCAACAACAAACACCCTAATCATTTACCAGAACATAATTAACGGCTTACTCATCAACAAATTATAATAACAACTTTTTAACATATTATAACGGCAATTTATCAACAAATTATAATAACAAATTTTCAACATATCATAACAGCAACTCATCAACAATTTTAATAACAACTTTTCAAAATAATATAACAGCAACTCATCAACAAATTATAATAACAACTTTTCAACATATTATAATAACACTCATCAACAAATTATAATAACAACTTTTCAACATAATATAGCAGCAACTCATCAACAATTTATAATAACAACTTTTCAACATATTATAATAATACTCATCAACAAATTATAATAACAACTTTTCAACATAATATAGCTGCAACTCATCAACAATTTATAATAACAACTTTTCAAAATATTATAATAACACTCATCAAAAAGTTATAATAACAACTTTTCAACATAATATAATTAATTATCAAACATATATTCAACTATTAATTTACTCTACTGACAATTCTTATGAACTTAATTAGTTAATAGTCTGACTCAAGTAATAATAAAACCATTTCAAAATGGTCAAATACCTTTTATTATCTGCCATATATCCCAAAATATTTCTCAATTATACTACTAATTTAATAGCCTATTACTCACCAAATTTACCAATTAAATTAACATTAACAGGATCAATTTTCCATATCAATTTTACCGCATCACAACAACAACTCAAACACAGACGGCAATAATTTCAACAACCCAATCCCACATACTATTCATCATATACCCGGTTATAGAGCAAGAACCCCACTCTTACCTTGGATTGAAGATCGCTCTATTCCACCGGTCGAATCTTTGTTCTTTGCCTTTTTGCCCTTTTTCTTCGCAACAGCTTTTCCACAATCTCTTTTTCTCCTCCCAATCCTTATTTTTCTTCCTTCAAAACCTTTCCTTTGTTTAGTGACAACCAAAATCTAATATTTCTTTTTATTCAACTTAATCCAAATAATAATAATAATAATATTCTTATTGGGCCTAATATTTACATACTCCCACTTTTACTTTTTCCGACACGACCAACTAAGTCTACTTAATTACTCTCATATAATTAAATAATATTATTTATAATATTATTTTCTACAACTTCATCAATCCATCAATTTAAATAATACTTCTTAGTAATAAGCCAAAAATTCCCAACTCCGACACCTTCAATAATTAAATTCTGCAATAATTTAATTAAATAATTAATTAAATTATGAGAATCACCTGCTCCCCATTGTCCACAAGCAAAATATCATGATTGTGAGTTCGTGAACATGAACGAGACACAAGGTACCACCAAACCTCATTGCCTTTAGGGCTCTAACTGTTCAAATTTCAAAAAGCCTTAATATAAGGGTGGGCCCTCAGACCATCATGATACTCCCCAAACACTGAGGGTTTACTATGAGTATTTCATGAAAAAAACCACAACCAACATCTCTAATGTTGAACCTAAACGAGTTTGATCCCTTATCTTTCTCTACATTCACCTTAAAGTTCTCCTTATTTTGAGGACCTTCATGTGGATCTATGTGCTTACATGTACGAAGCTGATGATCCTAGTGCTAACAACCTTCTTGATGTTTTCATGACAATAATGCTGATGAATGTTGAAGTAGGTGGTGATATTTTTCCAACTTTTAGATGATGGTGATTAACTTGAAGATATATAAAGTCTCGTCAATTAGAAGATTCAAGGTTCTAGTGAAATGCTTATATGATTAGTATATATGGTAAAGGAACTTGAAAGCTTTAGAGTTGTCAAAGAGAGGAAGTGTGAAAGCTTGTCTGGTTGTGTGTGTCTGAGTGGCCAGGGTTTTGTGAAAGCAGGAGAGTAACTCCTAAGATACTAAGGCAACTCACACACGCTCGCAAGCGCGCGCACACACACACACACACACACACTTTTAAGGCCTTTGTTTACTTAACAAAATTACTTAAATGATGCTTAATTTAGTATATAATGGATTAAATGATGCTTAATTTAGTATATAATAGATTATGACGGTCTATAAATGACCGTTAATGACTCTATATCAAAACTTCCCATTTGGAGCCCCAAACAATCGATTATTTGAGGTACCTAATCGATTAGCCTAATTGATTAGGCCATTAGTTTGTCCCATGGATTGTTTCCTTTTTTAGCTAAAATTTTCCCTATATAAAGGAGGCTTCTCCCCACTTCATTTCACACCTGTATTCTGAGTTTTCCAAATACTTTACAATTTATCTATCTTTTCTCCCTCTTTAAATATTGAGATCAACTATTGAAATATATTTATTTCGTTATAGAACTCGACTTGCAAAAGTTATGTTTGGTTATTGAGATTAGCTTGTGTAATCTCTACTCGTTTTGTGAGTTCATTCCATGGAAAACTCTCTTTTTGTTGGGTGAATAAGCCGGTGAAAAATCTCTCGATTCGCTTGTATCAAGGGTTCATGGGCATAACTTGTAAAAGCTCAATATTATAGTGAAATCTCAAGAAGATCTTTTGGGGACAGGAATAAGCCAACATTCGGCCGAACTTGGATAATTCTCTAGTGTCATCTCTCCAAGTCTATCTCATTAAATTATATTATTTACCTTAAGCTTTTATTCTCTTTCCGCTACTTTTTTCTCTGATTTTGTGTAAACTAACGCAATTGTCCTTTTGAGTAATAAAACCTTTAAACTAATCACGAATTTTGAAAACCCCAATTCACTCCCCATTCTTGTGCTTGAATTCACTTGTCCAACATTCAGACCCATTAGTTTTTCCTTCATAACTTCCCACATTGTTGGAACTGAAGGTGTGAAAAACACTAGAAAGGGGGAGTTTGAATAAGGTTTTTAACAAACAAAACTTTGATAAAAAATAACTCCCATATTTAAACAACAAACTCTTTACTCTTGATAATAACTATAAAGTGCAAGAAGGAAAGAACAATGTATGTTTATACCAGTTCACTTGAGAAATTCCCAAGCTAGTCTAATCCACCTGTCAAGATGATTTCGCCTCTCTCAATTGAGGTCTTAATCCACTATAACCAAACTGATTACAATTGCATGGGCAACTGCCGATGACTAACACTGCACAAGCTACCCGCAAGTGACTAACAATACAATGAACAAGCTACCCGCAAGTGACTAACAACACTGCACAAACAACCACAAGTAACTAACAACCTTTAAGACTCTCTAGTCCTAAACTTCCCAAGACTATTGACCAACAGGTCTCTTGAGGCACAATCAAACAACTGTTTGAATCAGAGTTTGTTTACAGTATAAGTGCTTCTACACAAGCTGAATGTAAACGATATATTTCAAATTATAGACTTAAGAGTATAAAGCTATGAACAGTCTTTCAAAAATGGATATGATTGTGAATTAGTAGCTTTCTCTTGAGTCTTCAAGCCCTTTATATAGCCAATATAATAATATATCTATTGGAGGGAAGTTCTGGAACTTCTAAAAGTTTGACGGCTTGATTGTAGTGGGAGACAAGATAGTACGTAACGTCCGTCCTTTCTCAGTAGTGGAACGAAACATTCGTCTGTACCTTGTACCTCGTACTACATAACATTATCTTTTATTCTTCTTGAACTTCAGAGGGTGACAACATGAGTTGGAAGAAAGAAAATAAGCTTTTGGGTCTTCAAAGTCTTCATAACCACGTCTTCAGAGTCTTCAGCACTTGGTCTTCAGTACCCTTTGTCTTCATAAACATGAATCTTCAGAGCTTCAAGTCTTCAGAACTGCATCGAGAGTCTTTCAGCACTTGGTCTTTAGACTGATTTCTTCAGACATCGTATCAGAGTGAAAAATTGTCGATCGAGTTTAATGATAAAACTTGGACTTGTTATGGTACGAATTCTCCCATTTTTAGGAGTTATGTTGCATTCTTTAAACGTAGAAAATTGATTATATTGATAGATGAGTAGACCCAAATATCAATAGATTTGAAAGAAAGCATATTTTACATGATTCATTAGCATTTTTTATATGATTCCATAGTATTTTTTAATTACTAATATATACTTATTGATGTAATTATAATCTACTTTTAAGTTTACTGATGATGATAAATTGAAGAAATATAAAATCTCTTAAGCTGATAAGCGTCATAGGGGCTTTTAAGTCACGGATAATGGGATGGATCTCGGCATATATTTGAACTAACATTATGAAAAATCTCACACTTCTCCTAAATCGAATTAAAACTTTCATAACAACTTATTTACAAGATCATCATAAGAGACCTAGAGCAACGACATGATGCATGACCCCAAATGAAAAAGATGTCATATCATCGCCTAAAATTTTTAAAAGGTCTCATAATATAACATGTATGTGCGAGTATTGTAATGGAGTAGTGCTATTTAGTACGAAGCAATTTGAGGAAGAAATGCAAGAATAAGTATGTGTCACTATTTTAGTGGTAAATTTTAAATTAATTTTAAATTTAACTTCATTTTTAATAGGGATCATAGGGGTTGTGGTGATAATGGATGGTTGAAATCTATTCTTGCATTTCTTGTTTTTCCACTTTCTTACTAATAAGCATTTTCCATTGTAATGATGTGGGATGCTAATATATGTAAGGTGAGATGCCTAATTAACTTTAAAAGTGCCGCCGTATTGTAGAAAATCATACTTTGAAAGATCGTGGATCCAATGAAGCAATACCTACTTTTCCAAATATGTTACTACTAACGGATATTCATTGCCAATTTGCCATGTTGCTCATGTCTGATAAATATTAGTAGTGCATGTTTGCACATGAGTTGAGGGTACGGAGGTTAGGATTAGGAGCATTAGCAAAGGTAAAGGTACAACAGTACAACATGGGATGTATGTATGTAGGTCATTCAATTCAATTGGGAGGGTACGTGCGACCCACATTGTGGAACTTTTTGTGTTGCAAATCTCATATAGTATAAAGTAATTTAAACTTAAATCTTTATGCGATAGAGTGTTATAAATTTTAGAGGAGATATTTTAAGTTTAAAACCGTTACTTCAAATTTTTTATTAATCTTTTAATTTATTATTTAATTTAATTATTTTTAAAAATATTTTTTTACATAAAATATTAATTAAAACCGTTAAATTAATAAAAATTAAAAATTAAAATTTGGAGTAACCCTTTAATATATATATATATATATATATATATATATATATATATATATATATATATATATATGTTATTTTTATATTAATTTTATTTATAACAAATTTTAATTTTAAATGATTTTATTTGTAGGATATCCATACACAACTAAAAAATATTAAGGGGTCCTTAAATCACATTTTCTTTTGTTTTGAGTTATCAACCCACAATATATGTGGATGTAAATAATGATCTCTTACCCAAACGTCAACGTAACAAATACTATGTATAGTACTGAAATCAAAAGTTATTTATTTTTTAATAAATTTAAATTATCAATTAATGATAAAATATAATACAATAATATAACATTATGCAGAAATATATAATTTTTATAGGATTTAATGAAAATACACCAACAAAATTATAACAATTAATTTTTGTAGGCATTTGACTTTTTCTTTAAATCACTTATAAAATATTTTTTTGTAAGGGTTGTGATGTACTAACCGTGTAAAATATTTTACATAGACAGTGTACTACCTTTAAGCTCATTTTTATAATAGAATATTTTTATTTTCTATTTTTTTATTAGAACTTAAAAGGACTATTAGTAAATAACTCAATTCATTAATAAATATCATATAAGAAAATTATAATACTATTTTAGATTAACTACAATTGTGTCTATTAATAAATTGATTCATCTATTTTAAATTAAACAATTGAGCTTGATTAGAATCTTCTTCCAATTTATCAGAAATTTTAGATTCAATTTAGTCTTAGACACAGAGAGTTTAAATTTCTTAAAAAAGATTTACTGTTTATTTTGATTATATAAATTCGAAGATTAGTCTATGCAATTATATATAAAATATATTTAATTTATACTTAAAAAATTCAAACAATTTTGAATCTCCTTTTAGATAAATCATTATATCAAAAATTTATATAAATTTTAAAAATCTAAAATATTAATTACACTTTTAAAAGTGAACATATCGTGTAAAAATATGAGAAATTATTAAAAAAAAATGTTTGAACTTAAAATATGAAAAGAATAAGTAAAATAGAAGGAGGTAAGATTAAACCTACTATTATATATGTTTATTGATAAATTTTGGGGTTTAATGGATATACATTGACAGTGTAAAATAGTTTTATAATGTTATTCAATAAAAAAATTAACATCGGGTCATTAAACTTTTTTAAAAATAAAAGCATGACGTGACTGGATAAATAGTCGTGATTGGTTGACGGTATAAAATTAATGCATCAACTATTTTCTCTAAATTTTAAATATAATGATGAAATCAATGAATTTTCATTTTTTATAGTCTATATTAAAATTAAAATTAAATATATTATATAAATGAAATAGTAAAATTTTCACTCTGTAAATTTGTAAATAAAGTATAATAAAATATATTATTGAGAAATTTTTGGTTTAACATATTATGATAGAAATTTAAAAATTAAAAGAGTTAAATATATCTATAAAAAAATGTTATTTTTATTTAAACATCATCAGTCATTTATTGTAGATAATATGATCATAACTTTTGTAATTTTTTTAACAAAAATGTTTGTAACAATTGTTAAAGTTAAAAATTTAAAACTAAGCAAAATTAGTTGAAAAATATCATATATGGAGGAAGAAAATACATGTAGAGAAGACAATCTAAAAAAAAGATCAATGAATAATGATGACAGTACTGCAACTTGCAACAGGAAACATCTAGTTCAAAGATCAAATAGAAGGATTGGTTTAGATTGTGTTTCAGAGTTTCATATTTGGTGGTGGTCCTATGAATTTGTACGTCTAAGATATACAAATCCTTTTGTTTTGTGGTTTGTTGTAGTTTAGAATCCTCATAACAGTACTGTTTTTAGTTTACTTAGATATATCTGAAAAAGGGAAAGATCTAGTTTGGCTTGTCCAGTGTCCTTTTGTTAAGAAAAAGGTGTGGCTGCAGCTTGAACGGGTCGTTAGTGTGTATATATATATATATATATATATATATATATATATATATATATATATATATATATATATATATATATATATATATATATATATATATATATATATATATATGGTTTTGTAAATGGACACCAGACCAATTATCGTCTATTTATGGCGCTATATGCATGTGCTCGTTGGCGTCTGTGTGCATTGGCTATATGCATTCGCCAATGAGTCTGGTGCCAATGTGTATTGATAAATCTTTTAATTTTTTTAAGTGGGAAATAAAAAAATTAAATACTAGTATTATTTAATTTAAATAGAATTACACGGAGGAAATGGTGAGGATCCCTATCCATAGGTTGGTTGGTCGGATTGAAACATTGATTCATTTTGAAACAAAATAATGTTTGACGCAGTTTTTGGTAGGCATGTGTTGGTTAAGTGCTTTGGTGGTGTGATGTTTGAGTGTTTTGGTGGTGTGATGTTTGGGTGCTATGGTAGGAAGTGGTGGTAACATATGCCTCATCGGTGCTATAGTAAGATGTGGTGGCGGAATATATCTGTTAGTTGTATATGTCATACTCTTGGTTTTGTGTTTGGGTGTGTGGCATGTATTGGTCGTGGGTTTGGTAATGTTGTTGAGCTGGTTATTGGGTGTAGGAGTGTTTGGGTGTAAGGCATGTATTGGTCGTGAGTTTGGTAATGTACTAGTATCAGTGTTGCATGTTTGCTTGTTGTTCGCTATGTGGAGACATCCGCTATTAATCAACCAGTATAATCTCACAACGCCACTCTAGACATAGACGTTGTTGACACGTGATTATAGAGATGATTAACTTTGTTCACATGCTTAGATTAAGAGAATGCATACTGTTATAGGTTTTTATCGATCATGGTGTTATTTGTAATCTCTGCCTGATTTAGTATCGAGGACATATATTACAAATTCAGATAGCGCTTTGTGCTTTTGAGGTTATAGGAATGGCGGTCACTGCCTTCTTCTTTATTCCTATTTTATTTTAGTACCTTTTGTGTCGCTCTGGTATTGTAACACATGGGATGAGACACTTTGTTATGTGTGGATGACTTTTGGAGTTGATGTTATAAAATTATGATGCTTTTGAATAATTTCAAAGTATGAGACTATGTGATGATTTTGCATAAAAATATTATTTCTGTTGCAAAACCTTTTTATTCATTAACAAGTGTATTTTTGAGAATGTGATACACCGATGAGTGAATAATTTATTTAAATTAATTATATGATATATTGAGCCGGGAATAGGGTGTTACACATTGGAAATATTTGAGTGATCTTAAGTGTATGGCTCCGAATTTTGTGCGAACTTACGAGGTCTTCCCCCGAAGTTTATTGGATGTCACTAGGACCGTTCTTAGCCAAAGTTCGGCTCCCCTTCCCCCGCCTAAAGAAAACCCGATTTGAGGTAGACGTGTCATTAACCCACCACGACATCTAGAGTGGCTAGCTTCTAGAGGGTGGTGGACCGTTATTGCCCGTGGGGAATTCATTGTTATAGTCGCACGTGCGAGGCATTTTTGATAGCACCCCTTAATGTAGGGAATTAGTTGTTGGAATCGCACATGCGATTCGTTTGCGATAGCACCCATGATTTTCTTTGTGAGTGCTTCATGTTATGGAGAATTGAATCTTTTAGTCGCAGGGGTGAGACATTTACGATAGCACCCATGAATTTATTTGTGCATGCTTTGCACTGTGGGGAATTTATTATTGTAGTCGCACGGACTAGGAATTTGCGACAGCACCGGTGAATTTATTTGTGCGTGCTTCACGTTGTAGGGAATTGATTGCTACAGCCGCACACGTGAGGAGTTTGTGACAACACCCCTGACTGTGGGGATTTGATTGTCGTAGTCGCACATGCAGGATGTTTGCGACAAGACCCCTGAATTTCTTTGTGTTAGGCCTTGATCCTGTCAGTTGTACCCCGAACTCGTTGTTACTGTACACAATCACAAAGAAATGAAGATTTCTGAATTTGCAATACTTCATTGATAATTGAGAATTTCTCTTGTGTATGAGAAGACTAATTATATGGACATATCATTTAATACAAATAGGAAAGAAAACATAACCAGACGGCTAGCCGCCACTTACTATCCCTGTTTGCTTTTCATTTTCCTAGCCACTTCTTGGGGGACGAATGCCTAAGCTTTTGACATGGTCAGTTAGAGAAGCCATGTTGATATCCATCAGATTTCCCTATCTACGGTCTCGCTGAAGCACTTGATAGATTCTATTGGCTCCTTCGAGATCGGAACTAAGGGTGATTAGCTCCCCCTAAAGGTTATAATATTTGAGTTTAAGGTGGACCCGCGAGGCTACGACATCCAGGGTGGCCGCAAAGGATCTTCCTAGAATGAAATTGTAGACGCTTCTGCAGGGGACAATGAGGAGTTGAAAAATGACTGATCAGACGTCTTTCCCTTCGCCTATTGATATCATTAGCTCATCGTACCCCAATGGACATGTGGTAATTCTGTTGAATACCTGCAAGTGTAAACCTTTATACAATCACAATTTTCCCCCTTCCAGACCCATTTTTTCTAATAACTTTGAACACATGATATCGCAAGAGCTGCCATCGTAGATTACGATTTAGGAGACATCAAACTTTCCAATTAAGTTGCAATTACCAAGGGAAATATTTCGTTAGGAATCCCTATCAAGTTGTTAGAGTCTTGGAACCTAAAAATAGTTCGGTCTGGGGTTTTCATCGGTGCACTCTTGTATTTCTTGTGGACTACCAACATATTTGTGTTTTTTATTTTCATGGTTCCCTTGGAGGGTAGGTTTGTCGGGGACGCCCTTCCAGTAATGGAAACGATATATAGGTGTTTCCCATTGTTGGTTTCTTTGTCTTTGCCACTGGTTCTAGCATCGCGGTCTTCTAGGGAGATTTACCCTTAGGCGACTATTCCCTTTCTCTTTTAACCCTTTTCACGTACTCGGTCAGCCTGCCTCTCATGATAACCCCTTCAATGGCATAATTCATTTGGATGCAGTCGTCGGTGTTGTAGCCATGCCCCTTTGTGGAAGTGGAAATATTTTGAATTGTTGGTTTGAGATGACTCTTTGACGAGATAAAAGGGGTATAACCCCTCTTTTCAAGAATTTGATGTTGGTATAGTATTGGTAGATCTTCTCTTGAGATGCATTATGTGGTGTGTATTTTTTGTACCGTCCTTACATTCCAGGATCAGACTCCTCATTCTGACTTTGGGATTCCTTCACAATCGAGCTGCTAGAGTTGGTGTCAACGAAAGCGGGATTGTCGAACCACGTGTTTAATTTTCTTCTTGAATCATGTAAAACTGAGTCATGCCCAATATTTCTTGAGTGGTTCAAACTCTTTTCCTTCCTATCTTCAACCTGGAGGGATGGTCCCGCAAAATGTCATTCTTCAAGATCCAACACCTAATGTCTTCTTTGACTCCCTCTACTTCAATAACAACTTGTGTAAATTGGTCGATATAAGATCGCACTGAAGTCGTTTTCCATAGACAACATGTATTCAATGGCATAAATAAATTAGGCGATTATTCCCTTTCTCTTTTAACCCTTTTCACGTACTCGGTCAGCCTGCCTCTCATGATCAACCCTTCAATGGCATAATTCATTTGGATGCAGTCGTCGGTGTTGTAGCCATGCCCCTTTGTGGAAGTGGAAATATTTTGAATTGTTGGTCTGAGACGACTCTTTGACGAGATAAAAGGGGTATAACCCCTCTTTTCAAAAATTCGGTGTTGGTATAGTATTGGTAGATCTTCTCTTGAGATGCATTATGTGGTGTGTATTTTTTGTACCGTCCTTACATTCAAGGATCAGACTCCTCATTCTGACTTTGGGATTCCTTCCCAATCGAGCTGCTAGAGTTGGTGTCAACGAAAGCGGGATTGTCGAACCACGTGTTTAATTTTTCTTCTAGGATCATGTAAGACTGAGTCATGCCCAATATTTCTTGAGTGGTTCAAACTCTTTTCCTTCCTATCTTCATCCTGGAGGGATGGTCCCGCAAAAGGCCATTCTTCAAGATCCAGCACCTAATGTCTTCTTTGACTTCCTCTACTTCAATAACAACTTGTGTAAATTAGTCGATGTAAGATTGCACTGAAGTCGTTTTCCATAGACAACATGTATTGTTCCGTTCTAGAACCAGAAAAGGAGTAAGGATCAGAGATAATGGTGAATCTTTTCTTCCAACACGACGGAGAGAGGGCTAACATGCAAGGTTAAAACTCCAACGCTCAAGTCAGTATGTGAGAAAAAATAGCAAATTAATTTAAAACTAAGCGTCAAAATTTACGCATTTAATATATATAATGGAAATGAAATAACAAATTTGCTATTAGTTAGGAGTGAATTGCGGAGAGCTGTTCGATACAACAGAAGACGAAATCCTCTATTTTCTCTTACAGTATAGTTTGAGTATAATTCTCATGTGTTAAGATTCTGGAAGAACTATAGCTCCTTAAAAGTGATCCATCGAGAATAATATCATCGGCCAGAACAATTATTTAATTACAAATTGTTTAATTGTTTATGGTTGTTATGAATTAGTTACTACATTTAATATATGGATCAAGTTGTATAAATACCTTTGATCCTCACTTATTGTAATATTCCTTTTAATACTTTTCATTTAACATTTAATGAACATACTAAAATATTATTCAACTTAATGAACTTGTTTTGTAAAGGCTCAAATTTTCATAGATCAAATCCATGTTACTCTTCATGTGAAACTATCTATTTGGTACTTCTTAATGAAGTATACACAAACTACCCTTATCCATTCACCGTTTTGATGTTTGCATCAGCATCACTGCACGTGTATCCTCTTTGAAACAGAGTAACCATAATAACTACCAACCAAAACCATAGTTTATGAGATCAAAACAAGAGGAATTTAATTTACCAAAAAGGACAAATATACATAAATTGTTTTCTTATTTAATTGTTTACTAATACATAGTTAAATAGCTGTTAAAATATCATAATAATTTTAATTATGCAGTAGCAGCCATCCAAATGGACTCATTGTTTTCACTCTCACCACCACCTTCCTTGCATTTTCTAACTCTCTCATACTTTTTCATTCTTACATCACTTTCACTATCTTTACTCTCTCCACATGCAACAACAATTCCACTTTCTTCTAACAATTCTTCCTCTGCTTCTTCTTTTTCTTCTTCAATATCTTTTATTTCCTTTCTAATAATTTCATTTTCAGATAATTCTTCTTCATTGAGTAGCTCTTCATTTTCATCTATAACATCATCAACATCATCAACAACATCACCATCTTCTTCTTCAAATTCTTCTTCTTGTTCTTCTTCCCGGGTTTCATTAGTCGAAAAACAAAGGCGAAGACGGCCATGGCTTCTATCAGCTTCAAAGCAAGAAGTTCTCGGTGGGACCTTAGTGACTTCAATCACTAATCTTCCATCTTCGCGGTGAGGTCTAACACGAAGAGATTCCGATCCTCTTATCGTTGTCAAAGGTGGTGGAAAATTCTGAATTTTCGCTTTCTTAGAACCACCTAAAACTTCACGACAAGGTTGTTGTTGTTGTTGTTGTTGTTGTTGTTGGCTTTCCTCGGTTTTTCCCATTAAAGACAACAACATGTCGTTTTCCACAATGTCTGTCCCACTCTCATTGCCAAGATTCTCCGTACACATTTCAAGACTCTTTGGACTCAGAACCAAAGAGGAACGTTTCTGTTGAGGGTGAACATAACTGGCTGTGGTCGTGGTTTCTTTCATGGAGGTCTTTTGTGAGATATTGGAAAGAGCATCAAGGAAGTTCCAACCACCATTGTTGGGCTTGGTTTGAAAAGTTTCTGTTTTGTTGATGTTGATGTTCTCTTCACGATGATGTTGAGTTTTGATGTTTGAATCAGTGAAACAAGATTTGAAGGCTAAATCAATGGATTGTTTTGGAGAAGGTAACCTTAATCTTAATGTTCTTGACTCAACAAGTTGAGTTTCAAGATGTAACTGTAATCCAGGATGACACACTGTTGCAGCCATGATTAATGTTTCTGTCTTAATCTTAATAACTAGGATGTTTTTCTTAACTAGGATGTTTCAAAGTTCAAATTAAGGTGATAAATACTAAAAAAAGTGTTGATTTTTTTTAAGGATTGGGAAGGAAAAAGAGGCTAAGGTATGAAAAGAGGGAGAGAAATGAAAGATGGAATGAGAATGGTGTGTTGAAGAAGTGATGGGGGAGGGATGCATTTATAGTCCCAAAAAAAGTGTTGGGAACATGAGGTAGGAAAAGAGAAGAGTCCTTTTTGCACCACTTGAATTGTACAATTTTTTAATCCACCACACAACATAAAAGATGATAAAAAATGAAAAATTCAAAATAAGAAAAACGAGAAATGGTGTCATCAAGTTTTTTTTTTTTTTTTTTGAAAGATAATGTTAAAAGATAATAGTTGTGTGCATAATTATTTTGTCTTACAATATCATATGTAGATAAATGTAGTGTTGTTGGTATGTTCTTATGTAAAATTCATTTGTATCTATAAAAGGAGAGACATATGGTTTATTTTGTAAATTATAGATAAGAAGTTATAATTTTTGTATTTAATCGTATAGGTTCGCACTCCATTCTTCATTAACACATTACACCTTTAATAAAGGCACTTAACTTATCCTCCTTAAAATTAAAGGATCTTCATTCAATTTTTGGATTTTGATCCTTTAACTTTGATTTCTTTACATTTCTCTGACTTTCTTTCTATCTCTCTTGATTTACTTTGTTTCACATATTTTTTTCCTCCAAAATAAACATCAACATCTTTTTTATATTTTTCAAATTTTGTCTAAAGTTACTCTAACTTTTCTCTTTAACGTTAAAGGATCTTTATTCTTGATTTATTAAGGACAAATTGAGTAAGAGAATGGACATTTAAAGAAAAGATGATTGACGTTTTTAAAATCTGATTGGTAGAATAGATAGAGATATATATTTAGATTATGAATGATATCTCTATGATGAACAATCTCCTTCAAACGAAGTTTATTTTTCAATAACTTTCACATGAAGGAAAATTTTTTCGACGAAACTAAACTGTTCCACGAGGTTTACTAGGCATGCATAGGGCCGACTCAAGGGTAAGGCGAGTTAGGCCCTCGCCTTGGGCCTCAAAAGATTTTTTTTTGTTAAAGGTATTTTAGACCTCAAAAAAATTAAAATTCAATATATTTGTCCAAAAACGAAAAATTATGTGTAGATATTTGTTTAGCTTAGTTGATAAGGAAATGATGTTTTATTTAGAGGGTCATGTGTTCAATTCTGGTATGACCACTTTTATTAGAACTAATGACTTTTTTGAGGGATAAATTATTTCTCTAGAGTAATTTGAATACATAATTAATTACTAAATAATTTTTTTCATTTATATAATCATAATATCAATTTCATATTTAATTTTTAATTAAATATATTTTACATTTTAATAGTCGTCTTAGACCTCACATTACCTTGACCCGGCCTTGGGCATGCAATTGATCTTCATTTAATTAAACAACAATGAATTAAAATATTAAGGAAAATAACTTGTAGATTGGAAATAGCTTGAAATAAACTTTATTCTCGTGATAATATGTGTGGTTTTTATTTAGAATAAACATGATTTGGAGGAAATATTATTCTAGTTTCATAGTGAAAAGTGACACGAAGATTTTAATCGAAATGATCTCTGAAAAATTAAAAGTTTAACTAGAGTATTTCAATTCTAGTCCGTTGTATTTAGAAACTATTGAAGCTAAGAAGGAATATCAAAATGTGTCATATTTAATGTGAAAGAAATATGAGGGTCATTAATTTGCAAAAAAACTTTAGTATTTCAATTATATGGAAATTTTGATAAAGAAAAAATAAAAGAATACAATCACAACACAAGAATATAATGTGAAAACTCTAATATCAGAGAAAAAAATTTAATTATTGTCAAATGACAACTAGAAAATAACATTATGTTAAAATTCTTACAACATATAATTTATCCTAAATTACCTCAGGTTTTCAATACATTCACACTTCCTAAAACAAATATTTAGCTACATCTTAAAACAATTTAACACAAGAGCATAAAAAAAAAATAAAAAACATATACGAGTTAAAAATACTTTAATTGATGCATTTTGTAATGAAGCTTGAATCTATATTATATAATTTTGGCCTCATTTTTTTTTAACAAAACTAAGTGATGTGACATTTTTTCAATACGTATATTTTCAATCATCTATTCATGAACAATTGGAATCTTTTGGTTTTATAGTCTGCTTTAAACAACTCAAAAAAGTATCTTTAATAACATTTTAGGAATTTGCATGACTAAATATGTTTGTTTAGATTCATTATTCTTTTTCTTAGGCATTGTCCTCTTTTGTACACATAAAAAATAAAAATTTCTCGAACATTGTCCTCTTTTATACTTAAAAAGAAAAATTACAATATTGTAATAAACATCCATTATTTGATCCATTATTTAATGTATAAATTGTTTTTTCCTTTTTAGAAACCTTAACACAATTTCAATAACTTTAGCGAATCATGTAAATTATATTTGTCAGACATGATTTCTAGCAGGTTTGAATTGGATTTTGAAAAAGACAAAAATAATTTTAAAAATGTAGAATTTATTTTAGATTGAGTGTGATTCTTTAAAAGTATAATTGATTCTTCCTTTAGAATTGGTTCTAGTTGAAGATACAATTTGTAGTTTTTGAGTTTAAACGTGATTTTTATACTGAAATTTATTATTCAACTCACTTTTATATAAATGTATCTAGACAAAAATCAATTCTAATAAACCCAATTCTATCAAAATCAATCAAAATCAATTCTATTCACAACCAAAAATCAATTCTAATAAACTCAATTCTATCAAAATCAATCAAAATCAATTCTATTCACAACCAATCTAAATGCACACTTCAACAAATTTACTATCACACCAAACATCCTAAATATTAAAAAAATTCAAATCTTCATGTATAAATTTTACCATCTAAGTTATATTTATTACAAGCGTATTATCTCCAGCATCTACATATTTTTATTATTAAAATACAAATTTTTTTATTTTCATTTCAATCTACAAGTATAAATTTTTGACGAATTCTTAATATAATTCATCGTCATCACTATTAATCTTGGAGAAGAATAAATAATGGATTTTTGTTGCATACACAATGTTTTTCAAGTACTGTGATTTTTGCATGCAGGATACTCCCAATGGTTTTTGTATGTATTTCTTCTGATATAAAAAATGTTATATAAATTAAATAAATTTCAGTTATAAGATAAGAGATTATGTAAGAACACCAACCTTGCACCAAAATATTTTTTTCTTGCAACTCATCCCAGAGATTGTTTTAAAGCTTCTTTAAGTTTCACAGTTCAATTCAAATATTTTCATTGTCACTGTTTGAATTTCACAATGTAGCATCCAAGATATATAATTATGGTGTTCGCGTTGTGATTGGATGTAGAGATTTTTTATTGGCTGATGTGTTGGTAATAACGTGAGCGTTATTACTTTATAAATGGACAACAAAGATGATGAGTCATCATGAGGGAGAAGCATTCACATTGGGTCAAACACTCACCTAAAGGTTAAGGACTCACCCAAACAAGTGTGAGAGACACCACATATTCACTTAAAACCTTAAGGCAATGGGTGTATAGGTCCTTTCATTTATAAAGTGCTTAACCTTAACTTTTTCAAATAATGTGGAACTTAGAATTCACACTTGTTTCTTAACATAACTCACATTTGTTTCTCAACAATCCTTCTCAAGTGTGAGTCCATCTATTATGCTCCCCTCAGACAGAAGCTCCTTCATGCACATACTTGTATCGTTGTTGACAGGCACCCTTACCATGCCACATGCACTTCGACGGGACACGCCTCCTAACCACCAGGTCAGGAAGACTTTCTATACAAAGAGTCGATACCTTACTCGAACAATCGGCTCTGATATCATTGATTGACCATCATTAGGGAGAAGCATTTACATTAGGTAAAACACTCACCTAAAGGTCAAAGACTCGCCCAAACAAGTGAGAGAGACACCACATATTCACCCAAAACCTTGAGGCAATGGATGTATGGATTATCTCACTTATAAAGTGCTCAACCTTAACTTTCTCAAACAATGCGAGACTTAAAACTCACACTTGTTTCTCAACACAACTGACATTTATTTCTCACCAAAAGATTTATTATGGACAAACCTGGATTACTTTCCCCCTCGGTTCTTTACTAAAACTGAGATAAAAGGTTATTTCTTTTTTAAATAAATAATAAAATAAAATAGAGATTTTCTCCCCGATGTCTAAATCTACTAAGGTAATAGATTACTTCTATTGCAAAAAATTCAAAATAACATGTATTGATCATTTTTATTTTATTTTTTTACCATTCACTACTTTCTGTGCGTTGCAATATTCAAACAGATGACTATATTCAAAACAAGATTTTCAAGATCGTGTTTTGTGAAACAATAACATTGCTTGCAATATATTAACAGATGACTATACTCAATATTGTTTGCCAAGGAAAACAATGAATTATAGAATGTTTTCTTTGAATGACAATATTGAGAAGTAATTCCAAAATATGACGTTGGTCTTGCAAGATGGGAAAATAACAACAACAACAACAACAACACCATTATTTGAGATAGATGTCAAGAATAGAAACATGTTTTATTTAAGATTGGTAAAATTAATTTCTCCAATACGTGTATGGAAGAACAACAACACACAACCTAGAAAGATTTCGTAACTAATTAATAAAACTTGAAGATTTTTCTGTCTTACAATTCATCGCGAGAATAATGTTTATGGGTTTAGAACGGTTGTAGATATATTTAGGGCAAAATTTAATGAACAAATATTTTTATATTGAATTTAAGTATCAAACCCCTTGGTTAGTAGTGTAACCGAAGGAATAGATCATTTAATTTTTAAATAAATAAAAAAACGCCACGTTTAAAGAAATAAAAATTTAAACTGCAGTGCTAGAATTCGAAGTATGTCTCCTGAATTAATTTTTTTCCTAGTCATCTATTATAATCGAAAAAATATGATATTTTA
The DNA here is from genome assembly GCF_029867415.1 of Vicia villosa. Lineage (NCBI taxonomy): Eukaryota > Viridiplantae > Streptophyta > Magnoliopsida > Fabales > Fabaceae > Vicia > Vicia villosa. The sequence continues at coordinate 86,900,045 of NC_081180.1, read as the reverse complement.
AAAAAATATATTAAATGTAACATGTCCGAGAACTATATTCGATAGATTATTAATTTATGCGAAAATTTTGTTATAAAAGATAGGATTAAATGCAATTCACCCCCTGCCATTAGGGCAAGATCCGGTTTTGCCCCCCTGAAGTTTTTTTTTGTGATCCGCCCCCTATAAAACAAAGATTTTGTTTCCAGACCCCCCTGTTCCTTGTTTGGCTGACTGGACTTTAGGAATTTGTCTACGTGGCTTCTGAGAATTGCTAATATGGCATTGTTGTTTTATCTTTCTTGTTAAAACATAAAATTATGCTCCAAAAATTGATTCTAGTGGGAATTGAACCCAGGATCACCATGTTGTTCATACAAGCATCCATCCACTCGGCCATCAGCTTTTTGTTGATTTTATTTATCTCAAAATCAATTAGTATCATAATTAATTAATCATAATAAGTTAAAAAAAAATCCCCAAATCTGCATCTTTGTTTTATAGGGGGCGGATCACAAAAAAAAAACTTCAGGGGGACAAAACCGGATCTCGCCCTAATGACAGGGGTGAATTGCATTTAACCCTAAAAGATATTATTTATACTAGTGCGATTGTTGGAAATTTTAAATTTTAAAAAACATAAAATATTTATATATTACCTTTCAATAAAGTCCTCTCCTCCTATAAGTGAAATTCAAACTAAGTATCTTTTAAGATTGTGGTTGAATTTTTACTCTTTGAACAATGAATTAATATGCATTAATAATGTTTATGAAGACAACAAAAATATATAAAATGATATATCAAAAAATGAATAATGTATTAGAATTATTATTGTAAGATAATTTTTGTAAGTTTACATAGCTTTTGACTTCTCAAAACACAAAAGACAAGCAATATTATTATGTTTCTGGTTGCTTCTCTTGTAAAAAATTAAAGCTTCACACAATAATTGTTCAGAATATCTGTAGAAATTTGTTGTTGTAGGTATGTCCTTATATAGAAATCAATTATATCTAAAAAAGGAGATACAAGTGGAATTATTTGGCAGCAAAATTACCAGCTTTACTATTGATCTTTTCCAAAAGTAAACAAACAAAAGGTCATAACACAATTGGATTCTCACAAATATTTTTTGATACTTTGATGGCGATTGCTTATTTTTATATATTCAGAATATTTTGAATCATAGGGTAAATAAGTGCTTGATGAATCGTACCTATTATACAAAATGGTGAACAGAATCTTATGGGAAAAAGATTAATGTTTTGCCAAAAATTAAGCATCAAGAATTTATGATTTTTTTAAATGGGGATGTTTGGTACGTGTTTGTGGTTGTATGATTCATGCATCAATGATTGTGTTTTAGGAAAAAATCTAGAGCCAAAAAACAAGATCTCATAAGGTTTTATTTTTCTACCTAGAGTTTGAAATTTGAAGGATAAACACAATAGTGAGTCCTACGAAGCATGATATGTTCTGTCTGCACTTATGAAACAAATTCAAATACATTCATCATATCTTGCTTTGGTCCTTGCTTGGAAACAAGGTTTTTTAGTGGCATTCACATCACATCAATATTTTATTAAAAAAAATATATAGTTGCTATTTATGACCATGAATAAAATTTTGATTCACATATATATTATTGGTGGAAATTTATGTTACATATAGTGTTTTAAAAACCGAACCGAAAAGTTAGACCGGTCGAACCAGGAATCGGAGAGGTCGTCGGTCTGGTCTGATTGTTGGATCGGATATACTATTGAACCGGTGAGAATCGGGCAAAACCGATCAAAATCGGAAAAAACCAGTGAACCGACGATTTTAAAAAACCGGCGATTCAAATGCATGCTTTTTTTATGCACAAAACGACGTCATTTTCATGATTTTTTTTTAAATTAAAATAAAATATAATTAGACTTTATTCAAACCTTATTTGGAACAACTTTTTCTCCTATTTGCAATTAGACCTAGTTTAAAATTTATTTAAATTTATATTTTGTATTATTTTGTTGTAAGTGATGATTATATTTAAAATTTGAATGTAAATAATAAAGATTGTAATTATGATATTTTAAAATTTTAAAATTTTGTAGGTGTTTTAATATTTTTTAGAGACTGAGCCATTCGGTTCGACCGATTTAATAAATATATAGTATTGCAATAGAGACGGGTATATTCAAACGAGTTATCCGATTTAATTCGATTTAGTCATGTGGTTCGACAAATAATTCAGTGGTTCAACCAATGAACCAGTGACCCAGTACCCTCACCGGTTTGATGGCCGGTGTAGTATTTAGAACACTGGTTGCATAAAACATCTTATGAAATGACTCATTGTTAAAAAAAATTAACATCATAAAAATCACATTTTTTATAAAAATACCTCTAAAAGAATTTTAATGAAAAACTAATAAAAAAATTTCTCATTTCATTTTTTAAATTATGTAATTAAAAAAATTTATGGTAAAAAGATGACACGGTTAAAATATTTTTTACGATAAATCATTCAAATTAATTTTTAATCTAATAAGAAAATATATAAAGAATGAAAACTATATAGTAAATTTTTTAAAATGAATTCTAAATGTAAAACAGTTACAAATGTTCTATTTATAAAGGTGATGATGTGCTACAAAGAATGTGCTCCCTAGCCACGTGAAATAGTGACGTGATTTTCACGTGTGTAAAATAAACCAGTTGTGACGTGTAAATCACGTCGCAACATATTTATAATATTTAAAAATAAAAAAGTAACGTTAATCAAGGGGGACACTACTAGAAATATTCAAATTTCCTGCGGATTTACCTGCAGATTTTAGTTAAAATTCCGCAGGAAACACATTTCCTGCGAATTTTCCTGCGGTTTTACGTCCCCAGCTAAAACCTTCGTGGGTAATATTTTCGGCAGCAAGTTCCGCAGGTATTTCCGCAGGTAAATCCGCAGGAAACTTTCAGCAGGTAAATCCGCAGGAAACTTCCGCAGGAAAATCCGCAGCAAACTAAAATCCGCAGGTAAATCCGCAGGTAATTTATATCTCAAATTAAAAAAAAATATAAACTTTTGAAACATTATAAAAATCTAAAATATTTTTATAATGTGACTGTAATCATAATATAAAAATAAAATGGAGATTCAATTCAACTATATATTTGTGTGCATTAAAACTAAAAAGTTTAGTTAATTATCACAGCTCATCACAAATTAATCGAGGACAGTTGATATCATATAATTAGCGATTGAAATATAAAACTAGACTTAAATAAATACAAATGGAGATTCAATTCAACTATATACCTGAAAACAGGGTTCGCTTCAGTTAAGAAATCATACATTACTGCCCACACAGATCCTACCAAAACAGTACAGCATGGATTCTTAAACTACACCAACACCACACAGATCAAGGAATCATGAATAGCTACAACTGTCATAGTACACGGCAACAACAGTTAGGTAGTGTCTGCCATCAACAACACTGCTTGACGGCGAGCTAGTCATATGTATATACTTTCTCTTTTTCAAATCCGGGACTGACTTGCATCTTAAAAGGTGGCTCAGATCCAATGATAAGCATCTTTCCAAATGCATACTTGCGGGCCAAATCCATCCGCTGAAGAAATCCACCAACCTTGTTCAAAGTCACGAAGGAAACAGTGTTCTCATCTTGGTATTTGTAGTCACAGAACCAGAGAGAGTATCCTTCAGGATCATACATATCCCAAAATCCTGCAAGATAGTAAAAGGTTTGAAATTGATCTTTGCCTATACAGAAATCTATGACATTCTTTGAATTGACAGGATATTCATAAAAACAAATTTGGCAATGAAACTACTACAGTGAGCCTACAATAACAATACTTGATGATGAAGTTGAAAACAATAACACCAAAGGGAACAGAATAACAACAATACCTTTGATTGCAACCTCCCTGAAGTTGGATTTAGTGTTTGAGTAAAGTCTTTTCCATTCATCCAGTACCATCTTACTAGGAGGAAGAAGATCAAGTGGATTCTTGGGTTTGGGCTTGGGTGCCTCCTCTTCAGCCTCTGCTTCTTTGGACTTTTCAGCGACCTTCTTGGCCTCCTTCTTTGGTTCGTTCTAGGAGGAAGGTATGGCCCATATCCCAATCTAGGGTACTACAAATACATATTCAATTCGTAAAGGCATAAACTATTAGCAACATCATCATACACTAGTTTAGCGATGCCAGAATAAACGGATTTAACCAGGAAAATACAAAGACTTACTCAATTCACCAAAGCATGAACTATCACCAAAATCTCAACATAATCACGCGTCATATATGACTGTAATCAAACCATTTTTTCTTATGTTATCATAACTTAAACACCAAACAGTGGAGTTCTGTGCAGATCTATAACTCTTAACACCAATGTACCAAAAACAGCACAAGAGAAACAAGCACCGAGACTCAACCTCACATTAAACACCAATCATCATAATTTCAAACATAAAATCATTATTTAATGCATCAACTACAACATCAGCATCCAACACATTACCAATCAGAATACCTAACAATGTTCCGGTGCTGCATTTCTTTCAAAAGAGATATCTCTCTTATGGCAGTGCTAGGAACCCCCTCATCTTCCTGTTCGAGTCGAATCTTCTTCAAAGCAATTATAAGGGACTCTGTCATCGACTGAATGTAACACATGGAAATCAAAATTTTCAGATTATAAGAAATCACTTCGAATCACATACTTTTTTGAAATAAAGGAAAAATGATTTACCTGTGAGACATTAAATTGCATAAGTAATCTAAGGAGGCTTCTTGTTTACACTTTACAGTATAGTATACCAAATACCAAGTGTACAATCACAATTCCTTCACAGCCTGCATCAAGTGTACAGACTGATTCATCATCACCCTTTGCATATGAATAACAATCTTTGCATTTTGATGGCAAATTTTTTAAACCAATTGAGGTAACAAGGTCAACCAAATGTATGGTGGTAAATCCTTCAAACACCCTCTCATAACACTCAGTGGCAACCATAGCAAAATACAAAAGAATAATTACTCTAAACGTAAACGGCAATGAACAAAAAGAATATCTATGTTAATAAAATATCAAAAGATATGTATATTGAAGATCTGGAATCCTGTGATTATTTGGGCTAACATGATCACCTTCTATTTTCCTACAAGCACTTTCGTCGGCATCCTTTCTTCTCATATGTTCCATATATTTATTTGCTTCCGCTGAAGTGCGGCAACCTCTCATAAACCTCTGTGGCAGTGTCTGAAGAGGTACTGAAACTACTGTTAGGAACAGTAGATGATTCATCTTCTGCCACGGTCTTTTTGCAGTGGAGACATCCACAAGAAATTGAAAGAGAGAGGTTTGCGATATTGTATGGTCCTGCCAAGGCATTCATAAGAACTAGTGAAGTTAAACACTATTTTAGAGAATATTAACATACTTCAAAGAAGGCCAAAGCTTGGCGGATCATATGTTGCTCACTTACTCCAAGGCTGAGACTTAAGTATCAGAATACATAAATTAAATAAAAAAGATGATGTTACCTGGGAGGATGTAATCTTTCAGTAAGTGTTTCAATCTCCCTATTATAGATGATTTTAATAGAAATAAACAAATGATGTAAAAATGAAAAAATGTTTTGAGATATATAAATATATATAAATAAAAATCAATGCACAAATATCTGATGATACATAGGAGAAACCAAAAATTCTATAATATTTTACATAATAGTTGTAAAATAAGATGAGAAGAACACATTTTGTAATAACTTATGTGTGATTTTCAATTTGGATCACAAGCTGCTAACTTTGCTCTGAGATCTTTGCGCAAGATTTTTCCTGAGGGTGACTTGGGAATGGCATCAATGAAGAATACTTTATTTATTCTTTTGTAAAACACCACCTATATTTCAAAGGCACACACCTCATTTATTAGATTTTTTTCTCTATATTTTAAATTATAGTATTGTATAGATAAATATAATAGCTTATGTAAAAAAGTATTGATTAAGGACCTGTTTAGAGATAAACTGTTTAATTTCGTCTTCACTTAAGTTAGTGTAACCATTTGATCTCACCACGAATGCAACTGGTACCTCTCCAGCAGCCTCGTCATTCATTCTAAAGTTCAATTTTTGGTTGAAAAATATTGAATAAAAAAAATTAATTAATTATATCTGTTGTTTAGGTTCACAAATATATAATAAAAACTGGAAATATAGGAAAAATTTGTAAATGCAAGCAATGCTCAATTTAATGTTCATAGACCAAAATTGGTAATTGGTAAATTATATATAATTGACTACTTTGTTACCAATTGCTATAAGGTTCCAGATGCACGAAACTGTCATAAGTAAAAATATATATATCTAGGATAGTTCACATGCTGGTCCATACCTTTGCCATACCAGGAATCATCCCTAGGACTCGAGACACAGAACCCATTTGTGCAATAGTACGACTTTGCTTTAGCAAATCATTAAAGTCAAACTTTGCACTCATTATCTTCATTTGCAAGTCTTCAGCATCTTCTTGAAGCATCTATAATAAATGCAGTTCATAACTGAATATTTCATTTTTCATTTTTTATCAATGACAGTAAAAAAATATAGCAAGACTTACAACTTCCAGTGCCTTTTCCATAAATGAAAGAACATCACCCATTCCTAGGATTAGTAGATTTTGTTTAGAGGATGTGCTTCTGAGAATGGGTTTATGGAACTTCCTAGTGATCACATAATAGTCCATAATTTCACACCAATAACGATAATTACTTCTCATCGGCAATAGCACGAAATGGTAATAACGATAATTCTATGCTAATATGCAAATCAACCTGAGCATAATCATCAATAGCAACTCAGAAATGCAACAGCAACAATTCAAAAGTAAAATAAAAGCAAAAAGAGGAAAAAAATTCGGTGAGGCATTTTATCGAATACCTTGTGAGCAAGATCGAAAGCTGCATTTTCTTCTCCTCGTCGCTTCAACCGGTAAGCATTCCTCCATTCTCAGTTTTATGACATCGTATGCTTGCTAACTTTGACTCAAACTGAAATTTATATTGAAATCGAATCACAATCAGTTGTAGCATAACCCGTAATGGAGTAAAAACCGTAAAAATGCAAAAAATCACGAAACAAAACTAACTTGCTCTGAGTTGAAATTTCGAGCGCAAACAGATTCTGAACACCGACGCGAATCAAATCCGGATTCCATAACAATTCAAATCAGTTTTGAAATCCAAATCCCACCAATTCGAGACCAAGAGAATATGTGTCATAATTGTTGTTGTGTAAGAATTGAGAGGGAGAGAGCATGAGTTTGAGAGAGTTGCACAAGAGAAACCGAGAAAGCTTGAGCCAATGCGCGTGAGGAAAAGTACTTCTCCGAAGAAGCGTTTCTGAATAAGTCGTGTTTGCTTTCAACGAAGAAGCGTTTTTAGGTTTTTTTTTTGTGTAAGCTGCATATTTAGTTCATTGCACAAATATCTTAATCTTCCTTTCTATTTACCCTGTTTTTTAATTTTTTTTTAAACATTTTATATCTATTATTGAGATACACCAAATTATATTATATAATTATATATTTTCAATATTTACAAAACAAAAAAAATTATTAAGTAAAACTAATATATTTATTATTTTATTATAATAAAATAGATTTAAATGATTTTATCTTAATTTGTTTTTTATTAATAATTTTGACATTCTATAATATAAATATATATAAAAAAAATTATACTTTTAATTTTATTAAAAAAGTAAATTTAAATTGATTAAAAAACACTATAAAAGTAATGAATAAAATTCAAAAAATAAATATTAAAAATTTCAATCTAATTTTATAAATATCAATGATTATAAAATATATAAAATTATGTTTTAAATGAGACTTAAAAAAATGATACACTTATAGTGTAAATTAATTTTAGAATATTCTTACATATTTAAAAAACTTCAATTTTGAATCATAACTAAACAAACATAGCATGTATAATTATATATATATATATATATATATATATATATATATATATATATATATATATATATATATATATATATATATATATATATATATATATATATATATATATATATATATATATATATATATATATATATATATATATATATATATATATATATATATATATATATATATATATATATATATATATATATATATATATATATATATATATATATATATATATATATATATATATATATATATATATATATATATATATTAATAACTAAAATATATTTAATTTTTTTAGTTGATACCCCTGAAGGTTTTTTTTTGAAATATGAATTACTTATGTAATATTTTAAAAAAATTGGTTATTATAAAATAATCTTCGATATCCATTCTCAAAATTTTCAATACCTTTTATTAATTTTACTTTTCAATTTTGTATAACTTTTATTTCATTAAAAAATTAAGATGAAAATTTAAAAATAACACAATTCACATTAAAACATTAATTAATATAATAATATTAAATAATTAACCATTAAATATAATATTTAATTTAAAAAAAATTAGCCAAAAATTACTATTATTTTAAGAAAATAGTGAAATTTGCAGTAAAATCCGCAGGAAACTTTCCTGCGGAATTACCTGCGGACTATTTATAATAGTTTGGTTTTAGTAAAACAGAAATCCGCAGCAAAATTCGCAGGAAATTTTCCTGCGGATTTAGCTGCGAATTTTGATTTATAGTTTAGTTTTCTATTTGAAATGTATAAACCGCAGAAAAATCCGCAGGTATTCCTGCGGAATTTTCTGCCATTTCTCGATTCGAAGGAAAGTTTAGTTTATTAAAGAAAGTCCCAGCAAAATCCGCAGGTAAACCTGCGAAACTTTTTTCGCAGGAAATTCCGCAGATAATACGTGTATTTCTAGTAGTGGGAGAGTCAGAAAGTTTATAAAAAAAATGTTGTGACGTGTAAAACACGTCGCAACTTAAAAAAAAAATTGAAAAACAATTGGCGTCAGATATGCACATGGGGGAAGTTTGAATTTTTTAAAATTCAGTTGTGACGTGTAAATCACGTCGCAACTCAAAATTGCAAAAACCCAAAAACTTCAATGCCAGAGTTGACTGACAAGGAGCACGTGGGCTGTGACGGTTGGTTTGTAGCGACGTGAATTTCATTTCGCAAGGTGGCGATGTGGAAATCACGTCGCTAAAATGTTTTTTAACTTTTGCCAAAACGCTTCTTCTTCCTCTCTCTCTCGTTCTAGAAACACAATTCCTCTTCTTCTTCCTCTCTCTTCTTCCTCTCAACCCATTCTCTCAAATTTTCTTCTGCCATTCTCTCAAATTTCATCCTCTTCCTTCCCAATTGTAAAATATTTAAGGTAATATTCAAATCTTTTTTAATTTTCTGTTATTTTATTTAATATTTTCGTTTTGGTATATTTTATTTCTTTGTGTTTTAAATTTTTTTTAGGTGTAATATTTGTGATTGAAGGAGCATTTGAAGAAGATATTTGAAGATTGTTAAAAGTTTAACAGAGGAAGATAGAGGTATTTTTGGCATTTTATTTTTTTTAGGTTTTTTTTTATTTGATGAATGTTAGGTTTGTAGAAAATTAGAGTTGAAGGTTAAAAAAATTGATGAATGTTAGTTTTGTAGAAAATTAGAGTTGGAAATTAGAGTTGAAGGTTAAAAAAATTGATGATTAGAGTTGAAAGTAGATTGTTAAAATAGATTGAATATTGAATTTTGATGATTAGAGATGATGAAAAATTGATGAAATATATTAGGTATAATAAGTTTGTATATTAGGTATAATTGAATTTTGATGATTAGAGATCATAAAAATTGATGAAATATATTAGGTATAATAAGTTTGTATATTATAAATAAAATGTTATTAGAAATGAAATATATTAGGTATGTATATTTAAAATAAAATATAATAGAGTAGAATTATATTTTATATTTCTTAAAAGGAATAATAAGTTTGTTAAGAATGAAGTAGTATTTTTTAAACAACATTTTAAAAAAGGTTATTACATAGTTATTACAAAATAATATATTATTTTGTTTTAAAAATGTTTATTATAGTGTGAAGTATATTATTTTGTTTTAAAAAAATAATATAATAATATTTTGTTTATAGTTGATATAAGTAAATGTTTAATTATTTACTTATAGTTGATATAAGTAAATGTTTAATTATTGTTACTAAAAAGAGAATGATTGGATATATGTGCAGTATGAAATATTATTTGTATTATCGTAGTTGGATGTACGATAGATTGGAACCAGGAAGACGTGCACTTAAACTCAATTTTATAGAAGGAGTTAACGGGTTTATCACGTGGGCGTTTGCTCAAGAATGTTGTCGAAGCGAAGGAGGAGTTAGGTGTCCCTGTCTTAAATGTGAATGTAGACCTATAATTAGTGACCCAGAGGAAGTGGTCAGACATTTGTATAGAAGGGGTTTCATGAAAAATTATTGGGTTTGGACGTTTAATGGTGAAAATTTGTCGAGTAACATACCAGAGACTAGCAGTACGCATGCTTCAAGTAGTCATCTGCCAATGGAATATGAGCAAAGACCGCCTATTGAATATGAGGAAAACTTTAATCAGATCGGTGACATGGTTGAGGATGCTTTTGGTGTGAACGTGACCTATGATCAACCTGAAGATTTTGATGGGGAAGAGATGTCGAATGAGGAAGCGCAGAGATTTTATCAGTTGTTGAATGAGATGAATACGCCGTTGTTTGACGGTTCGTCTGACTCAAAGTTATCAATGTGTGTGAGATTATTGGCCGCCAAGTCAAATTGGAATGTTCCTAATCAGTGTTTGGAATTCTTTGTAAAAATGATGATGGACTCGACTACAATGAAAGACAACTTACCTACAACATTTTATGAAGCAAAGAAGTTGGTGTCGAAGCAGGGACAGACCCAGAAACTTTATACGGTGGGGGCAATATATATAAGGTTAATTGATATGTGTTCGTGTATAAATATTTACATCATTATTACATCATAATCATTCAATTGTATTAATTTAAAAGAATTTAAATCACATTTCAAATTAATTAACAATTATGATTAATTGAAAGTGTAACATTTCTTTACTGGGTATTTCAATTAAATTCATAATTTCATATATATAAATTTGAAGAGTTATTTTTGGAATCATCTGACTCCACATTATATTTATATAAATAAAATTTATTTTCCTACAATTTATTTTATTTTATTAAAATTACATAACTTTATTAGTTTTAATATCAATAAAAGTATTCATATATAACTAAATTATTATTATCCTCTAATAAATTTTACATTTAATTCTTCATAATGTTTATGGGTGAAATAATTATCACAATTACAATTGTTATTAATGCTATTATAGATAGTTCTAAAATAATATAATATATTTTCTTATTGCTACAAACTTTATTAAAAGTATACCAATTTTTTAGAATTTTAAAATTTAATTTGTACCATATAATAATATAATAATATTACATTATTATTATCTTATAAAGAGAAATTAAATTAATTAGAATAAAATAAAAATATGAAAAAGCCAATGATGTTATACGTTTATGTTTATCAAAGCTTTGTTCAGTAAATATATAGTTAACCATTAACTAGTCAATCTATATAGTAATTAATAATACATGTATTAGTATATGATGTAGTGGGGGCATGAGACCACACCATACATAACGTGGGCCCGTCCCTGTGTCGAAGTTGGGCTTAAGAGTAAGAAAGATCGATTGTTGCATTAATGGTTGTATGCTGTTTTATGACAATGACTTTGGTACTCAAGATGGATTGTTGGAGGAATGTAAATTTTGTATGAGTCCAAGATATAAAGTTCGCAGTAGAGCCATTAACACTAATCGAGACCGTGTAGCAGTAAAGTCCATGTTTTATCTTTCGATAATTCCAAGGTTAAAAAGAATGTTTGCTTCAATGCACAGTGCAAGTCAAATGACATGGCATCATACAAACAAAACAAGTCCAGGCACTATGCGGCATCCATCTGATGGCAAGGCATGGAAACACTTTGATCGAATATATCCTGATTTTGCCGCAGAACCTAGAAATGTCAGGCTTGGATTATGCTCAGATGGTTTTGCTCCTTATGTTCAAGCGTCGGGAAGTGCGTATTCTTGTTGGCCAGTTATTGTAACCCCTTACAACCTCCTTCCCGAGATGTGCATGACAAAACCATACATGTTTTTGACGTGCGTCATTCCAGGACCTTCGAGTCCAAAAGCAAGAATTGATGTGTATTTACAACCTTTAATTGATGATTTGAAGAGGTTGTGGGTTGGTGGAGAATGGACTTATGATATATCACGTAAAAAAAACTTTACTATGCGAGCTGCCTTGATGTGGACCATCAACGACTTTCCAGCATATGGCATGTTGTCTGGTTGGGTACACATGGCAGAATGGGTTGTCCGCATTGTATGAGATACACCAAGGCGTTTACGTTGGATAAAGGGGGGAAAAGCTCGTGGTTTGACTGTCACCGTAGATTTCTACCAAAAAATCATTCGTATAGAAAGAACAAGACAAATTTCATAAAAGACAAACAGGTAACAGATATGTCTCCGCCCCGATTGTCACCAGGTGCTGTATGGGACCAAGTTTGTGGGCCTACCAAAAATTACAGATACTGGAAAGGCATGTAGAATTGAAGGATATGGGGTCGATCACAATTGGACAAAAAGAAGTATATTTTGGGACCTTCCATATTGGAAAGATAATTTGTTGCGCAGAATTTTTTTGATAATGTATTTAACACCGTGATGGATGTTAAAGACAAGACAAAAGATAATGAGAAGGCTAGACATGACATGGAAAAATGGTGCAATCGAAAAGAGTTGGAGTTGAAGCCTCAACCAAATGGAAAATTATTGAAACCGAAGGCTTGTTTCAGTCTGACCTCCCAAGAAGCTAAAGCGGTTTGTCGATGGTTAAAAGAATTGAGAATGCTTGACGGCTATTCTTCAAATTTAGCAAGGTGTGCTGACGCTAACACTGGTAAGTTGCATGGTATGAAAACTTAATATTTTCATGGAACAATTGCTACCAATTGCGTTTGGTTCTCTACCTAAACATGTGCTTAATCCACTGACTGAAATTAGTCAATTTTTCAGAGATATTTGTGCTTCAGCTTTAAAAGTAGATGACATCATTAAGTTGGATCGAAATATTCCAGTCATTCTATGCAAGTTGGAACAAGTATTTCCGCCTGGTTTTTTTGACTCCATGGAACATCTACCTGTGCATCTTGCCTATGAAGCTTATCTTGGAGGACCTGTTCAATATAGGTGGATGTATCCGTTTGAAAGGTTCATGGGTGATTCAAAACGATCAGTGAAAAATAAGGCTACAATTGAAGGATCGATATGTGCACATTACTTGCATCGAGAAACATCACATTTTTGCAGTCACTATTTCAAGCATTTGATGTTAACTCCAAGAATCATTCGAAATCCTATCAATGTTAGTGAAAGGAGTCAATTCACTTTATCGGTCTTCGGGCTTCCAGGCCGTCCATCTGGAAAAAAGAGTGTGCATTGGTTGAACCAACAAGAAATGCAATCTGCCCATGTTCATGTCTTGATCAACTGCGTTGAAGTTAAACCATTTCTTGAGTAAAGTATACATACCCCTAACTTTTAATTTTCTTTACAATCATAAAACTCATTACTCTGAAACTTATAATGTGTTTCTTTTAGGGAATTCAACAACGCCTATTTTCATACTACCGGTGTACAATCAACATCTGGTGTCATCCATGCTCAATTTCCAGCATGGTTTAAGGAGAGATTGTCTAGCATTGTTGCACCGACTCCAGAAATACTCCATTTGAAAAACTTGTCTCAAGGCCCTATTCAAAACGCAAATGAATGGCACACATACTTCGTGAATGGATATAAATTTCACACTCATACATGGACTGAAGGGAAAAAGACCATAAACAGTGGTGTTTTTGTGAAAGGAGTTACAGATGGTGGTGAAGATGACTTCATATATATATATATATATATATATATATATATATATATATATATATATATATATATATATATATATATATATATATATATATATATATATATATATATATATATATATATATATATATATATATATATATATATATATATATATATATATATATATATATATATATATATATATATATATATGTTTAAATTTGTAGAAGAGGGATACAAGTGTGGGTATCATGTAATGAAACACATGTTAAATATTGTCTCTACCGACGTTGTTGATTCTTGGAATCATGTATATATTATGTCATGAAATATTTATAATAATATATTAATGTTTAAATTTGCTATTATATTTCAAATCATGTAATATTCAATTTTCTTTACTTTTTTATGTAAACTTTTAACGACATGGTACCTTTCCTCCGATGATTTAAAAGACATCCCCGTAAAAGTTTGGAGGTGCTAATGTATGACTTTGGCTTTGATGTTTGTAAATAAATAATTTTAGCTTAATATAATGTTTGTAATATATTTAATATAATGTTTGTAATATATGACAATGGTGTGTACATATATGTTTGTAAATAATATTTTTAGCTTTGATTTAAAAATATTTAAGTAATATATGTATAAAATGTAGATACAAATAAAACATGTTTCTAATATATAGAAAAATTAAAATTAAAATTAAAAAAATATGTCACAATTAGTTTGATCACTATATACCATTCAATCACTGAATTTTGAACCCATGATCTTTAAATATGTCACAACTGTTGTTTAAAATAACTATTGTGATAAATTTTGCTACCTAATTTATCGCAACGCTCACACACCAGTGATTAAAAACAGCATACTTACAACCACACTTTACCTCTCATAATAGTTGATCAACTGATCAATTGTGATGGTATTACTTTATTCAATAGTTGTGATATTTTCCATAGTAGTGACATTGCTAACTATAACCATACATACTTATCCTACACACATGCATAACCTTCTTCTTATCCTTATCAATTGAGTTTAGCTAAAATTTAAAATTCTAAACAAAAGTTAATGGGATATACTTAGCTAATTCAAATTGGTTGTGGGACAATTTATCTATAATTATTTTTAAAAAAAAATAAACATCGAATATGATTGAGTATTTATTTATCATTTGGTATCATATCATCTTTATATTAATTTATAAAATCATAAATTTATTAATAAACTTTGACGTATTAGAACTCACTAATTCAAAATATTTTTTTAGATATATATAAAAACAATCTTTAAAAGTAATTCATCAATTCGAAATATTATTTTCATTCTCAATATCAAATGTCAATTAAAAAGTATCAGGCGGTTCGTCTTTTGTCAATCTTCTAAATATGATATTCAAGTCAATCTTTACAACCAAAAATAAAAATTGAAATAAAATTCAGTCAACATTTAAAATTTATAATATTTTGAAGTGCTCCTAATTAATTAGAACATATCATCTATCCAAGCAAACAAAATTCGAGTCAAACTTAAATTCGCAATTCATCAATTAAATAGAATATTAGAATTGTACCTAAAAGTATTATTATTAGGGATATTCACTTCCTCAAAATTTAAAAGAAATACTAACAAGTGTATTAGGGGCATTTTTCTTGAAAATATATGTATTTAATAATTTTGAAATTAAAATTGTTAACTTTTTATAGAATATTTTCTTTTTTTGAAATGCTTAAAGAGTCCCCCTGATGCACTCGTTAGCAAGACGCAAATTTAAAATATAATATGGATACATGAAGTCCATACATTTCTGATATTTGAAAAGGAGTGAGAAATTTGTGATATTCCTTTGTCTCTATGTTGATAACATGTTGATCATTGACAACAAGTACAATTAAAGTAAAGATTTTTGATGACTTGATGACATGTTGATGACATTAAATATGAAAGATTTTGGATTAGTTGATACTATTTTGGAAATTAAAGTAAAGCAAGATAGTGGGGGTTATGAACTTAGTCAAACACACTATGTTGATAAAATGCTTAATAAGTTCATATACTTAAGTTTCAAGGAAGTGAGTACTCCATTTGATCCTAGTGTCAAGCTTCAAAAGAATGGGGGAAGAGTTGTGGCTCAATCGGTAAATGCAAGTACAATTAGTTGTCTAACGAATTTGATACAATGTACTAGATATCGACATATCATTTGTAGTTAGTCAAATGAGTAGATTTATTAGCAGTCATAAGAATTGAAATACCATCACAAAGATTTTCGGTTATATTTTGAAAATAAAAATTTTTGGCCTCCAATGTACCAGGTTTCTCTCCATATTAGAAAGATATATCGATGCGAGTTGGATATCGAATGTTGGAGATCATAAATCTACAACTGGGTGAATATTTACACTATATATGGATGAAATTTCTTGGAAGAGCAAGAAACAAACGTGTATTATCTTGGTTGAGGGACCTTCTATTGGAAGTTCCATTGGCTCACGACAATATTTCAAAGGTGTTGATACATTGTGTTGTCAAGTCACTTTAGCTAGAGTATACAACAAAATGTACAATGAAATGTGTAGACACATAGGTCTTAGACATTTCTTTGTGATAAAATTGATTAAGGATGGACTCATTATTAAACCACTTTTTAGAGATTAAGTGAAGACTACCTCGAGATGTATAAGACCGAAACTCCTTGAGTAAGAGTTACAACAACGGTAGAAACCTTATTTAACATTGAGAAAACTTTAACCTTAGATTCAATGGGTAACAACAAACCGTTGATTTGGATGTGTGTGCAACATTATATAATAATGTTGACTATTGCATTTGAAGGGTTGTGTTTTTTCAAACTCTTTATGAAGTTCAATGTTAAGAATATGTATCTCAAGTAAAGTAGATACAATGTGAACTTCACCTATGTGAATTTCGAGACGGTGTCGTCTTAAAGTGAGAGTTGAAGTTTTTCTCACGATAAATTCACGAGACATGAAAAGCACATAGTCATAAATAGTGTTAGGTGTGAGTTGTAGGCAAAGAACCATTAAAGAGTGTGTGTAAGGTAACATCGATCTAATCACAAAGAGTAACAGGTTCAAAGCTTTGCTACCTAAAATTTCAATTTGATTTTGTGTTGTCTTTACTAAGGTTAAGTTCAAATTGAAATATACCTAACTGTATTAGCATTCTTTGTTTCCTTTTGTGAAATTGATCTTGTCATTATTTGAACAAGTGTAAGATTGTTGTCACTAATGAAGAAATTAATGCATAACCCTTGGTGTGTTCCAATAATAAATTCACTTTAATGTTCCTAATATAGATTTGCATTTATTAAGTCACCAAGAAGTTAAATAAGAGAAAGTTCTTAATGGATAAGTGTGGTGGATCCAAATCTTATGCTACTTATCACCTTCACACTCTGCCTCGCCGTTGTCACCACCGACAACACCGACTCTGGGATCGAGACCAAAGGCGTGGGCATATAGGCGCTAGTGTTGGATTGTAGGCGAAACTTGAGCACTTAGGAACCATGCATCAAAGCAATCGGCTACTCGCGACATCGTACAGAGGCGCTTTGCCGAGCGACCTTCAGCTGACTAGTGGCGGCAAGCCACCATACGTGGCAATGATCGTTACCCCAGATTGTTATTTTTTAAATTCGAAACCAGCAACACTTAGTGTGAAGTCTTGCAATATTTGGTGAAAGGGTATGTTTTGTTGAGAGTCGTAACCTTGTGAAACAACACCACTTAGTCTATAAATAGACTATTTCGGATTCAGAAAAGCATATACAATTGAACTCTCATCTTCATTGTTTAAATTTTATATTTCTCTATTCTCACTTTTGAGTTTTCATCTGTCTTGTACAAATTCGAAACACTTTGATTTATCCTGAGTATTTCTGCGTGTAGATTCCAAGACAATTAGAGAATACTTAAAATCCTATTAAGAAAAACTTATATACGCGATTCTAACCTTAATCCATTTAATTTAGAGACAATTTTTAATACAATAGATATATTGTGAAATATGTTTCTAAATGCTACAATTATATTGAATTAAAATAATTTGTAATTTGTTGTGATTTTTTGAAGAGTTTATAATTGTTGGTGTGATTTTTCGGATCAAATTAAGACCTACCACACAAGTAAGTTCTTAAAGTCATATTTGATCCCAAAAAAAAGTTTTTAAAGTCATATGATATTTTTTATTTATTTATATAATGAGAAACTTACTCTACTTAATACATTATTATAAGTTTTGATTGAGTAGATCAACTATACAAATTTCCTGCTTTTTTCTTGCTATATTAATCCAAGACTTAAACCTAGAAGAAGGAGCTAGCTAAGTACGACAAGATGATTATAGAAAGGAAGAATGATACTTGAATCAGAATTCATAAGTTGTAAATGCATTTTCTTTAGTCTTATTTATTGTAATGGAGAATCTTTGACAAAGAATGCGTCATATGTCTCTTTGCTCATAAGGGAAACCTAATGGTGAAGCCTATGCTTTCAAATGGATACTCCGTCTTTAGTATAGTAGCATTTTATTGGGAGTGACAACAGAATCCAGTTCATCGCTTAAATTAACAACAAAACAAATAACAGACAATTTTTTTCTCTACCTACCTTTTTGAGCATGTGTGTGAGTGTTAGTGTTAGTGTGATACCTTATAATTTTAATTTCTTAAACTTTAAACTTTTGCCTTTTCACCTTAATTATCAAAATAATAAAATTACGCGTATCCCATGCAAATGTCAAGCAACTGGTCATCAAATTGAATATATTGCAAGATTAATGATTTTTTTTTATACATAAAACAGTATCTTCTCTACGCTACAGAGACATAATTCTCAGGTCAAAGATTAACTTTTATCATAATGTAATATTTTCAGGCTATATTTTTATCCAAATTGTTAATTTTAAAATATGTTTTCCTTGTAGTTTTTTAGGTCTTCCTCTATCTTTAATTGTTTGACTTTCCTTCAATCTAATTTATTCTCTTTATTACAAAATTTATATATTTTTTCTCATATATTCAAACCATTTATGATTTAGCTTTTTTTTCTCATCATCTTTTCTACTACATGTACTACCCCCAACACTCTATAATATTGTCATTTATAACTAGTAACAAACCCGTGCATTCGCACGGGTTCTGGTACGGGATGCGCATTTGTTTCAGATTTATATTTTTTTTAATAGAAAAATGTATGGTACCCGTAAAAAATAATAATTAAATGTATAGAAAAAAATCTGGTACCTGTGAAAAAATAATAATTGAATGTATAGAAAAATGTCTGGTACCCGTGAAAAAATAAGAATTGAATATATAGAAAAATGTCTGGTACCCGTAAAAACATTTAGATTAATAAGACCATTTAATAAAAAAACTTAAAAATTTAACTAAAATGACATATATTTTTATAAACACGTTTAAATATGTATGAAACGTGCATTTTTTTTATATATGCATCAATTGTACAAATATTAATAATTAATTTATATGTATACTCATAGTATAATTATAATACAAGTTGGTATCCAAATCTAGAGTATTGCTTTTTATCCCAGAGAAAATTAGATTAATTTATCTAGTCATTTAATAAAAATTGGGGATAAATTTGAAGATAATTTTTTTTTCTCTTTTATTGGTATAACATAAAATCTATTTAAGTTAATAATATTTAATATTTTTCCTTGAAGATAAAGTGTTTCTCTCTTAAACAATTTCTAATATATAAAAATATTTTTTTTAATAATAGTATAAAACAAATATTATCATTATTGATTATTATCATCAATTATTAACAAAACAAATATGATCATCAACTCAAAACAGCAGAATAAAAAATAATGGAAAGATTTGATTTTAATTAGTTAAAATATTTAAAATTGATCGCATAGAATCAATTAATTAAAATACAATTGTTATTTTCAAAAAATATAATGCAATTTCTCGATGCAAAGTACAACAAAATTAAAATTGGTACTTATTTGATTAATCTATTTTTAAGGGATAATTTATTCCATATTAAAAGTGATACTTATTTAAAATGAGAATATAGTAGCGACGGTGACATGAAGTTTGGTAAATGTGATCAAAATGATATATAATATATTAATGCAAGAAGAAAGCATAGCAACATCATGAGATGTGTGTTGTGTTGTCCCGTCACAGCAGAAATAAAACCTAGCTATAATCACGTGATCATTACTATTAAAAAATGCATTGATGTCCACACATCACATTGAAATTTTATTTTTTTTTATCTATCTTTGATCGATTCAACTTCTTTGTATTATTTCTTTTATTCTCACACCAGTTAATTTATTTACACTAAGTAATAAAAATATTATATTTAAAAAATCATGTTGTCTTTTCTTTTTGGTAAACATGAATATACTTATAATTACCATAAATATCAAATATTGATATTAAATTAAAATAAATCACACAATAATTATAAAATAATTAAAGTTAAAAATCAATGTTGCATTAAAAATTAACAAACCCATGCATACGCACGAGTTATATTTTTTGGGTGGGATATGATTTTGGACGCGCACTTGTTTGCAAACTGTCCTAAAAATATGAAGTTGAAAAAAAAAATAAAAAAAATAAAGAATAAAAGTAAATTTAAATTGAAATAGTTATACATCTAAAAAAATGAAATGTAAACAATAATATCAAGAATAAATTGATTTAAGATAAAAACTATTGTAACTTTTATTAAATAAATCAATCGTTTTAGTTTTTTTATCAAATAAGATAATTATTATATAAGAGATTATACAATTTTAAAATATATACTGAATCTTTTTAATAAACTATCTTAATCTTTTTCACATATTTGAAATATATGATCCATAAATTTCTATGAAAAATATAATAATTTGTGTGTTTCTCAAATTTTGGTACTGATACCCGTTTTCTTGACATAAACGATTATTTTAATGAATAATTGCCCGTAGATTATCAAAACTGTTTCACCAAAATTGTTTACAAAATATAATATTAAAAAAATGAAAAAAAAATTAATTACAATAGAATAGAATTTTTTTGAGTAAATTACATTTCATTTATAAAATATACATATAGAGAAAAAAGAAAAGATGTGATATAACAATTATTGAGAAAACTAAATTTTTATGTTAATTTAAGTAATCATAAAAAGATAAAAAGTTGCTAAAAATTAAAATGTATAAAAAAACATTTAAAGTTCATAAAAAAATATTTAAGAGAATTAAATATATAAAAAAATAAATTAAGTACAAAAGAAATATTATATTAAAATTAATAAAAAAATATAATATGTTTAATTAATGATTAAATGATGTCTATCCAAGAATTGTCTGCTTTAAGTTAAACCAAAATCATGTCACAACAGAGAAAAAAAGACAGCTGTATATAATATGTAGTCCATCATTAAAAGATTCTAATCTTCATTATTATCAAAATTTTATTTATGTTTTTTACTTTTCTTCTAATAATATTTTTATCTATACTTATATTGTTTCTTTTTTCACGGTTAACTTATTTTTTTTAGTTTGAAAATTATTTATCAAAATTTTTGAAGTGACATTCCTTTAAATAAAATAACAGAAAAAAATTCAAAATAAACAGAAATGAGAAAAACTGTTTTCACAAATATAACGTTTATATAAATATTGATGCTTTAAAAAATAACTATGCACCCCCATATTTATATACATAACTAAGCACCCCACAAAGAAAATACGTTTTAATACACATCATATTACAAGAAGAAATATTTTAATACAGACATCAACACCAAATACTATGCACTCCCACAAATCCAAATATTATATATATATATATATATATATATATATATATATATATATATATATATATATATATATATATAAATAATTACTATTAATTAATATAATTATTAAATCTTTGGTAGAACATTAATCATGTGTCAAACCACAATAATATTCTCCTTAAATGCATATCAAATTTACATCATTTAAATTAAATACAAATCAAAATTTTCAATGATTTTGAAAATTAGTTTCAGCTTCCAAGCTTTTGTTCTCAACAAAATCTTCTTTTTCTCCCTTCCAACAAAAACACAAACACTAAATAAGCATCTTCCATAAGAAATAATGTAATAAAAAACAATGCAAAAGAAAATAATAAAATAATTTCAAATTTTTTCCGATTAATTCTCCTTTAGATAGATAAAAACAACATCCATAATCAAAACTTAATCAAACTTAAAAAATTAAAAATTAATTTTGCCAACTTTCGAATTTGGTTTCTTTTTTCAAGTCCTTGATAAAATAACATCCATGGATATTTGCAAAATATTTCAATATTTTTAGTTGTAAGGGTAGTTGCTCATAAACAAAACAACAATACTAAAAGACAGATACATTTATTTAATAGACATTTTGGAGGAAATAGAATGAAAATATTTAGAATGTATTTTATGAAGTTTATTTTCATCATAAAATCACAGATTTATTTGATAAATAGTATGAAATCAAAGTAAAAATAATTATTAAGCAAAAAAATAAGAAAGAATTCCCAAGAAACATGAGAATAGTAAAAAGAAAATCAAACCAAACACACAAAAAAGAGATATGGATTAGGGTTGAAAAGATATGGAGATTCATTAGTCTATGAATCTGTCAACATTTTGAAATTGAAGAGATATGGTTTGAATTAGGGTTGAAGAAACAGATCTGAGAATTAAAAATTTGGGGAGAAAAGTGAAGGAAGAGAAAGAGAGGACGTGAGAAAAAAAGAGGAAGATAAAAGTCATAAATTTAGGAGAGGCAATAAGAGAGGTTAATGAACCAAACTTCTCATAGAAGCTATACTTATATTTTATTTAATAAAATAAAAATAATATAAATTGGAAAAAGTAGTAGCATAGAAGCAAGGAAAGAACAAATGGTTTGTATGGAAGCAAGGAAAACCAAAAATGCAAGTAAAGTAGGTAGGTAAATAGCCAGCTAGGTAGTCATTTGATGGGAAAGGATGGAAAAAAGATTTGCTGTTTTCGATAAAAAAAAGGAAAACAAAAAGTAGTTTTGCAGAAAGGTATGGAAGCATAGAAAAAGTAGGAATAGAAGCATAGAAAAAGTAGGAATGCAAAAGTTCAATTTTGGAAGCCCATTAAAGAGGCTAGCCACGTGGCAAGTTAAATTACAAAGAAGGGCAAAATTGGTTTTTCAAGAACAATCAATTTTCTTATATGATAGATTTTATCACATCTAGTTTTACTACACATCCAACACAACATCCTTATTTGTGCAAACTTACTTTATTCTCGTGCTGGTTTTTAACCGTCAAATATTTTATGTCGTATAATATTGCAAGTCTTACTGCAGTCCAATAAAATTTTCCATTCAGCTTGAGTCATGCCTTTATGTTACATATATAAAATCTCTGTAGCTCTCCTCCATTACAGTCACCCAACTTGAATTCGATGGTTGATTTACACCCCCTTCTATTTCTCCATCGTTTTGTATAACGGACCCATGATATTTAAACCGCGTGATTTATGGAATGATATGGTATACAACTTTGACCTTTAAGTTAGAAATATTTCTCCTTTTATTAAACTTAATTACATTCTATATACTCTATCTTACTTCCACTTATGTGAAAGTCATGCATTTCTAAAGCTCGTATGCAACCTCTCATTTAAATCTTCATTCGACTATTAAAATAGGATTATATCATCTACAAAAAGTATGTATCTCGGTGCTTTCTTTTGGAATATATTTCATGAATAAATCCAAAAATTAAAGTAAAAATGTAGGGTTTAGAATTGAACCTTGATGCAAATTTATTGTAACAGAGAAATCATTTGTATCTCCTTTGTGTATGTACACTAGTTGATATTCTTCATATATATCTTGAATAACTCGAATACATGCAATCAAAATCTCTCTAGAATCTTTATCATACAATTTCTCCAAGTCAATAGAAATTAATTGTACAAATTTTGTTAGTCATTCGATACTATTTCATCACACTTCACTTCTATAGTCGATCAATCTGACATATAACCAAATTAATTAGGAAAATTCTTTGGCCACCTCCCAACCTTCTAGGTCACCTCTGGTGAAAAACCCAAACTACCCCTAACTTCGGAAATGCATTTCCGAAATGCAAGAAAAAGGTGTTTTCGGAGATGCATCTCCGAAAGCGCCTTTTTTTTTTTGAAAAAATTGTCTTATTTCGGAAGTTCATTTCCGAAAACAGCATTTCAGAAGTTTATTTCTGAAATACTGCGCGTTTTGCAGATTAAGCAAAACAGTCCCCCCTCCCCCGTTCATTTACCCTAAACTTCTTCCAAACTCATCCTCTTTCAAAATTTCTGGAACAAGAAAGTGTGAAGTCAAAGAGATTGCCAAAGTCTTCTTCCAATCTCAACCTAAATAATCTCAAACACTAATTGGTAAGTTTATCATTTTTTTTCAATTTTTAGATCCATTATTCATTACTCTATTAGGGTGTTTAGAAATTGAAAAAATCACATTAAGATAGGTTGGTACTGATATTAGGTTGTTTAGTAGGCATAAAAGTAGTTTTGATTTAGGATTTTGGGGTCTGCCATGGAAGTTGCAGAAAACTTCTGCGCAGGGGTGTTTCGGAAGTTCATTTCCGAAAACACCTCCATTCCCAGTTTCGAAAATGAACTTCCGAATTGTATCAGAAGTGCAATTTTTTTTAGTTCTTTATGTTGTCTCGCATATTAATCGATTTCAATTGTTTTCAGGAACATGTCAGACAACCTAGCACGCATCAGACAGGGTAGAGAGACCCAGATTGCGTCGGCTAGACGCGAGCGGGAGGCGGCGCAGCTGGCGTCGACATAGGGACGGGGGCAGGGCCGGGGACGACGTGTGCGAGTTCCCGTGGAGATGGACGAGGGTACCTCTACATCTGGATCGAGGAGTCGTCTGGCTCGGGTATCTTCTTCCCGCCAGCGAGAGGAGGAGGAGGATGAGGTGGCAGTGCCATACCACGAGGCGGAGGAGGTACCGGATGTTGACCCTCCACTCGGGGAGGAGGATGAGCAGGAGGAGGGCTTCCCGGGAGGGCCCAGTGACACTTCAGTGCTGCTTACCTACCGCGATCACGTCGCTCGGCGTATCTGGGAGGGAGAGGTATTTTTTATAATTTGCCCGACTACATTATTTAACCGTTTATAATTTAGACGTTTATTCAATATTTTCTTAACCGGTCTATTTAACATACTTTTTTATTTTGTTTTTTTGTAACAGGAGAGAGAGCCGTTGAAAATGGTGAACCATGCCCGAAAGATTTTCAGTCTGTTTAAACCGACTGCCGAGTGGTTTAACGACGCGGTGAGAGCTTCAGGGCTTAGTGGGCTTTGCATGACGGGGTATTCCACCATCAGCCACGGCATGCAGGGGGCCTTTGTGGAGCGGTGGCACAAGGAGACGTCTTCTTTCCACTTACCGGTTGGGGAGATGACGATCACCTTGCATGATGTGCAGTGTCTTCTCCACCTGCCAATCAGGGGGGCGCTGTTGACCCACTCCCGGATCTAGAGGATCGAAGCCACAGAGTGGATGGCGCTATATTTGGGTATGGAGCCCGAAGTTGCTGACTATGAGTGCAATACGACATCTGGGCCTCATATCCGGTTCACCACACTGAGCCGCTATTTCGAGCACCACCTGGTGGCGGCGGCCGAAGCCGAGGATGCGGGTGACGACCTATTTACACATTATCACCGTGGTTGCGCTCTCCGGTGCTGGTACATGCATGTGGTAGGCGCTGCGATCTTTGTGGACAAGAGTGCGAGGTACGTCGACGTGACCTACCTCCGCTACTTCATGGACTTGACCACCGTTCACTAGTGGAACTAGGGGGCAGCTACTCTGGCATACCTATACCAGAAGCTGAATGAGGCCTCCAACTGGAGGACGAGGCAGTTGACCGAATCCTGCACACTACTCACGGTACGTTTCATTTTAATTGTTCCGTATTTATTTATGTTTCGTATTTGTGTTTCGTATTTACTTATGTTTCGTATTTATTTATGTTTCGTATTTACTTACGGTACGTTACATTATCGTTTTTGTGTTTCAGAACTGGATCATCTCTTACTTCTCCCGGATCCACGGCTTTCACATTGATCCTCAGTACGTTGACGCCATGTCCAGGGCCGCCAGATACGTTCTCCAGAGGGGGGACAATGCGGTGGGACCATACCGTGGGTACCTGGACCGCACGATGCACGATGACGTCACCTGGAGGCCATTCAGCGACTACACTCAGGTTGTCCCCTTTGACGGCATATCTTTATATTCTGGCTGGTTGGCATGCGGGACCAGCATCATGGTCCGGTATCTCCCTGAGCGGTGCATGCGGCAGTTCGGATTTGTGCAAATGATACCCAGGTCACCTTTTGAGGCTGCTCCCGACACAGTGACTAGAGTGCAGCTCACTGCCATATTTGAGGATTGGGAGCATCATGTGGTACCGGAGGAGTATCGTCACATTCGGGTCACCCAGGACTGGCACAGTGTGGAGGGGTACGTCACATGGTTCTACCGGGTGTCACATCCTCTGCTGACACCCGACGCTCCCGGCGCTCCTAGGCCAGCACACGAGGAGATCCTGGAGAACCAGCAGGCCGAGGATGACCACGCCATTGATCTCCTGCCGATCTGCCAGCGGATAGAGATGCTTGGGCGGGACGCGTTGGATCGAGGTGTCGTTCATCAGGGCGCACCAGAGGCAGTCGCCGTGATGGAGATGATCGTCACTGATGCGGGCCGTGCGGCGGCATACAGGCGGCAGAGGAGGTCCCAGGGAGAGAGGGTTAGGCATACCCAGTAGTGGTCGGGTTTTTTTTTTTGTTTTCGGATTGTATCTTTTGTACACTATTATTATTTGGATTTGGATCGGATCGGTTTGTATATATTACTATTTTTATCATATTAGTATATTAGTATTTTCTGTTTATATATCACTTATTTTATTTGCCGTCTTCCTTTAATTAAAAATACGAGGCTGTTTCCAAAAACATAAAAAAAAAACACAGTTTCTGCATAATTCGGAAGTTCATTTCTGAAACCCCCCAAAATCTGAAAAAAAAGTTTTTCGGAAGTGCATCTCCGAAAACACCCCCCATTTGGTGTTTTCGGAGATGAACTTCCGAAGTCTGAGAAAATTTAAAAAAAAAAATACTTCGGAAGTTCATTTCCGAAGCAAGGGTAAACTGGGGTTTTTGCTGGGGGTGACCCCATAGGGAGGTGGATAAAGAAATTTTCATTAATTATTAATTATTAGTGACTTGAATTTTATTTTTTCGTTTAATCACACTTTTCTCCAAAAAGAAATACAATAAACGAAAAAAACTTCTTAAAAGTCTAATAATATATTTTCAAGATTAAATTAAAATTTAAGAAAAAACTTGAAAGAAAAAAAAAATTGTTATTTTATCCAAATATAAATTGATTAATAAATAATATTTATGTACATCGAGGCTCGAGCCCAAGAAAAAGTATCTAAATCAAAATAGTTGAAGTTTTTTAAATTAATAATTAGAGCTTTACAATCGAAAGTGACTATGCATAAGACAATAGATAACTAATCAGCTTTAGGATTCATGCTAATTTGTCTCCGCTGGCACACATACATGCATCATTATTTTAAAAACATGTTACTTGTATTAATTTTGACGTATTTTATCATCATGCATATTAGTATTCTATGGAATTCACTAATTAGGATTGGATTTCCAACATTAGAGCTTTTCAAGTGGAAAACAAATTGGTGGTGATAAAGTTAGAGAAACATAGTTTATATAAATATGACCAACCAAATTGTAACTCATTGTTGATTGATTAGAATTGATAATTAATACTTTCCTTGAAACTTACACATGCAGTTGTTTCACTTAATTTGTTGTATGTATATATAATATTCATGAACTAAACAGGCAACGTCATCTACATGTGGACTACTTTACTATGTTAAATACTATTCTGTGCCTTCTAAAATGAGTTATCTTGTTAATTATTTCATCTATATTAAGAAAATTATTATATATTGAAAAATAGATAGGAACACTTCTACTAAAGTGTGCATAAGTGTTTTCAGTTTGAGAAAAATAGATAGGAACACTTCTACTAAAGTTTTTTTTTAATAAGCAATTTGGATATAAGAAAATGCACTAGGGGTGCAACCCTTACATCGAAAACGTACTTGAAAGATTAATTACAAAGTAATGGCATTTTATACCACTCATAAAAAAGTATCCTACTTGGAAGGTCCTTGTTGCTTGTCCATCTCCATGAGAAAAACATGATGTTTGATATCACCTCATCGAAGCTAAAAATACCTTCATCAAAAATCATGTTGTTTCTCATATTCCAAATACACCAAACCAAATCAAAGCTATCCATATATTGTTTAGATTAGCTTTAATATTTTTGTTTTTCACTTTCTCTTGGATGCTCCCAAAGTTTTTGAACTCCTCGAGAGAAAAATTCAAAGCATTCCCCAACCATATATAAATTCTACTCCACACCTCCTTTGTGACATGGCAATGGAAGAAGAGGTGGTCCAAAGTTTCCGGGTGATTAGTGCAAAAAAGACAAACTAAGGAAGAAAGAGTAGTCACACCTCTTTTGACGAGTTGATCTTTTAAAGGAAGCCTATTGAGGAGGAAACTCCACGCAAAAATCTTGATCTTTGCCGGCAAATTTGTCTTCCAAATGACGTCCAAACTCTTGATGATATGATTTGGCCAAGCTATCTCCTTTGCGTTAGAAACCAAGTGCGACACACTAGATACCGTGAAGGCTCCGTTTGTGTTTAAATTCCAATGGAAACCGTCCATTGACGTCGAATCCGGCACCATCCCGTGAAGCATCCTTTTCAACTCCCTAAGCTCTTCGGTTATTACCGTGTTCGGATTGGATGCGATTTTGGAAGAGGCACTCCGAGCCGTAGGATTCAACACATCCTCCCCAAAAATGTCTTCTAGATTCCAAATGATTTCTCCTTGATTGGTGAGAAAGAGGTCGCTCACCACACTAAGTTTGTTGGTTGTTTTGTCAAACAAATGCGGAAAAACAACGCGGAGCGGTTGATCAACCAACCAACAACTTAGCCAAAAAAGAATATTGTTTCCTCTCTTGAACTCACATTTCACCCATTCATTAAAGCCTTCTCCAAAATCATCTTCTTTGAAGTCATTAAGGACTATGTCTCGCCACCAACGTGAGTCCTCCCTATTTAAAAGGTCCTTGCAAGAAGCTAACACTTTTAATTTGGGATTGTGATATCTCAAGAGTAAGAATCGACTCCAAATAGCCTTATCTTCCTTTAAAATTCTCCATTTCCATTTAAGAAGAAGGGATTTATTCATATCTCCAATATCCCTAATACCTAACCCACCTTTCTCTCTTGGTTTGCAAACATTCTCCCACTTCATCCAATATATGCATCTTGATTTAGTGTTCCCGCACCACAAAAAATTGCTAAGAAGGCTTCTTATAACATGGATGGTTTTACTCGGAGCTTTGTAGAAGGAAAGAGTGAAAATAGGAATAGCATTAAGAACGGAGCCTATTAGAGTCACCCTCCCTCCCATGGATATGTTCCTTCCCTTCCAATTGGAAAGTCTTGATTTTATTTTGCCAATCACCTCTTGCCAAACCTTCTTCTTGTTCGCCCCTTCTCCCACCCAAATACCGAGGAATTTAAACGGAAAACAACCTTTTTTGCAAGCAAGGAACTTTGTCGCCGAATTTATGAACCAATCTCCTACGTGAGTTCCATAAAAATTGCTTTTATGGAAATTGACCTTCAATCCGGAAACCAATTCAAAGCCTCTCAACAAAACTTTTATACTCCAAAGGTTATCGTAAGAAGGTTCTCCTAGGATGATGGTATCGTCCGCGAATTGGAGGATGTCCACATAGTCGTTGGCTCTGTACTTGAAAGGTTTAAAATCGCCCACCGCCACGGATTTCTTAGTTAGAGCGGTTAAACCTTCCATAGCAAGAACAAACAAGAAGGGAGAAATCGGGTCTCCTTGTCTAAGACCTCTTTGAACCTTGAATTCCCTAGTTGCACTACCATTTACCATCACCGACATGAAATTGGTAAAAATGCTAGCTTCCATCCATTTCATCCATCTTTTACCAAAACCCATCTTCACCAAAATCCACCTTAAATAATTCCAAGATATTGAGTCATACGCCTTTTCGAAGTCCACTTTAAGTAATAAACACCCCTTCTTCTTCCTCTTCGCCCAATCAAGAATTTCATTCACCATTACAACTCCATCCATCATACTTCTTCCCGGAACAAAGGCGGTTTGGTTGGTAGAGACCAATAAATCCACTACTCCTCTCATCCTATTCGCTAGCAACTTTGCAATGATCTTATAAATACTCCCCACTAAACAAATGGGTCTATATTCAAACAAATCTTGCGGATTCTTCTTTTTGGGAATAAGAGCGAGAAAAGATGAGGTGATGGATTTAACGAGAGTACCTTTGTGATAGAAGTCGTTGCATCACTTCATAATGTCCTCTTTGATGATGGACCAATGCCTTTTGTAAAACTCCAAAGAAAAACCATCCGGCCCCGGGATCTTGTTACCATCACACGACCAAATAGCTTCCCTCACTTCATCTTCATCAAAAGGTTTCTCTAAGTCCGTAGATTCTTCCAAAGTTAAGGAGTTAAAATTAATCCCTCTTAGCTCCGGCCTTGAAGTACAATCTTCTTTGAAGAATTTTTCAAAATGCTTGAAAGTGTACTCTTTAATCTCATCCACACTCTCCAATCTTCCCTCCAAAGAATCTATGGAACAAATAGCATTCTTTCTTCTTCTTTCTTTCAACGAATTGTGAAAAAAACGGGTGTTATCATCGCCTTCGGAAAGCCAAAGTTGTCGCGACTTAAGTCTAAGAAAGCCTTCTCTCTTATTTAAATTGTCCCAAAAGTCCTCCGCCACTTTAATTCTTTTCTTCACCATATCTTCCGGAGCGTTACCTGCAAAATGAGCAAACACGTTATCTAAAGAATGCATCTCTCTCCCATCCTCGTTGATTTTGAGATCTATCCACCCATAAACATTCTTGTTCCACCAAAGTAACCGGTTTTTAAGAGTTTTCAACTTTTCGACCAAGCAATAATCTCCTCTTCCTCTAATCTCAATCTTCTTCCATTCCTCCTTCACAAAGGTTTCAAAATCGTCATGTTTGAACCATAGATTATTGAACTTAAATGGTTTGGGACCCCAATTCTTTCTATTATCTTTCAACCAAATAGGTGCATGATCGGACACATCCCTCTCTCCTATGTATTGGCCCTCCACCTTACAATCTTCCACCAAATCATCCGATAGAAGGAATCTATCTATCCGACTCATAGATTTACCATTACTTTTAATCCAAGTGAATTTTCCTCCTATGGTTGGAAGATCCACCAACTCCATTTCTTCTATGAAATCTTTGAATAACCCGATCTCCCTCCTATAGCTATGACTTGATGTCCCGATTCTCTCTTCCAAAGAGGTGATAGAATTGAAATCACCTCCCAAGCACCACGATCCTTCCACATTGTTATTCTTGAAGTCGCATAATCTATCCCAAGATCTCTTCCTCTTGTTTATGTCGCATGAAGCATAAACATTCACAAAGTAGATGATTTTGTCCTCCTTTTCCATGCAAAGGCCTAAATAGCCCTCTCCGCGGAAACTAAAATTAAACTTGAAAAGATCCTTTTTCCACATGGTAAGGATGCCTCCCAACGCCCCTTTGGCATCCAACCAAGACCACTCCACTTGATTATCACCCCACAATTCTTTCACAACATTACGCTCTATGCCGCTTAGTTTTGTCTCTTGAATAAAACAAATGTCAACGTCTCCTTGTTGAATGTGATATCCTACTCTTTTCCTCTTAGCCCTGCTGCCTCCTCCTCTTAAGTTTAGAGAAAAAATAATCATGAGTTAAGTTGATTGTTGGTCCCCGATGTCTCCTCTTCCCCTTTAGAATCCCTCACTTCCATCTCTTTTAGTTTTACTATAGGATCAAAACTGTCTGAAATGTTTTTTATGCCAAGCTTGACCATTGAATTCCACAATCCCTCCGCCGCCTTGTTTAGCACTCCATTAGAGATTCTTTTATTACAATTAGATATATCAGCACTAGAAATGGATTCGCATGTTAAAGGTAGACCTCCAGACAAGAAGTTTTGCTTAAGAAAAAGATTGTTGTTAACGGGAAGGGAAGCTTCTCCATTCTGAGTTGTTTCCTTTCCTTCCTGAAGACGAATTCCTACTGGGTAGAAGAATTTGTTAACTTGATCCCCTAGGTCCAACACCTCTCTAATTTTCTTTCTAGACTTTTTGCAATTTTTAATCCTCTTGCAATGATCATCAAAGCATAGGACTTTTTTCCCTTTTGTATTAGCTTCCTTCAACTTGATGTGCCTAACAGCTTTCTTTAATGGGACCGTGTGCGTGTTTGAGATTTTTGGAAAATTCAAAAAGTCGTTGGCCCTCCCTTGCATGCCATTCTGTTCATCAACCTCTTTGTTTACTATAATACCTCCGCCTTGGGCCATATCAACAGAAATGGTGTCTTTCTTTGGGCCCACTAAAGACTTGACCACGTCCTGGCCCGCTTTAGACAAAAAAATGTCATCCTCTTTCCTATGCAAAAAAACCACTTCTTCAGAGTTGTTCGTGTGACTTAAATTTGTGGGGTCCGCTGAAGACTCTTTCTCCTCCCCAGGCACGTGACCATCCTCCTCTGCCTCTTCCTTTTCTTTTGATTGTTTATTAAAAATAATTAAACCACCTGGGCCCACTCTTTCTATTTCTTTGTTAAAAGGACAACTCTCCCCTTGAACGTTTCTCTCCTCCGCCGATTTGCTTTTGGTTTGCATAGAAATAGGGTCTGTGGAGCTATGGTTCTCAGAGGTGCAAGCTATAATCTCCCTCCAAAGCTTATGATCCTGATTGCTTTCTGCGGTTTCTCTGCTACGTTTTGACCCATTATCATGCTTTTGCAGGTATTCCGCTCCAACGCCACCATCGCAATTAATGGTGTGGTACAGATTCCCAGGTCTTACGGAGCCCTGATTCTGACCGTTTCTTGGCGTCTCCGATCCTCCGCAGTGTGAGCTTTGGATCGAGGCCGAAACCGTCTCGTCCGACGAAGCGCTGCCGTTCGAAGATCTATCCTCCTCCTCCCCAGGATCCCATGTCGGTTCTTCGATTGCAAGAATATTGTGCCAAATTCCATCGACACAAACCCTTATTCGGCTTCTAATTATGTCCAGGTGATTTGTGTATATCTTAATTTTAATTACATCCCATCTGCTGCATCTTTGCTTCAATATATCCGGATTCATCAGTTTCCCAAAATCTGCTAGAATGGTGTTCAAGAACCTTTCGTTTCTGGTGTATCAGGGCACTCCAAAGATGGATAACTGAGCTACTCTTGCGCATTCGACATCGGTTTCTTTCCACTCCCTTACCTCAGCAAACCAGAACTTTAACCAGTCACCCCCTTCTTGTAACAAAGTCTCGAGGTCTCCCTCTACGCACTCCTCTAGAAGACAAAGATTTGGCCCCAGTGCTGTTGCAGAGATTGTGAAGATGCCTTCTTCCACCAGGCTACTTGCCACAACGTATGCATCACCTGGCTTCCTGGTAACCCCAACCCTAGCTTTGGAAAATCTTGTCTTTTCCTCAACACTGGAGGGCAAAAAAATCGACTGATGTGCCTCATTAACCATCTCTGATTGCTTCACCTTGCCGCCCCTGATTGCATCCGCGTAAGTTTTCGAAGTTCCTCCTTCACCCTCTGTCTAGGTAGCCACATGTCTGTGTGCCTCAGCGATTGCGATGGGAAGGGAACATTTTGTGTTAACTTCTACTAAAGTGTGCATAAGTGTTTTCAGTTTGAGATTAATTGATATACACGGCAGTGTAGATGATTTTATTTTTTTGATAAGCAAATATATATTGATATAGAGTACAGGGGTATTCAACCCTTACAAGATACAATTAACAAAGTTACATGCAAATACCAAAGCCAACACTAATTCGGAAACCTATACCAATCATAGTAGGAAATACAATTTGATTGGTTAGCATTCAAATTCTGCCAAAGCCAAGATAACAACTGACACCTGTTGATTATGTCTTCTAATTTATATTGCATCCCATTGAACAAGATGTCGTTACGCATCTTCCAAATACGCCACATTACAGTCAGCCATAATGAAATTCTATTCTTCTTCTTCAGCCTACCTTTAAGTTGTTGATCAAACCAACAAAATTGGCCATGAAATGAATCAGAATTACCTTCCCCCTGAAGCCCAATCCACTTTCCAATTTCATCCCATATCACCTTGCTTTCCCTGCACTACAAAATCATATGTACACAAATTTCCTCCTCACTTGAGCAAAACGAACATTCGCTATTGCCAATTTGAATAACACCTCTCTTCACCAATTGATCCTTTGAAGGCAGTTTGTTCATGATGATCCTCCACCCAAAAACTTGTATTTTTGAAGGTGTCCCTGCTTTCCAAATTGACTTCAACATCTGGAAATCAACTGCCTGCAACACGTTAGCTTGTTGAAAACACTTATCATAACAAGACTTGACTGTGAAAGACCCATCTTGTTCCGGCCACCATTTGATGGAATCCTGCACATTAGAACATAATTGTACTTCTTTCAGAATTTCCTCCAGCACCTTCAACTGACCGATGCCATTACCATTCAAGCAGAACAAAACTTCCCTACTAATGCCCAAATCCCACTTCCATGCTAATGGATCAGATCTACACATTTCACATACTTTACCATACTTGTTAGAGCTCTTCTCATAAACCTCAAGGAAGTCTTCCTTCAGATTTTTATCACCAATCCACCTGTTGTGCCAGAACCATGTGTTTTCACCAGATCCCACCTTGAATTCAATTTTATTACTGAACATATCCACAACAGATTTATCCACTTGCTTGATTCTACCAGCAGCCAGTGCATCTCTCCACCAAATTGAAGTTTTCCTAAAATTGTTCATATTAACCTCCTGTAGATTTTGAATTGTTAGATCACCATATCTTGCTTGAAGTATGTCCTTCCATAATGTTGAGCCTTCCTTGATCATTCTCCATCTCCATTTGCACAACAATGCTGAATTGAATCTCCCAATGTATTTGATGCCTAATCCTAGTGTAGATTATTTTACACATATCCAATAAAATCACATCATAGTATTACTTTTATAAATTTATTTCTAAAATATTGCATGAGTAGTATTCTCTTTCAGTTTTATTGTAAATATATATATATATATACATATATATATATATATATATATATATATATATATATATATATATATATATATATATATATATATATATATATGTGTGTGTATATATATATATATATATATATATATATATATATATATATATACACACACACATATATATATATATATATATATATATATATATATATAATTAAAAATAGTTATTTTAGTAGCAAATTCTTGTTTTTTAATAAGAAAAAAGAAATATAATAAAGAGTATAAGTAGGGGTTAGAATAAAATAAGTTAGGCTAGGCTTTATAAGGTCTGAGTCTTCCCTATGATAAACTTACAAGGCCTATGACCTACTATAGGCTCTTTTTTCAGTTGGGTCTGACCTTTTTAAAAGTCTGGTCTGGCCTGAAAGCCTATTTAAAAGCCTATTTATCATTAAGATTTTCAATTAATTCATATTAGGCAAAATATCTTTTTTGGTCCCTTATGTTAACTTCGGAGTTCATTTTGGTCCCTTAACTTCAAAAAGTGTCATATTGGTCCCTTAACTCTTCAAAATGTGTCATTTTAGTCCTTTTTGTCATATTGGCGACTGATTTAGCGACCAATTTTTGAGTTTTTCCGTCGCTAATGTGACAAAAAGGACTAAAATGACACCTTTTGAAGAGTTAAGGGACCAATATGACACTTTTTGAAGTTAAGGGACCAAAATAAACCCCGAGGTTAACATAAGGGACCAAAAAGGGTATTTTGCCTTCATATTACTTAAGAAGCCTTATAAGTCGGCCTATATATAAATATTTAGGTCAGTATATTTAATTTTTTTTAATATATATGCATATATAGATCAACCTAGTTAGCATTTTTTTTAATATATATGCATCTATAGGCCAACCTATTTAGACTATTTTTAATATATATGAAAATATAGATCGACCAATAAGGCTTCCTAGGTTTTTTTAATAGCCTAAGTCTGACCTATGTAATTAAATAGACTTTTAAAAAAGTCTGAGCCTGGCTTTTTTATCATATAGGCATGCCCTGTCTTGGCCTTAAATAAGCTAGGCTATAGGCTTCTATAGATCAGTCTGGCCTATTCTCATTCCTAAGTACATGGAGGTAATTTACTCCAAGTAAAGTATGTCATTGAAATCTTATCATTCGGATCCAAAAATATTTAGTGGTTGGAAAAATATTTATTCTCTTCATTAAAATATTAAAATAAAAAAATGTGATGACTTAAATTCAAATTCAAAATTCAACATAAAATATCATTATGTCAAACCACTAACACTAAGAATAATGTTTTTAAAATTTCCAAAAAAAAAAATCTATAATAAGTAGAGTTTAAAAGTATGATTCTTTTTAGGGTTAATACCTATTTTCACCCCTGCCATATGGGGTGTATTTGAAAAAAACCCCTGCAAAAAAAAAGTTGCAATTATTACCTTAACAAATTTTAAAAGTTTCAATTTGGACCTTTAGCCAGCCACATCATCAAAAAATCTGATGTGGCAACTTTTTTTTAATTTATTATTATTATTTTAATTATGTGGCTGACTTATGTGACATTATTATTATTTTTTATTTAATTTAATTCCACGTGGCATTTTTATTATTATTATATTGTTTAGTTCTTATTATTATTTTTTATTTAATTTAATTCCACGTGGCATTTTTATTATTATTATATTGTTTAGTTCTTCAAATGTTAAATATCAAAGTTTAAAAAATGGTCTCTTGGGGTGTTGAACCCATGCACCATATAATCCATGTGAAACACATTACTACTGGGCTATTCTTCACATTGTGTTATAGATTTGACTTATCTACATTATAATAGATAGTGTTAATGTTACATTATTACTTTTTGTTTAATTACTATTTTCATTATTAATTAATATTAATATCATTAGTTAATAATTAATAGTTAATAGTTAATGTTATTAATTAATATTACTAAATTATAAAATAATAATTAATATTTATTTTACTATTAAAGTTAATTAAATTATAAACTAAATTAATTTAATATAAAATAATATTAATTAATAACATTAATAGTAAATTAAATATAAATATTAATATAAATTGTTTAAATTAAATTAATTAACTTAAATATAATGTTAATAGTAAAATAATATTAAATAAATTAAATAAAAATAAATTAAATTAAATTAAACATAAACGTTAAATTAAATTAAACTAATATTAAATTAAATTAAATTAAATTAAATTTATTAAGTTAAATTAAATTAAACTAATATTAAATTAAATTAAACATAAACGTTAAATTAAATTAAACTAATATTAAATTAAATTAAATTAAATTAAATTTATTAAGTTAAATTAAACTAATATTAAATTAAATTAAACATAAACGTTAAATTAAATTAAACTAATATTAAATTAAATTAAATTAAATTAAATTTATTAAGTTAAATATAACGTTAAAAGTAAAATAATATTAATTAAATTAAATTACATATAAACCTTGATATAAACATTAAATTTAATTAAACTAATATTAATTAGAATATATAAACTAAATTAAATTAATATAAACAAATATTAATTAATAATGTTAACAGTAAAATATAAATTAAAATAGTATTAATTATAAAATATAAATTAAATTAAACTAAATTAAATTAATATAAACTAATATTAGTTAAAATTAATTAATTTAGTTTATATTTTATAATTTAATTAAGTTAAACAATAAAATAAATATTAATTATTATTTTATAATTTAACTAATATTATTTAATAACGTTAACATTAACTAATAAATATTAACTAATAACTAATAATTATTAACTAATGATATTAATATTAAGTAATAATAATGTAAACATTAACATTAATCTTAATAACGTAGCAGCAGTTAATATATACTTTCTAAGGGAAGTGAATTACAAAAAACGAACCACAACATAGTGGTAAGGTGAGTCACATGGATTCTATGGTGTTTGTTCAACACCCCATGGGACCAATTTTTAAACTTTGATATTTAACATTTGAAGAACTAAACAATATAATAATAATAAAAATGCCACGTGGAATTAAATTAAATAAAAAATAATAATAATGCCACATAGGTCAGCCACGTAATTAAAATAATAATAAAAAATTAAAAAAAAGTTGCCACATCAGATTTTTTGATGATGTGGCTGGCTAAAGGTCCAAGTTGAAACTTTTAAAATTTGTTAAGGTAATAATTGCAACTTTTTTTTTCGCAGGGGGGTTTTTCAAATACACCCCATATGGCAGGGGTAAAAATAGGTATTAACCCTTCTTTTTATAAAAACTATTTTTTTTTAAATAAAGATGGCTGAAGTCCGAAAGGAAAAGATTACACAGGAATTAACCTAGGAGCAGAGATTCCTAAACGGTCATCCTCTAACAAATTAACAATGAAACTTGAGACACTATTATAAACCAAACTGTTGTTTAACTTGCACCCTTCATTAGCTAGAGCATCAGCACATTTATTTGCCTCTCTAAAAGTGTGAACTATTTGAACATTCTCGTATAGGTCAATCAATCTTTTGATTTGACGCAAAAAAGCGTGACAATCAAAGCTCTTAGACGAACCCTTCTTAATCACATCCACCACTGCCACAGAATCCACATTAAGTTCCACCTTCCTCATCCATATTGGTAAGCTTGAGGCCTTCAAAAACACCCCACATTTTTTCTATAACTGTGGTAAAAGTGCCTATATTCTTAGCAAAACCACCTAACCAATTCCTATTGGCATTTATTACGATTCCACAACAACCATCCAAAGAATTATCCTTGCAAGCTCCATCCGTGTTGAGTTTAAAGTACCTGTTTTGAGGTGGTTTCCAACAAACCATTATTAAACCTTTCTCCACATTAGTTGCTATGGCCACCTGGTTTTGACTTTGGAATACTCCTCAACCAGATGCGAAATATGAGCAACCGCATTTAGAGGCCTGATGAAACTATCTTCATGAATTTCTTTATTCCTCCAATTTCGTAGACAATGACACGCCACTGCCCAAAAAGCACTCCATTGGTTAGTCACCTTCTCACTAGCTCCAATATTAAGGTTCACCCAATATAGTAAGCCCACCTGCAAAAAACGGTTAGTCACACCCGAAGGAATTCTATTTGTCCGAATTTGCATGGCAAAAGGTCACTCTCTAAACACATGCATGGTAGACTCCATATCTTCCCCACAAGTTTGGCAGAAGTCAATACCAATACCCATTCTGCTCTTGCGTTGATTTGTGAGGATCCAATCATGAGCAAGAAGCCAAATAAAGTGTCTAATGCATTTCAAGATATTGAGGTTTCAAAATTTCTTCCATATAATATCATTTTCTCTTGCTGTTGGAGCACACATAGAACTATACATGATTTTAACAGAGAAATTTGCATCACAAGTTCCTACTGTAATGAACTCGTCATCCCCATAATGGACACTAGGTGTAATTTGAGCTTGGATTATGGCTTGGATGGCACTTGGCATCCAATCGTGGATAATTTTCCAATTCCACTCCCCATTTGTATCCATAAGATCACACAATTGGATACCTAATAGATTTGCAAGAATCTAACTAATCGTCTCCTCGATAACGAAACCAGCTGCCAGCCAATCGTCTTTCCACAGATATATTGTTCGTTTGTTACCTATGCTCAAGTTTCCCATTGAAAACACTTGAGAATCCAACTTCTTGATGCCTTTCCATAAACTCGATTCAGTACCTTTCAGGTTAGGTTGGTCGTGATCTATATTTTGTCGGTATTTACTTTTCAAAACCTTACACCATAATTCATCAAGACTTTGGTGCAACTTCTATCCCAATTACATTAAATAAGCCTTGTTCATTTTATCTAGTTTCCTAAGGCCTAGCCCACCTTCTGCCTTTGGAGAAGTTATTGTCTCCCAATTCACCGCATGGTATTTCCTACTAGTAGTTGTATCTCCCCAAATAAAACTCCTTTGAAAACTATGTATTTATTCAATACAAGCTTTAGGTTTGGCATTAGACATCATAGTATAAATGGGCATGGTCCCCATCACGCTTTTGTCCAAAGTTACATGACCGGAAAATGATAAGTTGTTTTCCTTCCAGTTAGCAAGTTTTGGTGAAATATTATCAATAATATATTGATAATCCTGTTTCTAGAGATACTTCCCTCTTATAGGAACACCTATATATTTCCCAAGATTGTTCTCAATTTTGAAATTTGAGAGATGGATGAGTTTATTCTTCGTATCGTTTGTAACATTATTCAAGAACACGGTAGATGTTTTCTCATTATTTACTTCCTGCCCTGATATATCACAAAACTCTTGGAGTATGCTTATAACACAGTTCATTTGTTTCTCTGTCGCTTCTCCAAACAAAAGCAAATCGTCTGCACCTTGATATTGTTCCTCCCTAGCCTATTTGTTCTCCTTTTACCTTCATTCACAACCTGCATGATAAGGTGAGTCAGCTTCTCCATGCACATAACGAAAATATATGGTGAGATGGGGTCACCTTGCCAAATTCTAGATTGAGGACGAAAAGGAGTGTTTCTTGCACCATTCCAAATCACACTCGACTCTACGCTAATAATCCCATGCATGATGAAGTTTATAAGATTTTGAGGAATATTTATCTCAAGAAGAATGCACTAGATAAAATCCCAACTCAATTTGTCATAAGCTTTTGACAGATCCACCTTTATCACAAAACCCCCCTTTCTTACCTTTCATTTGGTTCTTACTATATGGAGAACTTCACTGGCAATTATGATATTATCCTGGATCATTCTCCCTGGAACAAAACCGAATTGATTTGGAGAAATCAGATTAGGCATGTGCTCTTTCAATATGTTAACCACCACTATACTCACTACCTTGTAAATGGTATTGCACAGAGAGATTGGACAAAATTTTGAAACATATTGGGGATGACTCACTACTTTTGGAATTAAAAAAATATCAGTTTGGTTAACATGTGTGATTATGCTAGGCTGTTGGAATTAAACTAATAATTATACATTCACAATATTGTTTTGCATCTACATTCAATTAAATAACACTTTCATAATTAAATGCATGTGTAAACAAATTTTACGTCTCTAACACTCTTTAACACTTAAAGGTCAATAGGTGACAGGTTGCAAGTTCAAACCCACACTTCACTTCTCCAGTCGATCAGATATCCATGTGCAATTATCAACTAAGTTAATATTAATGTATTTTATTTTATTAAAACGGATATTTTAAAAAATTAGACTTTGAAAAACTTTTGACAATTTAAATCATAGTTTGAAAACATTTTTTAAGTATAAGCAGCGAAAATAAAATATTTAAAGTGCGACAATTAAAAAGTTAAAGGAAGAAGAAGAACACCAAAAATTATAGAGGTTTGGTCAAAATAAAAAAAAAAAAGGACATATTCCTCTCCCTAAGACTTGGTCTTGAGAGTTTCCAATAATACTTGTGAGCTTTTATTAGGAAATGTTCACAAACCCCCTTATACAAGAAAATGGTGGTTGTCCTTCAACCAAAATATTACAAAACGAATGATATGAGCGTTTGCGCGTGTTTTCTCTAATAACTTGTTGAAAGTGAATTGGCCAAGTTTCCTTCCCAATTGTAGATTGAAGCGGTTAGTCTTCTCTCCACGAACACGGACCTTGTAGATGTTAGTCTTCAAGTTCTAAAATATATTTGAGCTCATTTTTGGTTTTAACAGGATAACCAAATAACCTTGATATTTTAACCGGGCTGACCTCAAAACCTTTGAAGACTTTTATATCGACTAATCTTCAACCAACCAAGAAACAAGAGAAGATTATCAAAGCTAGATAATCCTAACTTAGGAACTGGTCACATAATTCCTAGCCATAAGCTTTTAACGGGTTTAGCTTCGAACCACATATATATAATCCATATTTGGATAATATTCAACCAAGGTTTGTAAACATAGTTACCTTGGTGAATGTATACAATTCTACCCTTCCAGAATTTCAAGAGAGGCCTCGCTCACAAATGGTACTTTCCTCACAAAAGCATTTGGTTATAAGAACTAGTGAAAGAAAGTTAAAATAAAAATTTAGAGAGAGAGAGAGAGAGAGTGATTGTCAATACATAAATTCGTGTTATGCATGATTTAAAATTAAAAATGGAGCCTTTATTTATAGGCTTGAGGTTCCCTTAAAAAGGAAATGGCATTTAAGAAAAAATAGTTGTTGCTAATCGATTGACATAAGTGGTTAAGGTTTTAAAATCAATCGTATTTAAGTTCCAAAATGGAAATATAAGGTATATAGTCGTTGCATAGAATCAAGGTGCATTCGACTTGTCTTGCGCCTTAGTTACACGCTAATCTAATCATTTAGCACTTTGCTTCAACCGATTAAATAAATTCAAAACATGTTTTATGGTTTTTCTACTGCTCCCATCTTATTCTATACAACTTTTATATATTTTTTAAATTATTTTCTTTTTCTAAATCATTTGATAAAAAAAAGGTTTTAGTGTGTGTATGTGTGCTTATAGCCGTTTACTTCTATGAAAAAGTCATTTTGCTTTTACATGGTTTCACTCACTTACTATTTTAAGATGATTTCCCTAAGCCTTGTCGGTTGCGAGCTTTTTGTTTTGACACTTGATTTAGATCTCTTTAGGCTTTTGATAAAATCCATTTTGTGTACCTTTATCTGATAGTCAAGTTTATCAAACCTTTATACTCATGGCTTGCATCTTTAACCGCTTAAGTTCATTATTTAACTTATCATTGGTTGCATATTTATCATG
Source organism: Vicia villosa (assembly GCF_029867415.1). NCBI lineage: Eukaryota > Viridiplantae > Streptophyta > Magnoliopsida > Fabales > Fabaceae > Vicia > Vicia villosa. The sequence continues at coordinate 86,856,901 of NC_081180.1, read as the reverse complement.
ATATATATCTATGTTCTTTTTTTATAGTTGTCATCATCAAAATATATTTTCTTGACTAAAGTCTATTACCTGCAAAACAAGGTTCCACAACATGGTCTTATACGCAAAAGTTACATATGAGTCAGTTAAGGAGGAAAACTTTGTCCCCCACAATTACAGGAGAAGGACAGTTCCCACATATCACATGCTCCTAAAGGAAATAGGAGAACAACCATAGTTGGATCCAAGGATCCCGATCCAACGGGTCTTTATAAATACCCCAACTCTACGGTTGTAAGAGACAATTAATTTCACCTAAATCCATAAATACCGAGTTTATCCTCACTATGAGTGAGATAGCTCTAAACACCTTCACCATCCTTAAACATCGCATAAAACCCTTAAAATACATGGCTACCGTTATTGTACGCTTTTACCAAGTACATTTGACGCCCACCGCGAGGCCCTACCTTCACCATCCTTAAACATCACATGAAACCCTCAAAATACATGGCTACCATTATTGTACGCTTTTACTGAGTACATTTGCCTCCCACCGCGAGGCCCTGGTAAAATTGACATGGGTCATATTTCTTATTCGATGATCAAATTAGTACCCACCTTTTCAACCCCCTTTGAATATGGTGAATAGACAAGTAGTAACCTCAGCATGCAACAGCTTCGATGGCGACCAAGTTGTCACAAAAGAGAAGCGTACCTCTATGGACGACCTAGGTCACCATAATCAGACCTTGAAGATAGAGGTTCTTGGCCCTTAACCTCTTTCTAAAAAATTATGAGGAGCCCTCATACTAGAAAGCTATTATTACTTGAAAATTTTGATGGACATAGTGACCCCTAGGAGCATGTCGCTTCCATCAAAACACATATGGCAATTATTGGAGCCTTTAATTCCATAAAATGCAAGCATCTCTCTAATACCTCCAAGGAGGCAACATTAAGGTGGTACATGAGCCAACCACGACTCTCAATCTTCAGCAACCAGGACCTAGTAAAAAAATTTAGTCTTTCTCTCACTACAAACACCATCAGTTTAAAAAGGATTCCCCTCGTCCTTGATACGTGCATGGAACCCTGGCCAATTTGGCTTCTTAAAACATACATATCATTAGTTGTATTTAATGTTGTATACGAATTTACCTATGATGCTTGAAGACTCACCTCAAGTGACATTTGAAAGACTCTCCTCAAGTAAAGCTTGAGGTACTCGCCCCAAGTTATTCTTGAGGGAATCACCTTAAGTGATGTTAAAGGGACTTTCCCCAAGTTCTACTTGAGGGACCCTCACTAGGTGGTGCTTAATAGACTCTTCCTAAGTTCTGCTTGAGGGACTCTCCCCAAGTTGTGCTTGAGGGACTCGTCTAAAGTTCTGCTTAAGGGGATCTTCTTAAGGATGCCTTTAACTGCTTTACAGGAGTAGCCTAACGTGAGGATTGGAAGCGATCTAACAAAATCAATTTATCCTTTACAAGCCATAATGCTTGAGGGACTATGTATGGGTATGATTGTATTAGTGATAATTTCCAAAAATACGCAAAAATACATAGGCACTTATTAACTTTTTATAAAACAATCGATGAAAAAACTCTCAATTTATCAAGAAAACATGATAAAATGTTTGTCTGAACTTTTTAATTATGTATTTCAAAGTACTAGTAAAAAGGACCAAGAAAGCACCAAAAATAAACAAAATGCACCATTCAAGCATCAAATGGGCAATAAAAGGCCAAGTGACCTCAATAGGCACTAAAGCTCGATAGCAGACGCACTAAGCGAGATGTGGTTGTTCATAACGCTTTAGGGTTAAGTTACATCAAGGAAAATAAGGGTTTGTTAGCTAAGAAAGCTAGAGGCTCACTAAGCAAGGTTAAGTCCAGGACCACTTGTAGATGTGCTTTAGTGAGGAAGATTTTAGGGGCGCTAAGTTGGCTCTAAACTTTGCTTAGTGAGAATGGCAGGCCAAGACACCATAAATTATGTATCTTGCAGGTATGAAGTTGATGATCCTATTGAGAACTATCTTAATGTTTTTATGATGACAAAACCAATGATTGCGGAAGTCGCCGATAATAGTGTTCCAACTCTCTAATGATGGTGACCAAAATTAAAGATGTCTCAAGCGTCATTAAGCAGAAGACTCAAGCTTCTAATAAAGTGCTTATTTGATCGATGTATTTGGAAAAGGATCTTCAAAGACTTATAGTTGTGAAAGAAAGGACTTGTGAAAGCTCACTTGGTCATGTATGTTTGAGTGACCAGAGTCTTGAGAAAATAGAAGAGTAACTCATAAGATACTAAGGAAACACACACACACACACATAAACTCACACACACACTAAAAATATTTTTTAACCTCATTCTTAACCAACAAAACACCTAAAACTGTTTTCAAGCCTTAGCCATATGTGAATATATATTGCTCTGTTCTCTTAACACGCAATAAACCTTCTGGTAGGATTTCTTATTCTTTTGTGTGTTACTCTAAATTGTGTTTTCTGTCAAACATAGTTTTTCTCTCAACTCCTCTGATGTGTTCTAGTATCACATTTCTTGTGTACAAAATATTACACACACACACACACTTTCAATCTTCTTATTCATTTATATAATCTAAAAATAGATTCATTGAAGAGTGAAACCACTCACAATACAAGTAGTCGTTGAAGGTTGAAACTACTCATAGTGTAAGTAGCCGTTGAAGGTTGAAATTTCCATAGTACAAGTAGCAGTTGAAGGTATTTAGCTAGAACATGTAAAGTGAAGTCTAAGTAGAGCTAGCATAAGGACGTTGAGATGAGAATAGTAGAGTTTTCAGAACAGCTGAAGAAATGGGATCCTGACAACGTCACTTTCTTGAATAGACATAAAGTAGTTGTATGTTATCACGAGATCCTCTTAAGATAACTTCTGACTTGAGACTTCTTGTAGACGATTCTTGAAGTTTGAGTTGAGTTATTGTTATATTTTATACTTAACTTTCTGAATCAGATGCTTGTTATAGAATTAGTTAAAGCTTGATCAAAAGTTAGAGTGTTTCTTCAGAACCTGGTTAGAGTGAGACTGCAGAGTCTTGAGTTCATAAGTTTTAAGTTAGCCTTTATTAGAGTCTTGATCAGAACTAATCTGGATGAATGCTTTTAGAGTTATTGACTTGATATAGACAATAATCCTTTGAAGTAGAAACTTCAGAAATGTTGATGAAACTTGTTCATAAGCTACGAGACATTCCTTATCTGCTTGCTTCAAATGACTCCAGTCTTCAGATATTGTTGGTCTTTAGATTTCCAAATAAGCTTCAACACAACATCTGAGTGACTTGAGTTTGACTTCTCTAGAGCATGTAAGCTTAGTTCTTATCCTCCTTCTTCAGAACAGTTTTGCATCTCTCTTGATGATTCTTTTAAGTGTTTATCTTAATTTATATCAAGTTTAATATCTTTAGATTCAGCCCACTTGAATAACCATTAGTAAAACCTCATTGTTCTTTAATTACTTTGTTATCATCAAAACCTTTTAAGGGTATGAATAAATCTTGTTCCAACAGTATAAAGGTTCGCAATTCCAGTAAGAGGAGTAGTGTCCGGTCGACTAGTGGTCGACGGTGCTATGACAGCGGCTTCACGCACAGTGGTGGAATGAGTGGTTCTTGATCCAACCATTTCTACAGATCGATGAAATTCAAAAGTGCTGAAAGGTGGAGATCTGGAGAATTGATGTGTCTTTATCGGTGTTGGACTCAATTTAATTGATCGCAATTGATCTGTCCTTGATTGGTTAAATCCTCTGGTTCAAAGTTGGAGAGAGTTCAATGCTACAGGATTGAACTTGGAGATAGATAATTGTAGGATACGCGGGAATCAAGAGTTGTTTCCCATAGACGACACCGTTGTTCCGTTTGAGAACCAGAAGTGTGTAGATCATCGGAAGTGGCGGCAAAGAAAAAGTTCTGATGTGACAGAGCTGGGGGTGTATCTGCAATGTTAGAACTCCGATGCTCAAGTCAGTATGTGAATAAAAAGAGAGTATTCAAATTGTGTTTGGAACTAGTTACCTGAAATGGCGCCATCCCGTATATATAGGGAATAAAAATAATTTCCCTGCTACATTATTCGCGTGGGATGCGGGGGATTATTGGATGCGTAAGAGGTATAAATCTCCTACTTCTAGATCTCTAAAGGTCTAGTGATCCGGAGAATGTTCAAGAAGCTTAATGGATACCTGATTGGAATCCAAGACGATTTTGTCTTATGGTGGTCAGATCCGTGGATGTATGGTCCAATCGAGATAAATATGGTTAAACTGGTACAGATATATTTCAGTTGGTTGAAGTTTCTATGAAGAAAGAGGTGCTTGTGAATTTCTTGATTGATCCACATCAAGGGAGATTAGTGGATAGGAGTAAAACATGTATGTGTGGACTTGACAAGGATTTCTCCACTAGTGAGATTGGGGATTGAAGGAAAATCTAAATACTTATGCATAGTAATGTTGCACCTCATAGTCAATTGATATAGTTTTTAAAAAATTGATTATATCATCTTAAAAAAAAAATAGTAACGCAACTTATTGTCCGTTTGTATAAACTTTACTATAAATTTCATAGATTCTCCCCCAATTAAAAAAAATCTACTTGTTTCTCACAATAAACACACATTATCCCACCACACCTTAAGAAATTATTAATATCACAATACAAAATAAAATTTCTATCTATACTAAATATTTGTGCATGGCCTACATAAACATTTTATATATCAATTTTGCATATTTATTGATAGATATCACATACATCTGCATTTTCTGTCACAAACTAAAGCATCTATCTACTTTATGCAGTACAGTACAGAATCTTTAATTTCTCAAAGTTTAGAATCTGGTCTCTATGAAAATAAAAATGAGCCTCAAGTTTACTACTTGAGCCGAAGTGCAGCAGCAATCATATTATAGTAATTGATACATTTTGTGCTTATCTAATCTACTTCTCTTATTCATATATAGTTCAATGTGCTGACACAAACACACTTACTTTCCCCAACCAATTGCTTGGATTTTGAATCTATTCTGAATATGTACGTAAACAGAGAATAAATAGTTGAAATATTTAAATTAATCAAAATAAGTGGATATTACCTTAGGTGGAAGGAAATTTGTGTCATCAACTTTGTATATGTGGTGATGACGCACTATCATCTATACCACTGTTTATCTATAGTAATTGAAAATGTTTACAGAGATGCATATATGAAAATAATGAATCAAAACTATTAGATTTTAAAATAAATTGTAGAGATTATGTCTCAATCTTTTTTTTTCTCTCCTCCATCATTTATTTTAATAACAGAGAACAGAAAAAAAAACAGATACATAATCTCCACCATTTATTTTAAAATTTAATGGTTCAAATTCATTATCATATTCTCACGTAAAAATGTCATATATATATATATATATATATATATATATATATATATATATATATATATATATATATATATATATATATATATATATATATATATATATATATATATATATATATAACATGTGGTTAAGCTCTCTATGTCCTGTGAATTAAGCATTCACCATTAATCAATCAACCTATGAATTCCATTTCTTTACTTAGATTTTTCCACAGTGGGCAAGGTAAAAAGGTTGTGCAATCTAACGCCACTTTGAGCTTTTCCATTGACAACTAAGTTTGAAGTTGAGTCCTTGACATACTTTATTTAGAATCTTAAGTAGCCAAGAACTTGTCTTCAACAATAAAGCATTTACCAATCACAAGTGTAGTAGATGTGTGAAGGAAAAAGAAAAAGTTGCGCATATTTACTTGTTTTAATTGCATAAATATATTTTAATTAGTTTCCTTTTGGCTATCTCTCTTATCCAATAATCTCATGATTTTCCACAAGTTGAAATCAAGTTTTAATTCTTAAATATGACATAACATGGTTTTACAATTTATTGTTATATACAGGTGCCCATGATGTCATAATTACTATTATATTAAGAAGTCACGATCTAAAAGGATACCGTAAGCAACAAATACAGCCGACACACACCTGTAAACTTTTATGATTATGTCATCTAATTCTTTTATAAATAGGACAATAAAGTTAGAGTACATATAGATTTAAGAGCAATACTACTTTGATATCAAATACATGCATCTATATATTATTCACCATATTTATACTAAATAGTGTATTTTTATTAAAAAAATATTATTTAATTTAAAAAAAGTAATATTTATTTCTAAAATTTATTTTATAACATAAATATTTGATTTTATATATTAATCAACTTTACAATTGTATTAACCACAAAAATGTGTGTAATTAATCAATTATTTTATTTATAATTCAATAACAATTTTTACTATTTCATTAACCAATATATATATAGTATTAACCATATTCTGACACTAAATTATAAATGTATTAACTAATTTTTAAACTCTATTAACTAATTTAATTTTATTATTTAATATTATGAAATATTTTTTATGTTTGAAAACTCATTAACCAAGTTACCAACTGTATTAACTAATTTTATACAAACTATTAATAACGTTATACTATCAACTGTATTAATCGAGTTTTAATATTTCATTATATTTTAAAAAAATAGAAAAATATATAAAAAATTAAAATAATAATAAAAATAACGTATGTAAATGTAAGAAAGTAGTGTCATGATATCATTTCTCTGGATATATTTAATTATACTCAGTTTTTTTTTAGTTAATACCAAGTTGTAGCGCTATTGTTTAGGGTTGTTTTCATATCCAAAGAAAAATAGATTCTCTTAAAGACATATACACATTTAATCTGGAGACAGTATTGCATAAGAGACATTTCTATTAGATAAAATATAAATTTCATATCAAATGACTTTTCCAAATAACATGAGGTGTTATGGTAAGTCTGATATTTATATTTTTTTTACATATTGTTGAATTGTAATTTAGATTCAAACATTTTATTTTAATTTAATTTGGTTTTGCATTTCAATTTCCTTTGGGCGTAAGTATTTAAACACAAAGTGAGTTTCATTTATAACTGATTTTATCATTTTGTGTTAAGAGAAAGTTTGTTGGAAAAGTCAGTTACAACTTCTCTCTACAATTCTTTCATCGTCATCTTTAACCTTGCGCTTCAGTGGAGTTGTAACTCTAACATTTGGTATCCAAAACTCCTGTTCGATTCATAGGAAAACATGAGTGTACGTGAGTTGTGTGATTGATTTTGTTCCTCAAATTCACACTGAATTGAAGATCGAAATAAAAGAGAATCACATTTATTGATTCTCAGGGTTTGGGAAACACGAGTGTTGGTGAGAATTGAGCGATTTGCACAAGAACGAAGATGAACGGTGAAAACGGTAGCTTGAATACAAAGCTTCCAGTATTCGACAGAAAGAATTGGAATCGGTGGTCAATCAGATACGTCTGTTGTTTGGCGCTCAAGATGTTCTTGATCTCGTCAATGACAGTTACACGTTAGTTGTAGAGAATCCAACAGAAGCGCAAAGAAATATGCAACGTGAAACGAGGAAGAAGGATCGGAAGGCATTATTATATATCCATCAATGTGTGGATATGATGGTGTTTGAGAAAATTGTCGACTCGACAGCGACGAAGGCTGCGTGGGACACACTTGTGTGTTGCTATGATTGTGACACATCAGTGAAGAAAGTAAGCTTGCAGTATCTATGCAAGTAATACATCAGCATGAAGAACAATGAGAAGGTGTCTGACTACATCTTCAAAGTGATTGTGGTCACGAATGAGATGAAGGCTTATGGAGAAATGTTCTCTAAACAAACAATCATTAAAAAGGTACTAAGATCACTTACTTCTCAGTTTGATTATTGTTGGCGCCGTAAAGCGGCAAACAAAAGATTAGAAGTATTACGGGTTTTATCGTATCCACAAAGGTGCAAGGGAAAGAATGTCGTTCAATAGTTTTTACGTTTCTGAGCTTAGGTTAAAATGGGTTTTAAAGTATGAAAGTTAAAATTATGAACAAGAAAATAAATTCATTCTCAATAAAGGGGAAACTTATCAGACATGAATTTAAACTACTCGTCACAAACTTAAACATATCGATCAGTTGTATTCAACCTACCCTACTCGTCAAAATTATCATGTATCTCTCACATAACTATTTATTTCTGAAACACATACGAGATGCACCACAACTCATGTTATGTTTGACCCAGATTGCAAGAACAATCGTATTACTCTCGTCAGCAATGTCTCGCGCGACTCAAACAACACGGAAGCATTAAGCTTCAATACCCACAGTGATTATTAACTCTAAATCTATCTCTAGAATCTAGAAACCAATAGATACTATTCCCTAATCAGAATTTGTGAGGCACGTCTCTATAATAACACAAATTTAAACATAAAGCAAAAAGATCAAGGAAGACATCAAGATTGATTTGTAAAGCAAGTTTTATACAACACCATGAGCGATAACTATACATAGGTTCAGAGTAAGCATACAAACAAAACCTAATAAATAGAGAAATACATAGAGAAAAATGAAGGAAAACCAAACATCTCACGGGTTGTCAATTCCGATTGATGAGAACTCCGCCTCCGAATCATCCATATGCAACCTCCATTGTTATTTTCTAGCTCCATTGGATTACCTCCTTTTCGCCTAATTTTGAGCCTGTTTTTCCTTCGGCGGAGATCTTTGCATTTGATATCCCTATTAGTTCCACGTTGGCCTGATCTTCTTTTGAGGAATCAAAATCTTCCCAAGTAGTCATCAACCCTTTCTTCTTGCTTTTGAGAGCTTTCTTTTTGGACTTGTCCTTATGAAGTTCAAGACAGTCGTACTTGAGGTGTCCTTGCTCGTTGAATTCATAATAAATGACTTCTTTGCCACTAGAATTCCATTGACCAGAAGTAGACTCCAAGCGATCATCAGTCTTTTTAGTACTTCTAAATTTGTTGCCTTGATTTTTCTTCCAGAGACTGTTAACCCTTCTTGAGAGCAGAGACAATTCATCTTTGACTTCATCAGAATCCTCTTTAGAATCCTCAATCTCTTTAGCATGAAGAGCTTTGGACTTCTCATAATTTTTAATACATTTGAGTGCAATAGATTTTCCTCTCTTCTAAGGTTTATCCTGTTCAAGCTCAATTTCATGACTTCTCAAAGAACTCACCAGTTCTTCTAGAGAAGTGTTGCTCAGATCCTTTGCAAGCTAAAGTGCAGTTACCATAGGCCTCAATTTGGATGGCAAGCTTTTGATAAGTTTCTTCACATGATCTGACGTGAAGTAACCTTTGTCCATAACTCTCAGTTCTGTCACCAAGGTTTGAAACCTTAAGATCATCATCTCAACTGTTTCGTCTTTCTCCATTTTGAAGGCTTCGTACTTCTGAATCAAGGCTAGCGCCTTGGTTTCCTAGACTTGATCATTACCTTCATAATTCATTATGAGAGGGTTAAATATGGACTTAGGTGAATCCTTATTTGTGATCTTTTCATACTCATTGTAATAAATAGCATTCAACAAGATGGTTCTTACTTTTTTATAATTCTTACGATCCTTCTTTTGTTGATCAGTCATAACTTTCCCTTCAAGCTACTTTCCATTTCCATCTGTGGGATGTTCGTATCCATCCACTACCATATCCCAAAGATCAAAGTGAAGACCTAGAAAGAAACTTTCTAGTTTGTCTTTCCAATATTCAAAATTTTCACCATCAAAGATAGGAGGTTTAGGATTGTAGCTTTCATTTGAAACTGGAGCAGGAGAGGGTGGTGTAGGATTAACCATAGTGTTTTTGAAACTCATCTAGATCTTTATCTGACACAGTTAAGTGTATATAACCAGAACCGGAGCTCTAATGCCAATTGAAGATGCGAGAAACACAAGAAAGGGGGATTTTGAATTGGGTTGCACCAATTATAATATTTTTGCAACATACAACACAAGGTTAAAAAGTGAATAAAAATATATGAACATAATTATTTTTATCTTGGTTCACTGTTAAATAAGTTACTCCAATCCACCCGCCAAGGTGATTTTTCCTTCTCAATAAGGACTTAATCCACTATAACCAAACTAATTACAGATAACTAAAATTACCGCAATCACTGTCTTCTTGAGACTTCTGACTAACAATAGTCTCTCAAGGAAACAAACATAATAAGCTTATGATCAACCTTGTTGACACCCCTAACAAGTTCTGGTGATCCTTATCGTGAAACCACTATGACCGCATCCACAATCTTCTTGAGGCTTCTGACTAATACTAGTCCCCCAAGGAATCTAATTAACCACGTTGATTACAAGTGTGTTTCATAAATATGCTTTTAATAGCCATATTACACAATGTTTAAGTACAACAACACAAAAGTGTTGATAAACAACAAGATACGAACAAAAGCTCATTGCTGAAAATACAAAACTATACAAAGAATTTCTCTAACAGAGTTTGTGTAGTGCTTTGGTGTAGTTTTATAGAACTAATTCGTTGATTTCAAATTCTTCCAATGGCTTCCTTTATAGATGAGGATAGATTCGTTGGAGGATAGAACAAGAAAGCAAAGTACAGTTGTAAAGTCCCAGACAATCATGGTGGGAATAACAGATAACAAGTATAGGTTTGACTGTCCTTACGTCACCCTATAAGAGTAGGGGTCACAGTTTACGTTAGTACTTTTATACTCAACATCACACGTAAGTCATTCTTGATCTTCTAAGTCTTCAAAGGCTTCTGATTGTATGTTGATTGAAGCATGTTGTAGATTATCAGAACTCGAGTCTTTAAAACTTAAGTCTAAGTCTTCAGAACCTGTTCAGCAGAACCTTGTCTTTAGATTCTTTGGCCCTTAGTCTTCTGAAGTGATGTCTTTAAATCTTTAGAACTTGTTCACCAGAACCTCATCTTCAGCATCTTCATAACATGGGACACATAAATAAAGCTTTAAGAGGCCTTCAAATTATCCTTTAATAGTTACGATCAGAAGCTCTTGTACTAACGTTCCTTAGAACCATTGCAGAAGTAGCATTACAGAATCTTGACTTCAGAGTCTTGATTTCAGAACCTGATGACATCACACGCCTTCTTACAAGACTCAGAACCTACAAAGCAAAAGCCACACACAATAAGGTAATCTTTAATGTATACAATTGTTCTTTAAGATAACATGTAACATTATCATCAAAACTCAAGGCCAGATGTATAACCAATCTTGCTCTTACACTTCTATGATGTACCTTTCAACGATCGAAGCTTCAGGTCGGTGATAATTCTTCGTATATCTTTTATAGATCTTCATGTATCTCTCTATCGAATACATCCACCTTAAATAAACTGGGCCACAAAATTTAATTTCTCTGACTAGATGGACAAGTAAGTGAACCATAATGTCAAAAAATGATGGAGGAAAATGCATCTCCAATTGACACAAGATTATTGCAGCCCCTTCTTCTAATTCTTTTTTTAAAAATAAAAAACTACATATAGCATTGAAGAATAAGCACAATCTATTTATAGTTACTCTTACATTTTTTGAAATGATGCCACGGATACCTACTAGTATAAATTGTTACATCAAGATAAAACAATCATGAGATTTTAAGCCAATTATAATTTGAGATCTTTCGTTGATATAAGTTTCTTGATGTTTGATAAGTAACCTTGAGAAACTTTGATATCATGCAAACACTCACAAAAAAATTTTATTTTCCTTTTTAGATAGAGTGTGACATGTCGGAGGCAAATATGTTCTTTTTCCTCTATCTTTGAGAGCCGATTGTTGTCATATACCCATCTCGACTATATCTAAACGAGAATTCTTAGTATCTTTAGTCTTGCCTAGAATGTTTAGAAATGTTCCTATCAAACTATCAAACACATTTTTCTCTACATGCATCACATCAAGACAATGTCTTACATCGAAGTTAGACCAATATGGAAGATCAAAGAATGCCGGTCTCGTTTTCCAAATATTTCTCTCAACGGGACCTTTTTTATTCTTTCCAAAGAAAAAATTAAGGTGTTCTTTTCATTGATAAACTCCATCGCCCGTTAAAGGTTTAGGGGCGATTTCAAACTCCTGCTCTTCGTTAAAAGCCTTCTGTAATCTACAATAAGGATGATTGGGTTTTAGAAACTTCTGATGCCCAAGGTAAACAATCTTTTTTTCAAACTCAAGTTGGTGAAAATAGGTATTAGATTCACATATATGATACACTTTATATCCTTTGACACAGTATCTAGCCAAATTACCATATGCATGAAAGACGTTGATTATGCAAAATAGCATTGCACACATCTTAAACTTTTCATCAGAATATGCATCATCAACGTCAATGCCTTCCTCCCAAAAAAGTATTAAATATTTAATTAATGGACTTAGATAAACATCTATGTCATTTCCGGGTTATTTTGGTCCAAAAATCATCATACTTAATAGCATATACTTGCGTTTCATGCACAACCGGCGAGATAGGTTATATATCATGAGAAGAACAGGCCACAAAGAATGGTTAGTACTCATATTATCAAAGGAGTTCATTCTATCCGTGGCAAGCGCAAGCCTAAGATTTCTTGGCAGGCCAAAATTTGGAAACAAGGAATTAATTTTCTTCCATTGCAAAGAATCGGCTACATGGCGAATGTTTCCATCATATTTTCTTTCATTTGCATGTCATCTAATATTTTTTATATCATTCACATTAGCCACATGTCTCTTGAACCTTGACATTTTTTGCAAGTACCATAACACTTCAACGAGAGGACGCTTCTTGCTAACATTGTCATTCTCATCATTGTTGTCCTTTAACTTGTAGCGCGACTCACCATATTTCGGACATTGATCCGATTTTTCTTACTATTTTCTGTTTACTATGCAATCATCAGGGAATGCATGTATTTTGATATACTCAAAACCCGTTGGACACAATATCTTCTTGGTCTCATAACAACAATCTAGAAAATTGTTATCTTCTAGTAGCATTTGTTTCAATAAATCAAGCAATTATGTGAAACTTTAATCCAACCACACGCTTTTTGTCTTCAAATTAAACAACTTTAACAACACAGATAATCATGTAAAACTTGTGCACCCTTTATATAAAGATGCATCCTTATCATTACATAAATTATCATAAATATGGGCTTTCATAAAAGATGATTCAAAAATATCACAGATCATATTTTCTAGTCGATCATCCATATCTTCATCAACTTCATCCATTTAGGACGCCGCATTATTATTTTTATCCAGTTCTCCATGCCATGTCCATGTTGTATAATTTTGACATATTACATCACGACATAGGTGATGTAATATTTCTTCCTTTGATAGTTTTTTTATATTCCTGCAATTAGCATAAGGATAATAAAAGAGATCATTATTATCAGAAAGATTTTGTTCTGTGAATTCAAAAACTCCTTTTTCATAAATTCGACCTAATCTATCAGCTTTTATCCAACTACGATCCATAATAAGTTTGGAATTTATATCAAAAGACTAATGTAAATGGCACACTAATTCATACTAATATATCCATCACAACAATATAACACAAAAACCTAAAGCATACTCATAACAATCCTCTATAATTCATGACATCAGTCAACAATCCAACAATTTCATCTGTAACACCAAAATCTAAAGCATATTCATAACCACGTTTATTTCTTCATTTGCAATAGAGATATAACAACAAAATAAAAACAAACGTGATGGTATCCTTTAATATTATAGTGTTTTATTATTATTAAAAATAAATAATTATTGATAATGATGACAAGGCAAACAAAAAATGACATGATATCAAGTCACTTTTGTTATACATGTGTCACATAATCAAAAATAAAGGGTGGATTGAGATAATTTTATTGGGCCTAAAAAGGGAATAGTCTGTAATGAAATTAAAGGGTGAGTGCCCGAACGGGGCTTGATCATCCAAAGAGTCCTAAGTGTAGTAGGTCACCCAAAGTGCATAAAGAAAGGTGGTCGTTCGCCTGAAGAATATTGCAGGTCACCCAGTTGAGCTTAACTCCAAAATAAATTGTCTATCTCATGTAATACACATAGTTTTTGAGCACGGTCGAAAAACGTTAATAGAGGTAGAAATTCGTTCTCCCACGAATACGATGAAGGAAAGACTAAGTCTCCTCCGCTTTACGTTTCTAAGAAGGAAATGAGAAAAACGTTTTTATGTCTCTCTATCCTTGGTCCAATAAACCTTATATAAATTCCAATTTCAAAAGAAGGAAATAGAGGACAGATTTTCACCCGAATCACATAGAGAGATAAAGTCTCTCATAATTTTTACGTGGATAGACTCTCCAAAACTTTCACTTACCTTAAATACACTAAAATCCTTCTAGAGCAGGGTTATCACCCTTATCATACTTTATCATACTTTAGCAAATACAGAGGAGAATCAAATAAATATCAAAATTTATTAAACAAAACTAAAAAGTTGATTTTTTAATGAGGTAACTAAAACATATGTAATTTTTTTTTATCAAAATAGAGAATCATAAATGCATTTAACTCTTTCTTTATTTGAATATCAAAATATATACACAACACAATATCAAAATATTGAAGTAAAAAATAAAATAAAAAAACCATTATGAAATTGTTAAACACAAATTGCTGAAAAAGGCTCTTTTTACTATTTTCATGTCGCAAGCACTTTTTGGGCCTACAAATTCACCCCTGGCTCCCTTCTCTTCTTCCACACACCATTCTCATTCTTCCACACACCATTCTCATTACTTATTTCATTCTTTAAGACTCCGTTAGCCCTTTCATCTTAACTTAGTTAAGACACAAACATCAATCATGGCTGCAACCGTTTGCCACCCTAGATTGCAGTTGCATCTTGAATCTCAACTTGTTGAATCAAGAACACTAACATTAAGGTTGCCTTCTCCAAAACAATCCAATGATTTAGCCTTCAAATCTTGTTTCCCGGACTCAAACATGAACAAAACAGAAACTTTTCAAGACAAGCCCAACAATGGTGGTTGGAACTTCGTTGACGCTCTTTCTAATATCTCACAAAACATATCAATAAAAGAAACCACAATCGGTTATGTTCACCCTCAACAGAATCGTTTCTCTTTGGGTTTGAATCCGAAGAGTCTTGAATTGTGCACAGAGAATCTTGGTAACGAGAGTGGTACTAACATTGTAGAAAACGACATGTTGTTGTCTTTAATGGAAACAAAAGAACAAAGACAAAGTTGTCGTAAAGTTTTAGCGGCTACTAAGAAAGTGAAAATTCAGAATTTTCCGCCACCTTTGACAACTATAAGAGGTTCAGAATCTCTTCGTGTTAGACCTCACCGTGAAGATGGAAGATTAGTGATTGAAGTCACTAAGGTCCCACCGAGTACTAGTTGTTTTCAAGCTGAGAGAAGCCATGGCCGTCTTCGCCTCTGTTTTGGCCGTGAAGAAGAACAAGAAGAAGATAGTGAGAATGATATTGATGATGATGTCATGGATGAAAATGAACAAGCACACAATGAAGAAGAATTTTTTAAAAATGAAATGATGGGAGAAGAAACAAAAGATGCTGAAAAAGAGGATCAAAGGAAGAAAATGAATTGTTAAATGAAAAAGAATTTTCACATATATTTATCTTTGTATTAATAAAACAATAAGATTTATATCTTTGTCTTTACTCCAATTTTCCTTTTTGTTTTGTGCATTGCTCTTGTTATGTTTAACGAATTCCCTGTGTTTTGTCTCATAATCTATGGTCCTGATCGCTAGTTTTTACAGTTACTCTGTTTCAAGGAGGACACGCGCAGTGATGTCTCTGCGAGTTTGAGTAGCACGCAAACAGCTTTCAGCAAATTCGAGAGAGAATATTAAGAATTTAAAAAGATAAACAATACATATATGTAATATATTTAATACATTAAAAATAAAAGTAATTTTTTTTTAGAGTTTAAAGGTAGTGCACTGACAGTGTAAACAAATTTTACACATACATCCAATCAAAATCACTACACTTGCCATGTCATATTAGTTTTTTTAAATTAAAATTGTGTTTTAATTGGATACATGGTTGTGATTGGTTGACAGTGTAAAAATATTTTGCACTGTCGGTGCATATTCCTATTTCTCTTTTTTTTAAAGAATACTCCCTCTCATCTTTGTTATAGAAAATTTACTTCTTTTTTTTAATAGTAATTTACTTTTTAAATTTATGGAATGATCAATATATTTAGGGAAAATACTTAGATGGACACAGATATAGCACCTGGATTTACATACAACCAATCACATTTTTTATTAATTAAATAATAAAATTAAAATTATCTCTCTCCTCTAATTATCACAACCACCCTCCATGTTGGCAATTAAAAACGAAATTATATTTTAAATAAATTTAAATTCTCTCTCTTCTTATTGGTTGTGCCTAAATATATGGATTTAGGTTCGTGTCCATGCAAGAATTGCTCTATATTTAGTTTATATATGAACTAGATATATTAATTATTGAATAAATCTAACAAGTAAATTTTCTCTTATAATAAAGATAGGAGGGATTAACAAAAATTTATTTTTTAAATTACTTGTATTTAATGTATTAAAAATTGAAGCAAATAGTTTATTTGGTATATTTTGATTATTTAAAATATTTAAAGAGTACTATTTTAGAACCGAAAAAACACACAAGTTAACACATAGACCTCATTATGATAAGGTATATAAAAATTCTTTCGCATCAAATTTATCATTCATTATCAATATATTTTATAAAAGAAATTGTGTTTAAATAATAATATTAAAAATTAATATAAATGATTTGAAGCGTTGGATTTAAATGAGTGATTTTGAGGACAATGAATGTTAAAGATGATGTCTGCAAACACTCTCGCATTTAAGTAAGTGAAAAAGAAATTAGAGTATTTAGATAAGAGGTGTAGAATATATTTCTTGTTTCAGAATCTTTGTGATGTCTTGGAAAAAGTCAAAATTATGAAAGGAGTTATGTCAATTCTATGCCACTGCCACCATGATGCTTGTGAGGAAGAGAAGAACGGTGATTTATAAAAACTATTTTCTAAAATTCTTTAAAGTTTTCGATTTTTAAATCTTAAAAACTACGAGTAGTTTGATATGTTTTGATTTCTCATTTTGCTATTCACTTTTCACTTATTAAAATGAAGTTTTTTTTTAAAACAAAGCAAAATTTATTTAATTGGGCCTAATGTCTTTTTGGATATGGGCAATGATACAATCTGGAGTTTTCTCCGTCTAGGAATTAACTTGTCACCCATCAAATTGGGTCTGACACCCCTTTTATATTTTAATAATTCTCAAATTGTCCATGGATAAATTTAAATTAAAAAATTACGCTCGAAATTTGTGGTAAAAAAGCAAACATTTTGAAATTGTTGATAAAAATTTCATGCAGTGTTTTAAAAATCGGACCGGTCATCAAATTGGTGAGGGTATTGGGTCATTGGTTTACTGGTCGAACCACTGGATCATTGATCGAACCGCATGACTAAATCGGATAACTCGGTTGAATAAATTGGTCTCTGTTGTAAAACTATATATTTTTAAATCGGTCGAAACGGATGACTCGGTCTCTAAAAAATATCACGACACCTACAAAATTTTAAAATTTCAAAATATCATAATTTCACATGTTTATTCTTTACATTCAAATTCTAAATATAATCATCACTCACAATAAAATAATACAAAATATAAATTTAAATAAATTTTGAATTAAATCTAATTGCAAACAGGTGAAAAGTTATTCCAAATATATTTTGAATAAAGTTTAATTATAATTTAATTTTTTTTTAAATTATAAAAACGGCGTCGTTTTGTGTTGAAAAAAAAAAACATGCAATTGAATCGCCGGTTCACCGGTTTTGACCGGTTCAACAACATACTCGATCCAACAATCAGACCAAATCGATGACTCATTCGGTTCCCGATCCGACCGGTCGGTTCGGCCTTGTTTTTAAAACACTGATTTCATGGGTTTTTATCAGAAATTTCGATATTTCTAATATTTTTTCAAAATTGTCGGTATAGTTTCGAAATTTTCGATAAAAACTCCTGAAAATTATGATTTTTCTACCGAAATTTCTGATATATTTTAAATTTTCTGGAATAATTTTGAAATTTCTGGTAAAAATTCATACTGTACTTTTTAAAAATTGATAACTTTAGGCAGGGCTATAATGATAAAAACATGCAATATGAGGGGTGTCAGGTATAAGTGAAGGTATAAATGACACGGGGGACAAGTAAATTCCTCCAAATTTTATTTTGAGGAAAGTCAAATCAATGTGCTTCTGGCATCAAGTGGTTCCAGCCCCCTCCCGATCGTAGTTGCGGGGGATCAAACCGTGGTTCTCCCTACCAAGTCTAGCGTCAATCACCACTAGACCAACTAACGATTGGTATGGAACTATATATATTATGCAAGAGTAATATTTCAAGCATGTCATAAATATTACTTCGTCAAACAGTGTCATATAACATATAGGACACATAAGAAGTGCTAAGATAGCATAGGTTAAATTAGAAACTACGTTCAAATACGAGTCACTATAATATGGCTCCAATATATCTTAGGTTTGACTACACAAAGTGTTTTAGATCACAAACAAACCAAATCAAACCCACATGCAAAATTGTGAGGGATTTACATTAAAATATAGAATTGAATATTCTCTCCTTCAGAAATAAAATTAACTCTCAAATAAACTCCCCTTCAAACACATGGTTCAGAGTGTAAATCTTTTTGATCGAAGTGACCAGAAGATTGAGACACTATTTAACATAATGTCATTTTTAGATCATACATTTATGTAGTTGTTCACGTGTTTAAAACAATAGTATATGTTTGAAGCTCATGTATTGTTTCTATAAAAAAAACATGATCTAAAATTGTCACTTACATAAGTTATAAATGAGTAAATTTGTAGATATATTTTACTATCAAATCATCATCACTCAAACTTGAAGTGAAATACTAAAATTTGTATAAAAAAATATTTATCTTATGTTATACAACATATTTGTGATACCGCCAAAGTTTCGACTAATATATTTCAACGAATGTCAAAATATAATTACAAAATGATAACTAACATAAATGTTTGCAGTAGAAAACAATATCATATCAAAGATAATGCATAAACAACATTACCAACTGACAACTGATTCAAATTGAGTATAGAAATGAGGATTATGTATATAAATAAAGATTACTCACAACAGAGCTAACACATAAACAACATTATCAACTAACTAAAATTGATTCATATTAAGTTAATAAAAAAATAATTTTTTTTGTTATATACTCCCTCTGTCCCAAAATATAAAAGAAAAAAAATATATTTTTTTTGTCCCAAAATATAAGAGAAAAAAATTATCTTTCATATTTTCAAGATAAAATTAAATGCAACATTCTCTCTCATCTTAACCAATCAGATTTGTTTTTACATCTTTCTAAGCACTTTATTTCATTAAACCCACAAGTCAAATGATTCTATTTATACTTTTCTTAATAAGTGTGTTTTTTGTTTTTTCTCTTATATTTTGAGACGGAGGAAGTATCTAATCAAAAGAAGATCCAGAATAAGAAATTAAACAATTTATATACATGTCGAGAATACAATTTTGTTAACTTTCTTTTACGGTCTGGCTTCCGTCAACCTCTTTTTCAGGCCAGTCTTTGTTGTGTGAATGCTTCATTCCTTTTATTTGCTGCAGTACTATTTGCAAGAGTGTGTATATTTGTTTAATCAATTTATACAATTTCAGCAGAGGTTTGATCATAGGAAAAAAAGAGTTGGATTACCCTACATCTCATTCATAAGGTCAAGTTTTCATTTCAAAGTTGGGGGCAGAAAATACAGACCTCACAAATACATGAAGTTCATATGGATCACCTATCCCCGTGAAACCTACATAAAAAATATCTATCACTGTATTGTATTTGAAATAGATATAACAAAGTTTACTAAGAACAAATTAATATCTTGTTATTCTCAGAAATTTAATTTAACATTAGATATAGCCAGCAGCAAGATTTTACAAAAACCCTATTTTGTAAAGTATAAGGTTACGTTTAAAGTATATCCTGAATTTGTTGTGTATAAATGATTTGAATAGGATACTCAGCTTTGAATCTTGTACAGGAAAATTGTCCTGCATCCTGGCTACTCACATGCTCTTGGTTTAAAAACTGATTGCATGGAAAAGCCAATATCTAAAATCATGAAATCAACCAATTGAATCAATTTCAAGAACTTCTTTAAGCCCTTAACTCAAGTAAGTTCAAAATGATTATCTCACAGCAAAGACATAAACTTTAGTGTTCAACAAAAAAACTTTTCAAACCCTTAAAAACTATACCTTTATCTTTGTATGTGCTATAAAGCTCAGTTAACTGGGTATAATTGAAATTCGCAAATCCCTTGTAAGCCCAATGAAAAATTATTTAAATTAGCTAAACCCCATTAAAATTAAATAAGAAAGATTGAATTTTGATTCTAAAAACATGAAGAAAATAGAAATAGAGAAAGTGGGGTTGAACCATTTTGAAGCAACGTTAATTATAAGAAAAACTTTCCCTTTGTATAAGTTGAGGTTCACATCTTTCCCCTTACCATCCTGGGGCAACCATGAAAAGCAAAATTGTAAGAGATTTTGATGATGAGAAAAAAGAGTTTTTGTGAAGAGTTTTAGCGTTTGAGAAAAAGTGGGTTATCTTAAGTGGGGAATCAAAGATGGATTTTTCAGAGAGCGATTATGAAGCACCCATTTGTTTGCTTGGGCTTTGGTTTGGTTCAAGATGTGAATAATCATGGGAAATGGTGGTTGCCCATGAAAACCGTGTATCTTATTACACGATCCCACCATTAAACTTATCAACATCATCAATTTATTGTCATTAATAGAAGTGATGGAGAAAGAGGGACACCTAAAATTTTTGATGGTTTTGGGATAATATTATCGAAGAGTTCCATTTTGATTCTACCGGCGGGTATGTTTCAAATGATAACATCGAAGAAGAAGATTGGATACTAATATGAAATCCATATTGCAGAATTGAAGAATGGAGAAAGAACCGCTTAGGGAATGAAGAGATACAGAATCGTAGATTTATGGATGGATTGGAAACTACCAAAAGTTGAAATGGTATGAAAAGCTCCATATTGGAAGTTGTGTTGTTTATGGTTGCACAAAAATTGTTTGGTCTTAGAACCGTATTTGGAATTGTAAATATGAAGATATAGAGTTAAACAATTGAAGTATATGGAGTAGTGGAAGAGTTTTGGAGTAGTGGAGCATTAAAGAATAAAATAAATAAAATATCTCGCAAAATATATAGTGATGACTGATGACAAATCAACAAAATTTATTGCCAAAACAATGTGGTGAGAATAGTGATTTAAAAAGACTTTAATGCCCTTGATATTTGTCTAAATTAATTTTGGATGAGTGAGGTTAAACTTAGTTATTCTAGGTACTTAAACTTTTAATAGATGGATATATTAATTTTAAATTAATATATTAATTTCTAAAAGACGAAAAACAACCAAATAGGAACTAAGAATTCTCAAAACCCTCAACGCCAACTCTTCCCGTTTGTAACCATGGGGAAGAAGAAGCAGCGGCTGGCAACCGACGCAGACGCCGCACCGGAGCTAGACCCAATCAACGGAAACAACGACGAATCTCACAGCAAGAAAAAACTCAAGAAGCAGAAGAAGAACAAAACAAACGAGATACCCACTGTCAGCATAGCCGTTCCCGCTTCCATCATTGACAATGTTCCAACCCTAGAACTCGCCACTCGGGTACTCGTTTCAATATCACTTTCATTTCCATCACAAAAACACTAATTTTGTTCGAAAAATCAAAACTTGATTTCGTTGCCTATTCATTTCTGAATGTATATTGTTTGGTTTTCCCTTTTCAGTTGGCTAGTCAAATCGCTCGCGCATCGACTATTTTTCGAATCAATGAGGTTGCTAATGTTGTTACTATGCATTTTTAGTGTTGCTTTTGTTACTGTTATCACTATATGTTGCTGATATAGGGAACTGTTATTTATCTGTGTGTGTGTATGTGTGTGCATAGGTGGTTGTGTTTGATAATAGAAGTAATGCAGATAAAGATTATACTGTGGCGGAGAATTCAGATGATGAAAGTAGTTCGGCTTTTCTCGTGCGGATTTTGCAGTATCTTGAGACACCTCAGTATTTGAGGAAGGCTCTTTTCCCAATGCATAGCAGCTTAAGATTTGTGGTTGGATTAATTTTCTTGCAGATGCATTTTCTGAAGTTTGATTATGTTGTTGACTATATTTGTTTATTTCATGCTAAATTTTAGTTGTTTGTATTGCTTTTTGCAGGGAATGTTGCCACCCCTTGATGCTCCACACCATTTGCGCAAACACGAATGGGGTCCGTATCGGGAAGGTAGGTTATTGTTTTCATATACTTTTCTTTTTCTTGTTAGTTAGGACAGGAGAGTATTCAAAAGCCTTGGAAATGTTGGAAATTTGAAATATGTTAAGCCATGGAGTGGTTAAGGACGGGGTCTTTAATTTAAACCACACGTCATATTATAACCGGGTTGTAGTTTGTAATTGTAAAGTAGCTATCAAACTCACAGGAAAATTATACCATGCAGTTACGAGGCTATAGATACTCTATGCTAATTGATGTTAGGTAGTGAGGTACTAATAGAAGTATAAACAAAAATACTGAAGTAAGTGAGCATGCTTGCAAGAAAAAGAGATGAAATCCAGAATGGAATTATTTGGTAGAAAGTTAGAATTGGAATGATACATCTAATAAAGTGGCTACTGACTATCACCGGAGCTCGTCTAAGGTTGTTCGCTCATTTGAGAAGTGGGACTGTGGTTATAAAAGCAAATCAATGGAAGGAAGTTATTTTGAAGGGAGGAAAACCTAAGAATATTTTAGGAAGAATTATCGTAGAGGGCTCTTTCGCTAAACCTTTCGCTAAATGAGTTTATATAAAATTTGGTTTTTCTTCTGTGCAGTGGTGTTGATTAATTCATTGATCACCCCATCTTTTGAGATAATGCTTGGTTATTAACTTCTTGTTGTTGTAGATTCTCCCCAATGGATACGTAAAGGGTTGATGACCTTTATTGTGTTGGTTGGCGTTTGTCAATGATTGGCACTGTTTGTTTCCACTGTGAAATCCTTTTACTTTCTCAAGACTTAAGAGGACTTCTTATTTGAACTACTTTTTCTTTAGCTCTTTTTATCTAAAAAACTGTTGAAGCATATACATTTTTCTGCATCGGCGTTGCTGTTTGTTTTGTTCCATGGTTACAATGGCCAGGTTTTGATTCATTGCACTAACTTTTTAGGTGTCACAATAAAAGGACATTCAAACTCTGGCACAACACTAGTTGATGTTGGCTTATTTAAGGTATGGATATACATTTCATTGATTTTTTGACCCGAAACTTAAGTTATTTATTTTTACTTTCCTTTCATTACCCTTGGTTCTCCTATGACATCCTGCCCAAGGACGTCTTACTGTCTTATTCATATTTTCGACCATCTTTGCCATGTAGTTTATTTAGACATTGGCTTCTGATAGCAAGTTCAATAAGGGTTGTATAAAATGTCATAACATTGTTCCCGATTATCTTGCTATTCCTTCCATTTTCTTCCATTTTAATTTGAAAATTGCAATGTTTATTAATGATCATTATATTTATCGATTATTAGGTTGTGGTAGAAGAGGGAAAATTGCAATGTTTGTTCTAATGATATTTCTATCAAGTAGGCTTGAGTTGATTTCTGTATATCTGATTCACTACACGACATATGCAGCATGTTGCAGTTGACCAAATACTTGAACCAGGAAAAAGAGTTACTGTGGCCATGGGTGCCAACCGCAATTTGGATTCTGGTAATCAATTGATATTTGCTTATCTTTTTTAATTCTCGCGTGAGTTAACTACAGTAGCATGCTTCCATGCTCTTCTTATTTGTTGGAGAACTATGCTTTCTATTTATATTTGACATTCTTCCTTTGTTTTTGCGACTCTTCCATTCTACATATCCTATGATATTGAAGTATTATTTTCGGTGCCATGCAAAATGCATAATGACATTATGGTTCTTTCTTGTTTGAAAGACAATTCTCACAATTAAAAGTCATTCCATAATTTCTTCTCGGCTATATGAATTTAAGCTATTTTGCAACGCTATGCTTCATCTAGATTTACCACGCGAGGTTGTCTCATCATCCAAGCCTAGGGAAGAAGGAGCATATTGGGGATATCAAGTGCGCTATGCTCACAATATTAGCGCAGTATTTAATGAATGTACATACAAGGTATCCTCTCACCTCTCAAACACACATCTTTGCCTTTTAATACCTATAGCCTATTATTCATTGACCACTGTAGTCCTACTTGTGAACTCTTTCTTTTGTTGCCTTGTTATCATGACAGGGTGGCTATGATTGTATAATTGGTACCTCTGAGCATGGTCAAATTATCAAGTCATCTGAACTTGAATTACCTTCCTTCAGGTACACATGTTTTAACATCCGCTGCAAAATTATTATTGTTAGATTGGTTGGGTGCCAATTTTACGCGTTCCATTTAAGTTGATGCTGTAACATATTTTTATTTAAATTGTTTTATTAATCGCTTCATTCATTGAATTTGTAGACATTTATTGATTTCCTTTGGTGGATTGGCTGGGTTAGAAGAGAGTATT
The DNA here is from genome assembly GCF_029867415.1 of Vicia villosa. Classification (NCBI taxonomy): domain Eukaryota; kingdom Viridiplantae; phylum Streptophyta; class Magnoliopsida; order Fabales; family Fabaceae; genus Vicia; species Vicia villosa. The sequence continues at coordinate 86,832,135 of NC_081180.1, read as the reverse complement.
GAGGAAGATGATAACTTTAAGGTATTGCATTGTTCCATTCTGTTATTTATGCGATTGTTGCGGCTCCCTTCCTTTCCCTTTTTGAGATTACTACCAGAGTCCAAAAATTTGATCGAATATTTGGCCACGCACCTTTCTCTGTTGTGTTGCTTACGCAACACATTTCGGTTTGAAATACTAATTAGAAATCGAAATGTAACACATTTGTGCATAATTTCTTAGGTTCTACTGTCGTGTTAAATGTACTACTTTCATTCTAATCCAGCTTATGAGAAAGAAAGTAACATGACGCTAAATATAGATTTTCTTGCTTAAGTACTTTCTAACCCCCAAAAAATGCAGGGAAAGAATGCAAAGGAAGTATTCAGTTTATATTTAAATACATGTCCAAATCAGGGGAGCCGAACAATTCGAACAGAGGTACTATACGCCTATTCTTTTCTCAGTCAATCTGCTTTTATTAGTTTTTGCATTCAATATTCAGTCAATATTTAATCCTCATCTTTTTGTATAGGAGGCTATTCTTATATCTCTTCAGTACTTCCAAGAACCCATAAGCCGAGCAATGCTGGGTTGAGTATTGTTGTATTCTTAAAACTTATGTAGTTCAGACATTGATTCTCCAAGTTATGGCAGAAACAGAAACAGACACAGGCAATTTTTCAAAACCAGAATTAGAAATTGGCCTCTCTAACTTCATCCTGAATTGGCCATGATGTTCAGGGATTCTTCCTGAAGACTCTTATGAAAGTTGCAGTACTCTGGTTCTAAGACTCGCAAACAGTGTTCCATCTATCTATATCTGTATATGAAATCATTCAGAAATAGAATTGCTAGTCAAAATTTTGTCTCACCAAAGAAGGTCTGATGAAACTCTAGGTCTCTTTGGATTGACTTGTTAGAGTTTATTTATAAGTACTTGTGATTTTTGTTATTAAGATAACTTACATAAACACTTATAAGATAAATATAATGTTTTAAGTGTTTAATCAAGTTTTTAATTTTTTTTAAAACCTCTATGGTTTATGTTTTTGTATATTACATTAATGAATGTTTTAGTTAGTCATGTGTTATTAGTCCTTCATTGGGGATTTAAAGGAAGACTAACATACATGGCCAGAGACGGATCCAATCCATTTGAGGAGAATAATATATATTTCTATATTTCTTGTATTTCAAAATCCCGTTTATTTTTTTCACTACTAGTATAAAAAGTTATGATTATTTTTAACCTTCAAGCTATGATTATGGATCTGCCACTAAACATTACTCAGTGTAGAAGAGAGATGAAAACTGGGAATCATTCAAAATGAGATGATTTAGGGATCTAGATCTTCTCCTGCACATTTGATGCTGCTTCCATTCAGCTCCTGTCTTAGCCACTCATCTAAATTTTTCTCTCTTTTTAAAATAAAACTTTCTCATTTATTTATTATTTTTTCTTAATTTTGAGCCACTAGAATAAGAGCAGGAGGCCACTAGAATAAGAGCAGGAGGGATGGCTGTTGAGAAAGTACAACAGACGACCCGTCTCCGATGATTAGTAGAAGAGAGTTTCTTAATGCACTCTTATGGGGTGAAAAACATTTATGAAAAATCCAAATTGTTCTTCGGAGATGCATATTCGAACGAACCACATAATTTTTAAAAAATTGGTCTGGATATGTATATCTGAAAACGCCCAGAGACGTTTCGGATATACATATCCAAAAACATGGTTGGACAGAATTGTTGGTAGAAACATAATTGTTTTTGACATTTTTTAAAAAGGATCAATGTCGGTTTGATCGTAATTTTGTTAAACTGTTAATAAACACAAAAACAATAAAACAAACACAATGAAGGTAACCTACTGATAGTCAAACACAATTTGAAAAACAACAAAACAAACACGCAACCGATAATATTGTTCTAATATAATGCAAAATAATACAAATGTTGTTCACAAAGTACATAATGTAATATCAATACATCTGCAAATGAAAAAAGAAGTGCATAGCCTATTGCGTATGCCTAATCCCCACCCTGACTCCTCATATGCCTCATATCCCGCATCACTCGATGCCTCCCTAACCATCATTTCTATGATGGCCACCGCTTCAAGATCGCCTCTCTGAATCACTCCTAAGTCTAAAGCTTCTTGCCTAAGCAACTGTATACGCTGAAAAATCGGCAAGACATCAGTGGCATGGTCATCTATGGCCTGCTGGTTCTCCAAGAGCTCCTCAAAATGTCGCATATGGATTGGAAGCATCATAGATTGGAAGCAACTGTCGCATGCATTGCTCAAAATGACATACTTATTGCGAGAATCAATTCATTATTCAAAGTTCATCAATGACAATAACCCATCCCTAACACTAATGAGCTTAGTTACTCATATTTCTAATGATAACCATTGAAGGAATTATAAAGGTTACACATAAATGGGCGGTGAAAATGCTTCAACTTAAAAAAGTATTAAGTTATGCTCCCCGTAGATCTTAATATGTTTTGACGTACTCACGAGTGTCCTTTGCCGTTCAAAATCCAAGATGCCACTAAAAAATTGAGGTTTTAACTTAAATAGTTATAGTTGGGCATACATATTCAAGTTTAGGTGTACATATGATTTGGCAAAAAGGGGTTTTTGCTTGTGTACGCCCTCCTGGGCGTCCAAATATTTTGTTGACGTTGTGTTAGCATACATACTCAATTTGAGGCATAAATACACTTTTTTTTTATCGGAGGTGCATGACATCTGTATACTAGAAAGGAGCCTGGATGATGGGTGTTGATCATCAGGTTTTCCATATGTGTATGGATATGTATGTACGCATATAACTAGCTTGTTTTTTTTCATATTATGACCCTTTCTTTAATTATTGAGACCTACAAAATTGCCAAATTTCTCCAAAACGGCACATTACTTGAAAATGTCATTAAATCATTTAAAACATAAATATTTGAGTTTTCTAAAAAATACCATTAATTATTAATTAAAATAATAAACAGTCAATAAATCATTGAAAATATTTGGATAAAAATAATAAAAGTGATGACTAATAACAATCTCAAACTTAGCTTGTAGCTTGTCCTAAAACAATTTTTTTAAATTGGCTTAAATAAGTAAATCATCCATGTAAGTTAGCGAGTTTTTAACCAAGTGTTTGGGCTCGAGTGGCAAACGAGTCTCTACAAAGGACGACATTCGAGAAATACCGAGTTCGATTCCTGGCAGAAACAATGTTTGGCCAGTGCACGTGCCTCGTGCTAGTAGGTCGGAATCGGTGCGAAAGCAACAAAAAAAAAGTTAGCGAGTTTAGTAACACCTTAATTACTTGTTCCACAATTCACTTACTCTTTTGATACTATCTCAGTTACACTCTTTGCAAATTCTCTCAAAGTCTTTCAAGTGTTTATGATTTATACTCAAAATTCTCAGTATGCATTATTCTACCACATGCTTGAATAAATTCTATACATATAACAATATGTAACAACGTACACATTTTTAGAGGTCTTTATAGATTGTAATGGGGCTAGGGTTCACGTGAGATATTTTGAAAAGTAGGTTAAATAATTATTTTCTATGATTATGTCTAATCTCCTTTCTTTTCTTTCTTTTTAATTTTTTATTTTGGATACCTTTTTCTTTAACACTTGAGTGCTTTTTTTTCTTTGACTTAGTAGAAATTTTCAAATTTTTCTTTTTTTCTTCTTTCCGATCTAGTTGATTTTTCAATTTTTTCTTTATTAAGTCACTTGGTTTTCTTTTATTAATGTTTTTAATTCTAATCATTTGATTTTAAACTTACTTGAATACTCATGACTCAATTTCTAAATTTTTTCTGAATTTCATAATTGATACCTCAAATTTATTGGTTGTTATTTCAATAGCAACCCCAAACTTAATTTAGATCATATCTCTAATCATCAATCTTTTAAACTTCAAGTAGGTTAGAACTATAATTAAACTCAAAGGGGTTATGCAAAGGATATGAAACTAAAATGTTGGCTTGAAAAACTCATGGCTAAAAGAAACAACTTGTCTCAGTGTGTAGACACTACAAATGAAATTAACTAAGAACATACGCAAGTTCTTAATATAACTTTTGACTTTATCTGTATCTAACCATGTTGGATCTGAGACAAACAACCTCAGCAATATCTCAAGCTTGGTGTGGCTTCACAATCAGTTACTGTGAACTTGTTCAATTGTTAGTATGGCTCAATAATATCACATTAGAGTTTTTAAGAATATGTTAACATTAATTATAACTTTCTAAATTTGGCATGCATACACACATAAAATAGTTACTTTAATTGGTTTCTGGACAATCATTATTTACTTTAATGTGAATAAATTCATTACAAATTATGATAACATAAAACAAACATAAAATAAAAATGCAAATAATTAAAACAAAATGTAAAAATAACACAAAAAAATAAAACTAGAAAATCCTAAATGTCATGGTGATGAATGTTGTCACTCCCCATGAATTTAAATACTTGCTCATCGAGAGGGTCATCTAAGTTACATTCCTGACTGGGATATGACTATTGAGGTTGTTGTTGAGATTGATATTGTTGGTGCATGAGTTGTTGAAGTGGAAAACTCCTACATATTTGAATTGGATAATCTACCCTTTTAGAAAAGTTTTAACGACCATGAAATGGAAAAGAGGCTCCATAACAATACAATCACATTGCCTTTGGGCAGTTTCCCAAGCTTCCACCTCGTGAGAGAGGTACCACCCAAACATATTGAAAGTTGCGCAAAAGTCTTGCATTAAAAAAACTAGAGTATCTCCACCCTTCAGGGATAGGAATCTTTATATAGGCAGTAGGTAACGAAATGTTGGCTCTAACTCAAGTGGGACCTCTGGTGTCGGATGGGGTTGTGGTTACAGATCTCTTGGTTCTCAGGTCTCTTACCCCCATTTTTATTTGCCCTTATTCTATTTCTCTTTTCATATTTCTAATATAAGATACTTCAATTGAATACTTAGGATGCTTTAAGGGTCTGCCAATAGTTTCCTCCACCCTTACATACTTGCAATGTTCAAGTATGACAGAAGGGTGGCCAAAAGTTTTTGTGTCACTCATCACCATTACTTCAATGTCAACTTTTATTAGCTTTCTCGAATTAATATTCATGTTTAGTAATAGAGCTCACAGAGTCATTGCTCTGACAATGGTAAGTTCAGAACCACCAATGTCTGTTTCAACATTTTGACGGTAAAATGATGCCCATGCTTTGGGGACTGGATTCATATTCCTCACATCAAATTTCATTGGTACATTTTTAGGGTCCATGTTAGGCACAAAATCCATCTAATATGTACTCGAAATTGCAAGAAGTTTAAGAATTTGGTCATAAGGCCAATGTCTTTGGGGGTACTTGTGTTATGCTGGACTTGTAGAATGGTTGTTTGAATTTTGTCTTCAAAACTTTATTGACTATTTTTGTTCCAACTTTGCATCCATCCCTCTAAACCATGACATATATGTGGCAAAGGCTCTTTGGTTCTAAGTAGGCATTAGTAGAAAACTCCCTAATAGTGTTTGTAGGAACACTCTAGATCAACAAATTAAAGTGGACCCAATTATAAGCTTTAGTACCTTATGAATTTTTGGGCACTCATCATCCTTTAAATAAAAATATATCTCCTCAATAAAGTTCTTTTTTGTCCGTTTTGCATGCCTTTGAGCATGTGAGAGCGATAAGAACAATATTTGCTCATAAGTGTCAGGCATTTGTGGTTCCTTCCCCCTTCATGTTCTTGTTGACATGATAGTTGGGTATGAAAAAAAATGAAACATAATGTTTGGATAAGTAGTAGAGGCCTAAGACATCTTAAAAAATCACTTTACTGTAAAATGCGTATGCTTAAAATGAATGAATTTTAATACACAGTCGTACAGGGCGTGCATACGCTTTAGACCGCGTACGTATATACTAGTTCAATTGTGCATAAACTCAAGTAGACGCGTATACATACACATATATAACATGTGATAGAGGAATGGACACCTTTAATAGCGTATAAACGTGTTTAAGCAGAAGCTTTTCACTTGAATTTTCCATGATGGTCGTATATATGCCCCTGATTACTTATACACACTTTTTGGCAAAAAAGTTCCAGGCAAGCAAGCGTATGGATACCCTCCTAAACATATATACACCTTTTGGCAAAGGCTTACATTTGGGAGAACATATGCCTTCCTGTGCATATGTACGCCTCTTCGCAAAGTGTACTTCAACTTTTTGCACATTGAGGGCGTATGTACACCTTTCTAATAGTAAATACGTGTTTTTGGAAATTTTCCACAATCTTAAAACTCAAACTTTTAACACCTCTAATTCACATACTTATACGCTGATGACTTGGGTTCAAAAGAATTATAGCTAATTTATTCTTCTACAAATGCAAACCATAAATTTAAATAAGGCAAAAATACCTCTAATCAATTTTCTCTAGCACAAACTTCAAAACAGAACTTGTTAGTGCACACCAACAACACTTTCACACAACCACACTTGTTTTCTGATGTGAAAAATCAAACAAATTTGTATTCACAAAACATAATAATAATGTTTATCTCTAGATTGAACCAAAGTCTCTATTTCCAGTTGTTGGAAAAACCAACCTAAAGAAGAAAAAGACACGATCACAATATAGAGACAAAAGATGAAAACTCCAAAATAGGAGAAAACACAATGATCATTGTCAAATGAAAATCATAAAATAATACTATATGTAAATTATTACAACATATATACTAGTCTCAAACACCACGTGACCTCTAGTACACCCACATTCTCCAAAATAAATATATAATTATATCTTACGACACTTTAACACGAGAGTATGAGAAAAAAGAGAAAAAAAATCAAATACTAAATTAAAATATTTTTGACTAATGCATCTTATAATAAAACACTAAAGCACATACATATATAATCTTAATCTCCCATTTTCTTTACAATACTAGGCAATTTAAATCTTTTTCAAAAATTATCATTTCAACCAATACCAACACTATCTGATCGGTTAGAAACTCATTCACACATTATTTTTATCATAAAATTTTTTTATACCAAATTATTAGAACTTTAATCAATAAATTAATTTGATGACATTAATATTTTTTAAATTAAATTGAACAATCACATAATCTATTCACTAGTCACATCTTACTTGCCAACTCAATCAATTTTAACTATAAATTTGTAAATTTACAAAATATTTCACATTAATAAACTTGAGACCAAAATTATATATTCACAAATTAGGAGAATAAATCTTGAATAAATATTGACTCAGATATTTTAAAGGGTTCAGCCTACCAACTTTTTAACATTTAATTAACTTCGCGAGTACTTTAGTGGGTGATGACAAGGTCTCTTAGTGATTGACTACTTGCATGCAAACTATCAATAGGGTCCCTTCATTTTAAAAATTTTTACACTTGCAAAAATTAATCATAGTAAAAATTTAATCTCTCAATTAATTTATTTTACTTCCACCAAATGCTAATAAGTGTCAAGTTTTTATTTAATACTTTTTCAACTTTCACTTTTTCTTCCACTTCTCACTCTTTCACCCACCATCTCATTCTTCTTTCAAGTTAAATTCATTTTTCTTTTATATTTCTTTCTCTTTTCATTTCATTATTTTATCTTTTGCTTTCTAATTATTTTATCTTCTCCCAATTATTTTTAATATATTAAAATGTATAATTATATTATATGATTAACATATTAAATATTTATTGCTGTATAAATATATACACTATGACATTTAATTTTGTTTTTATAACATATTTAATCAATTCTATTTATTATTATTATTATTATAAATATTAATTAATCTTTTTTAAATATTAATAAAATAATGAATTTATTTTTTGTGAAATTGGATAATATTCAATAGCCATACACAACTAACTTTCCATCTCATAGATCAATATAAAAAAAATTATTTTAATTAATAACTTTTATTATTTGAGATACAAAATTCTTATTTTCAAATGTCAAAATTTTATCTTTTTCTCCATGTCACTATCAACAAAATATTTATTTTGTTTTAATTAACAATTGTCTTTATTTAAAACACAAATTTTTTATTTTCAAATACCAAAAATTTTCTTTTTTTCATTGGTCACTAAGAAAAATAACTATTTCATTTTTGTTAAAAATTGTCTTTTTTTGAGATATAAAATTATTATTTTTAAATGTCAAAAATATATTTTTTTCACGGATCATTATTAGTAAAATACTTTTTTATTTTAATTTACAATTATCTTTATTTGAGATACAAATTTGTTATTTTAAATGCCAAAATTTTTATTTTTCTCCCGTGTCACTATCATTAAAAATAACAATTGCATTTATTTGAGATACAAAATAGTTATTTTTAAATGTCAATTTTTTGTTGTTGATTATTTAATAGAATTGAGTTTATATTATTGTTTAATTATTTATTTATTTAACATATGTATATTTTTGTTGATTATTTAATAGAATTGAGTTCATGGGTCCATTTTTCTTTTTGTATAATTATTTAATAGAATTGAGTTTATATTATTGTTGATTATTACAATTAGGGTTAATACCTATTTTGCCCCCTGTCATATAGGGCGCATTTGAAAAACCCCCCTGCAAAAAAAAAAGTTGCAAGAATTTCCCTAACATTTCAAAATTCTCTCATTTTTTACCTTCAACACATCCAGTCAGCAAAAAAGCTGATGTGGCATGTATTTTTTTTATTTTTTATCTAATGACATGGATGCTCATGTGGCTTTTTATTTTATTTATTTGTTAATTTTAATGCCACATGTATATTAATATAAGGTTAATATAAGAATACATGATAAAAATTTGTTGGAGGTGGGAGTTGAACCCACTCCCTTCCAATAGAAAATACAGCGCCTGGCCACTAAGCTAGGAGATCAAACTTGTTATATGGTTGCATTTAATTATTCTTATAGTATCCATCTAATTATTTGTATTTAATTAATAATTATATACAACTAATTATATACGATTTCCTGTAACTTTTTTAATATATATTTTATATACTATTTACTCTAGATTTTTAATACTATGTTTTATATACTATATTTTACTGTAGCTTCTTTAATATATATATATATATATATATATATATATATATATATATATACTAATTTACATATTTTTTTAATACTATGCTTTAATAAATAATAATATATTATTTAATAAATTTATCTTACTAATAATGTTATATTTAACTTAATTAATTTTGTTTTAAAGATTTTACATAAATGTTTATATCGAATTTAATTTAATTTATTTTACTGTTAATGTTTTTAATTAATATTTGTTTATATTAATTTAATTTAGTTTATATTTTCTAATTAATATTAGTTTAATTTAATTTAACGTTTATGTTTAATTTAATTTAATTTATTTTATTTAATTTATTTAATATTATTTTACTATTAACGTTATATTTAAGTTAATTAATTTAATTTAAACAATTTATATTAATTTAAACAATAAAGTTAATAGAAAAATAATATTAAATAAATTAAATTAAATTAAATTAATAATGTTAACAGTAAAATAAATTAAATTAGATATAAACATTTATATAAAATTTTTAAATTAAATTTATTAAGTTAAATATAACGTTAAAAGTAAAGTAACATTAATTAAATTAAATTACGTATAAACATTAAATTTAATTAAACTAATATTAATTAGAAAATATAAATTAAATTTTAATTAATATAAAAAATATTAATTAATAATGTTAACAGTAAAATATAAACTAAAATAGTATTATTTATAAAATATAAATATTGAACAAAACAAATGCAGTATTAGTTAATACCATTCAAAGTAATTATTGGACAACACAAACCACTTGGCTTAGTGGTTAGGCACATGGCTATCAAATGGAAGGCAGTGGGTTCAACTCCCACTTCCAACAAATTTTAGTTATTTAAAATCTTGTATACGCCACATCAGCGCGCCCTATATGACAGAGGGCAAAATAGGTATTAACCCTAGCGAGATTTAATTTACCACCTTTTAAAAAAAAAATTTGATTTATATTTAACTATAAGGGTTAAATGGCTTTCACCCCCTGCAATAGTAGCGAGATTTAATTTACCACCTTAAAAATTTGATTTATCCCTGTAATATTTGGGCACCCCCTAAGCGTGTAAAAACGAGGGTGGTAAATCAAAAAAAATATTTTACAGGGGGTATTTTTCCCTCTTATGGGGCAAAAGACTTACAATTTTAATATGATAGGGGTAATCCAATTTTTTTTTAAAAGGGGATAAATCAAATCTCGCTACTATTGCAGGGGTGAAAGCCATTTAACCCTAATTATAATTTATATCGCATTAAATAAATTGATAAAATGTCAATGATAATGAAAAAACTAAAAATTGATAAAATGTCAAATAAGAATTTTACACTTGGTTGCATTTATCGTAGTAGAGTGAATTAATTAACCTTTTATAAATATAAATTTTGTAAAAAGAAAAGAAGACACTGACCGTTTAAAATTACTTTATATTGTCAACCAATCACTACCATGTATTCTGCTATATCATACTGTACATTTTAAATTACTAATATGATATGACAGAATAATTAATTAATGTAAATGTAAATTCAGTGCATAACCATTAATTTTTTTTTTTAAAATAAAAACCATTATTAGTAATTTGTATGTATTTTTTTTAATAGATGTGTAGTTGACTAAAATGATAAATTTATTTTTTTACTCAACTAACCGATAATTACCTTTTTTTTTTTTTGTAAAATGTTTTTATTTATAACAAATGTTTTAAGTTAAGTACAAAAAGAATATTTACTCAATAAAAAGGGGTAAAAAAGTCTTTGCAAATAAATAAAGAAGAATGATTGACATAAATAGAAAAAATAAATAAAAAAGAGTAACCCTATGGTAAATACTAAAATACGAGTATATATAATAAAAAATAAGGAGAAAAAAAAATAGATCCCTAAATACGAATAGACAAAGAAGGCGAAGAACGAAAGGGTTTTGTCTCTCGAGCGAGTTTGTAATTAGTTTCGTGACATTGAGAGCGTGAGATCAAGCAATTAGTTGATAATTTCAAATATCGGTTAAAGAAAATACGAAAACGGCAGCGTTGCGTACTCTCCCGCGCCATATCCATGGCGATAGATGATGAAGAGAAGAACGAGAATGAACAACAACACACCAAAACACTCATCTGTGCTCTCAACTTTCTCTCTCGCGACGTTCCTCTTCCCAATCACATCCTCAACTCCGTCTCTTCCATCTATCATCACAACAACAGCGTCAATGTAATGCACCTTTCTTCCTTTCTTCTTTCGTTTTCTTTTGATTTCGCCGATTCGATTTAACTGTTTTCAATTCCGATTAGTTATGTTCGGTTAGAGTTTATTTGCTGTTTCAATTCCGATTAGTTCTGTTTTGTTAGAGTTCGTTCATTCACGGTTTCGATTCCGATTAGTTCTATACTGTCACGTTGTTTTGTTTGTTTGCTACGCTGAGAAGTGCTTTTCCGTGTGCTTGTTTGTTTTGATTTATTAGTGATACAGATTAAATGTAATGTGCAATTGCTATCGCGTGCTGAAATTCGATTGAATTTTGGTGAGGGGAGGTTTTTCTTTTTTTCTGTAAATACTAAATTTCCATAGTTCAAGAGTTGGATCGGCTAAAAAATTGTAAGAGATTCGACTATGATTTGAATTAGTTGAAGTGTTTATTATTTGGAACTATTTTTTTGTTTGTGATTTATATGAGTCTAGAAAGTTATATAGTAAGATATTCTGACGTTTTTGTCCGTTCATTATTATAGCTTTACTTCAAAGAATCAGCTGTGTTGCTTTTTGTTTTCTTTATGTATGTATTTTACTTCGATTTGTTTTGTTGTTTGCTTAAGTGTGCGCATTTTGTTGTTGTTTGGTTATAGATTGTTCTTTTATTAGTTGGTTATTTGGTTACAATTGAAAAAGTTTTGATATGAGTTACACAATAATGTTTCTGTTTTTTTTTTTTTTTTTTTTTTTTGTGAATGCAGGGTGATGCAGGGAGTTCTGGAGATGATTTAATTACAGATCTTAAAGATGCAATATTGGAACAGCGTCCAAAATGTGCTTCACGTTTCAAATTGGAGGAAGCAATGGAAAGCCGTCATCAAAGTCAGATTTGGCATCGGTTAAATGAGCTTGAAGGTCAGCAACTTTAGTAAAAAGGAAATACCTATATTGTGTGTGTGTGTATATATATTTTGTTTGTTTCCATGTTAACTTGGCATAGAATTGAGTGTGGTTTCGTTTATATATGCTTCTTTTGTTTTCATTATCGTTGGTTGTTATATCTGCATGATGTCGCTACGCTAGTATTGATACTTAGAGGTTTAGCTTGTGCAAATCCATTACTATTGAACTAGCTGAAACTATTTCGTGCATAAATTTTAAAAGGATTATGTGGTTAGGATGATTGCTTCGTTATGTTAGTTTGCAATGTGGCTGTTTCACTAAAGGGGCGCGGGTGTTGAAGTAAACTATGAAATTCAAGAACTGAATTTTTCCAAACAACTTAGTCGTCCCTAAAATAAGATTTTAATGCAAACTATGTGATGACAAATTAACAATGAATTGAAAAAGAAAGTAATTAAAGAGGCTACAATAGAACTACATGATGACAATTTAACTACGTGGTGTCATAATTGCTCTCATCAACATCCCTAGGTTTGTGGCCCTCAATTCCTTCATCAACTGTTTCCTTTCAGTTGGCTCATTCCTCTTTAACTTCTCTTATCTCAAAGTTATTAATGCCTTTATAAGGACTATCTGTTGCACCAAAATACTCCAAATTGGGTTAACAATACATTACCAAATACCAATTCTTTTTTGGGACCATCCATCTCTCCAAACAATCATCCATCAAGGTCACCAATCTTATTCAGAAAGACGTAACCATTCACATCACGGCAATCAGAACAAGCCTCAACAATCCTCAAGTGTGTTTCTCTTCATGATATGAGTCTTCCATTAAGTTATAAACATGACATATCATTATGGGTAGACTGTATTATATACATGTGTATAAGGTTAGGAATTCAGTTATATACTAAGTTTCTCTGAAACACTCCCTCTCAACTAATTGCTTCCATGTTTAAATTCAAGATTTTAATTGTTAGTTTTGTAAGTTTGGTATTGCTAATCCATAAATAGATTACCAGTCATATGTGGTAGAGATACTTTTTCATTAGATCCCAATTTCCTATTGTATATTTAAGTGAGGAAATTGAACAAACAGCCAAATTTGAATATAGTTGCACCAGCATCATGAAGAAGAAGGATTTGCTTCTCATCTGCATCAAATTACTCATATACTTAAGCGCAAGCAACTCATGACAATATTTTTATTTCTACTTATTTTTATAATCTTCTTAGAAGATGAACATGATGAAGTTTCTTTCTGAAATCAATTTATGAGCCTGGAAACTTCCTAGTTGTATTGACAGACCAAGTAGCTTTAAGATATATCTGAAAATGGTGTCTCCCCAAATACCATATCCAGTAAGTGAAAGTGATCTCTCAATAAGAATCTTTACAATTTTACTGAAGAACTGTATTACTGTTTCAAACCAGAATTGCCTTCAAGCAGGGGAGAGGACCTGCAGACAAAGTGCCTGCTTGAACTTTATGGACTGAAGGTAAAATTGATTCTTGAATCTTTCTTCAATGCTTAGTATACTGTGTGTGAGTCATGTCTAACTTCAATGCTTTTTTACTGTAAAATATGTTTAACTTTCTGTTGTAGCCCATTCCACATAGTGGGAAAAGGATTGACAGTGACTCATGTTGTCTGTCTTCCACAAATTGATCGTTGAAATTTCTTTTAGTATTGAACTTAATTGTCCTTCATTTATTTTAAGCTATGCCATTGTTTAGTCTGATTTTCTTAATAGGTTGTGTTCTTTTATTAGAGTCTGTACAAATTGCTTTCTGTTTACAAAGATACAAAACAGATGACTGTTATCATTCTGTCTTCTTCCATTGTGTCTATCATATGACTTTGCTTGACTAGTATAAGTAAAACATTCCACAGATGCAACAACTTTATAGCTTACTTCATTAGGAAAGGCATAGGTTAAAAATAATTTCTAGCGAGGCAATTAGTTTATTTTAAATACAATTCTTGTCATCATACTTCTTATTTTTGCAAAACTGGTCTCTTCACTTTTTACATTACCCTTTGTGGATTTTGCAAAAAACTTTGAAATTGAGGGACAGAAAATGTAATTATAAAGTACTCTAAAAAATATGATCTGTGAGGCTGAATTCGTTAAATATAAAATAGGAGATCAAATAGTGAATTTAAGAAAATAGTGGTACCAAAAATCTATTTAAGCTTTAATTTTTATAATTTCTCTATTTAACTGAGAAATGACAATAAACGCGTCCTTGTTGGCAAGGACTTCTCTTCTGGCAGTTAGCAGAGTTGCAGTCAAAGATTCGGTCTGATGTGAGTTCTGAATACTGGCTCAATGTTGAGTGTGCATATCCTGACAGGAAATTGTTTGATTGGGGCATGATGAGACTGCGTCGTCCATTTTATGGAGTTGGAGATCCATTTGCCATGGACGCTGATGATCAATTAAGGAAGAAACGGGATTCTGAGGTGATAGCATGTATATCATAGATTATAGTTTACATATATAACCAGTTTATATCCTCTTATTGGTCAACTCCTTTAACTGATCTTTGACTCGTATGCAGTTTTTTCTTAAATTCTGGCTTGAAAAATCCAATATCATCTTATTGTAAATCTGACATCATAAACAACATTGTCACATGGGGAAGGAATAGAAAGGACGTGGCTGTCTTCTCTTATTAGATACAATATAATTCAAATGTTATTTATCAATTCTTTCTACAAATAAAGGAACAAAACACGGCAGGTTGAAAAACAAGGCAGATAGACTAACATGCAAACCCATTCATAGACGCATACAATTATTTAGGAACTAGGAAATGTAATTTTATCTGGAATTTCAACTTTTATAAATGAACTGCCACTAATATACTAGTTAAATATACAAGACTTGGGGTGTAGCGCTTTAGTTTCTTTTTTCCTGATATATGCATGATTTTCTAATATCTGAGCATGTAATGAACGTAGTCTGCACTGCTTATCTCCTATAGACACTGAAATGCAGAAACTATCAAGATTAGAAGAGGCAGAGAAAAATCATATAGAGACTACAAAAAGAAGGTTTTTTGCAGAAATACTCAATACTGTCCGCGAGCTCCAGTTACAAATTCAAGCTTCTTTGAAGCGGAGAAAGCAGAGGAATGATGGTGTCCAGGTACAATCTTCTTTCCTTTATCTTTAATTTGATATTGTAAAAGATGCAATTAGGGTCTGGCAAGTGTTTGTCTTGAACTCGCAACTGATCTGTTTATATACATAATAGGTAACATGAACATTATAATTGTACATTTACTACATACACTATTTTCTACGCACAAGTTTCTACACACTATAAATACAACGCACGCACGTGTGATTATTTGAAGAATGACTCTTTAACTAATAGTTATAAATCATTGATATTTATGCTGGATAGGTGCAATATACTTTTGGGTTGTCAGAATTAGAAGTTCTGGACATCCTCTTCCTATGAGAATTTGGGATATTAGTGGTTTGCACTTTGCATGGTACCCATGAGCTTTTTATTCCCTGTAACCCCATTAAATTTCATTGTCAATTGTGTATTGGATTTAGCTCTCTGCATCTATTTCTCCTAAATTGTTTTATTTCCTTTGCGAACTTCAATATTTAACCAAATGAATGTTGAAACTTTTCTGAATTTTGATTCTAAAGCAGTGAGCTGGATCTAACTTGTTAGAATTCATTGAGAGTTTGAGATATTGAGAATTGAGAATTGAGAAATGAGAAAAAGAGAGTTAAAATAATGTTTCTGAATCCGAAAACTGTATTCTAAATGTTGAATTGTTTTCAGAATATTTTATAAATATGCCCAAGCTTTCTACATAAGTCTTTTATATCAACAGAAATAACTAAATCTATCAAAAATCATGGTCTAACACTTAGACGACTAACAAATGCTTACCGAGAATCTTCTAGAATATTAAAAGCTTCTCAAAATATTCCATATGGTAATATACACACTATCACGAGATAGTGCGACAGTAATGAACATGGTTGTCACACTCAAAAGTTAACGAGCTATTCAACTTGGATGAGTTTAACTGTCTCGGTAGACTCAAATAGAAAAATTCACTCAAGCTCATGAGTTAGCGAGTCTGATGACACCAAAAGAATAAGTGCCTCAAATACAGTCTTTGAGTTTGTTTAATTTGTTCCCTTCGGCGTTTAGGAACAAAGGTCCACTTGAGATCTTAAGCTTTCGAGCTAAACCCCTGCTCCTCTTCAAAACTCTCCTATGGTTCTGACTTCAGACCTTCACCCGTGCCTACAATCTTCACCAGAGCTCAGACCTTAGAGCAAAACCTCCGCCCTTTTTCAGCTACTTCACCTTTGCTTCCCTTTGAACATAAGCCCTCTCGGGCTCAGCACAGTCTCCTGAAAATATCCTCTGCCTCTCAACCTTTCATTTAGTACCTCTCTTGAAGAGTTCTTTAGTCTACTGGTTTCCAGTTTCAAAATTTAATTTGAATTTCCATTAAACACTTTGTTGTTTGTACTGTGATTTTATTCTTTCAGTTTCCCATTTAATCTGAATCTTCATTTACTAACAAGATTGCGGTTTGCTCCTTTGATTTATTATGGAGTTGGAACTTGGAATGCTAAATTGTTATTATGGTCATAGTATTTGAAATAGACAACGCCACTTCCATTCATGGACAGTTATATGTTCATGATGTTTTTTCTCTTTGTTGGGGTAGAAAGCTAATTTGTTATTTATTGAACATGGCTCATGAGTTCCCATAAATGATTTTGCAGGCATGGCATGGAAGGCAAAGACAAAGGGCCACCCGTGCAGAGAAATTGAGATTCCAAGCCTTGAAGGCTGATGATCAAGAAGCTTACATGAGAATGGTGAAAGAGAGTAAGAATGAAAGATTAACTTTGCTTCTTGAAGAAACAAATAAACTACTGGTAAATTTAGGAGCAGCCGTTCAACGTCAAAGGGACTTCAAACATTCAGATGGTATTGAACCCTTGGAAGATTCCGAAGCTGATTTACCTGAGTCAGATGCTTCAAAGAATGGAATTTCTAAGGAATCGCCTGTTGATGAAGATATAGATGCGATAGATTCTGATCATAATGATGGTGACTCAAGCGATTTGCTTGAAGGTCAGCGACAATACAATTCTGCCATACATTCAATTCAGGAAAAGGTAAAGCATATGTGAATCACTTTATTTCACTTTCTGGACAGAAATGCGATGAAGTTTGTTTACACAATTTGTTTCCTGATTAGATGTTTGCCATTACAGCTGTTTGGGATTTAGGTCCATATATTTTGTTTAATGCATATTGTTTCCTTTACTGATATGCTGAAGGATTGACAGCCATTCGTTATTGATACTTTATGTTTTCTTCATTGTTTTTCTCTAATATTTAGGAGAATTCTTTGTAATGTTTTCTATCTTTATGTTTCTTCTTTACTCAAGAAAAAGAAAATAAAGAAGTTAGTTTTCTTAAATAAAGTTGTATTTCATTGGAAATATAACAAACTTAATTGTCTGCAGGTAACTGAACAACCGTCTATACTTCAAGGTGGAGAATTAAGATCATATCAGATAGAGGGGCTGCAATGGATGATTTCTTTGTTTAATAACAATTTAAATGGGATTTTGGCTGATGAAATGGGGCTTGGGAAAACAATACAAACTATTTCTCTTATAGCACATCTTTTGGAATACAAAGGTGTGACTGGTCCCCACTTGATTGTTGCTCCAAAGGCAGTTCTGCCAAACTGGATCATTGAATTCTCATCATGGGCCCCTAGGTAAGTCTAGGCAAAAATTGCAAATTATTTTTTTCCCTGCTCTCCTTGGGGAGCAGGGATAGAAGTTAGAACTATCTATTTCAATTGTGCACATTCATACCGGTTTTAAATCACTTGTGCTTTTTCTTTCTGATACAGCATTAAAGTTATTCTTTATGATGGACGAATGGATGAGAGAAAAGCAATAAAGGAGGAATTTTCAGGAGAGGGGAAATTTAATGTTATGATAACACATTATGATCTTATAATGAGAGATAAAGCATTTCTCAAGAAAATTAAATGGAACTACTTAATTGTGGATGAAGGTCATCGGTTGAAGAATCATGAGTCTGTTCTCGCAAAAACCTTGGACAATAGGTACCATTCTACATGATGAATATTGATGATACCGATAAATATTTTTTAATAAAATGATTAATATGTACCTGTTGTCAATAGTGTATATTTATAAAACCAATTTGGAGTAATTATTAAGAGGGTTAGGTATGATAATGCTAAAGAGTACTTTAATGTAATAACACTAAACAACCTGTGGATACTGAACTAAAAGACAAAGAGAAGAAAGTACCCTGGGATAGCTTTCAAAACTTTCCATAGAGCAGTCAAAGTACTGAAGAGTAGGCTCAATTCATTATCTGGCACGGTGGTATTACATTTCAGATGGTTCAGCTCTTCTCTAATTTATTTTTGGATTTTTTCTGTGCAGCTATAACATCCAACGGAGACTTTTGCTGACTGGTACCCCTATTCAGAACAGTTTGCAAGAATTGTGGTCCCTGCTTAATTTTCTCCTTCCTAACATATTCAACTCGGTTCAAAATTTTGAGGACTGGTTCAATGCCCCCTTTGCAGACCGAGTTGACGTCTCTCTATCAGATGAAGAGCAACTATTAATCATTCGACGTCTGCATCAAGTGTGTTTCTCTCTTCTAAACTCTAAATTTCTTCCTACTTCATATTTTTTCTGACTAGTTTCATTTACTCTTAGGTTATAAGGCCTTTCATATTACGAAGAAAAAAGAATGAGGTGGAAAAATTTCTTCCTGGGAAATCTCAGGTCATACTCAAATGTGATATGTCATCCTGGCAGAAAGTTTATTATCAACAAGTTACTGACGTAGGCAGAGTTGGTTTGGACAATGGTCTGTATCATATTTCTTTCTTTTTTTTTCGTGTCACCCACTTCTTGTTTTTAACTCAATCAAATGCAATTTTCCCTCAAATGCTTGGATTATGAATATTGGTATGCCAAATGTATTTCTTTATTCCCATTGCACACTGTTTGGCTGTTTGTATGCGTTGGTTAATTTGGTTAGTTTTCACATTTCAGAATCCACGAGTTTAATTGTGTTTTCAATATGTTATTGACTTAGTTTAGGCCGTCTTTTTGGAAGTAAACCATAAGGCTATTTTCCCTTCAATCACATAATTACACTTGTCAATATTGTAGGAAGTAATGGAAAAAATACTTTTATGTTTATTACTACACAGTCTTGGACTATTTATATAAAAGTAATTACGATAAATGGTGTTCAAATAATTAGGATTTGGGGCTACTGATGAACTTAAAACAAAACAAATCATACTAAAATCAAATAGAAATAAGATAAAAAATTCAAGGAGAATAAAATCATATCTCTCCAGATTCTCCTACAAATATTCTTGCCAGTTGCGACTTTCTTACGAATTGGTGAAATGTGATTATTAATTCAATATAAATGTGCTTTGCAATCACTGTTTATTGTATCTTGCTGTCTTATTTTTGTGCCAAAAAAAACTACCCGTATAACATTTGATGATTTCTAGATCCTTTTATGTTAGCCTGATTTATAAGAACCTGCATTAAAAACTTTCCTAAATTTTGTAGGTTCTGGAAAATCGAAAAGTCTACAGAACCTAACAATGCAACTCAGAAAGTGTTGTAACCATCCTTACCTCTTTGTGGGAGACTATGATATGTATAAATGTAAGGAGGAGATTGTTAGAGCATCAGGTAAATTTGAACTTCTTGACCGTTTGCTTCCAAAACTTCGCAGAGCTGGTCACCGAGTCCTCCTTTTCTCACAAATGACTCGACTTATGGACACTCTAGAAGTTTATTTAAGACTTCATGATTTCAAGTATCTTAGACTAGATGGCTCAACGAAAACTGAAGAAAGAGGCTCTTTACTACGGAAATTTAATGCTCCTGACTCCCCATACTTTATGTTTCTATTAAGCACCCGGGCTGGCGGTCTTGGTTTGAACTTACAAACAGCAGATACTGTTATAATCTTTGACAGCGATTGGAACCCACAAATGGATCAACAAGCCGAGGACCGAGCTCATCGCATTGGACAAAAAAAGGAAGTTCGGGTTTTTGTGTTGGTAAGTGTAGGATCAATTGAAGAGGTAATTTTGGAGCGTGCAAAACAAAAGATGGGTATAGATGCCAAAGTCATTCAGGCAGGACTTTTCAACACAACTTCAACAGGTTTGTAGCTCTTGATACTTGCTGTGTCCTGGTGATATCTATCAATAGTTATTTTTTGGCTTAACTCTTTTGCATGTTGAAACTAAAAGAGGGAGAGGGTAGGTTTATTTTATTCATTGCTTTAAATCAGGTTTATGCCATCTAGTTGGTTCTTATTCTTTATAACCGGCCTCTGACAGCTCTTTGCATACACACAATATGCCTTTACGCACCAAACTGATATATTTATTTGAGGTTTATGTTCAATCACTCACACAACATATTAGAGTAGTAGTTGCATATATAAATGTTCCAGTGTAGTAATTTATGTGTATAGTTGTACTTGTATCTATAGATAGTAAGATAGAAACTGTAATAACAGAATATGCCGAGTCAGCATGCTCTGTTATATTTCTTATAACAGAGTTTCCTTGAACTTATAATGGCTTATTCTCTATATGAACAGTTGTGTATCTTGCTGAAGTATGAATAATCATTTTCACCAATTTCTTCTCCTAACCGAGACTGTTGGTTCTCTCTCTGATCATATATTCTCTTATTTATAAGTTCTCGCACTTTCCATTACGTTCACTTATTTTCCCACAATTCTAACTCAGTAATCCAGAGCCTTTTCTCAGGACCAAATCCTTTTATTACGGGATTTACGGCTGGTTCCCTTTAAATACTTGATCTGCAACCAATTTACTGTAATGCCAATACCATAAATCCTCCTTTCTGGTAACCCAGTCAACTTAACCAATGCTATTGTTTCATCTTCTTCAGCATTGGTAAACTTAACCAATGACAGCTTCATCCTCCTTCTGACTGAAGTTACACCCCTCATCAAAATGGTTTAGTTGAACAGTAGCATAGTAAAATATTTGTAATAGGACTCACATTACTTGCATGGGCTTCTATTTCTAGGATCATAGTTTTACCGCTACTCCGATTTGCAGCACTACAAAATGCTATTTCTCCTGCTAATATTTATAATTCTCTTCCTGATTAAGCATCCTAGAATTGTTTGCTGTCTTTTTATCTTTCACTTAGACCTTACAGTCAACTTAAATTTGATTCCGGGTCTTAGTACATATCTTTTTTGGTTAGTCCCCTCATTACAAAGGTTAAACATGTCTTGCCTTGGTTCCAGTATGTCTCTAAAGATGTTTTGTTTAGTGAGTATCATTGTCATTTTCCCATTCTGCTCATTCTTTCATCCTCATGTGCTCATTCGTCTACACCTTGTTCTTCATATAATCCTACTTCGCCTTTGGCTTTTTGTTTGTATGCCATTTCTTATTTCTTTACAATTACTGTTAACCTGTCTTCTTTACCTTCCAAGTCCTCATCACCACTAATATACTCCCCCTCCTAATTCTACTGACATTCTTTCCTCTCCTACCTCTTCTAAATAAGTCATTCCTCTCTCCTGCTCATGATCTACTATCAGGTTCTCTCACTAAACCTTTATTCCTTGATTTTTTTGAACCCCAGTTTCAAACACAGGGAGTTTCTGGTGTTTGCATTAATGCCTCTGCCTGAGTTTGCTTTACGTGGGGGAGTGTTTATTTAGAAAAAATGTTGAATATATAACTTAGTGTAGTAGTTTATTTATGCGCCTCAACAGCAGTAATACCATTTATATTCACAATATTCTGAGTCAGCACATCATCTTAAGTTTTTTTTAACATAGTTTGCTTCTGAAGAGTCGCTCCCTAAATATATAAGTTGTGAATCTTGATGAAGTATGATGAATAATTTTTACCAAGTTCTCCTAACAGAAACTATTGATTCCCTCTCTGATCAAATACTATCACACTTTACTTTCCCTCACTCTCTCAATTTTAACAAATCAGAGTTGGAACATTTTATATTTTAATGGGACTCTTTTAATTATTCCAGTGTAATGTATGGGTCCACCTGTCAGTGCTCCTTAGGTTATATTATTAGATGAAAATCATTTGAACATGTGGTGTTCTTATTTGTGCAGCCCAGGACAGAAGAGAAATGTTGGAGGAGATTATGCGACGAGGCTCAAGTTCACTTGGGGCAGATGTGCCTAGTGAGAGAGAAATTAACCGCCTTGCTGCTCGATCCGATGAGGAATTTTGGCTGTTTGAGAAAATGGATGAAGAAAGAAGACAAAAGGAAAACTACAGATCACGTCTCATGGAAGAGCATGAATTGCCAGAGTGGGTGTATGCTCCAATTCAAAAGGATGACAAGGCCAAAAGTTTCAGCAGTGGTGTTACTGGAAAGCGAAAAAGAAAAGATGTGGTATATGCTGATACGTTGAGTGAGCAACAATGGATGAAGGCTATGGAGAATGGGGGTGACATGTCAACAGTTTTAGCTAAAGGAAAAAGAAGAGAGTCAAGAGATTATCTCTCATCTGACAGCATAGCACAAGCCAGTGATAATACAGGGGCAGATGAAAGCTTATTTGGGTCAAGGACTAAAATTGCCCCCATAGAAAATGAAGATAGTTTCCATACCTCTCCTTCCTCAAAGAGGTTCAAGCCTGAAAGAACAAAATTTCAGAAACAGGCATACGAGGATGTCGGCGGAAGTGGTCTGAACCAGCATGTTTTCTCCTGGAATACTCACAAAAAGAAGAGATCAAGCCATCAAGGCCAGGGTTCATTATCCGATAGTAGAGGACAAAATTCAAATGGAAGAGGAAACTGGAATTGATCTTTGAATTTAAAATTAGCTGTGTCTGCCAGAATTTTGTACAATTATTGAACGTGTAGTTCTTGAAGCAGAAATGTTGAGCTACTTGTATTATGTAACGTTTGTGATTGGTATAATTTATAATAAAATTAAATGTCTTAAAAGTAAAAGTAATAATTTGAATCTCATAAAAGAAAAACATAATTTGAATCTCACAAAAACAAGTATAAAAGTGAACTATAAGAATTGGTAACTTTCAACTTATAAAGTATTGAAGAATAAAAAAATCTAGTATAAGAAAAATTGAAAATAGACCAGACACACCATTTCTTTCAGCTCACCCAATTATCATCAAATTAAGGATAGTTTACATATTGAAAGATTTCATCCTCACTGAATGGATGAATGAAAAGTATCACAAAATATCTCGTTAAGCATCTCAATTGGTAGTTGTGTAAGGACATCAAATGCATGAATGCGAGTTCGAATCCGCGACTTCCCACTTGTTCATTTTTAATTAGATGAACATTGGCCACTACCCTTATTAAGAAAAAGTATCACAAAATATTACTCTATGTTTTTCTTTTTTAATTAATAAATCATTTATGATGTTTTTATTATATTTCTTCTATTAACTTTTTAAATTTATCTTTTAATATAATCATGAAGGAAGATTTTGTGAAATCACTTAGTTTTTCTTTTCCATACAAAATTAATTATAATATATGTGAAAAAATCTAAAATGATTTATAATAAAACAGTGATAGTAATAATTTCTTTTTCTTGTATTTTTCTAATTCCTAGTTAATGAATTCTTCAAATGTCTATTTGTCCCATAGTTGAAGAGCCTCTGGTTCAAAACCGATGTTTTTCTTTTGAAAGTGAGCCACTGGTTCAAAACTGATGTTTTTCTTTTGAAAATGTGTTTTATGATTCTTCTCATGATTATGGGGTGGCTAAAGTTTCCAAATGTGTGGTTTATCTAATGCTTTTCTTTTCAAAAGGTGTGCTTTTGAAATGTGTGTTTTATGATTCTTCGTGATTACGATTTTTTGTTGTTAATTGTCATTGGCAACTATAATTGAAAGATAAATAATCATTGCTGATATTGCTTACTCTTATTGTTAAATATTTTGTTTCAAAAATTATTTATTTTTAAAAAAAAAAAACTTCAAATCCTTGTAACAAAATCATATTAAGTATCTATTTTTTGGATGATAAAATTTCAAAAAAATTTAAAACAGTTGTTTTTACAAATTGTTTTTAAAATATAATTTTTTATATAAAAATATGTGACTTTTATTGTGTTATAATATCTAACAACAAATATCTAAGTTATTGAATATCAATCAATTTTCTAACTTATCATAAATAAGTTATTTATTTTTAACTAAATATTTATTAAAAAAACATTTAAAATTTTAAAATAAAATCACTTTTTTCATATATAATCTATAACAAACTGCTTAACCCTATTGTTAAAATTTTGAATAACAATTTTTCTGCAAAATTATAGGCAAAAATATAATTTTTGTATTTAATTAGTTTGTCGTTAACCTATTTTTGTACTGGTTTTAATTGTTGCAGTTGGGGGAGTCTACTTTCTCCTTTATATTCGAAGTTGTTATATCATGTGCATTCATTCAAAAGTCGAGACAATGCCTTATAGGTCATCTATGTTCATAGCAGAATCAACAAAAGCTAGAGAGCAACCATGTAAAAATGAACAACGCAGCACTGATGATAAAAAAACATTGCTACATAGGGTTGAAGCTGCAAATAATACAGTCTAATAAAAAGAAAAGAAACATTGAAGACAAGATTATGATATCTAGTCCAAACACACTCTAAATAGTTGATGGTTGGTGACCTCGTCTTAATCGTTACATATAATTCTAAGAATAAATAAACTGATACTACTGTCCTAAGAGTTACTTTGCAGCAGAATGAGAGAGCAGACAATTCAATCAACCACAAGGTTCTTCATTTTGGATTCCAGTTCATCTTCCACACCACCCTCTTCATCAGATTCTCCATCACCGTCTTTTCCATCAGGGTCATTTTCATCTAATGGACCGAGCATGTCCGGAGATTTTTCAAATATAACCTTCAACTCTTCAATGCCATCATCAGAAATTTGGTTTCCATTAATGTTCAGAAGTTTAAAATCAGCCTTCTGCACCACAGTGAGAGCCAATTGTCGAGCCCCGTCACTGCTTATTTCGTTGGAACTTAGATCAACTTCCTTTAACTGGTCAAGGCCTTCTAGAGCTTTACTTATCTGGATGGCACCTTCATCCTTTAGTTCGTTCTCCGAGAGGATCAACTTGGCAAGAATCTTCTTTGCTGCTAGGCAGTCTACTATAGCAAGAACAGCATCAACAGTAATTTCATTTCCATTCATCTCAAGAACTTCAAGGCGAGGAGCTGACTCCTTAAGAGTGTTAACTATTGCAATTGCTCCTTCATCTTCCAAGTTCAAGTAGCTCAGGTATATCTCTCTTAACTCTGCATTCTTGGCAAGAGCTTTACTCAGAGAAATCCCACCCTCTACACCTAACATGTTGTCTCGCAAATCAAGCTTCCTCAAATGGGTGCAATTCCCTAAAGCTTCAGATAAGGCAACACCACCTTCCTCGCCTATCCTTGTGGAGGAACAACGGAAATCTTCCAAGAGAGGAGATCGCTTCACAACCTCCGCTATAGCAAGCGCTCCTTCATCTCCAGTCATATTATTATGAAAATGGATAATTTTGAGCTTCTCTGTGGAAGGAATCAACTCAGAAACTGCTTGTGCAGCTTCTTCTGAAATTCCATCATTCATAAGATAAAGCTCCTCCAAGCAGCTTTGTGATTTCAAGAGAGCTCCAAATGCTCTAACACCTTTCTCACCTAAAGCATTGTCAGAAAGGTTTAAATACTTCAAGACACTGCCCTCTAGAGCAGCAGAGAATATCCTCATGACATCAAGTGCTTCTGCTTCTGGCCTTCCCGCAACAAAATCTGACAGGTCTACTTCTTTCAACTGGCCCTTGAGGGAACTGAGAATCGGTTGGGCGACCTCAGCTGCTTCTAATCCAAAACTTCTGTTGCTGAAGCATATCTTAGTGAAAGAATTTCCTGATTCCGTTAACGGCCTCAAAAGCTCACGAGCCTCCTCTGCTTCAATGAAAGCTCTTTTGCCTTTAGATATATCAAAAACAGATTCCTGAGGAACAGCGGTATCATCGGGCACCACCACTTCATTGTCACTGTTCTTAGTAGGTTCTCTTTTAAGCACATCTAGGAGGAGCTTACTGCACTCTTTGGCATAAAGCTGGACTGCAGAACCTCCATCACCATCTGGCTCTTTCTCATAATGTAGGTTTGCAGTGACAAAAGCGACATCCTCAATTCTTTTTGCATTTTCTTCAGCCTCTTCACGGTCCAAAGTTGCATACTTCTGCGTGAAAATAGATCTTGTAGTAAGATTGGTGATCATCTTATCCACAAGTGTCTGTCTAGTGTTCTGACTAGGAGGCCATAATTTGATTGAAAATGGTCTGTTCTGCGAATTCATCTCCATGGCAATCAAACCTGTAAGAACTATACATATAAGTATATCCTATCCATGGAACATTTTAATAGACAGAATAAGAATAAAATCAGTTCACACATATTTGTTTGCGAAAACAGTCATAGAGCAACGGCATTAATACTTGAGTATCCCTACGGTCATTCGGTCAAAGACAATAAAACATTTTCAAAGCCCTTGCACACTTAATCGTATCTGAATGCTGAAGGCATATATCAATTTAGTCCCAGTTAATATCATCATTATTACAGATCGACGCAACAATCGTAACTAAGTGAGATTAGTGAGTGTCAAGCCCTTATTACAAATTACAAAATTAATTTAGTGCAATTACAATTAACAGATATCACACTATAGAGACTGAATAGATTGCAATAATAAAGTAGGGCCTGTTAAAATTCCATTTTGATCTGTTGATGTACAGTTCTATGAAGCACAGACATCAGAAACACGACACCAAGACTGACACGTTGATACCGGTAATAATTTAGGACACTACCACGTAATTACACAGACACTTTTTGGAGGTGTCCATGCTACCAAGGTTCAGGTGATAATCACAGTCTAAATGAAAATAAGTAAAACTACAAACAAAGTATCATTGATGACGATAAAAAGAAAAAGATTGATGATTTCATGGCAGAATAATCGGCGATAGTAATTAACAGATAAAGACTTGGTAAACTCGGAAATCTAAATCATGAGAACAAGAATCTGAACACTAAACCCTAATTGCAACAGATCTGAAACTTTGTAAAAATACGAACTTTAAATAAAAATTTGAAAGCGAATGGAAAAAGCGCAGTGAAAAGGTGAACACTAACAACAATAAAAGGGGAAAAAACAAGAACCCTAAGAAAGAGAAAATAGTATACCTGTTTTGTTGATGTGAGAATTGGTGTTTCAAAAAAATTGAATTTGAATTGAATGATGATTGTAGAATAGTGAGAGAGTGGAGGGAAACCCGGCGATAATGAAGAGGATTGAAATTGAAAATCAATTTCGGAAAGCCTAATAAATGATAACGGCAGGCTATTGGTGATCATTTTACTTTATTATATTATGATTCTAGGTTTTGTTGGAGAGTTTAAAAAGAAGAGAGAGAAAATAATTAAAAAAAAAAAAGATTGAGTGAAAAAATAGATATTTAAGTGGAAAAAGTTTGAAGAATTATTTTTATTTATAAATCAAAATATTTTTAATTTAAGGAATTAAAATTATACCGGAGAAGGGTTTAGATAAGCTGTTCAAATGTAATCTATATTGCTATATTATTTTCAAAGTTAAAAAAAATATTAATGATATATAAACAAATGAATTGGATGTTTCTTAATTTTTAGAAAGTGGGATCTATCATAGACGAGGGTCTTTTATCACCGATGTTTGTGAAGTTCTTGAGGTGTAGTTCAAGATTAGTATCGTGCGGTGTTGCTGGGAATTGAAAATTCAGTAGGAGCAAAAATAAAAGGATTTCTTCTTTCACTGAAGACTTCAATAGTGCCAAAAGAAGATACATGCGAATGAAGTTGAGAGTTTATGTCTCAATAGATTGAACCAGGAGCTCAAATGAAGGACTAATAGGATCGAGTAAAGAATGTTGTAGAACAAATGTTTGGAGCAGATCTTGGATCTGAGTAAGAGGATGGTCAAGACTGAGTGAAGGTCTTGAAGATTTCAGTTGCCTAGGTTGTGTAGAATAGAAGAAGGAAAGATTCAAATTGATGCAATTAATTTTGCTTTTAATTTCAACATCTAGTTTCTTTGTTATATAAAACACACGTATAATTGTCAAAATAGTGGAAGATTACGAGTTTTCAAGGGTTCGCCATTGAAGACAAGATTAGACGCAAAGCAAGGACGAACACGATGGACCAATATAAACCCCAATACAATCTTCTATTTCCATATCTCCTTTAATTTTTTTTGTATACAATTACATGTTTAATTTTTTTACGGCTTTCTTAAAAATCACATGTTGTTATGTTTATTTCATTCATAGCAAATTATTGTGTGCAATTTAAGTCTAGTAATGATTAACTCATCTGGAATATCTTTCTTGCAATTAAATTTGCTTGTAATTGCAATGTTAAAATGATTCAATTGATCAATAAAATCATGTCTAGTCACATCATTAGATTGTCTTTTAAGTTGGTTAATCCATTGATTGGATAAATTGTTCATAATTATATATTTCTTTCTATTGTCCAAAGAGTAACTCTTGATATCAATCCAACGCATTCACAATTAAATTTTCACTGTTTGTTTTTGAAAAAAATATAATTTTTTAGAAAACCTTTTTGAAATAATTTTTAAGTTAAGGTAAGGTTTCAACCCTCCTTCTAGACCTTTCTCACCCATATTCTCCCATAACACTTGAAGGTTAGGACATTCTCCTCCAAATTTTGGTTGAAATAATACAACACGCTCATAGAAGCGTACATCTCTACTAAGGTTTCTTGGCCTTAGTTACGAGCGCTACTAGATGTGGTAGCACCTCATCATGTCATTATGTTGAAGAGTGTGACTGAGGAAGTTGGAAATTGGATATTAGTGTGGTCTATGTTAGTTTTACCAAGACCCCACAATGGACTGCAACTGTATTAAGGAAATACAATGAGAATGATGACTCCGTTCACGTGCGTGATTGCAAGAGGGTGTTTAAGCTATGATATGTGAAATTAATGAATGAATCTTCAAACCTAGGGGCTGAAGTATAAATAGGTAGCTTATTGAACTGTGTAATAGGGAAGAAACGGGTTTCTTCATGATTTCATGGGACTAGGGGGAATTATTCTTCCTCCGTTATATGTGGGTGGGGGATATCCTCTCTTCAAGCTATGGTCTAACAAAATCTCTTTTGAGCACCTTATCTTTCATGTCGAAACTATGTTGTGTGTCGAAAATTGTAGGCTGTCAAAATGTCGAAGGAGTTAACCTCGACATAATTTTGACTTAGTATTATTTCACTTATTTTAGTTAGTTAGTTGAAGAGTGCTTAGTGAACAAGCAATCTCATCCTATAAATAGGGAGGTACCCTATCATTGTATAATGCAGTTGCATTTAATAAAAGTTCAATAATATTTTCAGTTTGGAAGCAGAGAGAAACTTTGCAGAAATATTCATCTTCTTCCCATTTTCTATCAAACCCTAATTTCTCTTTTCTTCCCCAATTCATCCTTCCTTTTTTCTCTCATAATCATTGTGGACCGGAATCATCTTGCAACCAAGGTGTGGTTGATTCACTTGAGTGAAGAGTGAAAAACAAGAGGTGAAATTAATTAGAAGAATTTATTCTTATTCATCAAGATTAATTTGGAATTCTCCAAGTTTTGGATGTAATTCCAAAATTTGGTATCTAGAGCACTTCCTATGTGATTCTCGGGAAGCATAGCGCAATGAATCATTTGAATGGACATTTTCCAGCGAGTCTCCCAATGCTGAAGAGTTAGAATTACGAGAATTGGTTTAAGCAAATGAAGATTGTTTTTCGCTATCAAGATCTTGAGGATCAGTTGAAGGAAGGAGTAACACCACTTGCAGAAAACGCGACAGATGAACAAAAGGATGCACATAAAGAATTGAAGACGAAAGATTATAACGCCCTCTTTATAATTCATCAATGTGTTGATCCAGATAACTTTGAAAAGTTGAGTGATGTTGAACAATGAAAGAATCATGGGAAATTATGGCAAAACGTATGGAAGCACCGAAAAGGTGAAAGAGGTGAGGTTAGAAGCTCACAAAAAACATATGAATTGCTTCAGATGGAAGAAATGAAAGAATAACTTATTTATTCACTAGGGTTACGAAACTGGTGTATCAAATTAAGGTATGTGGAGAAGTGTTGACATCATGATCAGTTGTTGCAAAGATTTTGTGTCATTAGCTCCAAAACTTGATCACGTGGTAGTAGCCATAGAAGAATCGAAATATTTGTCAATAATGACAAAGTAAGAGCTTCAAGGGATGGTTGAATCTTATGAAAACGAATGGCTAAAAGAGCTGCAGGCAAGTCGAAGAGTGGTGTGGATCTGTAGGCGCAATCGACAAGAGAAAAGAAAGGCAAAGGAAAAAGGTTATACAACAAAGTTAGAGGAGGATACAACAATTTGACTGGTAGAGGAAACTAGCAAGAAGGAAATTCGTCAAATCAAATAAGGCCATCATACCAAAGCAACCCTAGAGGTAGTGTTGCAGGTAAAGGAATGGGTAGTGGTCAAAAACCTAAAAAAGGTCACATTCAGCATTTCAATTGTCAGAAGTATGGTCCCAACTCTAGTGATTGTCCTGAAAAACAAAAGAATCAAGAAAATTATGCAAAGAATGAAGAAGAAGAGATGTTGTTAATGGTCACAACAAGAGATGAAGAAACATTCAAGGACCAATGGTACTTGGACTCAGGATGCTCATCACACATGACTGGTAGAAAAGATTGGTTTGTCAACATAAAACATTTGATGAGGAACATGGTGAAATTTGCAAATGATAATACTTTAGAAGTTGAAGGTATTTGTGATGTTCTAATAATGAGGAAAGATGGAAAAATGTCAATAATTTCCAATGTATTGTATATGCCAGACATGAAATGTAATTTGATTAGCATAAGACATATGGCAGAAAATAATTACAAAGTGGCGATTAAAGATAAGATGATGAGAGTACTTGACTTAGGTGGAAGGTTAATCTTGAAGGATCCTATGTCTCGGAATAGACCTTCAGGATTGAACTTAATATGATGGAGCACAAGTTCTGGAAAATGCAGCTAGCAGGGATGAATGGATATGGCATTATAGACTTTGCCATCTAAACTTCAAAGACATAAGAGATTTGAAAAGAAGAAATATGCTTTTAGGGTTACCAGAAATCGATATTCCAAATGAAGTGTGTAAGAAATGTGTGCAGGCAAAGCAACACAAGAACAACTTCAGCAAGGATGCAGGAAGCAAGTCGAAGGCAATTCTTGAAATCATATACTCTGATGACGTGGTCTTATCCAAGTGGATTCGATTGGAGGTAACAAATATTGTCACATTCATAATTTTTCAGAGTCAATAACATTATCCTAATTTGTCAACTTTTTATTCGAAATTTTCTGAAAATAGGTGGTTGACTTTCCTTTTGTTAAACTATTCAAACAAATTTCATCTCAAGACTATGAAAACTTTCCATTTAGACTTTTATACAATATGTTCATTCTCAGCATTTTCCCTTCACTTTCAACTTTATTTGCCATATTAAGGTCAAAAATACAAAATTTATTTTCCCATAACCCTTGAGAGATTGCAAATGAAGTCAAATGAAAAACAAAAAAGTGATGTCATAAAAGATGATGACAAGTGTCTAACTTTCAGTGTAGACCAACCTCTTGTATGGTAGAGGACATTTAAATTCTTTATTTACAATTCTAACATTTTTTTTATAGAAACCATTCTTTAAATTCTCAATAATTTACCAAATATCTCAAACTCTAGCATAGACAATAAATAAAGATTCATCCTACCTAGAAATATAATAGTGACAAAAAGATCCATCTTAGAATAGTGATCTCAAAACAAAAACAAAAGAACAAGAAAAAATCATTATTGAAAAAAAATACTTTGAATTCATCAACCCATCTCTATTTTATATCACCAAAAACAACAACAAAATTACACAATAACCCTCCTCAAATCAAACAAGAAACGAAGCAATACGATTCACCATATCAACAGAATTCTTAGTTTCAGGATGATATATCTGAAAACAATGTTCTTCACCCTCAACATGAACAAGTTCAACATCACCTTTCCAACCACTTTCCTTAACAGCATCATAGTACCAAATCCCTCTGTCTCTTAAATCATCATTCCCCGCAACAAAAACCAACATCTTAGTACAACCAATGTTGTCCAAACCAAGAGCCTCAGAAGCCAAGGGATTAATCAAAGGATTATCAATTCCATTAACAGCATCTGGATACACAAAATTCCAAACCTTCATAGGTGAACTCTCTTCATGCAGATCAATATTCTCCGACAAAACCGGTTTCGAACTCCAAAACAAAGGAAAAGCTAGTATTGATCCTTTGATTTTCACATCACCAGGTAAAGATTCAACACCGCTTCCAACGCGAAGAAGTAAATTGTGTGCAATATTTGCACCGGACGTGTCACCACCGATGTAAAATCTATCGAAATCACCGTGTTTGATTAACCATGGTTCACCTGTGACGATGTTATTGTTGTTCATGATGGAATGTGAAGCGGCCCATTTGAGAGAAAACCAACCATCATCGTATGCAGCAGGAAGATAGTGTTCTGGTGCAAGTCTATATTCAACTGAAACAACAAGAACGTTTGATTGCGAAGCTATAATGTTGAGGTAACGTTGGTGGAGGAAAGAGAAAGCAGATTCAAGACAAAAAGCGCCACCGTGAAAGTAAACTAAGATTGGAAACTTTTGTGTAGGGTTGGTGAGGTTTGGTAGATGGATACGAACTGAGATTAGTGGGTTTTGTGAGATGGTTATGTCTTTTGATGAAACACCAGTTTGTGGATCGAGAGGGATTGGTGGTATGATTGGAGAGCCTAGGAAACGTTCGACTGTTCCGTCTTTGTAGAGACGGAGAAGAGGTGGAAGGTCTTTGGATATTTCTTTGGTTGAAGAAGCCATTGATGAGAAAAGAGTAGAGCTGAAAAGTGAGAGTATGTGTAAGGTTAATAATTAATATGAAGATGATTTACTTGAATAGTCAAATTTGTGACCTCAATACAAATTATGGGGTAGGTAGGCCTGCAAGAGTTTCTGTGTATTTTAACATAGTAAATTACTTGAAAGATTCTTCTAGTAAAGCACTCACGACAAGTTTTTGACAAATTTTCTAGGGGATTATGGAATTTTGTAATAGAACATTTAAGGGAAGAGTTGAGGGTAGGTGAGTGTGGATAATTTCCTGCTCATGACGAATTCTAGAATGCATCACTTCCATCTCCACTTATTCCTTTAAATTGACAAATAAAATAAGCATAGTTCGTTTGTTATTACTACTACTACTACTACAGAGCATATTGATAGATATATAGTATGATAATAATATCGTATACATGTTGTTGAACAATGGCGAAAAATTTAAGTATTATTCTCCTTTGGTTTTTTTTAATTGACTTTATACAGTTAGATTTTTATTTTTATTTTAAAATATTAGATAGGAAAAATTCTGATTCAGCTTCAAAAGGGAGTGACTCATAACTAAGTTTAAAGGGGTTATGAAAGGCAAAATGGGAAGGATAAGACGGGCTATAGGTCGTCTAACAGGAGCTTGGGTCGCTCGATCAAAGCAAATTAATGTCATCACAAATCCACCGCCTCAACATGTGGTCGGTGATGAGGTGTCCTTGAGAGTGTCAATTTTGGTTAAAGGTGTTGAGGATTTTTTTTTTTAATTTGTTGGACAAGTGACTCCAAACACAAAAGGGATAAAAGAAGAAAAGAGTGAATTGTGTGAGTTTGACAAACGATGTCTAATTGTAGGGAAAGATGCCCCATTTATTTGAGAACTTTTCGGGGGTAAACAACGAGTTATGTGAACCTGGCTTATGATATTCACACACGATATGTGATTAAGTATATTTCAAAATCTCAAAACTTGCATAGTTATAAGATATGCGAAATAGAGAAAGTAATTCTATGAATAAAAGAGGGTACGATTACCCTTACAACCGAGAGGACTTTATAGTGTAGTTGGGGGCTACACTGAGATGTAGCATCTCACCCCATTTATTTTGATTATTTTCAGGTAGCCCAGGAAAAGATAAAGTTAAATTCAAGATGGTTTGAAGATCCGAAGACTTTGGATGTCTCATGTTTTGTATTTTTCGTTGTGCTTTTGTATTAGTTCTTGTAATGACATTCACTTTACACACCATGTTGTATTATTTTGTAGATTTTATGTATGTATGTGATATCATCTAGACACTTGTGCATGGATTCAGAACCACATTTTTGCTTGAATAGTATTATTTTAAATATTATCCAGGGTGTTACCGTTTATTCACTCACATATAGTTTATTTACATTGATGGGGTACATAAAACTTAAAACTCGGAAATTTTGAACACATTTTTATATTTATTTATCCAACCATTATCATATGTATTAATTTTTTTGAGTGAAGTTTCATTTTAGTCCTTCACAAAAAAACTGTAGAGGTCAGATTAGTCTCTGAGAAATAAAAAATCTCAATTAAATCCTTTACAAAATTTAACCGAGCCATGTTAGTCCCTCTACTAATAGTTTTTTAAAAACATTTTTTTTTACTTTTGAACCGTGACTGGACCACCAGCGAAGATCTATTTTAGTCCCTCTCAAAAAGAGAGAGTCCAAATTAGTCCCTGAGAGAAAAAAAGTCTCTATTTAATCCCTTATAAAATTTAATTGAGCCATGTTAGTCCCTTTTTTAATATTTTTTTAAACGATTTTTTTCGTATTTTTAAACT
Organism: Vicia villosa; assembly: GCF_029867415.1. NCBI lineage: Eukaryota > Viridiplantae > Streptophyta > Magnoliopsida > Fabales > Fabaceae > Vicia > Vicia villosa. The sequence continues at coordinate 86,796,945 of NC_081180.1, read as the reverse complement.
ATGACTAGACTTGACAAGATAGACCTACTTTCGAAAATTGAGTGCGGGTCAGAGGTTGAGTAACTTTGCACATGGTCTTCAGAGTCTAAGTTTCCACCAGAAGTTGGGTTCCCTATATGTGAGACATTAAAATCTTATCATTCAGAATTTGAGTAATCATATTCTGATCTTTCAGAATCTAAGTCTCAAGCTTCTCTTCATATGTTCCTATCAGAGTCAGAGTCCGATAAATTCTTTGACTAATGATCCTGCACACTTGAACATATGTTAGTGTACCTAGTTGTTTAGGAAATACTTTGTTATCATCAAAACCTAAGTGATATGGTATAAACCAATTTTCTTCCAACATACCATGTGTATTATTTTTGTCACAAGTATTATTTACAAAAGAAAGAAATTATCTTAAATCACCTTAGTAACAAAACTAAACCTTCCTAAAAGATCATTAACAACTAAAACAATAACGACACCTAATACACAATAATACATAACAACAAAAAACATAGTCACCCACCCATAAGCCTGATGATTTATCTACAATCCTTTCATAAATAATTTTAATTCAATTGTCGTAAAATAGGAGTCCAGTCACATTTTTAAAAAAAAAATTGATTTGAAAAAGAGGGACTAACATGGCTCAATTAAATTTTGTAAGGGATTAAATAAATGCCTTTTTTTTCTCAGGGACTAATTTGGACTCTCCATTTTTTGTGAGAGACTAAAATGGATATTTACTGGTGGTCCAGTCACAGTTCAAAAGTAAGAAAAAATTGGTTTGAAAAAACTATTAGTATAGGGACTAATATGGCTCGGTTAAATTTTATAAGGAATTTAATAGAAATTTTTTATTTCTCAGGGATTAATCTGACTAAAATGAGACTTCACTCTAATCTTTTTCTTTAATGCAATATTTTTCACAATACAACAAAAGTTTGATGAATGTAAGAGAGATGCAATTCTGTTGTTTATTATCTACTATCTACCCAATATTATAAAATTGACCAAACTACCAAATTTAACCTTCTGCCAAAAATACTTTACCCTTGGAAAAGGTTACTTCAGTAATTAACAAATTGAATATTTTCACTTGCCATGTGTTGTTTGCTCATTCGTCAACTTTTGAAAATTTGTACATGCTTACACATTTCACCATCATATCCCTTCCCTTACTTCTCTCTCTTTCTCCCGTTTTCTCTCCTCTCTCTTTTTTTCAACAAACCCTAACACCGCCGTCACCCCCTTTCTCCACCATTTCTACGGTCACCACCACTTCTAATGAAAAAACCATAACCATTTTCTTACTTCCCATCTCACGACCTTCCTAATGTACTGCTTGGAGTTTTGTTTCGAAAAACTTCGCCGTGGACAACCGATGCAAAATGAACACGGTATATTTGTATCATCGTTTGTAATGGCGCACCAAAGCCGAAAATCTGTGTTCTCTTCAATCTCAGTTGATCGCAAGTCACCGCGCATGTATGTTATTGATTCTCTCTTCAATTTTGCTTACTGATTTTTAGTTTTCCTTTTGTTTTGATTTCGATAATTTTGATCGCAGATATCAGTAAATGAATGTAGATCCATGGAAAGATCCATTTCATTTTCCTTTTTGTTGATGCTTCTAATGTGAAAGATCCATAGTTAAGGTTCAAGGTCTGAAAATGTTTGCTTTTGAACAAGGTATGAAAACTTTTGCTTTATGTTGTCAAAGAGTAATAGTTAAGGTTCAAGGTCTGAACTATTTCCTTTTGTTGATGTTTCAATGAAAAAATAAGTTTGTTGTTTTCCACTAAAAATTTCATGTCCTTATGAAATGGTGTTTTGTATGAAGATATTTTATCCTGACTTTTGAAAACAAATATTTGTGTAAGCTACCTCTCCTTTTTGTGTTGAAATTCATATCTTCTTTCGATTTGTATGCAAATGCTTTGATTTACACCGGTTTGAATCATTTTGCATATTTCTTTGTTATTTTCGGTTTAATATACAGCCTATAACTTATTTTGTATCCATTTGTTCTTTTCATAACTTATTCAGTTTAATGAACATCTGTTGAAGTATAACGTATTGTTGCCTATAGCTGATTCTGTTTTCAGTTTAATATTCAGGTTTTGCACTTCTTTTTTCACAGGAAAATCAATGTTGAAGCTCTTTCTTTAACATTCTATTGTACTTGATCAATGTGTGGTTTCCAATTAATATGTAGCTTTATCAAATGTAGTTTTGCACATCTTTTTTCAAAACACAACCAAGTCCCAAAATCAATGTTTTGGCTCCTATTAATATGTAGCTTCATCAAATGCTATATAATATATTTCCTGCTATATTTCAATACATCATACTTAAGTTCAATTGTAACTATTTTTACATCTCTTCTCTGTGTATTGATATTCTAGGTGCATCTGGTTTTTGTTTCTATGCTATTTGTGTCTGTGTTTGTTCTGTGTTTGTAGTTTCTTCACGGGTGCATGTCTATGTTTGTAGTTTTTTTATGTGTTTGTTCTATGTTCTTGTCTTCTCATTGTTGAAGCTACCAGTGTTTCTGATACTGCTTGTGAATTTCCACGCACGCCGGGTGTTTAGACAAAAGACCAAGTGGATGCCTGGAAATCCATTATTGATGTTGCAGCTGAAGCCAACCATGGATAAAGCAAAAGATGCAATGGCAGGAATCACTAGATAGTAAGTCACTTCATCTTAAATTGTATGGATAATATGACAGCCATTTGATTATTGACCTATAGTGTTGTGTTCATGTGGTATTGGAATTTATCTCTCCTGAGAATGTTGCGGAATGTATCCAGTATCGTTAAGATCTAGCAAGGTACTTAAATTATTTTCTTCTTTTTTACTTTAGGTGCTTCAATTGATTAGTTTCAGATTCTATTTTTTCAAAGGTTGTGGTGACATTTGTACCTTACATGAATTTTGAAATAATATGGTCTATAATATTTCTCCAACTATTCATGTGGTATTGGAATTTATCTCTCCTGAGAATGTTGCGGAATGTATCCAGTATCGTTAAGATCTAGCAAGGTACTTAAATTATTTTCTTCTTTTTTACTTTAGGTGCTTCAATTGATTAGTTTCAGATTCTATTTTTTCAAAGGTTGTGGTGACATTTGTACCTTACATGAATTTTGAAATAATATGGTCTATAATATTTCTCCAACTATTCAATTTTGAAGTGAATCAGTTCAGTTGCTATGTTTTTTGAAATGGGAATGCAACTACAAGGTCCCGAAGTGGGTTTAAATTATCAATTCTGAGTTTACTTTAAGTGCAACAATAACAATCCACAACATTATATTCATATGCTTTATAAACCCTTGAATAGAAGTATCTTATGCTAATCAGTTCCCTAAGGATAATTCTTTAACAATGTTCTAAATTTTATCTTGAAAATACAAGTCAAACACTTTAAAAATGTTCTTTATGTTGAAATTCTCTGTTATATGTAGAAACTTTTGTTATATGCAATTGAAGAATGGTAACAATGGAGATGGGAAATATTTGTTATATGTTTGAAATTAAATTTATCACTGTGTTGTGAAGTTTTTAACATCATTGCAAGGGATCCTCTGAATGTCTATAGCAGAGTATGAATTGCTTCTATAAGAAGAACCATTTATTTTGTGAGCAAGAGATAATAATCACTCATTGTTTCTGTTGCTTTATATGTTTAATTATTTGTTTTCTCAATCTAATGGATAGATTGCTACTGATGTGGCTGCACGAGGATTGGATATTCCCGATGTTAAAGTAATGCTAAACTTTAGTTTTCCTCTAACTCTATAAGATTACGTTCATAAAATTAGGCAAATAGGCAGATCCGATAAGAAAGGTGTTTCCCATACATTCCTCGCAAATCGGAATAATGTACTTACTAATTCACTCTTTGAAATATTATTGTTCCTTATTTCTCTCTTGTCCTATATTGGCAGATGGATCTGTCAGAGCTACTGATTCAGAATCTATATATGCGGAAGCTTCCCTTAAGTCAACAACACAAACCGGGATTTGTAAAACAGGTGATGTTGTTGTTGATCTTCATTGTCTTGGAGTTGCTTCTGTCATAAAATATTTGTATCATGGAGCTGCTTCTGGATGTGAGAAGGTAATTTCCTGTTTTTTTAATTATTTTGGTTATTTGGTAATCTTGGGTTATTCGTGTCCATACTAGAAGAAAATTAAAGACATTGTAAGCTAGAATAGAAATGTTAATGTTTTATGAACCTTGGTTCATTTTCATTAGTTATTAAATTGAAGTTGTTGATTTCTTTGCAGATTTTCCTGTTCAATTGCATGTTGGCGTTATTGCGAAGCGAAACATACACACACACAACTGTTTGTATGATGAAACTGACAATTCAATATGAAATAGTCTTTATAGTACTTATTGGATGTGTTTACTCATATTTGAAGTGAGTAATGTGCTTGAAAAAATCTTGTGTACTTAGACTGGATGGCTTTGCAATATTCAACCTATTTCTTTTCTGTTTCTTTTCTTCTGTGTTGAAGGAGTCAAAGAAACTTACTATGGGTAACAAAAACTTAGGCAAAGTAGTTAGGTGGATTATTTTACATATTTTGACCTCTTGAGTTTTCTCCCCTTCATTTACTAAATGTACAATTTATCCTCTTATTATTATACATTTATTTTTTGTCTTTTAATATTTAAAGTCCTGTGTTACCACTCAATGGCCTTTGTTTCTACTAAGCCGTAAGGTGTAGCTACTGTAATATGAATAGTTTGGAATGGATTTTAAAGAGACTTCTATAGTTTTCATAGATTTACATGCTTTCTGACTTTTATATCTAACTATAATTATGCTGGCACCATATAATGACATTAACCTACTTTGTATGCAAATACCCATGAGTATTTTAATGGAAGCTCATACATATGTGATCAATAAACATGCAAATGTATAGCAGACATAGATCCCCATATTTGTCCTATGTCTAAATGGGCTTGCTAACATTTGAGAAATATATTAAATAAAATTGTCCAATATCCCCCTTCCCCATAAAATCCAATCAATTGAAATAATATTATGCTAACTATTTCCAATTTATGTAATTTATCGTGAATGTTGAAAACATAAATTATATGTAAAAAAAATATTTGATTAAAAATAATTTATGTAATTTATCTTTATAAACTACTTAGATAAAAAGCAAGAGGCAAAAGCAAAGGATGAACACATAAATTGCTTTAAAAATAATTTATTGTATAATCATATATGCCACAACTATTAAGATGTACATAACTTCTTTAGAAAGACATGTTTAAAATAATTAAATCCTAAAATAAAATAAATTATTTATTAAAGAGTTGTTTTTTACCAACTCCCGAGAATTTTATCACTAAAACTCATTATTTTTACGGGTCATTATCACCAGAATATCTTTTTTATTTTAATTATCTCTAATAATATTTTAATTATCACTAATAATTGAAAATATTTGGAGTTATTAGACATATTGGTTTTATCATGTTGATAATTTGCTATATATTTATTTTTAGATATTTTCAATTATTAGTGATTTTCTAATAACAATTATATATCACCAACAAGCAAACCTTATCAAATGACCTAAGATATGAATGAACTTACACGTGTTGACATATCTTAAACCTTTTTTGTGGATCATTTTATTGTAATTTATAACCTAATTTTCATACTACTAATGTCTTATTAGTAATTTTTTAAATGGTTAATTTTCATTTTATATATGCAATTTGGTCAAACTTCTTCACTTCACCTTTTTTGTATCGTTTAAAAAATTCTACACTACAAATAATGCACCCGTGCGACAGCACGGGTCTCTGACTAGTTTATTCATAGTAAATTCATATACTTAAATGAACTACTACACCCATAGTTTTAAAATGTGATATAAATTTATAATTATGCTCGCAATATTAATGATGTGATATGTGTTCGGCCGTACTATAACCCCGTGAAATGATTTCAACCAAGTTCCTTCAAATTTTCTCACAAAAATTTAGAATTTTGGAACCTTAAATTATAATCTTGTTTATAACAATAAAATATTTTTACAATCACTCAATAACATATTTCAAGCATATCTTAGTCTTTATTTCAAACACGTCACAGATTGTATTTATTTATAAAGTAATTATAAACAATTATAAACTCTTTTGCGATAAATAAGTAATACACTGACACAATTCAATTGTAGTTTTTATGATTTTAACAAATATCCTTTGTCTTATATGTCGTAATTTTAATTAGTTTGTAATATTGTTTTTTATCAGTTATTGACTGTCTTGTTGTGTATGTTGGAGAACCCTAATGAATTCTTGCTTAAAAAAAATACACTGGCACAATAATGCTTTGTGTAGATCGTCTTGCAACAACCACAATTACAACTACATCTCTAAGCGCAATTTTGAATCATGAATATATCCATACTACTTAGTTTTATAGAACAACTTAATGAAAACAAAAAGACCAAACAAAAATCTTGCACATTTCATGGTTGTATAGTTGTGGTCATACTTATTTTTGTTCATAAATGAAGATTAATTAACAATATACTAATAATCTAGGAAATTAAAATGTTAAATGGCGTATATATAGTGTTAACTTTGCACCCTTTCTTATATGGCAATTATTATTAAGATCCATCATGATTGTAAGGATCTGGAAATTGCCCACTAGTAGCCATTTTCAACAACTATTGGGTGTGATTATACTTCTTGTATTGGAAAATATACTTACTATGAAATTAAAACATAACAAATGAAAATGTAAACATGTGATGTAACGTAAAAGATTTTATATTTTATTTTGTTTGATACAACAGTTCAACAAAATATCAAAGGGACCAAAGAACCTATCATTTATAGATCAACCTACAATTTTCTAAATACATGATTGTTATCAAACTTATTATTGTTCATCAAATATTGCTATGACACTACATATCAATTATTTGATTTTTCATCATCACTTTGTTGTTCATCATCCGATGGAAATGGGATTCCATGTCCTGGAGGCAGGAAAGCATTGATTCCCAAAAGTAAATCTCTGTGCTCTTTAAACAGCTCCACCAGTCTTTCTTTGACATCTTCATGGTCAATTCTTCTGGCTTTGAAATCATTTAGGATTTTTAAGAATTCAGCAAATTTTCCTCTCTTATATTTAAATTTATCATTTACCTCCATTACAAACTGTAATGCATCATCGAATGTGGGATTGTTTCTGGAGCGACTCATCTTGAAGATTTAACTCGAAATTCAAAAGGTTTAGATGGAAGAAAGATGATGCACAACGGCTAGGGTTTCAATAAGAAAATGATGCGCAGCTGCGCAATTAGGGCTTTAACAAGAATGTACGAATGAGAGGGGGGAAATATAAACAGTGTTAAAATATAAAATGACTAAATTACCCTAAATCTAGTTAGAATATTTTATTTTATGATTTCTTTAAGCTGTGTGCTTAGAACATCACCAATGATATCTAATAGCACTTTCAAGAGATGATATGATCTCTTATAGCTTAATTAAATGTCTTTGGCTCGAAATCATTCTTGAAAATAAAACAATGTTAAAATTCTTGAAGAAAGAATTGATGTCCATTCTTGCACGAGGAATTATTCTATATAGTTGTGTGTTTTTGGTGTGGTTCACAGTGTTTGGCTGATGCTTGTAATATCCCCGATGCCTGGCGTGCTTTTCTAAATGCAAATGTCGCTGCTTTCATCCAGAATCATCAATGGTCTATACCTCTGCAGGTTTTGGATTTCTGCCCGAATTCGTCATCTATTGTTCACAGTGTTGTCTTACCGTCTGCCGATATCGAAGATCGTCAGGTCTGGTGTAAATCCACGGATGGTGATTTGTCCCTCAAGGAGGCTTATGCTTTTAAATACAAGAATCTTAATCCCCTTGATTGGACCAAATTTGTTTGGTGTATCGACATTTCTCCAGCGAGATCATTTGTTTCTTGGAGGCTTATGTATAATAAACTCCCCACGGACGAGAATCTCAAGCTGCGTGGATGCGCTTTTCCTTCTACCTATAGCATTTGCTTCCTTGCAGAAGAGTCCACTTTCCATCTCTGTTTTGAATGCTCATTTGCTTTTAATCTCTGGAACTGGTTATCGCAGGTTATAAACTGCAGGATCAATATTGTTTGCGTTACGGATATTTCGAAAATTTGCAATCAGCGCTGGAGTCCTTGTCGGATGTGGTTCAAGCTTTAGTTGTTAATGTCATTCACAATATTTGGAGCTGCTGAAATAAAACGCGATTCCAGGATACTACCACTACATGGAGAAGTGTTGTTACTCTTATCAAAGCGCAGACCCAGCTTTCGGGATCTTCAACCAATCTCACCTTCCACAATTCTACTGACAGTTTCAGAATTTTAAAGTTTTTCGATGTTCCTATTTATCCCTCTCGCCCTCTGCAGCTTAAGGAGATTTTTTGGAGCCCTCCTTTTGATTCTTGGGTGAAAGCTAATACGGATGGTGCTGCTGTAAATGCTAACTCTGCTTGTGGCGGTCTCTTTCGCAACAGCTCCAAAGATTTCATTTTTGGTTTTGCTGAGAACTTAGGTAATAACAATGTTTTTTTTTGCTGAAGTTTCTGGAGCCTTGAGAGCTATTGAGATTGCTCAACAATTTAATTGGAATCATTTGTGGCTGGAAACGGATTCTTCCCTAGTTATCAGAGCGTTCAATAATCTTGCGTCGATCCCTTAGTCTCTTCAGAATAGATGGGTTAGTTGATGGGCCTACATTAGACAAATCCATTTTTTGATTACATACGTGTATAAAGAAGCTAATTGGTGCGCCGATTTGTTGACAAATGAAGACCTTTTTGTAGATGGTTATCAGGCCTTCATTAATCTTCCGCAAAACTTTTCGTCTAGCGTTATGTCCAACAAGTTAGGCAAACCTAACTTTAAATTTACTCACTTTTGAGCGAGGGTTTGGTTCCCCCTCCCCTCCTCCTTTTTTGTAGCTCTTTTTCTTTGATTTATAATATTTGCTCTTTATTAAAAAAAAAACTTTTTGGTAATGAACTTACTTTGAGTTTTGGACCTAATTAATAAATGGTCCTTACAACGGTAGAGTATACTAATGAACTTATACACCTTTAGCTACAATACCTTATACAACAGTATTTATATTAACGATGATATAAAAAAAATGATAATATCATAACTCATTTAAACAACTTCTACATTTTTGTGATATCTATTCCCATGGTACATGGTAAAAATAAGAAACAGATTCATCCCATCACCTACGTAGGAACTAATGAGAATTTTTATTGGGTAAAATAAAAATAAAAATAATCAATTTCTCTCATATTCAAAATGCATTGGAAGGAACTAATGAGAATTTGTTAATCAAAAACAAAAACTTTTAAATGTATATACTTTTTTTTAGAAACGAGAAATTTGTAAGAAGTAAGACACAAAGCAATAATAGACAAAGAAAAAATAAATTTCACTACATATTATTTATTAGGAAAAAAACCAAAATGGTCTTGATTTTCTTTTTGAAAAATCCAATTTAATTTTTAGAAAAATAAAAGAATTTTTAGTTAGCAAAATATAATGGGGATAATATAGCTCTTACCTTATTTATATTTTGTTTGATTGATGAAAGAAATGTAGAAGAATTAAAAGAAAGATAAATGAAGGGAAATAAATTTATTTATTATTTTAGTATGAGAGAAAATGAAAGTAAAAGACGCGAGAAAAAAATGTATTTATAGGAGAGAAAAAAAGATTAGAGAGATAAAGGATCAACTTTAGGGATAGGGTTAGTGATTCATCAAATGAGTTTTTATCTAATAAGTTTTAGAAAAATATTGAGTCTAAATTCATCAAATGATGGATTAAGTTGATTTTTGGATACAAGGATGCACTTTCACTGTTCAAATATTTGAAACAAGGTCTGAGGAGGGAGATATCGTGTTCGCACGATACTAATTTTTTTAAAGGATGTTTTACTAGGGTTTGAAAAAAACCTAATCGACATGTGCTCTGTAACACCCTGGATTTCCGCTTACCCCGCAGGGCTTCCGGCCTACCAAGCATGTCACCAGCTTAATCAATAATCCCCCCTTAGGTCCGCTTACCGGCTACCCAAGAAATATTGTTTTTGCCTCCCGCAGGAATCGAACCATGTACCTAGGGGTTAAGTACATATTCATAGCAATTCCTGCTACCACTTGACCATATGGTCAATTGGTAGCAGGAATTGCTATGAATATGTACTTAACCCCTAGGTACATACACCCTGGATTTCCGCTTACCCCGCAGGGCTTCCGGCCTACCAAGCATGTCACCAGCTTAATCAATAATCCCCCCTTAGGTCCGCTTACCGGCTACCCAAGAAATATTGTTTTTGCCTCCCGCAGGAATCGAACCATGTACCTAGGGGTTAAGTACATATTCATGGCAAGAGAACTAGTGGGGGAGGAGCTCCTGCTAGCGTGATTTGCTTCAAATGTGGAGAACCTGGCCACAAGAGTGATGTATGTACTGCTGGGGAGAAAAGATGTTTCCGTTGTGGTAAGACATGACACGTAACTACTGATTGTAGACATAAGGAAGTTATTTGTTTCAACTGTGGTGAAGAAGGGCATATTAGTAGCAAGTGTCAGAAACCAAAAAGGGAACCAGGAAGTGGAAAAGTATTCGCTTTAGCTGGAACTCAAACAGCTAATGAGGACAGGAATGCCGGAGGTGCGTATTTCAATAGTAATACTTTTAATTACTATCGTTGATTATTGGTGCTGTTAGTTATTTCGTTGTTCCTAATTGCGTTGAATGATTAGTATGTTAGATTTAAACCTTGTTGAGTTTGATCGTTTCGAAGGAATGGTAGTTAGATTGTTGTGAAGTACAACTTGGTGATCGGAGAGTTGGAAACTAGTACGAAGTTAAGGATGGTGGTACCGGATGAATTTTCGAGGACGAAAATATTTCAAGTGGGGGAGAGTTGTAACACCCGGAAATTCGAGTATTCTCTTAACTGAGATGTTTGGAGTATTTCGTGAAATTTTCGTATTTTGGGACGATTTAGTCGGTATTAGTTCGGGATAGCGGATCGACAATTAATCGAGATTTTTAATATTTTTAGTATTAGAAATATTATTAGAGTGTCGTGTATTATTTTGGGAATTTTCAGAGCAAATTAAATTAGACCGTAAAATACGAGGTGATAAGTAAATGGAGAGTTTTAATAAAATAAAAGTTAGTTGGGCTGAATGTTATTTTCACGTGTGAGTTAGTTTGGCCCAAATTAAAAATCATGGGGCATTGGAAGTTTTAACCTAGGCTCCTAAAACAAATAATTCAGTATCACCACATTGAGGAATAGAAAAGCGGCAGAAGGAAAAATAGGAAAAACCAGTGAACGTGAGGAAGAGGAATCTCGGGGTTTTTCGATTGGAACGATTTAGAGTAACCTTCGATCCAAAGGTAAGGGTGGGGTTCTTGCTCTATAAATAGGGACATGATGGATTGTATGTGGGTTTGGGGAATTTATTGTCTCTATGTTCGATTGATGTTTTTCTGTTATGTATGAATAATTGGTATCTTGTGTTGAAACTGTTTGTGAATTTGTTGAATTAAGTTGTAACTGTGTTGATCGGACTAAAATTATGATCGATGATGGTGATATAATTTATGTGTTGATGTTGATGAAATTGTTAGAACTTGACGTGAAACTGTATTTATAATTGGATTTTAAGTTAAATTGGGGTTAAGAAGTGTCTCTGTTAAATTCTAAGGATATATGAAAATCGATAGAAAAATTACGGTGAATTCTCTGTTGAACTTGAAACTGAACAAAGTTGCTGTTAGAAAGAGTAAATACTCTGTGCCGTAGGGCACATGAAGGGCTGCACCTATCATTAAGTAAATTAGTGATGATCCACTTGGATAGTACATATGTACACTTTCTTCACGTGGTAAATTATTAGTAAATATGTAAAACATTAGCATGATATAAATAAATATATACATATATGTAACTTAGGAATAATATATGTTAGTTTAGGAATATATGTATATATTAGTCTATGAACTATATAAGTATATTATAAGCTACAATTACGTTAGAACCCGTAGCAGTATTATATGTTATTTGGAGGGTTATGTTTTAGACTTAGTCATACATGGTGGGTATAATAACAATAGTAATAATTTAGTGTTATCAGTTGAAGGACTACCAGTAGAGAAATTAATACCAGTAGGATATAAATAGTAGTACAAAGTAGAAATAATAGATTTTTTTTGGCTGATAATTAAATTAACCGAGTAATATAATTTAGGCGAGTCTGGAATTGATTCGACATCTATAAATTGACGACGTTTTCGGCGATGTTTTGACTTGTTGCATATTTTGAGATATTGCGAATTTTATGATGTTGCAGGAAATTAAAGTGACGAGTAATTATCAATAATGATTGATATATTTTGGCGACGTAGGCAAACGCCTTATGCGACGTTGTTTTGTGATTGATTGTGGTTGTTGCATTTCATAGTGTCTCATAAATTGCATGTTGTAGCGACGGCCTGGATTGGCAAAACAGCGACGAAGGCCTATGCCTGTTTTTGATGCCTCTTTTATCTGGCAATTGGCGATGGGGGCTGAAGCCCTGGGTACCACATGCATGATGCATTAGTCGTGTCTCATCCATTTGCTTTATTGCGACGTTGTGCGTGATTATGTGATTTTGATTTTTGAATTGTTTGTGATTGAAATTGAGACGTGAGATATATATTATGACTTGAACCGTAATATACTCTTTATCATGACTTTATTTATATTGTTTGATATCTCACCCTTTGCTTGTTTTCGCCGTTGCCTTTATACTGGTAACGTGCAGGTGATGCTAGTGAGTGAAGGATTAGCTGTCGCGAGTTGAGTCGGTTGTCGCTCTGATACGTAGCACTCGGGGGGATAAAACGATTGTTTTTATTATTGTTTTAATTGCTGAATTTTATTTAGTTTTGATTTAAATTGTAACTTAAAGTTACCGTGCAAAGATGCTATGACTCGATTTAAATATTTATGAAGTTTGATGATTCCGCTGCGAAGTAAATTATTTGATGAGGTGTTTTTGAGGACTAAATTAACGTTATGATTTGTCCGCTTTCGTTTAAGTGCTATGTATCTATGTGGAGGCGTAACTGCCGTAAGTGAATTAAATGACGAATGTGACATCCTATTTCATCGTATGAATTCTTTTAAAATACTCTGATTTTCTGTATAATTTATCGGGTAGATTTGGGGTGTTACATTATGCATTCTTTGTTGAATTAGAATACGAGAGTCTACCTCTTTTTTGTGTGAACATAGTGTGCATATTGTTCATTGTATAGATAAATGTTGAAAGTTGAAAGGCAAGAATATTGATAAGCTTATAATTTAGAATCTACAAGATTCACTCCTAAAACGTTCAAACAGGCTATACCAATTTATGAAAATGTGAAGGACATATAGAATGATGAATATGTAAATATGATAATGAATGATTACTCTATATATTTGAATAAGGAAAGAAATCATACTCTTGAGAATAACATAGAGAATGATCTATTTGTCGTGGCCATTCATCCAAAGAATGAGGTTAATGCTAATGAGGAGCATTTATCATAAACAAGCTCTTTGAATAGAAGGAATAGTGGTACCGTTTTCTAATTATTTAAATGAGAATTTGGTGATTGAGAAAGAGTCGGATGATGATAGAAGGGAGCAACCCGATTCTGATCTCGTGCTTATGGAAAATAGTTGTAATAATTTAGTAAGAGATTCCTATGATGGTTTAAATTTGGAGAAGAATAGTAACATTTGGAGTGATGAAGGTAATCCCTCTTGAGCCACATAAGAAAAAAATAAACTTTGGTCGAGAAAAAAGATAAAGGAAGGCATAAACTTTGGTCGAGAAAAAAGATAAAGGAAGGCATAAAGGAAGCCATTTATTAGAGTTCTAGAGGAGTAGGAAACTTTGATACTAGGATGGATATTAAAAATCTTTGTGATCAACAAAAGTATAACTTTCTATTAATTGTTGAACCATGGATTCCTTATGCTTATTTTCCTACTAAACAAAGTTGACTTAAGATCTTTGCATTAAATTTTAGACATAATCCTTATTCAAACAACTGGTTTTTTGAGTAGTAAATATAAATCCCTCAGTGTTGAGTTTGTGTTAATAATATGTAACGTTTTCTATATAATTGGTCAAACTAAGTTTGTCATTGAAGTTGTATATGAAAGTAACTACCATATGATTCAAAAAAAATTATGGAATGAACTTACCAATCTTCAACATGTTGGCCATCTTAACTCCTAAAATTATTTTAGAACACCAAATAGGCATTATTAGGGGAAGACATATTTATGGGTGTATTGGGATTACTTTAGAAGCCATTAATTAGTTGAACAAGAAATCCTTTGGAGGTATTAGGCTTTAAAGATAGACATCAGAAAACCTTTAATGTTTTAGAGTGGCAATATCTTATTAAATTTCTTGTTCAATTTGGCTTTGATAAAAAATTGTTATTATATTCTTACCATTATCCACTCTACCAGACTGTAAATTACAATAAATGGGTGTACTTGCCAAAAAAAAGTACAGATGTGTAGCACCCCTATGATGGCAGGGGGTGACCAGAGGCTTTAGAGTTTGTGGTGGTTTAGGGCAAGCTTACGGTGGTAAGAAACCCTAATTTGAGGTGTTTTTGTGAGGATAGAGCAAGATCAGAGGGCGAGAAGCTTTATATTTAGGCGTATTTAGTGGTTAACTCAGAATATCCTCCTCAACCGTAAGGATGAGGTATTTATAAAGGTCTATGGGCCTAGATTTGGGGGATCCTGAGAAATACTAATCACTCCACCGTGACTAAGGAGCCAATTGGCTGCCTAACTCATAGAGAATCATGGTCATAACTCCTTCCGCATGTGGTTATGGACTGCGTACATGTCACCATCAATGTTTACCCTTAGGGAGAGCCACATATTAAATGGGAACCATGCATATGCATCATATTTTAGGGCGGGCGCCTGATGGGGCCGACACCATATCACCCTATGACGGGTCTTTATAAATGCATCATTACACAACCCCTCAAGCAATAATACTTTTAAAGGGATAAGTGATTAATTTCCTCTTCCACGTAATCTTAAACCCTTTATTACTCTTAGGTTAATCCCGTAGTCAGGGGCGAGTGCCACAATTAGGGGTGAGTGCCTCATTTAGGGACGAGTCCCTCAATTAGGGGTGAGTCCCTCAATTAATAGTGAATCTTTTAGTTAGGGGAGAGTCCCCCACTTAGGAGTGAGTCATCATGCCCTTTCCGAATATCTCGTGTATAACTCATGTGTCAACTAAGGGATATTAAAAAACAGTCAAGTTTTTTAGAGGCGTCAAACATTTGTCAGTTATGGAAACTTGAGTGTTTAGTTGGAAAGAAGTGTGCATGACATTTAATGCTACTCATGATGATTTTATTGGGAAAATTAGTCTAGTTCTTTTCTTACGTGTGTCCTTGTCACGTGAGACCCTTTCCATTTCCTGAAACAATTGCCATACTAGGAAGGTACATTGTTGTGATCTTAGTTTTTCCATTATAAAGCGTTTTGGTTTGCTTTTTCAGAAAGACATTTTCCTCTCCCTTTTATTTTAGAATTTCCACTATTTAATAAGAGAAGTTTCATAGGCACGGTAGTGCTTCTTTGATCTTTAAGTTTGGATTAATTTTGGTGCGGTAGCACTTCTATGGTGAGCATAGAGACGACAATCGCCTCCCTCAGCTCATCAGAGATATAGACTCCAGTAGCCTTTCTTTCTTTGGGTGAGAGGCTATTCAGGGGTTGAGTTACTTCCAACTTATTAGCTCTCGTACTCTAATCACCATGGGCCAAGAATATGGAAGTGTAGAGAAGTACCTTGGTAATCTTTATGGTATGAAAGGAACCTTCTTACTTGATCCTTATTACTTTATAGGGATAGGATCAAATGAAACCAAGGTGTCAAAGTTTAATTTGACACCAAATCTCAACCGTTAAAATAATTGATCAAACGGTGATACTAAATAGCCTATTTTTTAGGAGAAAATATGTTATATATTTTTTATTATTATTTTATTTCATTTAGTATCACCGTTTAATCAATTATTTTAACGGTTGAGATTTGATGTCAAATTAAATTTTGACACCTTGGTGTCATTTGATCATATCCCCACTTTATATATCTTTGACATCTTTGTTTGTATGGGACATGTCTTGAGTCTCGCTCGCTGAAAGGAAAGACCTCTTAATTTAAATGCATGCTGAAAATCCAGCATTGACCATCTCTCTAGATTTCCTTAGAGATTTTCTAGAGAGAAAAAGGCAGGGGTGAGGCATCTTGTGATGGTGAAGCTCGAACTCCAAAGAGTCAAAGGCGGGAAGGGAATCCCTCAGGGCCTTTAGGAGATAACTAGATAGCCGATAGCCACTGGGAGAGGAAGGGAAGATGGAGAACATGTTTCCAGCAATCCTTCCTTTTCTTGTAACTTTATCTCCAACAATCCTCGATGATAAACGAAGACTCCTAATATCAAACAATCCTTGATACTTAGAAAAAAACAATAATTTGAATAAGATGAAAGTTTGTAGAATGGACATGACTTAATCAAACAACTAAAGTCTTCTTCACTTTCGCATATGAAACTCAAGAACAAATACTCTCTTAAGGGTCTGTTTGGTTCAAATGAGGGGGAGGGGAGGGGAGGGATTTTAATGGAGGGGAGGGAAGGGGAGGGGAGGTGAGGGAATTTTTTTAATCAGATAGGTGTTTGGTTCAAACGAGGGGAGGGGAGGGGAAGGGAGGGATTTTAATTAAAAATATGTTTGGTTCAGGAGGGGAGGGGAGGGGTTTTATTAATAATTTACATTTTTATCCTTATTATTTTATATAAGTGATACAATATAATATTCAAATTTGAAAAATTTATACATATTTTTTTAGTAAAATTTCTAATATTGAGTGACTAAAAAGTTATAATTTACTACATAATGTTAAAAAATTGAGTTCACTTAATTCGAATAAAATGTTCAAAAACAAATTAAACTATATGTTAATAACAACTTTTAAATCGTAATGAATTTTTTAACACATCAAATACATAAAATAATTTATTATTAAATATAAATGGCTTAAATATTTTAATAAAATAAATAAAAAAATGAAAATGAAATATTTAAAGTTTGATAAAAAAGAAAATATGATAGAATACATAACAAAATTAGAAAAAATATATAAATAAACATAAAATAGTTATAAAAAAAATCAAAAAAGTACAATGATTATGATTTATATTAAAGACAAAAATTTTAAAATAATTTGAAGGGGGAGAATAATTATAATAAGTTGATAGAAGCAGTCGAGAAAAATCACATAGAAGAGAGTAGTAATACAAAAGAAAATGAATAATTTTGAAATATTAAAATAAAACTGAGGATATTATAGTAATTATAATAAGTTTTAAAATATCAATATGCAGATTCCCTCCCCTCCCCTCCAAATCCCCCCGATTCGGGGGGACGCAAAAAGTATGTTTTGGAGGGATTTTGCTCCCCTCCCCTTCCCTCATAAAATTTGAACCAAACACATTTAATTAAAAATATTCCCTCCCCTCCCCTCCCCTCCCCTCCATCTACCCCGAACCAAACACACCCTAAGTGCTCAAGATACTTTATTGAATATGATATGAAAATGTGATTAAAAAATTATCAACAAATAAAAATTATGTGAAGAAATAATGCAGAGAGTTTTTACAAAGTTTTTTTTGTGAAAGGGGTAAAAATAACAGATAAAAATTCATGTTATATGGTAGCTAACACCTCTTGCTTCAAGATGCAACCTTTGAAATAATTATGAAAAGATACGATATTTGAATGAAAAATTTAAGAAAGAGATACCCTGGGCAGTTATGAACGTAATATGATTTTTTTTTGAAATATTACAGTGACAATCGATAGAAGATATAATGCAATCGATTGAACTTTTTGAAACGTTGAAAATTTTTGAAATTTAAAACTATGTCAGTCGTTTATACATTCCATTCAATTGATTGCAGCAATTAAAATTTCCGAAAATAAATAGATACAATTGATTACACATCCCATTTAATTGATTGCATAAAGTAAAATTAGTTTTTCACAAAAGGAAATTTTAGCAAAAATATTTTATAAGTTTAAAAACAAATGCATGATTAGATGGTTTGAGCACTTAAGTTATATATTAAGTCATACGTTTCGTACTTTACCATCTTGATAAATCATCCATAAGATAGTTAATTTGAGAAGATTCTTTTATGCACTTAATCATGTCTTCATTATCTAGACTGTCTTCATCAAAACATCTTTATAAAAGTTTGATTTTACAAAAATCCACATAGGATGTAAATGGATCTACAAAATAAAATATATGTGTGATGGTAATATTGTCACGTACAAAGCCCGTCTTGTAAAAAAGGCTACATTTAACTAGAAGACATTGACTATTTTGACACCTTTTCTCCAATTGCTAAAATCACAACTATAAGAACCCTCCTTACTTTATATATTTAGCCTCTATTAAAAATTGGCATCTAGAACAAATTGATGTCAATAATTCCTTTCTCCATGGGGATTTAAATGAATTTTATATGCCCATTCCAAAAGGCTATCAACTCTCTTATTCATCCCGACACACTAAGGTTTGTAATCTTAATAAAAGCATCTATGAGCTCAATAAGACTAGGAGACAATGGTATTCCAAAGTGTCTAAATCCTTACTTTCCCTTAGCTATGTTCACTTTAATGTTGATTATTATTTGTTCACAAAGACGACGACATAGTGTTAGTAGGTAGCAATCTCACGGAAATATAAAATGTTATAGTTATTCTTTAAAGAAAATTTCGTATCAGAGATTTGGGAGCTCTTCAATACTTTCTTGGCCTTGAAGTAGCTAGATCCCGTTCTAGTATTTTATTAAATCAAGGCCATTATACCCTTGATTTACTAAACACTACAGGAATGCTTGCTACAAAACCCTCTTCTACTCCTTACAAGTTACAACCTTTCTCTAAAACCTCACTGTTCTACTTCTCCATGCTACCATGACTCTACTAAATATTGTAGACTCATTGACCAACTTATTTATTTAACCACTATGTGTCCTGATATTTCATTTGTTGTCCAGCAGTTAAGCCATACTTTTTCTCAGTCTACTATAACACACTTCCAGACCGCTATTTGCATATTACAATATTTAAAGTTTTCCTTGGTTAGGACCTCTTTTATCTAGCTAATACTTACTTGTTACTTTCTGGTTTTGTAGATAATGATTGGATCATTTTCCTTAAAACACGTAGATTCGTCAAAGTCTTTACCATCTTCCTTTGACAAATCACTAATATCATGGAAGTCAAAGAAGCAAACTACCATCTCTCGCTCCAGCTCTGAAGCTGAATATAGAGCCCTTGCAAGCCTCAATATTGAAATGCAATGGCTGCATTACGTATTCAAGGATCTTCACATTGTTTTTTCGCAACCTTCTTCTTCATATTGCGACAACTGTTCTGGTGTTTATTTAGCACACAACCCTGCCTTCCACAAACGCTCCAAATACATCGAAATTGATTGTCACATCATCCGCAAAAATCTAGAATATGGCATAGTAAAATTAATTCCTTTTCCCTCTTCGGCTCAACTAGCGGACGTCTTAACTAAGCCTCTCTCTTATCCAACTTTGTCTTTCTTTTTGTCCAAGCTTGGACTCATTTCAATTTTCAGTCCATCTTGTAGGGAGTGTTAAACAATTAGTTATTTTGTTATATTTGTTATAAATGGTATGATTATGGATGTCCATCAATTAGGACATTTCAGGTTGATTTTCCATTTAATATAATGTCCTATAAATAGGACTCATATTGTATCAAAATCTCTTACACTCAGAATATGAATAATATAATATACTCTCTTCTTCTCTTTCTCTCTTATATTATTTTATTCAGTTTTATAACACGTTATCAGCACGAAACTCTACCAAACTTGAAAAGGAAAAAACAATGAAGTTCTAACTATTAGAGGTAATATTGATATTTTTTTTTCATATATTTTTTCTACCTTATTAGCTTAGATGATTGTATATGTCTTAAAGAAATTACCAAGCATCCCTGAAGGATAGCAAAATAATAGTTTAGTATATAGTTCTAGAAGAACTTATCAAGTATCCATGAATGATAGAAATATAATAAAATTTATATTGTTCCGGAAGAACATATGAAGCATCCCTAAAGGATAGAAAAATATTAAATTTCTTATATTGTTCCCGAAGAACATATAAAGCATCCCTAAAGGATCAAAATATATTAAATTTTTTATATAGTTCCTGAAGAACTTATCAAGCCATCCTTGAAGGATAGCAAAGATTTATAAGGTAACATTATTTTTTGTTTTATTTTGTTTTATAATATATATATTAGTAAACATACCTATTTTCTATTGATCTATTGATTAGAACAAAAATCAACGAAAATTTTCATGCATCCTAGAAGGATGGCATGGATAATGCTAAAATATATCTACAAAATTTCACAAATATTTTTGTGTTTCGGTGTAAAAGTTTGTAATATATTCATAAAATGATTATTATTCCAGAAGAATGACACAGATGATTCTAACGCATCCCAGAAGGTTGCATCTATAATATTAACGAATCACAGAAGGATTTGATCTATAATATTAATGAATCCCAGAAGGATTGCATCAATTATGTTAAAAAATTGCATCAATAGTAGTGAAGTATCCCAAAAGGATTTCACATAAAGATTTGATCTATAATATTAATGAATCCCAGAAGGATTGCATCAATTATGTTTAAAAAAATTTGCACCAATAATAGTGAAGTATCCCAAAAGGATTTCACAATTGCCTAATTTTTTCTCTTTAATCTTGTTTGAAGATTTGAAAAATAAACAAAAATATTACATCATCCCTAAAGGATTGTTCAAAAAAAAAACTATTTCTTTTCTAATTATCCCAGAAGGATTTCAAATAATATTGTTCGTTGAATAAGGATTGTCCAACTATTTTTTATATATCATCCTTTATGATGATTGAGCAATTGTTCCAAAAGAACTAATATTTTAATATCAAACATCTTTGAAGAATTATAATTTTTTGTTGATCGTTGTCTCTTAAAAATTTTGGTCAATTATATAAGAGTCAAACAATCAAGAAAATACTCTCAAGAATATCTTCGAGATATTTTATCATATTCAGTTATTTTTAATATAGCAGTTAAAAATATTATATTGTAATTAGGGGTGGCAAAACGGACCGTGGCCCGCTGGGCCGGCCCGCGCACCCGCTAATAAAAGGCGGGTTGGGTTGGGATTTTAGGCCCGCCCCGCCAAAACCCGTCGTCCGCCATACCCGCCCCGCCAAAGCCCGCCCCACCTCCAAAACTCACTCTTTTTTTGGTTAATTCTAGTAATTGCAATTCTTGATGGTTTATTTTATACATTTATTTAAAAATATATGTAATATTTTTTAAGTAAATTTGTTAAAAAGTTTCTTTTATAAAAAATTGTTTTAAAAAATAAGTGAAAAGTTTAATTAAAAGGTAAAAAAAAAGTCTATTAATCTATTAAAAAAACTATAAATAAAAATAGGCGGGTAAGCCCGCCGCCCGCCAACCTGCCATCTTGGCGGGGCGGGCATGAATTTTATACCCATTTTACTTGGCGGGCATAAGGCGGGGAGAGCGGCGGGCGGGGCGGGCGGCCCGTTTTGCCACCCCTAATTATAATAATAATTTAAGATACTATATTCCTATTCTTATTTATTATTTATATTATTCTATTGAAATCTGCTTATGATATTTTTATTTTATTTAGTTATTAATGAATAATGTTTTTTATTTTTTAGATTTAGTTTATAACAATTAAATCAAATGAAAATTAATCATTTGTTTAAAATATCTATTTTTATCTTGATGTTTTGATAACAACAAAATTCCAATTATATTTTCACTATATATTGTAAAAAAGTATAATCGGTTTACAAATCATAATTGTAAACCATAAGTTTACAAATTAAATTTGATAAATTAAACAAGAAAAAAATACAAGTATAATTGTAAATCAGAAGTTTACAAATCAAATTTAAGAATGTTGGCAAAATCGGTTAGGTCATCCCGGATGTATTATGATGCGAAAACTAGTATTGAAGAACCAGAAGTTTCTTCAATCTATTGAATTTTGTGTGTTTCTAAAGGAAAATAAAAATCTAAGAAATTGAGTTTTTCATGACATTAATTATTGCATCAACTAAAATATCATGCAAATGTTTAATGTCTACTCACAACTAGAAGTTTGTGAAGTAGTTTACTCAGACTAAGATCTCAATTTTTGAATTTTTCAGAATTTTCTTGATATGTATCACATATATTACTAAAATCAATATTGAACATCTTGTAGCATATGTTGATAAAAATGGACTTGAAGATTCATTCTTTAGACGTCTAAAGTTAATTATATGGTTGATACTTATCATATCATAAATTCTATATTATATATTTGAAACACCCAAAATATGATATTAAGATATTTATTCGCATTAAGCCAACATATGCTCATTCTCCCTTTAAATTATAAATTATTTTAGGTTAATAACTAATAATTCTCATCTAAGTAAACTTTTGGATGTGTCGTGTATAATTCAGTTGCTCTAATATAGTACACTAAGATGAGTCTTGAAAGAATATTAGGAAAAATGTATTTTTATATGAATCTCGTATTTGAAGATATATCTTGATTCAATAATTAGATAGTTGATTGCAGTCCGGAAGACTGATTATTAATTGAGATATTAATTTTCCCAATATTAGGGAGAGAGAATATGCGGCTGAAAAAGTGAACTAGAAGTTCAAATAAACAGTTTAAAATAATTGTTGTCTTGATCCTCGTACAAATCAATATGAACCAAAAGTTCAAAATATTATTCATTTGCAAAGTTTATGAAATAAATTATGCTGTTAATACTCCACTCAAAGTGGATTCTCCTATTGGATAATTTAATATTGCAAATGAGTTATAGTTGCGCCTGAAGCGTGGTATAAAAGTCGGTTCCATTGATAAAAGTCCTCTACCTAGAAAATAAACTAAAGTTAAAGATGACTCAAGTGAGGATATGAAAATTCTAAGAACACTTTGACATAGTTCATTGTTCAGTTCCAGAAGAACTAATCAAGTACTTGAAATATGAAATAAAGAGATCTCGATAAATTATGTCATGGATGAAATGGAATGGAACCAAAATTAAGATAACCAGATAAAGTCGACATTGACAATATATTTGTATACAATATAGCGCTAAAGATGATAAACGATAACGAGGATCATGAAACAGTCTACCAAAGATTGTAGACAAAATGATAATTGGTCAAAATGAACAAATCATGAGTCAAAGTCTATCATAGATTGTAGACAAATTGAGAATTGACCAAAATGAATATATTCAATTGAAGAAGAATTAAACTCACTTTACAAGTGACTCGATTTTGGACCTGTAGTTCGAACACTTCAATGTGTGAAACCAATGAGATATAAATGAGTTTTTGTGAAAAAGAAAAATAAGAATGGTATAAAGCTTGATTTGATTCTCAATGATTTTCACAAAGACTTAAGATCGAGTTTGATGAAACATACCCACCTGTAGTGGATTCACTTAATTTTCTATAATTAATTAGTATTGTAGCTCATGAAGGGCTTGATTTGAACATGATGGATGTTGTAACATTTTATTTGTATGATTCACTTGATAAGGACATAAAATTGAACAAGTATATCTATGGGATAAAATAATATGGACACAAGTGATATAATTGTCTCAAAAAATATTTGCCAAGGGAAAAACATTGGAGCGAAGTCCAACATATACTTTGATATATTAAGGATAAATGGAAATGAGTTTGTTTTATTCCAAAGTGTCCAAGTTATAATTAACAAATTATGCAGAAATAAGTCACTTGTCAAATTTTCTTAATGGTACAACTATTTCGTGGAGACCTGTGAAACAAATCATAACAACAACTTCATTAATTATGAATAACTTTTTAGCACTACATGAGGAAAGTCGAGAACGCTCTTGATTGAGATACCAAATACAACACACAAAAGACTTGTGATTTGACTTCTAGAAACCCATATATGAAGATAATAATGCATGCATTGCTCAACTGAAAGATGGTTACATTAAAAGAGATTGAACAAAACACATTTCTCCAAAGTTCTTTTTCACTCATGATCTTCAGTAAAGTGGTGATTTAAGCTCCAACAAAGTTGTTCATCTTACAGACTTTTTTAGTGCAAAAGATTGATCTTCATCATCGAAGAAATGATCGTTTAGCTAAGGCGGAGAACTGATCTCCTTCAGCTGAGGCGGATAAATGGATTTTACTTTAAAGGATATGTACTATTTTTCCTTCACTAGATTTTTTTCCACTGGATTTTTTTTAGTAAGGTTTTGACGAGGGATGTCCTGAACAAACATCCGAGGAGGACTATTATGAATAATGGATTATTGTCTCCCTATAATTTTCTTTCTTATTTGTAATAATATGTATGGATTAGTAATGAGGTAGTTCCTTCACAAAGAATGTTGAACTCTTTTTCCTTCACTAGAATTTTTTCCACTGAGTTTTTTCTAGTAAAGTTTTAACGAGGCATATTCTTTATGGACATCCAAGGGGAAGTGTTATAAATAGTATGATTATGAATGTCCATCAATTAGGAGATTTCAGGTTGATTTTCCATTTCGTACATATGTCCTATAAATAGGACTCTTATTGTATCAAAATCTCTTACACTCAGAATATGAATAATAGAATATATTCTCACCTTCTCTTTCTCTCTTATATTATTTTATTCAATTTCCTAACAATATTATAATTGTACCGTTAATAGGGATGACACTTAGTTGGTGCAAGGTGTATATATACACCATCTGTTTAGTGATGTAATTTAATTTTCTTTCTTGATCAATAATAATAATAATAATAATAATAATAATAATAATAATAATAATTGCCATTTTATGATATGGGAAATGTAATACCTTCTCTAAGCCATTTACATTTTGCTTCTTGATTCCTCCAGAGTTCTTCCCGCTTTAGATAGGGTTGTCTATGGTATGGTCATGTGAGAAAACTGAACTGAACCAAACTATAATAAAAAGTCATCCAGACTGAACTGTACCATTTCAATTTGTTCAGAACTCAACTGAACCAAAATTATTAGTTTGGTATAACGGTTCGGAATTCCGAACCTGAACCATTAAAAGATATTTTTTTCAAATCGAACCATTTGTTAAAGAATCGAACCGTTATACTTGTTTTTGAATTTATTTTGATAAAAAAATCATTTTAAACTTTTTTTTAACACTTTTTTTTTGGTAAACATATTTTTAATATATTATTTTACATAAGTTTTTTGACACTCAAAATTATAAATCGATTCAAGTCAATGCATTAAAAAATTGCATTTATAAAACTATATTTGCATTGTAACGAAACAATAAGGTATAATTAGATGTTCATTTACTATATTGTCTATATATTTACAGTAAAATATATTTAAAATATAAACTGGATTTTTTTAGTGATTTTTTTTTTTGGAATAATCACTTTTTGAAAAAAAATACGTAAATAACTATGTTCCAGAAATATTTACGCAACTAATTAGGTTTCAGAAATATGGTTATTTCCGTATTTCTTTTCAAAAAGTGGTTATTCCAAAAAAAAAAATCTTTTTTAGTTACTTTCTTTAAAAAAATCTTTTATATTTTAAAATGACCAACCAAAATATTTTTAAACTGAAATTAAATTCTCAATTCACATCAACCAAAATATTTTTAAACTGAAATTAAATTCTCAATTCACATCCTATTATTTTGTTTGGTTATATAAAACTATTTTTAACTTATGTTAAATTTATTGGAGATAAAAAGTTTAAGATTATGTTTATATGTATTAATTTGTAATTTGAAACAATTCATTTTATTATGTAGTGTATTCTTCTTTTTATCATTTCACCATTTTACATAAGATAGAAATCAAGTGTGTATATACTGATAAGTGCTAATATACTCTTCAATTTTTTCTTTAAAAAATAATGATTCAGTTTTGGTTTATGTTTGGTTACATGCAATTTGGTTCGGTTCTAAAACCGTTAATGAATTATCGGTTCGATTCAGTAATCAAATCTAACGGTTCAATTATTTTAACTTCAGTTCGGTTCGGCAATTCAGTTCAATTTATAGTTTTTTTTGAACAGTCCTAGTTTTAGGTGATTGTCTAGTACCTTGTCCCTTTTATATATTTATAAGCGGTATTAGAGTTTGGTTTAGGAGCATAAAGAGTATTTCAGCTTTGTTGAACTTCTGAGATATGATTAGGAAAATTTCCATAACTATATGTATCTATGTCGTGTTGGGCATTAGACATTTTTTAAATATGAAGTATTTACTTCTACATGAGTTTGGCACTTTGGCCTTCATTTAGAAGTGTTATTACTGCATGAATTTGCCTCAAGTTTGAGGTTAGCCCCAAAAAACAGTTAATCTTTAACTGTTCTAAAGAAACAAAAATTAACCAAATAAAAACTATTATAAAGTCAATAGTGTAAGGAGGATTTGCTTATGATTTATGTGAATTTTATTTGCTTCTGTATAGAATATGCAACACTTACATATTTTTTTATCGCTGACTTTTAAAAAAAAAAATATTCTTTTTGTGTTACCTCATAATTAATAAGAAACTGCTAAATGTGATTCTGCTTCTAGTTTTTTATATTACGTAAGACAGAAAGATTGAAGGTTTCCAGATAACCAACCAACTTTCTTGTATTAAAAAACGAGCTGTGTTGTGAATATGAAATGATACTATTCTATGTATTAGCAGAAAGAAATAGCATTCTGCAGAAGTTTACAATTTAATTGTAATTACCAAATGATGCAACTTGAACAATACTATGCTGAAGAACTTATTTGATATAACCTCCGGATTTCAACTCACATGATTGTAATCAAACTTGTTCTTCATCTTTGACTGCTAATGCAACATCATCACCTTGATGTTTATCATCTTTCTGTTCCTCTTTGACTGCTAAGGCATTGTCATCACCTTGCCGCTCACCATTTTTCTGATCATCTTTGACAGCTTCTATTTCAATTCTTCTGGCCTCATAATCACGTATGAGTCTGACAAATTCGTCAAACTTTTCAATCTTATCTTCAAACACAGATCTCACTGTCTTTACATATGCCAATACATCATCAAACGTGTCATTTGTTCTTGAACTGCTCATCTTGAAAGGTATAGAGGGAAGAGAGAAGAGGAGTTTTAATGGGGTAACTGAGTATATATAGAGTTAGTAGAAAACTAACAAACAAATTATCTACTAACAAACTCTAACTATCTAAGGGTAAGACTAAACTAGACAATTGCAATAAACATGAATTAAGGCCTAATAAACATGAGTTGTAATGAACAAATTTTCTAATCAGTTCATCATCACAAGAAAGCATTATTATTAGAAAAACAGAAAATGAAAAAATCTCATGAAGAAATTATTAAATGCATGGATGTATTAGTTAGTTAATTCTAAGTGTGATTAGTTTCTGAATTAACTACTTAACTGTAAACTGAACCGAACTGAAGTTAAAATAATTAAAAAGAATCTCCTCAGTTGCACACAGGGAACCTCTACTGTGAGTGCTTATTTCAGTCAATTCAAATCTCTATGGGAAGAATTAGGAGAATTTTGGTCTGTTCATACCTGTCATTGTGGGGGAGTGCAACCTATTATTGATCATATTCAAAATGAGCATATTTTTACTTTTTTGACGGGGCTTAATAAATCTTTTAATCAAGTTCGTGGTCAGATTTTGTGGATGGATCATTTGCCTTCAATAAACACTGTTTTAGCGACAGTTTCTCAAGATGAGAAACAAAAGGAAGTCACTGCTACATTGCCTCCAACTGAATCACTAGTTGCTTGTGTTGTTCAAGCAAGGTCCAAGAAATTCAAGAAAGAAAGACCAACTTGTGCAAATTGTGGTTTTCCTCCTGGATATCAGAAACCTCAGAGTTTAACGCCATCCAATCAAGCCAACAATTCAAATGACAATGGTTCTTCAAATAACAATGTTGTCATCGACATGTCTTCCATGACTTTTTACAATTATCATCAAATCATTTAGTTCTTACAAGCTCAAATGTCCAAGGCTAGAATATATGAAGCTAGTTCATCAGTGAATTCACTCATAGGTATGAATCCTCACATATACAATTATTTAGAAAAAAATCAAATACAACAATGAAAATTATTGTTAAGCCACTACTACCTCACATGCAAGTAAGCATGTTTTTTTTGAAATTAACTCCACACTCCTCACGTGTATTAGTTTTCAAAGCACCCTTTGCTCTAGGCTTAGAAGCAACTTTGCTTTCTCCACCTCCTAAAATACAAAGAAAAAGGTCAACATTCCAACACATAGTACAATATATAATGAATCACACATATTTGATTTTCAGTAATATATTAAGAATCCGTACAATTAGCCAATTAAAGATTATAACCACTGATGGCTCATCATCTATGGATTTAATTTAATATAATATTAATGTCCATGACATCAAATCTTTGTTAAGATTAATCATTTTTACTTGAATTTCTATAAGGATCATGAAACATGAGTGTGCAAAGGCAATGTTACTAAAAATTGTGAAGTTTGTTCAAATTTTGAGTCATTGCACGTCTATACCACTTATGCTTCCTTTAATGTCTTTGTTTTTATAGGATATTGAATTCAAATTCAAATCAAAATCATTCCATGAACACTAATGATTCAAAAATTGCAAAAGAAAAAGAAAATGTATTAGAATATTCATACCTACAACTTTACTCACACCAAAGATCTTGGTGTGAATAAAGTTGTGGGTATGAATGTTCTACTATATTTTCTTTTCTTTTACAATTTTGATTCATTAGAGTACATGAGCCGATTTTGATTTGAATTTGACATGTTACTAAAAAAACAAAGTCATTAAAGGGAGTATAACAAGTATAGCTATGTCATTGACTCAAAAATTAGAACAAGTTTTATAATTTTTTTGGTAACATTGCCTTTGCATACTTCTAATTCACGTAGAAATTCAGGTAAATATTAATAAAAACAATTCAATGATATTGTGAATTTTTATGTTGATATCTAATGTTGATAATTTTGTAAAATATGATTTTATATGATACAATGTCTACTTGATAATTTAGGTGTTTTTATTAATTATTTTATGCTATTATATGTTTTTCAAACGCAAACATGTGGATGAAGAGGGAACCAAGAAAATAGGTAAAATGACCTAAAGCAAACACTAGTGACATCATTTTTGGGGTCTGGCGCATCTCCGGTATTAAGTTAACAACCTAGATACAAATTAACCATGAATATATATTCCTTAATAACTGAATTAATTAATAAATCAATAGGTATAAATTATGATAACTCAAAAGTCATTATCCGGAAAAAATCAAATAGGACAATGAAAATTATTAATGAGCATTTACCTCAAGAGAATGACTTAGCATAAGCTGCAACAAATAAGAATGTTTTTTGAAAGTAGCACCATACTCCTCACATGTATTAGTTTTCAAAGTACGGTCATCTGCTTCAGATTAAGGAGCAACTTTTAGTTTCTCCACCTCCTAAAATCTACAGAAAAAGGTTAATCACACGTACTTGAATTTCAGAGATATATGATTAATCCACACAGTAAGCTAATTATTGATTAGAGAAGTTTCAATCTTAAGAATAAGAAATTGCAAAACATAATAGGTTGAACCTGTAGATCAAACAATTATTTCAACAAAAAATAATACATTGTGTTTGAAACTGACGGGAGAGGTGATTAGTGTTAACACAGAAAAAAAAGTTCTGATCTGAGTTATTTATTAGAAACTGAAAGGGTCAAATTTATAGACTTAGCAATACAACTGACTACCTGAAAAATAGGAAACTGAGTCACACACTAACAACACATCTTAAATTTTTAGACTTAGCAATACAACTGACTACCTCGAAAATAGGAGACTGAGTCACACACTAATTGCACATCTTAAATGTGTGTGAGAAAATAGAAATTGAAAGCAACAACAGTTATTAAAAAACAAACCATTGACATGAGAAGTGATTAAGGTTATTTTGGACCTACGTACTCATATTGCAGTATGGGCAAAAATGTCATCTAATATCTTTGAATTTCAGTAATTAATGACTCAGCAAAAGCTTCTTCCATAATTTATAAAAAGAATTATAAGCAAAAACTTTTTTGAATAATTTTTTTAATTGCTACTTTTATTAAAAATTGATAAGCAATGTAGAGTAATATTCATTGAAATAACTGAAAGATGGAATTTTAAAGCTAAGCAACATTTCTTGAATAAAAAACGAGCTGTGTTGTGAATATCAATTGAGACTATTCTATGTACTATTGCTGAAAGAAATAGCATTCTGCACAAGTATAAAATGGAAACAATTTACTTGAAATTCACAAATGGTGAAACTTGAATATCACTATGCTGAAGAGTTTATCTTATACAAGAATTCAAGAAAATATCCAAAAGAACAAAGAACCTGTCATTTTACATATCAACCTATGGATTTCTACTCACATGATTGTAATCAAACTTGTTTTTCTTCATCTTCTTTCTGTTCATCTTTGGCTGCTAATGCATCTTCATCACCTTGTTGTTCATCGTCTTCGACCGCTAATGCATCGACATCACCTTGATGTTCACCATCCAATGGAACTGAGATTTCGTGTCCCCGAGGCAAGAACACGTTGAATCTTGAAATTAAATCTTCATGCTCTTTAAACAACTCTAATACTCCATCTTTGAAAACTCCTATATCAATTCTTCTGCCATGGTAATTGTACAGGAGGCTTAAAAATTCATTATACTTTTCTGCCGTAACCACAGATTTTGCTTTCTTTACGAACACCAGTTCATGACCAAACATGGGATCACTTCTTGAACTGCTCATCTTGAAGGTTGAAACAAAAACTCAAAAGTTATAGATGGGAGAGAGAAGAGGTGAGTATTAAAGAGGTAAATGAGTATTTGAGAGGCTTTGGATCTATATATAGAGCTTGTAAAAAACTAAAAAAACCAACTATCTATTAATTAACTCTAACTAACTTAGCGTGAGACTAAAAAATATTTGAAAAAATATGACAAAAACAAAAACCTAGATTTAAAGCCTAACAGACATGAATTGTAGGCTTTATTTGGATGCAAAGAGGAAGGAGGGAAAGAAGGTAAAAGGAAAGAATGTCAAATGAGTGAAAGAGAGTAGAAAATAAATAAAAAGTGGAAGGAAAAAATATTTATTTGGAAATTACATAAAATACTTATGGGAAATGAAATATTAAGATTTTTGTCCTTTTTCATTTTATCACTTTTCTATTCACCTTTCTTTCTAGTTTTGAGTAAAAACATTTTAAAGGTGAATCCCATTAAAATATTATTTCTTTTCTTTTTTTCAAAACAAATAATAGAAAGTTGTGGAGGTACCTGTAATTGTGGAGGTATATGTTGTTGTAGAGGTATCTGCTATTGTGGAAGTACCTGTACCTATTATTGATGAGGTGCCTCATGAGGAAGTTGCTGTCGAGGAGGCTCCTGTGACGGCTGAGCAGGTTCCTGATGCTGAAGAGGTGTCTCTCATACCTCACATACCTCATGTTGCCGATGATGTCCTACTGATACAGATGCCACTGCTTGTGCTTTCACATAGTAACAGATGGAGCTTTTTCGGGAGGACCTAGTGACTGATTTGTGCTCACGGGGTATGCTGATCATGTCGCATACACAGTATGGCAGAGAGAGGTATATATGTTATATTTTTTAATTGCAAAATATTTATTATGATTCAGTGACGTGTTGATTGTTTACTGATAATTTTTTTAACTTTGTTTCCTACTGGAATGTTCGACACTGAAGATCACATCCCACAATTCAAAGTTGAAGAACTTCCCACTGAGTCTGATGCCTGAGTAGGTCAGACGTATTGTTTCAGATTTAAGTCTCATGGAGTTCGCCGACTACTCACTAACCATGCTCGACGCCTCCCTTCTGTCTGCTTTTGTTGAGCGGTGGCACTCAGAGACATCTTCCTTTCATCTTTCATATGGGGAGATGACCATCACTTTAGATGATATCTCCTCTTTGTTTCATCTCCCCATGGTCGGTAGATTCTTTACAGCTCTTGTCATTAACCAGGCGACAACATTGCTACAAGTAGTAGAGGATATGCAAGTTGTTGAGGAGGTCGTGCTAGAAGAGTTTGATTTTAAAAGGGAAATTCACCTTCCGATGTCTTGGCTGCGGGACAGGTACTAGGTGCTTTTGGAGGAAAAGAGGTATGAGGCTGCCGCTAAGGCATACATGCTCTATCTATTGGCACGTACTCTTTTTGCAGATAAGTTAGGTATTTATATTGATGTTCGATACCTGTGGTTGTTCAGTAGCCTAGAGGCTCCATGTTGGGCTTGAAGTGTAGTTGCATTGGCCATGCTTTATACGACACTTGGAGTTGCGACCGTGTCTGAGACCAGACAGCTTGCTGGTTATTTAAGTCTTTTACAAATATACGAGCATTTCTTAATTGTTTTAATTTAATTGGTGTATGTGATATTAATTACTTTTTATTTATCAAGTGCTGGATATACGAGCATTTCCCCCACATCTATGATAAGAGAGTGCAACATGCCTCAGCAGACGCTCCACAAGCAAAGAGATAGAAGGCAGGAAAGTGCATCATAGTGGTGTTACGGAGTACATGAGAAGGCTTGATGCTCTGACAATAGATGATGTCGTCTGGACATCATACACAGCTAATCGGGCCCATCGTGCATTTGAAGACTCTTCCTTATATTCATGGCATATGAGATGGGTGACCCATGTTTCTAGATACTTTCCTGAAAGGTGTTTGCGACTGTATGGTTATGTCCAAGATATCCCTCGATCAGTTCCGGTGGCTCCAGAAAGGGGCATTGACAGATGGTTTTAAAGTAACACCATCAGCTCAAAGGACAAAATAACTTTTTACAACCTTTCAAACATGATTCACATGACATATTATTTGCATTCATTTTAGGCATGTCAGATACTAAGTTTTTTGAACTTAATTCACTTAGACTTTTAAAATTCAAGTTACCATACCTTGTATTCTAAAGACACTCAAGATCATCATGGTTGACAAATACACCTCTTTTAAAGTATGGATGCTACAATTTGAATGTCAATTTCTTGGATAACATGGACTTCAAAACCAACTTGTCGTGAGGATAAAAAAATTGCAATGACTTATCATTCATGATAAAAAAATTGCAATGAATTCATGGTAACTAAAAACCCCTTCTCAACCAATTTTCAATGCTCATCAAAATGCACATCATACCATATACATAATACCTTTTTTATGAGTACATTCTTGTTATCCTTTTTCTTGATGACAATGTCCTTATAACTTCTATTGCAAGAAATTCCCACATAATTAATATTTTTAGTTTTGGAATTGATTTTTCGGAAGTCAAGAGAAAACTCTTGCACCTTCACGAATTAGCTTCAAAATCCTATCATTTGCCTTCACCTCTTGCACTTTACACAACTTTAGCTTTCAAACAAGTGTGATGCTTAATTTTTCACACTGTTAACACTTACTCCATATTCATGCTAGTCTAAGTACCTAACATCATTGGTAAGGAAATTCACAGCCTTACATTCTAAATCTAATCTCAAAATTACATGTTCAGTTTTAACTCAAAGAGCTATAGGCAACCTTGATTACTTCCTAGAAATTGAGATGTCTCATTTTACAATGGTAGCTTGTTTCTCCCTCAAACAAAGTACATCAATGATACTAAAATAAATATGAGCGATGCTAAATTTGGAAATTTAGTAGTCTGATCCAATATTAAAGTTGAATACAAAAGTTTAGCCAATACAACAGTTGAAGTTCTCTGGCTACCATCTTTCCTTTTTTGGACTCGGTACCATTTACCACTCATATTTAATTATGTGACAATCTAAGCATTATGGCACTATCTCACAACTATGTCTTGTATGCCAAAACTAAACATATGGTGCTAGATATATTTTTCCTGAGTGAAAGAGTTATTAAAAGCTCTCACTGTTCAACACTTCCCTGCTACAGATAAGAATGCATATCATATGACCAATGCATTGTCCTCTCTCAGGTTCCTAGCCCTCGACGACAAGCTCAAGAGTCAAGACTGTGGACAAGTTTACTCTCAGCTAAAAGAACCTTCCTTAGTTTAGTTTGAAGGGGAAACATTAGAGTATGGCAATAATGTAACAAGTTTGCATATAGTTAACAAATCAGACTTACAATTAGGAAAGGAGATTAGTTTGTTAGAAACCTCTAGAAATATTTAGAAGGCTCTTATAACAACCATGTGCTGAATTGTAACTGGGTTGTAACTAACTCAATTCAGACACAAAATCACAATTTCATTTTACTGCTAATTTTAACCAGAATCATAAAAAATCATGAAAAGACTTCCCCGTCTTTTCTGCAGTCCAAAAAATGCCGCAGCTAATTAGTGTATACTAAGCAATTAACTGAACAACAACTATTGAATTAAAAGAAATACCTGAGAAGTATACTTGCTAATTCTAAAAATATTACAACATTTATCTAAATACATGTATCACCTAAGCAATTGTTATCAACAACTCCATCAAAGATTTCAATGATAGCGCGATTTCAATGATAGCGCCGTCTTTCACCCCGTGCCACTGAAACGACCTATCTTCAAACATAACTCGACGGTTGTGAATGAAAAAATAATTATAGTCTTGCGGAAGAACACTCTTCTTGTTACTTTCTAGAAACTTCTTCAAATCGCTTACTTTCGAACATGGTTCAATTTCGCAAACAACAAAATTATCTTCTCCTCTAATAGCCCTAGGAACCATCGTCACACTCAAAGTTCTTGATCTTGAATTTGACAACACTGTCGGCTGTGTTTCAAATTCCTGTGGCGTTGCTGGTGCTATTGGTGGCTCTTCAGGAACGGTTGCCGGTTCTTGTGGCTCTGGATTGTTGATCGGCGTGTCGGGGGAGATTCGGAGGTGAATGGTTGAGGCGTCATGAGTGATGTTGATCATTAAGATGATGTCGTAGTCACTGAGAAGTTGGTTATTGAAGATTAGAATTTGCTTGGAAATGGGAATGTGATTCTCCACTCTCTGTCACGAAAGTAATATTCATCTTAAAATGCGGGTGCAGTTGTAAAATTTGAACGTAAATTTATAACTGAATTGAAAAACTCACGTGTGTTCATAACTCACGTGTGTTCATATAGCACGTGACGTATATTGTTAGATTGTAACTGAGTGAGCAATTATCGGAAAAATCTACAAGCTTCTTTTTAAAATCATTTTAGCTTCGTGTTTGTTAATGGAGAGGCCATGGAATGCTACTTTATTTTATTTAATCTTCGCTTTGACCTTAAGAAACAAATCAAATAAGAATAAAATTTATTAAATTATGAAAATTATGTGAAAATTTATAAACTTATTTTTAATTGATAAATAGAAAAGTTAAATTTAAAAAACTTAAAAATAAAGATTGTGATATAAAATAATATGTATTTGCTGGGCACATCCTAACTAAGTACTTGTATGTGATAGCCATTAACTCTCAAATGTATGAGTTTCATCACAAGATTTGAAAATGCAATGTATTTGACGGGAAATGCCCCAAGTATAAGAAAACAATTATTAGAGAAACCTGAGACTACTCTTTGACATTATGACAGTGTTTAGTTACTATCAAAAGAACATAAAAGGATATTATCATCGGCAAATTTCTTTCATTTTTATGATAACTTCAACATTATTCCAAATTGAAATTTGTTATGCACCAAACTAAAAAATAATGAAAAGCAGAAGTACTTCACACAATTCATAACTCTGCTAGAATATGCCGCATTCTGCTAAAACTCCTCATACTTATTGAACAACAGGTGCACAAAACCACTGCCAAACATTCAACTGCTGCAAGACTGAGGTTAATTACCTATATTAAAAGAATGTAGCAATAGCTAAACCAGAGTTTCCTTTGGTTTTCGTTTACAGACAGTCAAAGTGCCAGCCTATTTAAACTTCATGTGCTAACTTAGTACATCTTGTTTATAAATATAAGATTTTGCATTTGATCAGAACGATTTTACTCTCCTCCCTCCCAAAAATATTAATAAAGCTACCCATAATAAATAATTTCTAAGTATTATAATTTTAACTATTACGTTGTAATTCAGATCAATTTCAAAAGTAAAACAAAATTTTGCCCTTTGAAAACAGCAGGTGAAGCAACTGTAGAAGCTATCTTCTGCGCTTTGATTCATTGGACAATATTTGTGTTGCAGCAACACTCAACTTTAAGACTGATAGGATACTGGATTTGGGCCTTAGCCTAATAGAAAGGCTTAACAGAGAATTCGTTATAGCTGCTAATGTTAGAAGGGAAGGGTAGTTATATGAGGTCACTGATAGCGAGGGAGAATTCATTATGTGTATTTTCGGTTAGAAACCTTTTGAGTTGGGTAGAGTGAGAATCATCTTTCCTCTGAGGAGCACTTGGCTCTGGGATTATATTATTCCTCTATGTAATAGTTTTAGTTTCAATCAATAATACATTTTCCGTTATCTGAATTTGAAGTTTCTATCAAAGACTTAGGCTCCTTGCCAATATATGTTCCCACAGACAGAGAATTTGGTTCTACACCCACAAATGTAAATGGAATGGTTTGTACAAACTCAAAACCTCTTGCAAAATTGTGCCAGACTGCTCTGCATAGCCACATAAGTCAGCTGATAACAATACTTAACACCATAAGTACATCTCTTCAGCCATTGGCAAGTCTGTTAGACCACAGAGTGGGATAAATAAATGCACATTGCACATAATTACAAATTACAAATCCACACACTTTTGGCAATATATTGTTTGTGTAAGCAGATAAATATCCAGAACATCACTTCACATCAGGGTCATAAAATCCAATGATAATTAATACATCGCAGTACCTGATTATACCTTGTCGTTTGATTTAGATATTGGAAACCAGAAAGAATAACAAGAAGGCCAACCAATACAGCGCGAGCATCCTAGCAAGTCAAATATACAAGTACTAACAAAATCAGATTCCAACCAAAATATCATTCAATCATCCATCATTTAAAGTTAATTCGAACCAAAATATATTAACAGTCAGCAAAGAATATTGAGCAAATCTCACCATCTTGTGACCATAATACGCCCGATAGTATTGTGCAGTATTATAAAACACCTGGAATCAAAAGAATAGAACTCAATTCTACTTCAATCAATGAACATTAATACATTATGAACAAATCACATTCAGTGACCCCAATTTCAAAAGGTCACCAAACTTATACACATGAGAAAAATCTAAATACCTCCTCCGGATGCGCAATTGCATAATCGTATTTTTCTCTTGTAGCCTCATCCTTCAAAATCTGTAAACAAGAAATAATTCCATCATTCATAATCACAAACACAGCATTTTACACCAAGATATAATGCAATGTGGCTGCTATTTAATTAGCTTCACATTGCGAAACGTTGAATTTTAACAACACAATAACCAAATCACCTCATAAGCCGTGGCAATTTTAACGAAAATCTTTCGCGATTCGGGATCAGGGTTCTTATCTGGATGACTGATTTAAATAGAAAGCCAAATATAAATGAATCAATTGAAATAACAACAAATCAAAGAGAGAAAGGAAGTAAAACCGAGCTTATAGATAGAGGTACTGTTTCAAGGAGAGTTTGTAGTATGCTTTTTTGATTTCAGAAGAATTTACACTCTGAGTAACCCTGCAAATAAAAACAAATGAAAATCAACAAAATTGAAAAAAAACTGAGGAAAAATTTCAGAAGTTGGGTTAGGTTAGCTGACCCGAGAAGATCATAGCAATCGTCTTCGTCGCAGTAGATTGCATTAGAAGGAGAAATGGTGGCGAAAATGAGAACTACCACGAGAATTGAGATTGCGGTTGAGCGCCACCGGATTAGCTTCAGAATCCTAACATCTTTTTTCACACTCTTATACACTTACTCCATATTCATGCTAGTCTATGTAGCTAACATCAT
Source organism: Vicia villosa (assembly GCF_029867415.1). Classification (NCBI taxonomy): domain Eukaryota; kingdom Viridiplantae; phylum Streptophyta; class Magnoliopsida; order Fabales; family Fabaceae; genus Vicia; species Vicia villosa. Next base: position 86,758,634 of record NC_081180.1, on the reverse strand, counting down.
TGGTAAGGAAATTCACAGCCTTACATTCAAAATCTAGTGTCAAAATTACATGCTCAGTTTAAGTTCAAACAGCTAGGCAACCTTGATTACTTTCTAGGAATGGAGGTGTCTCACTTGCTCTCTCAAACAAAGTACATCAATAATGCTAAAACAAATATAAGAGAGGCTAAATTCAGAAATTTAATAGTCAGATCCATCACTAAAGATTTCATTTGTAATCAGAGTTTCATTTTACTGCTAATTCAAAATAGAATAATAAAAAATCATAAAAAATGTACTTTCTAATTCTAAAAACATCACAACATTTCATCTAAATACATGTATCACCTAAGCAATTGTTATCAACAACTCCATCAAAGATTTCAATGATAGCGCCGTCTTTCACCCCGTGCCACTGAAACGACCTATCTTCAAACATAACTCGACGGTTGTGAATGAAAAAATAATCATAGTCTTGCGGAAGAACGCTCTTCTTGTTACTTTCTAGAAACTTCTTTAAATCACTTACTTTCGAGCATGGTTCAATTTCGCAAACAACAAAATTATCTTCCCCTCTAATAGCCCTAGGAACCATCGTCACACTCAAAGTTCTTGATCTTGAATTTGACGGCGCCGTCGCCTGTGTTTCGAATTCCTGCGGCGTTGCTGGTGCTATTGGTGGCTCTTCGGGCACGGTTGCCGGTGGTTCTTGTGGTTCTGGATTCTTGATCGGCGTGTCGGGGGCGATTCGGAGGTGAATGGTTGAGGCGTCGTGAGTGATGTTGATCATTAAGATGATGTCGTAGTCACTGAGAAGTTGGTTATTGAAGATTAGAATTTGCTTGGAAATGGGAATGTGAAGATGATTTTCTATTATCTCTTTGACTTCCATGAAAGTGTTGAAGGGATTTAACTCCAATGTGAAAGATTCTCCACTCTCTGTAACGAAAGTAATCTTCATCTTAGATGGTAACTGAGTGAGCAATTATCGGGAAAAATCTACAAGCTTCATTTTAAACTAGTATTTGATATCTTGGATTACTGATGACGATGCACGCACGAGACTTCGTTTCAAAGAGTTTTGTGTTTGTTAAGGGAGAGGCCATGGCATGGTACTTTATTTTATCTTCGCTTTAACCCTAACAAACAAATCAAGTAGGAATAAAATTTATTTTTAAATTATGAGAATTATGTGAAAATTTATAAACTAACTTTTAATTGATAAATAGAAAAGTTAAATTTAAAAAACTTAAAAATAAAGAATGTAATAAAATAATATGTACTTGCTGAAAAATCTGATACTATCAAAAGAACATAAATGAATATTTTCATTGACAAATATTGTTGGAACTATACTCTCAAACCTTTGAGTAATTCTTTATCGTTAAAGATGACAATGAAGAAAATAAGAACAAAAGTAGGATTAGGGTGTGCGGAAATTAAAAGAGAAGGAGAAAGTATTTTCTGCAGAATTTCTCTCTGCCCACAAACTATGGAAATTCTGTTATTCACTTGCAACTGCAACTTCTGTGAATACAAGTTAATGACTTGATTTTAAAATAATGAGGGTTACTCCCTATTTATAGATTTAGGTTAGCTTTTTCCCTAAGGCAAAGTCCAAAACTATAAAAGCCCAAAATACCTATTTTGGAACTAAATCAAATCTAATCTATTTTAAATCTAAATCAAATATATCTAAAACAAATCTATGTGTAACAAACTGCTACATACTTCGACACACCTTGTGTTCGAGCAACAACCTCCTTCGACACAAGGAATTACAAATTAACACACCACCTAATTCATTGTGTCTAAGCTATCTACATTCATCATAGCTCTTAGTCTTCTGAATATTTCGACCAACACTCCCTTCGTCGTGATATTTGCAGTCTGATTCTCAGTTCTGCAGTGTTCCAAATTCATCTTCACTTTAGCTACCTGCTCTCGAAGATAGTGGAACCTCATTTCGATGTGCTCGCTTCGACCATGTGCTATCGGGTTCTTCGCTAGATTGATAGATGACATGTTGCCGATCTTCATGGTAATTGCTCCATGATCTTTACCTGTTATCTCTTCGACCAAGTTCACCATCCATATTGCTTGACATGCACAAAGAGAAGCAGCTATATACTCTGCTTTGCACGATGATAGTTCCACTACTGGTTCCTTCCTCGAACTCCAAGCAACTGGTGCACCACCTAGCATAAACACATAACCAACTGTGAATTTTCGATCCTTAGCATCACTACACCAACTCGAGTCGGCGTAACCCACTAATTTGCATTCTTTTCCCTTATCAGCTACAGGAAACAGAATGCCATAGTCGAGAGTTCCTTTCAGATACCTCAATATCCTTTTCGTCGTTGCTAGGTACGATACCTTTGGCTTCTGCATGAATCTACTTATCATACCTACATTGTATGCTAAGTCAGGCCTTGTGTGACAAAGGTATCTCAATGACCCAATAAGTCTTCTGTATTGGGTTGGATTGACATCCTCTTCATCTGATTCCTTCGACAGTTACAGTCTTGGCTCTGCAGGTGTCGAAGTCGAATTGCATTCTTCAATTTCAAATCTCTTGAGAATTTCACTTGCATATCTTCTTTGATGCATCATCAAGCCTCTATTACTCTTGCAGAATTCGATGCCAAGGAAGTATGAAATTTCGCTCAAATATGACATTTTGAACTCCTTACTAAGATCACCTTTGAAGTCTCCGATCTCTTTTTTGCAGCTACCTGTTATCAACAAGTCATCGACATAGAGACATAGTACAAGCAATTCACTCTTGCTTTTTTTTACATATACTACATGCTCAATTGTGCACTTCACAAATTCCTTCTCCCTTAAAAAAATGTTGATCTTCTTGTTCCAAGCTCTTGGAGCTTGCTTCAGTCCATACAGGGCTTTATGCAACCTGTACACTTTTCTCTCTTCGCCATGTTTCACAAACTCAACAGGTTGTGCAGCATAGACTTCTTCGTCTAAGGGTCCATTCAGGAATGCACATTTAACGTCCATCTGACACATGTGCCAATTGTTCATGTTCGCTAGACCAACAACCAACCTGATCGTTTTGATCCTGGCAACAGGTGCAAAAACCTCATCGAAGTCAATTCCTTCCTTCTGAAGAAATCCTTTCGCCACAAGCCTTGCCTTGTGTTGAGTCACTTCACCTTTGGGATTACATTTCACCTTGTATACCCACTTCACATCAATTGCAATTTAACACAATTCCAAACCCTAATTTCACTTCTCTCAATCTCAATTTCAACAAACCCTCATCATCACGTTCCACCCCTTCCCTTCGTGCAACCCTCCATTTCAACAAACTCTACAAGGTTACATCTCTTTCTACCTCCTTGCTAATCTATTTTTCTAGTTTAACAATTTGATATTCCCATTTTCATTATTTTGAGATTCTACGAAAGTAAGCTTTTTTTTTTGTTTTATCTTTTTCCTTTCGTCAATTTTGTACTAAATTATGGAACTTTACGGAAAAAGCAATTCACATTCCCAAATATTCGTTGAATGCTGTTATGGGATTTTTTTTTTTTTTCAGGAATAGACAAATGTTACTTGTTAGTATGCTATGTTAGTAGTTAGTATGCTATGTTAGTAGTCAAAGTTTGAACTATAAACTTTGTTCTCCTACTCTTCGAGTGTCTATGTTTGGTTTTACATTTGGAGCAGCACTCAGTATTGATTCTGGTTGTGTAAAATTGATTCTGACATGTTTGGTTGTTCTCGAGTATAATTGATTATACTTTCTAGAGTTGGTTCTATTTGAAGTTAGGATTTGTAGCTTTTGAGTATAAATGTGAATTTTAACTGAAATTTAGTGTTCAACTCTATTTAAGATAAATTTATCAAAGTATAAATCACTTTACTTTCAACTCACTTTTAGACAAAATCAATTTTAGAAAATCAATTCATTTGAAATCAGTTATCTGAACTGCAGAACCAAATCCATGCTTAAACTCTTTTAGATAAACAACTTAATTAACTTTTATTATATAAGTGCTAATGTATAAGCTATTTCTATACATTATGATAACTTCAACATTATTCCAAATTGAAATTTGTTATGCACCAAACTAAACAATAATGAAAAGCAAAAGTACTTCACACAATTCATAACTCTGCTAGAACATGCCGCATTCTGCTATAACTTCTCATACTTATTGAACAACAGGTGCACAAAACCACTGCCAAACATTCAACTGCTGCAAGACTGAGGTTAAGTACCTATATTAAAAGAATGTAGCAATACCTAAACCAGTTTCCTTTGGTTTTCGTTTACAGACAGTCAAAGTGCCAGCCTATTTAAACTTCATGTGCTAACTTAGTACATCTTGTTTATAAATATAAGATTTTGTATTTGACCAGAACGATTTTACTCTCCTCCCTCCCAAAAATATTAATAAAGCTACTACCCATAATAAATAATTTTGAAGTATTATAATTTTAACTATCACGTTGTAATTCAGATCAATTTCGAAAGTAAAACAAAATTTTGCCCTTTGAAAACAGCAGGTGAAGCAACTGCAGGAGCTATCTTCTGCGCTTTGATTCTTTCCGCATCTCTGTCATGTAGCTCTCCATATTTGACTTCTCCCATAAGCTTCTTAGCACAAGATCTTCCTTTGTTGCTTCATCTATTAATAACAGGCACCAAATCAGTAAAAACACAAATTCTTAGTGCCTAAAGAAGGTTCATTGTAGAGAAATTGTAATCACCTATACTTCTCCATCTGTCATCAGGAAGACCAAGGGAGCTTTGTGTGAGATAAGAAGCATCTTCCCAAGAATAAGGCGACTTTTTCACCTTGTATGTCCAAAACCAACAGCCAGACCATAGCAGCAGCTGAATGGAGGACAGAATTAATGAATAGTAACACATAAAGCAATATTAGTTTTCAAAGTTCAGCACTACAAGTGGGAAAGAATTTCATATATTAAATAGAGTAATTAGAGATTATAAGTATATGATTTCACTTTCCAAATAGATTATGTTAGCACTAACCTTTCCTAAAGTATAAGGTAAAAGAATGATGCGGACGCCAATAAGTTTCCATACGGAGGGCCTTTCAGTTCCTGTTATCTGCAGATCAAGTTCTTCCTCCACTTTACTGAGGTCTTCCTCCACTTTTCTGTATATAAGGTTATTCACATTGTGTATCAAAAGTAAAAAAAAAAAAATACAGGCAATGAATTCAAATCTAATGAATCAAAGAGAAATAAATTTAACAGAGGAAATGAAAATTTGCGAGGAAAAACCAAATTGAGAAAGCCAGTAGACATATGTAACATACAAGGGCTATACAGAATCAGATTGATACCATACCTGTCCTTATTCTTTTGACCCTTCTTCTTATTTATAATCCCACCACTGCGCTGAAGTTCCAACGCCCTTAGTTTATTTTTATAAGCTGGTGTCTTCTTCACCATGGCCACAGCCTTAATTAACACAAAAACAGTCAGTGCAATGAATCTGGAAGTTTTCATCTGCCAAAAACATTTCAAAAATAACAAATAGAGCAATTTGCAAAAAATCGATTGTACATATCTTCAAAATGAGGTACTTTGCAAATGCCTAACCTACTTCAAATATTTATCTTGCATCCAAGACTAGAGAGACTTTGATACATTTTAGCTTAAATTAACACCTAGATTCATTGGACAATATATGTGTTGCAGCAACACTCAACTTTAAGACTGATAAGATACAGGATTTGGGCCTTAGCCTAATAGAAAGGCTTAACAGAGAATTCGTTATAGCTGCTTATGTTAGAAGGGAAGGGTAGTTATGAGGTCACTGATAGCAAGGGAGAATTCATTATGTGTATTTTCTGTTAGAAACCTCTTGGGTTGGGTAGAATCAGAATCATCTCTCCTCTGAGGAGCACTTGGTTCTGGGATTATATGTATTCCTCTATGTAATAGCTTTAGTTTCAATGAAGGAAACATTTTCCGTTATCTGAATTTCAAGTTTCTATCAAAGACCTAGGATCCTTGCCAATATATGTTCCCACAGACAAACAATTTGGTTCTACACCCACGAATGAAAATAGAATGGTTTGTACAAACTCAAAACCTCTTACAAAATTGTGCCAGACTGCTCTGCATAGCCACATAAGTCAGCTGATAACAATACTTAACACCACAAGTACATCTCTTCAGCCATTGGCTAATCGGTTAGACCACGGAGTGGGATAAACAAATGCACATTGCACATAATTACAAATTACAAATCCACACACTTTTGGCAATATATTGTTTGTGAAAGCAGTTAAATATCCAGAACATCACTTCACATCAGGGTCATAAAATCAAATGATAATTAATACATCACAGTACCTGATTATACCTTGTCGTTTGATTTAGATATTGGAAACCAGAAAGAATAACAAGAAGGCCAACCAATACAGCGCGAGCATCCTAGCAATTCAAATATACAAGTACTAACAAAATCAGATTCCAACCAAAATATCATTCAATCATCCAACATTTAAAGATAATTCAAACCAAAATATATTAACAGTCAGCAAAGAATATTGAGCAAATCTCACCGTCTTGTGACCATAATACGCCCGATAGTATTGTGCAGTATTATAAAACACCTGGAATCAAAAGAATAGAACTCAATTCTACTTCAATCAATGAACATTAATACATTATGAACAAATCACATTCAGTGACCCCAATTTCAAAAGGGCGCCAAACTTATACACATGAGAAAAATCTAAATACCTCCTCCGGATGCGCAATTGCATAATCGTATTTTTCTCTTGTAGCCTCATCCTTCAAAATCTGTAAACAAGAAATAATTCCATCATTCATAATCACAAACACAGCATTTTTCACCAAGATATAATGCAATGTGGCTGCTATTTAATTAGCTTCACATTGCGAAACATTGAATTTTAACAACACAAAAACCAAATCACCTCATAAGCCGTGGCAATTTTAACGAAAATCTTTCGCGATTCGGGATCAGGGTTCTTATCCGGATGACTGATTTAAATAGAAAGCCAAACGTAAATTAATCAATTGAAATAACAACAAATCAAAGAGAGAAAGAAAGTAAAAAAAACGAGCTTATAGAAAGAGGTACTGTTTCAAGGAGAGTTTGTAGTATGCTTTTTTGATTTCAGAAGAATTTGCACTCTGAGTAACCCTGCAAATAAAAACAAATGAAAATCAACAAGATTAAAGAAAAAATTGAGGAAAAATTTCAGAAGTTGGGTTAGGTTAGCTGACCCGAGAAGATCATAGCAATCGTCTTCGTCGCAGTAGATTGCATTAGAAGGAGAAATGGTGGCGAAAATGAGAACCACCACGAGAATTGAGATTGCGGTTGAGCGCCACCGGATTGGTGCCGGCGGCGGATTCATTTTGGGGAAAATGTGAGTCGCCGGAATTCGGTGAATTTTCTGCCTTTTTTTTATTATTAGTTTTTTCAGTTGACCCAAAATAGCGAACGGAAATTGCTCTCTTTAATCAGAATCACAAATCTCAAACTGTTTCGGATCTTCAATGCTCCAAGATCCGACTTGAATTGCAGTGCTACACAATTCTGTTTTTTATTTTTATTTTATATATCCTTACAGACAAGTTTTCCAGTTTGCACTTTGCACATGGGAATTTTTTTTCAATATCCTTTTTTTATTTAATGAAATTCTAATTTGAAAACAAATTCTTCAAATGCTTTATTTTTCCCAAAAATTACTTAAATAATCACCCCACCACCAAAATGAATTAAGAGTTTATACGGATGAGTGAGTTTAATTTTTTTAACGAATTTAAAATTATAAGGAATTTAAATAATTCAACTAAAATTCATTTATTTTTAAATTATTTTTTATATATAGTATTAAGATAAACTATTGTTAGATTCTTAGATTTATTTTTATAAATTCTAAAGTTATACGGCTAAATTTTAAAATTTAAAAATAGGAATTATTTTATAATTTTTAAATTTTAATTTAAAATTTAAAGGGATCAATTTATAAAATTTAAAAATTATTAAAGACTAATTTTCAATTTGTTAAAAAATTTGAAGATCAATTTTAAAATTTTGGAAAATATAAAGATCACTTGCAAAATTTGAAATAATAGCATTAACCAATTTAATATTCAATTTATATGGAGTATGAGGGAAATTAAAAATTATTTAATTTTAAATATTATTTCAAAATTATAAAATTAACTTGAACAAAATATTTTATAGAATTTCATTATTTTAACAATTTCAATATTTTTATTCAAATAATAAGTTTTATTCAAATCACTTTAAATTCTCTTAAGAAATTACACTCCTTTATTTAAATGACTCATCCAAACACACTCTAAGAATGCAATTTTGTTGGTCTCTTCGGCCATTTAAGTATGTCAATCCATTTTTTATTTTCTGTTTTATTTAATTATTTATTATTATATTATATTATTTACTTATTTGTATAATCAAATTTAAAAAAGCAATAATAATTTATATATATTGGATGGGTGAGATATGTGTTAGTTAAGTTAACTGAATGTAATCTGATGGTTAAGGATTCAATCTGTAGCTGCAATAGTTATTTATCTTTATGTATTTATGCAAGTTGATATTTATAAATAGATAAAAACAACTTATATATACATTTTAGTCAAAATAACAAAGGGAAACATTATTGAGGATTGGAGTAGGTTAATTTGTTTAGGTCGTACCAAGATATATTTCAAGTATGATATTTCTATCCCTTATCTTTTTTTTCTTTTTTCGTTTCCTATTTTTTGTCTCTTCTGCTGCTTCATTTATGTTTGTATCTATCTTCTAACAAAAACGATTTTAAATCAAACGTTTTATAAACCAATTTTTTAGAAATCTGAATAACAATTCACCCCATTTTGTGTTTGGAGTCACTTGATCAACATAATCTACCTTGAGAACCATAACTCATATTGCAAATAGATTTGAAGGAAGTGTTAAATCAAATGATGTAGGAAATTGGCAAATCACCCAGTTTTTTGAGGTACCAATACCAGCGTAATCCTTAACCGCCACAAAAAGAACATTTTTGGCTTGCTTTAGAGGAGGCATTGTATACCCTCCTTGGACCTTTTTTGACATGTTTTCCCCTCTAACTTATAGCAAAAGGCGATTTAGGTTACACCTAGGGGTGCTTATTGGTCCAGGAAAATCCGAAGCAAACTGGAATCCAAATCAAACCATGATTTTTGGATCGGGCATTTTTTTTTGTTTGGGAAAAATCAAACTAACTTAATGAATCTGATCTTAATTGGTTCGGGCAACAGATATCCGAAATTATATCAGCGAGCCTGTTTACCCGAATTTATAACAATTAATGCAAAGGAGGTGTGCAAAGGAGTTTATCTCCTTTTGGATCTACGTTGCACCTAAAACAAAGAAGACTTGGCTTGTTGTAAAACCTCTTTTATTTAGAACTTCGTTACAAATAAGAAAGGGAAACATTATTGAGGATTGGAGTAGGTCAATTTGTTTAGGTCGTACCAAGATATATTTCAAGTATTTTATTTCTATCCCTTATCTTTTTTTTTCTTTTTCGTTTCCTATTTTTTGTCTCTTCTGTTGCTTCATTTATGTTTGTATCTATCTTCTAACAAAAACGATTTTAAATCAAACGTTTTATAAACCAATTTTTTGGAAATCTGAATAACAATTCACCCAATTTTGTGTTTGGAGTCACTTGGTCAACATAATCTACCTCGAGAACCATAACTCATATTGCAAATAGATTTGAAGGAAGTGTTGAATCAAATGATGTAGGAAATTGGCAAATCACCCAGTTTTTTGAGGTACCAATACCAGGGTAATCCTTAACAGCCACAAAAAGAACATTTTTGGCTTGCTTTAGAGGTGGCATTTCATACCCTCCTTGGACCTTTTTTGACATGGTTTCCCCTCTAACTTTTAGCAAAAGGCGATTTAGGTTACACTTAGGGGTGCTTATTGGTCCAGGAAAATCCGAAGCAAACTGGAATCCAAATCAAACCGTGATTTTTGGACCGGACATTTTTTTGTTAGGGAAAAATCAAACTAACCTAAAGAAACCTGATCTTAATTGGTTCGAGCAACGGATTTCCAAAATTATATTAACGAGCCTGTTTACCTGGATCTATATTAGTTAATGCAAAGGAGGTATGCAAAGGAGTTTATCTCCTTTTGGATCTATGTTGCACCTGAAACAAAGAAGACTTGACTTGTTGTAAAACCTCTTTTATTTAGAACTTCGTTACAAATAAGAAGCGTTTGTTATTACCTTTATCATACTATCTATCTTCATCAAGTTCAAATCGATCTAAAGATGAACCAAGAATATGGAAATCAAAGCATGAAGAGTTCTTCTACCTCTTATGCAATTAGTAGGGTCACAATTGCTGGATCATCTAGTATGGCATCTACTACTAGGAAGAAATTTGTAACCAAGGAGACGTCCTTGAAGAAGAGACCTGTTCAAGTTGAAGAAGAGAACCGTTTAAACTCATAGGGTGATGAAGACCGAGTCAAATACCTGCATTGTAAGGATGCATTGATGAATAAATCAGTAAGAAGTTGATTCCTAGTGATTGGTCCTTGTTTTCTAGGATTGTTTTTTTGGTTATTCTGTAAGGGCTCTATAGCCTATTGAGACTGGGTTATGTAATAATGATTATGCATCTGGTGATTTCCCTCATGTTTTGGTTTGTATGCTCTAACATACTAACCTTGCATGATTGACCTTCTACATACTATCTTTTATGCATGATGATTTTTTTGAAGTAATAATCCTTTGTGCAAGTAAACCTAATGTTATTTAGTACAGACTGTCTAGGAAGTACTAATGTTGTGCTCCATGCTGGATCATCGGGCATGTCATATGGCCCTTGTATTTATGCAAACATATCTGAAAGTTAGTTTTCTTGTGTTAGTAGATCTTGCATCCTAATCATTAACTACTAACTATTTATGTTGTTCATGACTAAGTCTATGAATGATTACATACTAATGATTACTAGTTAGTAGAATTATATGCTACTAACTATGTGCTAACTGGATACATGCATGACTAAGTTTGTGACTGATTGCATGTTAGATTATCTGTTTGGTTTGGAGTAACTAAATGGATTATGTGTAAGCATCTGATCGTGATGCTACTGACTTCTACTATTATTGTTGTGCTTAACTCTGATATACTGAAGAATGCAACTGATACTGACTTAATGCTCTAATGAATACGAGTGTTCCTACTGGTAGATAAAGGCCAGTGATTCTACTAGTTGTCACTTCTTCTGTTCTGAACAAAGTGTTATGTCTTGAAAATTTGAACAAAGTGATATACCTTAAAGAGTTGTTTTTCCACAATTTGCCAAAGAGGGAGATTGAAGTTCTTTGTGAAATGGTCCCTTGGATTGATTGCATTTTACATAACACATGGAAGAAGCGTTCAAAGTGTTCAAGTTGATCTAGCTTGCTAAAGTTGTATGAAGGTGTACAAGGGACATATGTTAGACACGATGTCCCAACATGTTGCTCAACATTTGGGCCTTGCACATCAGGAATTGGATGATGCGTTTTGGAAGATTCTCTGATCAACGATTGGATCAGATTTTATTGTTATCAAGTTAACAATATGATTATATGATTTGTTGAACAACTATGAAGATTAAATCAAAAGAGATTTAAATTTGAATTTGTAACAAACATAATCATATATTTTTGTTGGAGATATTCAAGGTACAAATCAAATCTGGAGGAGACATTATTTCTGGACGAAATCAAATCTCAAATCCATGAAGAAAAGCCGAGAAGAATTGTTATATAAGGAGGAGACAACTTATTTTGAAATTCAAGAATTCAAGTATACACATTGAAGATTTTTAGAGTGCTAGATTTTATGTCTTGTATTCCATTCTAATCTAATAGGATTAATGTACAATCTACCGCACTGGGCCCCAAATATTGAAAGGCCCAATAATTTTTTTTAATTACCAATTTAATATATTTTCGTTTGTTTTTTAAAAAGATATAAAATTATAACTTGTTTTTAAAATCTATTTTACACTTATATTTCAAAAATATCTACAAATCATAATTTATTTTTAAAATCTATAATTTTTTATTGATTTATTTAAAAAATTTAGTATAAATTTATATATTTTTAGAACTATTTTTCAAATTAAAATAGAGTCTCCGAATTGATTGAGCCGATTCTGGTTGTGGACTCAACCCTTTGGACATAAATGTGATTTCACTGAACTGAATCAGCAATTCTCTATATTATTTATCATTTTTCAGCTCCATCAAATTGCACAACTCATATTGTTTTTTTTTTATATCTGTATTAGTTCTGATATATTTTGTCGAATTTGTTGCAGAAGCATCGTATTCAATATATATTTCGTGAGCAAACTTGTGGAACATAAAGCAACGTAATGAATCGATAAGATTAATTGCAAGAAACAAGGGAGTAAACATGCCAGAAGCGGCAAAAATAAAGTAGGCGGTGAGTTAAATCCTATCTACAATTCTTAAAAGAGTATTTTTCATACAAGAATTGAGGCCAAAAACCATTTTTCAACTTTATCAGTTAACGCCACAAGATTTTAAGACCACAAATCAACTATCAAATTTATCTATGTACGAAGTCATGTATTTGATACACCTAAATATTTCTTCTAGTCCTATTTAGAAGAAAATATATGTTTTTTAAATATTTTGAATAATCAATGTCTTTGCTTTTTCTATCTATATAATCAGAAGTTGGAGGTACTAATGGACTTTTATCCTAAAAGCCACCATAATAAATTGTTATAGAAAAAATAAAAAAAAATTGTATTATTAAATTACTGATTTTTTTTGTTATAGTAGAAAGAAAGTGAGAGATAAGACTGACACACAAAGATTATCGTGGTTGTAGCATTTTTCATTAATCTGAAACTTCCTTAAAAATTAAATAAAATATCCTACTAATCTGAAACAGTTACTAGCTATGCCAATTTCCCAATTATGTTCAAACACCCATCCAATTCTACAAATCAAAGCATGCAACCTCAACAACAACGACACTGGATCCAAGTCAGTTACAGGAAAACCCAAGGCCAGTCCCCAGCTGAACCGGTGGTCCAGGGCTCGTGCAATACGTTCCGGTCGAAAATTGGACCGCTCTAGTTCCCGAACCCAAACCCTAGAACCCAACCACTCCCCACCTACACTTCCCTTCGACGTCGATTCAGATGACGCCGTTAGTGAAGACGGTTCGGAGTTTAGGGCCAAATCCATTTATATTGTCTCTGATGGTACCGGTTGGACCGCTGAACACTCCGTTAACGCCGCTTTGGGTCAGTTCGATTACTGCTTGGTTGATCACGGCTGCCCCGTTAGTACCCATTTGTTTTCTGGGGTAAGACCAATAGTTTTATTAGAACTCGTAATTAGATATAAATCATGGCGGTTTTTACTTTTAGTTATTTGTTTATATTTATATTTATATTGAGATTGTTGATGTTAATTAGGTTGATGATGTGGAAAGGTTATTGGAGATAATAAAGCAAGCAGTGAAAGAAAATGCATTGCTTGTGTATACATTAGCTGATTCTTCATTATCTTCAGCTGCTGAGAAGGCCTGCAAATTATGGGGTGTGCCTTCTACTAATGTACTGGGACCCATTACAGAGGCCATTGCTTCTCATTTGGGCGCATCTCCTTCTGGCCTTTCTCGTGGAGCTTCTGGCGTTCCGCTTTCTGATGATTACTTTCGTAGGATTGAAGCTATTGAGTTTACTATCAAGCAAGATGATGGGGCGTCTCCCCAGAATCTTGCTAAGGCGGATATTGTGCTTACCGGGGTTTCGCGTACCGGGAAGACGCCTTTGTCTATTTATCTTGCTCAGAAAGGGTATAAGGTTGCGAATGTGCCGATTGTGATGGGTGTGGATATGCCTAAGACTCTCTCTCAGGTTGATCCGAAGAAGGTTTTTGGATTGACTATAAATCACGGTGTTTTACAGGAGATTAGAAGAACAAGGGCTAAAACTATGGGGTTGAGTTCAGGATCAAGGACTAATTACTCGGAGATGGATTATATTCGCGAGGAACTTGAATTTGCAGGAAAGCTCTTTGCTCAGAACCCTGTCTGGCCGGTTATAGGTAACAAGTTTAAATTACACTAAATTTTACATTTCTATAATTTAAACTGTGATTTAGGTTATTTCAAAGGGAGTTGCAAAATATAACTTTCAAACTAGTGCTTATGAAGTCTAAATTTATTTATTAATGAATACAGATGTGACTTCAAAAGCCGTAGAAGAAACTGCGGCAGTTGTATTGAGGCTGTTCCATGACCGAAAGCATAAGTGCACAATGTCTAGGATCTCAAAACGCTATTAGAGATGACGATTTCTCTTTTGTTGAACTCCATATTGTAAATCACCAAAGTTGTATACTCTTCGATGATAGGGTTCAATTTCCATTCACCTATCCTCTTGATAATTCTGTAAAGCCTCCATATAATTTCCTTTCCGATTGAGTCAACATCCGTAATGGTTGTCATTTGGTTCAAATATTCTCTTCCTTCCCTCCTTTGATTTATGTCAATTGCCTAAAATTTGGATTCATAAACCAATGTTTGTCACGGGTTGAGTTGTGTTAACTTGTGTTAACCAACCTTAGGTGTTTTATATATATATATATATATATATATATATATATATATATATATATATATATATATATATACATATATCTTTTTATTATGTCTAATGTTAGTTATTATGAGGTGTTTGTTATATCAACCCTAAGGTTAGTTACTTTGAACCATATAAATAAAGAAGTTCATTAGGTTGTATGATAAAGAATTCGGAAATATAATTTATAATTCTATTTTCAATGTTTGTATTATTACTTTTAAATTTATCACATTTTCTGTGCTAACATTTAACAAGTTGTGGCAAACAAAGCTATTGCTCCATATCTCAATTGGCTATAAATAATGTGGTAAATTTTTTAAATATGTTAATCGCGTTGATCCAACAATGAAATGAAAATTACAAATTGTATCTCACAAATCTTAATTTTATAAGTTAATAAACTTTTTTATTTATATGGGTTAAAACTAACTAACCTTGCATAAAAATAGAGTTTGATATAACGAACACCTAATATCTAAACATTAGGCTTAACAAGAAAAATATATACAAAACACCTAATGTTTGGTTAACACAACTCAACCCGGGAAATTTCTCCATTGAACAAACATTTGGCTTCAAACATTGGTTTATGAATCCATATTTGGCTTCAAAACCGAATGTGAGATTATCTCACACAACTCGTCCTCTATGTGTATAATGATAAACATATAGGGAATCAAATAAAATAAAAATTACAATACTCATTATCAACGAATTGTCATATACTTTCACCAATCGGTATGCCTTTTTTGTATCATACATCATTCTGTTATATTATGGAACATCACTATCAAATTCAAAACTTGATTTGTAAGTATTCTAAGAAATAGGAATGCTAGTTAATCTTGAACAGTATCTTTCTAGGCCCAGCTGTTGAAAAGCGGTTTCGATCGGATGAGTACTGGTGGCCTCTCTTCTGTGAAAAAATGCAATGAATGGAAATTAAGTTTGCTTTCCTTCAAGGGAAAGGAAGCTCTGGTCCTGCCAAATTGGTGAAGTATTTCTCCATGGTTTGGTTTTCAAAGTCAGATATAGAAAATTTGTCCTAAGAGCCTTTAATAGAAAATTTATCATAGGGATCTTTTTTCTTCTTGCCTAGTTGTCTTTATGGTTCCAGTAATACTTAATTGTCATGTAAGATACCTCTATTTTCTTACCAAACTATCCGGTGGGATATAATATTCGTGCACTGTGTTTGCATTCTTGTTGAAAAAAATGCATTACATGCTAACAATATTAAAAATCTTAGACTCGAGGCAACCTATATAGGTATTTAACATATTTATGTAAGACTACTGGTGTACCAAACATGCCTGTAGCTGGGACAAAAACATGGGCATTTGAATGGTGAGTTTCCTTAATTCTCTCATTCCTTTTCATTGACAAATTAGTCAAAGCCACAAATTTCTTAGGTTGAGTTCTATGATTTGTTCTTGTTCACCTAACTGGGGTGTATGTATTAAATTTTTTAACCGCAGCATTACAACTAATGAAATTGTATTGGAGTCTCATATTACTCAGGTTCTCTTAGATTGTATTGTGTTTGAACACCTTCAATTTTTGAACTAATTTTAGGAACTGGATCCAAATCTATTTATCATGATATTAGAGTTAATTAAAGATTGTGTTCCAAGTTGATTAAAATAGTCTCACGAGAATAAAGCTAATGATATTAGAGTTAGATTGATTGTGTTTCGGGCGGATGAAAAAGGTCTCACGTTGTTTGAGAATCAAAACTAATGGTACTAGAGTTAGATTAAAGATTGTGTCTTGACCAAAAAATTCAGCGTTTGAGAATCAAGGTTAATGGTATTACAGTTAGATAAAAGATTATGTTTCGGATTGACAAAAAATAGTCTCACATTGTTTCAAAATTAAAGCTAAGGATGATTTATATATAACATTCATACATTTCAACCTAACGAGACGTCTTTTGTAGATAACAAAGTTGTAGGAGTTCTTACGTCTAAAATGGACAATACTTCGTAATTGCAATGAAACAAACTTGAGGTTGACCGAGACACGATGCTAGAAGGAGGGGTTGGACTCACATGCTCGCACATGCCCTTTATCCACGACTTGGGGCTTGGGGCAACTATTCTTGACTGATTAAAATAGTCCTACATTGTTTAGGAATTGAAATTAAGGGTAATTTATATACAATATTCGTACACCTCAATTCAACAAGACGTTTTGTCTAAAGAGCAAAGTTGTGAAGGTTCTCACACTTAAAATGAACAATATCTCGTATCTATAGTGACGCAAAGTTGAGATTGACCACAACAAATTGCAATAATTTCTTTTGACCCATGACTCATGCTAGACGTGAGGGTGAGTATTAAAGTTGTATTAGAGTCTTACCATATTATTTAACTTTCTGAATTGTTAGATGTATAAAACTGCATGCACATCGTCACCCTTTAAACTTGTTTTTGGTAAGATTCAAACTCATGACATTTTCTCCTTCTCTAAGGATTTAGGTTTTAAATTTTTTATCAAGTTTGTTTGGTTCAGTTAGTGGCAAACATCAATCTTAAGATAAAAGTCTTTGTTGAAAAGGATCTAATGCTCACATGCTTCTATGTAAACCAACTACACAACATAAGAAACTTGCCAAATCAAACTAAATGATTCACACATGACACATCTAGTTTATTCCCAAAAGTTTCCCTGTATATCAAACATGACATGGCCCTGAAAATTACAACTAGTGGATTACAGCTTTATTGACAAAGACCAAAAATCTCATAGAGCGTGCAATGTCTCTTTAGTTCCTACTGCTCACGGTATTGCACTTTTGTATTGTAGCTTCTAGGCACCTTTCATGGGCCTCATTCATAACATTGCACTATTGCTTCTCTTTTCCTCTTCCTTTTCCCTATCTTAACTTTAAAATTTACAAATATGGAAAAAGTTTCATTTGCTATTATGATTGCATGTGAGAGCAAAAACAGAACAGAATCATACAAGCTGAGGTATATAAACCCTAAGAGAATAAGAAAAAAGTAACTTCCTCATACTTTAACTCCCTCTTGTACCTCCAGAAGAGGTAATTGATTCCGACATAAAGATGGTGGGAGCTCTAGTTAGCATTCACAAGCTTTCAAATCTCATTCTATCTAGTATAAGTCGCGCTCGAATATATAACTACTGCAAATCACTTCCATATTCAACTCCGTTATTATGCTTGCTTATACTAAGAGTCAAGTATATCAGTAATAACGTTCCCACGCTTGACCTGTTTCACGTTTCAAAACATATTAATCATTGCACAGAAAATTGTGCACACTCTGATCATTATTATAAGTAAATTTAACTTTTTTGCTTTATTCAACAATTGATGTATCTAATCCATATATAATTCAGATACGTCAATTATTAAATGAACAAAAAAAAGTGAAATTTGCGACCAGAGAATGTATTAAGGATTAAGACTAACTCAAGTTTATAGTAGATAAGAGATGAATCTTACAATGTGGCAAAGATAAGAAGAATTTTCTTAGGATCAAGGAGCCATGAATAAGATCGTCCAAAACTATTTCTCCTCGTCGTCATACATTTGTTTTCTGTGTTGGTGTTGTTACACATGTTACTACTAGCTGTTGTGATAGTAATTTGATGATGTACTTGTTGTTGTTGTGTGTTTATTGAATTCTGTATGGACCCTACAGCCATTACTGTTGACTTGGAAGGTCCCAACAAAGAAGCTACAGTTCAATGAAACAAAAACTAGAGCTTACAATTTACATTACATTACAAATTCACAACACTAATATCCAAATTTCTGATAATTATTGACAGTACATGTGGCCCCTAAGTATGGTGTACCAGAAACATATTAATTGCATATCATATGATAATCTTATATAATCTCTTCTGTAGCCTTGCATATGATTGACCCAAAAACTTATATCAACCAGTTTTAACCATTTGAATTAAGGGTTAAACGAAGTGGTAATAACCATTCAAAACTCACACTCACAAACGTGAGTACTAGAGTTCAAACCCTGATGATGACGTCTAATCTAATAATATCGGCTTCTCTTAGTTGCAAATTCTACAAAGTAGGTTTCTTATATTGGTGTGAAATGAGATATACTGACATAAGAACATGTTTGTTAAGAATTATTTTACCATTTAAATTTAGTGACCAAATGAACTTAACTTGCCATAACGGTCAAACAAGGAAAACAAACACACATAAAGTAGATAGTAACATGAAACATTTTTTTCAACTGAACAAGACATCAATGAAAACAAAATCTCAAGCATGAAAACAAAATCTTAAGCAGCGCGGGTTTATAGGTCCAGATCTATCCCTAACATATAAACAAAAATATATTTGTATTTTTTCATGTATTTTTTTGTATTTTTGTTGTTTACATATTTTTCTTTAAACTGTCATGTGACATAAAAAAATCAAACCAAGATGATCCAAATCATAATAAATTCAAAAAAACAAACATTTTAGTGCATTAATTTAGTTAGAATACAAAAAACTAGTCGGTAACACTTTGGAATTGGTATGGTACCTTTCGGAGAGCATGTAGTAGGGACAATATCTTTGTCTTGAACTGCAACGTTACAACCATTCACATTCCTATCATTCCAACGTTGAGATCCTTTCCTAGAAAGGCTCCTCTGCAACTATATTATATAGCCAAAAAATAAATAATTCATGTGAAAGAAATTATTAAGTGTAATAATCAAAAGAAAGAGCAACTTAAATGCAACTTGGTGGTACTGGTGGAAGTTGAGTAAGTCATACACAAAGTTAATTAACTGGCTTTATCTAATCTCCAACGCTTGATCAATTAAAATATTGTAATTATAAGACTAATGGAGAAGGCGTGAGAGAAAAATAATGGTTGAGAAACATGTTAGACTCTAATGGCCGAAAGGTTTAGCAAAAGTTTATAACATATATGTTTTCTGTTTCATAATTTTCATATAAGTACATACTCGATATCCGGTCTTAGAACTGACTAATCTAGCGTCTTAAAGTCAGAGCAAACTCTGAATGAACCGAATTAAAACAGGAGTTATTGACGGAGCAAGAGTCTTGGGTCAAGTACAAACTTATTTAAAACTCTTGACTAAACATGAAGTTCTACTTCTAAGTTCTAACATTTAGGTTAATTTATAATTGTCTCATCATAACAAAAGATAATATATCTATAAAACACGGACACAAAAACGAATACCGAACATAACACCGACACTAACACATCGAAGAATATATCTATAAAACACGAACACAAAAACGGATACCAAACATAACACCGACACTAACACATCGAAGAAGAGATATCGAGTATGACAACAACATTGACATATCAAAAATTAAAAATAATCAAAAGTGTCGACGTGTACAAAAGGGACACAAATACATTTTTCAGATGGGTGAGAATAACTAATATATACAAAAATTGTGAGGTTGCATAATAAAAAAATCCCATTAACAGAACATGACACTGACTCTGTTTTGCTTATGAGATGGGCCAAATATTATAAAAAATAAAATAATCATGACAACATAAAATATAATTTAAAATTCATAAAAAAAATATAAAAAAATCAAATTCTTACTGTTGTTCTTGAATTGGCATTGATGATGTCTTTATTGATGGTGGAAGAGAAAGAGTCCATATCAACGACAAAGCTATCTCCTGATTCCAAAACTTCACAAGAAGAAGAAACCATATCCTAAAAGAAAAAAAAAAACAGAACCACAGAGATTGAATAAAACCCATATTTCAAATTCAATGGAACAGTTAAAAGAATAAAAAAAAAAAAAAGATTCTTACCAACTCAGGAATTTCAGCAAGTTCCATCACTTTCCAAGAAGAAAAAAAGGGCGCAGTGTTTATTTTTGTTTTTCAGCGTCAAAAGTTACGTATGGAATGGGTCACAAGACTAGACTTTATGGATACAATACCTGATAAAAAATTGAAAAATTGAAATGAAGAAACATGATTGATGAACATAATGAAAAACATGAAACCAACAAAAACAAGAACAAAGAAGAAAAAAATACCCAGAAATTAGTTATTGTTTTGAGAAACGGCAAGGTATGGAAAAGACAGAGGAAAGAACGGTTGTTGGTAGTTTGGTGTGGTTAAAATAATGATGATGGAATGGAAATGGAAGTGGAAGAAGAAACAAAGAGAGTTATAAAAACAAGGTTTTGTGTTTGTCTGATTAGAGGTGGATGTTTTTTATTGGAAGGTAGAAAGGAAGGGAACAGTGATGAGAAAGAGAGAGGGAGAGAAGAGCATGATAATGATATTGATGATCATGTGTGGGGTTTTGTTTTGTTATCTTAACAAACATTCATTGATAGTGGATTAAGAATGATTTAGAATTTAATTGTAAAAGTGTACTTGCTTCCACACTTCTCCTTTCTATATCTCTTGAGTCTATCTATTTATATAAGTATTTTCATTTTTCAAAATTATTGATGCATACCAAAACCAATCTCTTATTATTTTTTTTTTTATATTTATAATAGTCAAACAATATCACATATTTATAATAGTCAAAAAAGTATATTTTATTTTTATTAAAGTAAAAAATAAATCTCATTTTATTAATATATCAAAGTAGTTTTTTTTTTTAAATTAAAATATATTAGTCAATTTAATGGTTTTATCAAAATATCTCTTTGGAAAAAACCATTAAAATAAATAAAAGGCCTACATGTGATATTAAATAGAATATTGTTTTATAAAAATAGATATGGAATACTTTGTCTATTTTCAAAATTTATATATGGAATATTTAAAATTTAGTCTTTGAAAATATATTAATTTATTGAATATTATTTAATATTAAAGACTATTTTATTTGGAGTTATATTGATTAATTTATTTTTTTTAAAAAAGTTGCTGTGTATAAATTTGCAGGTTAGAATTTTCAACTATTATATTTTCTCAGTTTTATTAAAAAATAATTTTACTCATTCTATATTTTATATGATGTTAGATTTTGTGTTAGTTTTTTTTTTTTTAAATTTTTTAATTCCAATAATTCTTTTCTTATTATTTTTAGCTTAAAATTATAAACATTATTTTCCATAATAAATGTTCAAACTGAATAACACATAAAATTAAAACTAATAAACAAATAATAAAAATACAAGGATTATTTTTTTCTTTATAAAAATATGAGAATAATAAAATATAAAAAAATATATTGGAGATATTATTTATGGATTCATTTGCGATTTTGATATTTTTTTTCTTCATAAAATAAGATGATTCATATATGCTTTTCTTTTACATTTTAAAGTTAGACAATATTACAAACTTATCATTAGTAAACATTGTATTATATTTTTTTTCATCTTTTCAATTTTCAAAATTAAAAATCAAAATATCAAAATATATTTTAGTTTTTTAATTTTTAAAATTATAATTAAAAGAAATATTTCAAAAATACTTTTGCAAAATTAGATAACCAAATAATTTTTTTTTGAATCAAATATATAACTTTATTGAGATTCAAAAACACAAACAGTCCAAGTGATCTAAAAGATCCAACACAGCCTAATACACCAAGCGACAGGATAACACAAACAAAAAACCTTTACATCAAGGCATCATCAATCTACTTAGAGGGATTCTCAAATTCTTTCTTGCCCAGCATCTAAAAACCACCGCATCAATGATCGTGGCCACGCTTTGCTGCACACTCACAGTTTCTCCAAAACATCTTTTGTTTCTAAATTGCCAACACTCATGTATCGTCTTGGTAAAGGCACATTGAGCTATTCTATGTTTCCCACCTTTCTTCTTACAGACGTTGACAAGCCATTCCAGTTCTCCCCTCCAGTTACAAGGGATGTGTGTCACCTGCAGCCAATTCAGGATTTCTTACCAGATAGGCCTTACACCTTGGCATTCGAAGAATATGTGGTCTAGGGCCTCACTTACCATGCAGAAAACACACTCATCAGAACTTAGCATGCCAAATCTTCCGAGTCTCTCTTTCGTAGGTAAGTTGTTGTGACAAGCTCTTCAAAGGGTATGAGCAGCCTTTGGTCTAGCACAGTTGCTATATAGCACTTTTCGCCAGTCAACATCACTGCCATGATCCTGCAGATTCAGATACATCAATCTTGTGTTGAACTTTCTTAGATGTTGGTTATGCTGCCAAGCTTGCAACTGATTCACCCTACTCCTTGTTTTCAGAATGCTCTTAATTACCCACGATGCTGATTGCTTAATAGGAATCTCCATGACATTCTCACCTTTTACATAGTATGTGTTAATCCACCGAATCCAAAGGCTATCAGCCTTTCCACTCAAATTCCACAGGTTTTTTGCCAAGCAAACTAGATTTCAGTCTTGCAAGTCAATTATGTTCAGGCCTTCTTTCTTCTTTGTGGTACACACTTTTTCCAAGCTACAAGGGACTTTCTTGTAATCACTTCTGTCCCAGTCCAGAGAAAAGATCTACAAATCGCTTCAATATTCCTTATAACTTGTTTAGGCATAGGCAAGCATTGAATCCAATAGTTGCAAGTAGAGAAAAGAACACTTTGTATCAGTTGTGTTCTCCCTGCAAAGCTTAATAACCTCGAGCTCCAATGTCGGATTCGACTAACTAGTTTCTCAATAAGGCCAAGACAGTGTTGCACAGTAATCTTTTTACTAGTTAGTAGTATACCTAAGTATCTAAAAGGTAGTGTCCCCTCTTCAAAGGTGGTGGCTCTGAGTATGTCTTGTTTTATTCCTTCCTCCACATTGCCAAAGAAGACCTTACATTTTGCAGGATGTACTTCCAAACCTGTTGAGATTGAAAAAGTTTTCAGACCTGCCATCATCATATTCACTGAAACACTCTCACCTTTGGTAAAAATTAGTAAATCGTCAGCAAAACTCAGGTTCACTATCCCAAGCTTCTCACATTTCGCATGGTATTTGAACTCCTTTTGCTTGCTACTCTTCATAAGTATTTTGTGGAGATACTCCATCACTAACACAAATAAGAGAGGAGACAAGGGGTCACCTTGTCTCAGACCTCTCCTTGCTTGCAAATTATCAGTGACACAGCTGTTCACCTTGTACCTGTAGGACACTGTCTTGACTATAATCATAGTCCACTTAATGAATTTGTTGGGAAAGCTTAGCTCAGCCATAATGTCTTCCATTGCAATCCAATCCACACTATCATAAGCCTTCTTGATATCCATTTGTATCATGCATCTAGGAGGACCATTCCTGGCAGAATATCCTCTAATCAGTTCATATGCCAACATGATGTGATCCTGTATGTGTTTTCCTGGGATAAAGGTTGCTTGGCTGTCATCTACTATGCTACCAATTACTCTGCCCAGTCTTGTAGCCATGATCTTGGATATAAGTTTGTAGATGGTGGTACAACATGAAATTGGCCTGAAATCTTTTATCATGCAGGCTGTGGCATGTTTAGGGATTATGGTTACCAAACTGCTTCAACAAGGTCAGTTTTTATGGCCTCCCTTGATGCTTTAAAAAACTTTGATCCATATCCATCTATTCCAGGAGCAGTGATGTCACTCATACTTTTCAGGGCCTTGAATATGTCCTCTTCTGTCACTTGAGCAGTTAGCATCTCTCCCTGCTCAGTAGTCAGCTGTCTGCCCTCTCTCATAACCTCAATGTCTATTTTCCTCAGACCATTGGCATCTTTTCCCACCAATTGAGTATAGAATCCCATAATTTCCTTCTCAATTTGCTCCTGTCCAGATAAAATATTACCATCCTTATCCTTAACCATACCAATATGGGCCTTGGTAAACTTACTTTTTAAAGTAGCATGAAAAAAAGGCATTATTGCTATCTCCCAGCTTTATCCAGTCAACCTTAGCTCGTTGTCTCAACATATGCTCTTCAATACTAGACAGATCCATCACCTTCTGCATACAGTCCTTGGCTGTGATGATTTTGTTGATATTCATTCTATCATTCATTAGCACATCCTGAGCTTTGTCCAAGTCCTCCATGGCTCTATCTAGTTGCTTTCTAATTCCTTGAAAAGGCTTATTTTTCTCACTAATAACACATAACCAAATAAATTTTATTATTTTTAAATTTTAAAAATTAAAATACAATTTTATAAAATTAAATCAAACGTGTCCTTAATGTTTAGAGTTGTTCATGAATACGAGAAATGTATCATTGGTGTTAGTAATGTGGACTCCAATATTTGAGTATTTCTTTTCTTTTATTTATGGATTTTTGTAAGATATTAAGATCAATCGTGTGAGAATAGCACTATATATATATATATATATATATATATATATATATATATATATATATATGTATGTATATATATATATATATGTATATATATATGTTATAGTTGATGTGAGACTTATATATAAATATAAATACATATTCTATCACACCCCCACAGTTGAAGCGGGAGGTTGACAGACGTTTAGACTGTTCTGAAAATCATCAAAGAGAATTTTAGGAAGCCCTTTGGCGAAGATGCAACAATCTAGTGTCGAGAAAGAACATGAAGAACACAGGCTTGACCACTAGCGATCTTCTCCCGAACAAAGTTAATGTCCATCTCAATGTGTTTTGTGCTCTGATGCTGGATAGGATTGTCGGATAGGTAGATAGCACTATCATTGTCACATTACACGAGAGTAGCCTGGGAAATAGGAAAATGAAGCTTTAATCGAAGGTTGCGGAGCCAACATAATTTTTCACATGGACAAGACAATTCAGCAAAAATGAAGATTCCATACCATTTAGTCAATTGAGGGGTCAAAGACACGAAATCTTAATATTACAAGGGGGAATAAAAATATATTACAGGGGGGCAAACTGAACCTCACTAACATTGCAGGGGTAACTATATTTAACTAAATAATTAATAATATTTATAAAATTTATTTATAAAAACACAAATTAAAGCGTATACTTACTTATGTATAAATGGTTCCATATAAATATAACATTCTTTATTCTCACTATCCAACTTATTTTGTATGTATATCTTGATAGTGTTTATGTTAAAGTATGAGAACAACGAATATAAATTGAAATTACCGTAAAAATTATACTACGAGCATCACAACTGTAGTACGGGTATGTCCAACCAATCATCTGCCTTCAAAAGTTCTACAAGACAATTCTTTTGAAATATAAAAGATTGTTGTGGTTCATATTTTAATTTAAACAAGGAGAGTTCAAGAATATCGTCTATCATCCATAGTCTCTGAGCGTTATCTAGTTGAAGTGACATGGTCTCAATATTTTAATTCGGGGCAGAACAATTATCCTTCGTGCTTGCACCACCATAATAACTTTTTCAACTACTTTCTCATGTATGTCTAACCAATATGGAAATGGGTGGTTGAGTACACCCATTGATTTTAATTTCTTCATCATAAAAACAACCGACGTACAATACAAAAATTAAAATACAGAAACAATAACAATAACATACAACACAAATATTTTAAATTAAGTTTATACCTCAATTACATCGCACATACACTTCTCTCGACCAACATCAGCCAACCTTCCTCGCTCCTCCTAGACACTCCACTCCTCATGCAACATCGTCTCCTACTCCTCCAGATGCACCTTCCATGTTTCTCCTGAACTTCTTCATCGCTTACTGTGTCCACTTCTCCCGCTTTTTCCTAATACATCCCTTATCTTTTCAACAACTATTTCTTTAATTTATCTCTTATAGTTTAATTTGTTAATTGGTTACGGTGGTCCAAAAGAATAACTTCAAGGAGATGCCTCTTCCAAGACCATGGACACGCCCATCATGCTCCTCGATTCTAATCGCTTCTATCAATATATCATGACGATCTTGTGGAATGAAGATACAAACTTTAGGTTGGTCAACCAGTACATCCTACAACACATATAAAATATCATCTTTACCAAATTCAGGAGTGGTGAGAGACTTTACAAAATCCTTCCAAACTTTCTTATCAATATATGAATACTTCACGTATGGAGGCACTTCGTTATCTTTTCGATGTTTAATATAATCATCAGTGAGTTGTGTCTTAGATCTCCTCCAACGCTCACCAGCATATAAAATCTATTTCTTTTTTCAACATACTATCCTCTAGAATAATAAATACTTCCTACATTTACATAATAGAGTTGATATTAGTATTAAACCAAAAGATGGTCATATATACTTGTAAAACAAATAATAAAATTTATAATATATACCGTAATATTGATCCATATGCTATCTTTGAAATCACCGTCAACTTAGTGCCAATTATCCATCAAAATACTCACTTTGCTTCTACCTCACAATGTCACTTATCCCTTAAAATCATCAGCATTTTGACCATAAGCCTTACCGGTTCTTAGATCAAAATTAACTGGGGTGCGAACACCGGTTTCATGGGCTTTTTTAACCTTGGTCAACATCGTGGAACCTCTAATTTTTCTTTTACTTTTTGTATTAACAGAGGTTGTAGCACAGGTTGGACGAGAGATACTTGTTGAATCACCCATGTCCGTGTAAATTAAGAAAAATAACAACATATAACAGATGCACCAACATGAACTTCAAAGCCACATCACACAACACTTTATCCTAAATGATCCAGAACATAGAAACATACTAACTAGATATATGGAAAAGAGAGACCATCGAATAATACTAACTAGAAACATATACTTAAGTAATAAGTTATGATGAAATATTTCAAGAAAAACAACATTTATGGAATAGTTACGTATATTTCAGTGTAACAACATTTTTATGAACATTTACAAAACTAACACCATAGTGCATAACAACATTTCTAAAACAAACACCATTTCTATGAACATTTCAGTGGTGAGTTACGTACCTCAAACGTGATGACGAAGCTTCAATGAGTTTTGAAAAGAAATGATATTCGAGTTGATGTTGGAAGAGTTGGCGTTGAAAAGAGATGATGCTCGAGTTGATGTTGGAAGATTTTTGATGAAAATCCCCTAGATTTTTGTGAAGAGAATGACGATGAAGTTAAAATGTTTGTTGATAGGTAAATGAAAATGTTAGAGTCTAATTCTCTGAAGTATTCATGCAATAGAACAAACACGTCAATTTTTAGGCTAAACCAAGGGAATATATTAATTAAAAGTTAAAAAAATAAAGCCCCATAGATCCATATTCTGGGAATTCATTTAAAATAACTAACACGTAGGTTTTTGGACAAAGTCGAGGTAATAGATTAAAAATAATTAAAAACAAAAAAGGCATTTGAAAATGTTGATACAAAAGATATGACCCATCGATTGACAAATATAACCGAGGGTAATACAAATTAAAAATAAATAAAATGGGAAAAGGGAAAAAGTAAAAGGGAAAGACGCCATGTGACCCTAAACCAATTAAAAATAAAAATAAAACATAAAATGCAGTAACTGGAATTCGAAGCGAGCTCCCTCGTAGTTATATTCTCTCGATTTTGGTAATAACCGAGGGTATAAGTCGTATATATATATATATATATATATATATATATATTAAAATAAAATAAATGATGGCGCTGCCAAGACATATACCTCGGTTATTGATGGGCCGAGGTAAAAACTTTGTAATGAAATGTATTATTTGTAGTAGTGCAATCATATCAAACACAAAGAGTACTACATCGTATAGTGATATCATGGTCTCTAAACACTCGGTGTTTGAAATCCTTGGACCTTTTCCACTTGCACTAGGTAAGTTCAAATTAATGTAGCTTTTGTAGATTATTTTTTCTGAGTGTATAGAGGCAGAACCTCTGTCCATACTTATCAAATAAAAAATGTGGAAGTTTTTATGGAAAAATATTATATGCAAGCATAACATTTCTTACACAAAATCTAATTCACAAGTCATAGTTTTGAAGGCTTCTACAACCACCATAACAACAAGTTGAAGCTTGCCTCAATTGAACATCCATGAACAAACATCAAGGTTGAGTAGGATAATATGATCATATTGAAAAAATTAATAAAGATATTGGATCAAACAAAAGGAAAATATGTCCAGTATCTCATTGGTGTACTATGGATAGATCAAACCACACCACAATATTCAACACATGGAATACCTGTCGGACGAGAAACTTTGAGATTAAGCTATTGATTAACTTAACCCACAAAAAGTAAGATTCGCCACCAATCTTTATTGTTTCCAAAGGAATGGAAAAAGAGAGAATAAAAACCAAATAAGTTTTTTTAAAACAAAACTAATAAAACAAAGATAAAAGGGTACGAGGTTGGTTATGCAAGGGGAAGGTATAAGCATCCCTCACATCTATGGTACTCCACAAGAAACTTTTTGAAAAGTTATGTTAAAACAAAAGAGTTGTGTGCAAAAGATGGATGGGATGAGAAAAGAACCATTTTTATGGTTTTTATTATGCTCGGAAAGACGTCGCATCTTGTGCCTATATACCTCCTCGGTGAAATGGAGAAGTCAGAGTATTTGTAGTTCTGCTCACAAAGAAACACAAGGGTTTGTTTTTAGTTGATTTTAATTGAAGAGACATTTTGTCATCTCAGAGGAGAAAACTCATCAATCAAATCCTTCTTAGTACTTAGGAAAACTTATCATCAATCCAAAGTACTCAAGGTAACCTCATGATTACTTTAAAATAGATTTGAAATGATGAAAGTTCATCAATACTAATGAAACCCTAATTGAACAAGATGAATCCTCAAGTCCAATTGATCAAAAGATAAAAGAAGAATGGGGTTGAGATGAAGATGGATGAATATGAATCAATCAAGGTCAAAGCCACAAAGAATTCCCTTAACCATATAGGACTTCACCTTGATGGTTCATTACAGGAATGGTAAAACCACAACCTCCACATAATGAACTTCTCAAGTCTTGCACCGATGAGTTAAGAGAAAGGAGACGAGGAGAGATCAAATTAAATCAAAAGGCCTTTCACCATAATGGATCACAAAACATCAAGCATAAATAGGCAATTAAAACATTTTTTAATGATTTTTAAGTGAAAATAAAAGACAAAATTCAAATAAAATATCAAAACACCAAATAAATTCAAACCAAAGATCACCATAGGCCAAGGACCATCATTGGATCATCTCCAATTTTTTTTCCAAAATTTTGGATACTTAAAATTTTTTTTAAAGTATTTAAAACATAATAAAAATGAAGAAAATTATTAAAAAACTTAAATGATAAAATAAGAAATATGGAAAAGTACATAAAATCATAAATAATTCAAAGTATTTTTGGTATTTTTTTCATAATTTTTGGAATTAAACCAAACGAGATATGAATTTTTGAAAATAAAAGAAATAAAATGAAAAAAAGAGAATAAATCAGAAAAACAAGGCGTGTTGGATCTCAATTTATTAAATGATGTGGCTAATATAATGGATATGGGAGCTCTAAACATCATGAACCTTCACTGAAGCAACATACAAGGTCCATTTTAAACCAGCCCACAAAATTAAAACAAATGGCAAGCCTTCGTTGGTTGAGGATGACACGTATGTCATCTTCAACCTTCAGCCAAAGGAAAGTGCGGAGAATTCATGAATCTTCAAAGAGTAACAAACAAGAAAGCTAATGGTATCATTAAACTCGTCTCATCAAGACGATCTCAACCATATCATCGAGAAAAAGTTATTCAAACAGTAACTCGCTCGATTTGAAAAAACCAGAAGAAGTATGAAAATGATTTTTGAAAATACGAATGGTTTATGCATATTTTCAACCAAATTGAACATCCAGAAAGCATCAACAAGTCAAAAGCTACATTGTGGTATAAAAAACAAAGCAAATAGATGCTTGAAACTACCGGTTCAAAGTATGATGAAAGAGCTCTGAAAATGGACTTGGTCTGAGTGATTTAGGGCATAATTTGCTTTGTTCTTGATATGGTTAGCTTCATGAAAGACCAAGGATGCTAAAGGATTCTAGAATTCGGAACTGGAAGCTTTGGATACAAGAATTCAAAGTTGCAGAAATTGGAGCTATGGAGTGAGTTTAGCAGAGTGTTTATGGCTCTCAAAAGATTGGGAAATGAAGGGAGAATGATCCTATTTATAGCTGAGGATGATGCAATGCTCAAATGTGTGAGATTAAGGTATGCTATAAGATTTCAAGTCAAGGAAAACATGATGCATATTTATAGGCATAACATAAATAGAAAATAAAAAAAATGAAATTAAGGTTTGCTAGAGTTCTAGGCAACCAATTATACATGTTGATGGTAAAATGCACCGACCAAAGATTAAATTACAATAAATTATACATTACCAAAATAATGAATCATCAGTGATCCAATGCCTCCAGAAACGACCTTTCTAGGATTCCATTGTAAACACTTTCGCAAGGGATGACAAGAGGCATACGTTCGCGGTTCTCTTATTTTCGCCTACTCTAAACGAGTCGGTAGGTCTATCGTTCCACAAGGACGAGTTGGTAGTCATTAAATGCTAGAAGGTTCTCACCTTTTTACGACTTGAAATCTTTCATGAATGGTCCTAGTCTCATGAATACTCTGAGGTAAATCAGGTCGCATGAACTTGCATCATCGACGAGGATTCACGATACTGAGTGGTTGGTTTATGACAATGTTTACGAATAATGGATATGTCGCGTTAGGAGTTCTATCCACCTTCTCGTGGTCTCAAAATCCTAAAATAGGCCTATCTTTTTCTTGTCTTTGGACCAATGTTGATGATTTAAGTGAACTTCAACGTGGAGCACCTTTCTTTGCTAGAAGGTCTGATTCCAATTGTGTCACCGACGAAGACAAGATACGATTTGCATACTGGAAGAGCTATGTTGTTTTCTGGGGTTGGATCAAAAATCATTTTCTTCGTCCGAGTGTAATTATTGTTATTATTCGTGACTTTAGATCAGAAAGAATCTAACAGTAGAAATTCGTAGAAATCAGAAGTCGATTCTCACAATCAACACCACTGTTTCGCTAGGGAACCAAACATGCTTAGCAAAATGATGGAGTAAAGTCTTGATGCGGCGGATCAGGCCTATGGTACGCCAGCGAGGGAGTGGATCTGTAAGGTTAACACTCTAAAGTCCACGTCAATAAAAAAAAATGAGGAGTAAAATGCGAGTTATGGTTTAGAGAATATCTCAAGTTTCACGTAGGGTGCTTTATATATGAAGGGGGTTATATACGTTCCTTGTCATTTCAACGTGGAATACAAGAGACCTTCCGATGGCATCTAACGGAAGGGAGCAACCCATGACGTAGGTATAGTGTGGAGCTCCAGAGTATAGTTACATTTGATGCTTTGGTGAAGTGACTTCGGAATGATGATTGAGTCTTTTCCTTTTGGACTTATGGCATGTGAAAAATAAAATAAATTGAAAAAATTTAAAATTTTAATTTTTATAACATTTAACAAAAAATCATTTAAATTTTATAATGAATTATATGGTGCACACGTGAAATAAGTTTTAGATCAGGCGCATGTTTGTTTCTAGTTTCTACCACTAGGTCATCAAACTCCACCATTAAATTGAATGAAAATGACAATTTATTATTTTAATACTAGAAATATATCTGTGAATAGAGATTTGTCTCATTTATGCACTATAGCTTAAATATGTTTTGTTTTGTTCAAATTTATCAATTTTGAATAAATTGATTTCTTGTTTTGTTGTGTTTTTATTTTTTCAGTGACGTGCTGCAGATAATCACATTTGCAATCACGGGGGTTGGTGGTATGGACTCATGGGTCCGACCCAACTGGAGGATCCAAAATATCCTGATTGATTCAATGTAAATGAATAATTAGATGGTATGAATCATTGCTTCAGTTTCTTTTTTCTAATTAAATATGATATGCTTGATTGATTTAGATTTTAGACACAGATTGAGAAAATTGTATACCAATCAATCTGAAATCTGTGAGCTATTTAAATTTTATTATGATTAATTTCATGAAAATAATATTCAATGATATAAATTATTAGAGTAAATTTGTTGAAATCGATTGTTTTTGAAAATTTCTTTATTCACCTTCCTATGGAGTCACCCCCAGCGAAAACTCCAACTTACCCCTGCTTCGGAGATGCATCTCCGAAGTATTTTTTTTTCTAAATTTTCTCAGACTTCGAAAGTGCATCTCCGAAAACACCAAATGGGGAGTGTTTTTGGAGATGCACTTCCGAAAACACCTTTTTCACAATTTTTGGTGATTTTCGAAAGTGCATTTCCAAATTATGCACAAGTCTTTTTTTTTTATGCTTTTTCTAACAGTCCCGTACAAAATATATACAAAACGAGTAGTATATAGAAAACGAAAACGCCGAACAAAACAAACGA
Source organism: Vicia villosa (assembly GCF_029867415.1). Classification (NCBI taxonomy): domain Eukaryota; kingdom Viridiplantae; phylum Streptophyta; class Magnoliopsida; order Fabales; family Fabaceae; genus Vicia; species Vicia villosa. Next base: position 86,725,663 of record NC_081180.1, on the reverse strand, counting down.
CATATCAACGTAAAATACTAATATAATAAATAAAATCCAAATAATATATACAGATCGAGTCATAGTGTGCAAAATATACAATCCGAATACAAGAAAAATAAACTCGAACCCCTACTGGGTATGCCTAACCCTCTCTCCCTGGGACCTCCTCTGTCTCCTGTATGCCGCCGCACGGCCCGCATCACCGACGATCCTCTCCACCACGGCGACTGCCTCTGGACCGCCCTGATCAATGATACCTCGATCCAACGCGTCCCACCCAAGCAGCTCTATCTTGTATTTGGATGATATAAAGACTAGATACATCATTTATTCAATGAATGTGAAAAGTTAAAATTTGCTTATAAATAGGAATGGAGGGAGTACTAGACATAGGAAAAAACGCCTTCATGACTGAACAAGTAAATTACTAGTATAACGTCACGCTCTTTGGAGTGAAGAACGCCAGAGCTACGTACCAGAGGACGATGAATAAAGTCTTCAGGAAAGAGATAAGCAAAACTTTAGAAGTGTAAATGGATGATATTAATGTTAAACCGAGCAAAGAGGATTTGCACTACCAGCACTTGCTTGTATCTTCCAAAGAGTCCGACAATATAACATGAGGTTAAATCCCGAGAATGACACCTTTGGGGTGAGAGCCGAGAAGTTTCTAGGATTCTACCACATAGAAAGGGGAATAGAAGTGAACCTAGATAAATGTGACGCACTAATACAAATGAACTCACCCATGTCAAAGAAAGAAGTAATGAAACTAATGCTTACCACCTTGAACAGATTCATTTCGAAGTTGACACATCACGCCTTTCTTTTATACATATTATTGAAGAAAGAAACTCAATTCAAATGGATTCTTGAATGCCAATAAGAATTCTTGGCTCTGAAGGTAGCCATATCCACTCCATCGGTGTTAACCATACCACTTCCAAGAGAACCCTTGTTTCTTTACTTGGTCGTCTCCTAGGAAACGGTCAGTTCCATCCTCGTCAAAGAACCAGACATTCAATAACAACTATACACTTCATTTCAAAATGTCTGAATTTGACATGACATATGAATCCAGGAAGGCATTTAAAGCTCAACAATTTAAAAACTTCCTAGTAGAGATGTCACTTGGAGAGCCAGGACCGACACATTTTTGGACAATATCCATCGATGGGTTGTCCAATAGCCAAGGAAGCGAAGCCAAACTTATTCTAGAAAATAAGCCTGGGTTAATTATTGAAGTATCCTTGAGATTCAAATTTCCATCCACTAACAATCAGGCCAGGTACGAAGCAGTAATAGTTGGTCTCATATTGGAATCTGAGATGGGGTAGAAAAGATTAACCTGAAAACTGATTTCTAACTAGTAGTGTCGTAAATAAAAGGTGATGCTCAAAATAAAGATCAACCACTTCAACACTACATCCAACTATTTAGAGAAAATCTAACCAAGTTCATGATGGACGAGATGGAACAAATCCCAAGAGAGGAGAACATGAGAGCAAATATTTAGCCCAAGCTGGCCAATATGAGATCTTCAGATGTGGGTCATTCGTTTATTCAAGAAACTTTGAGTAACCCCAACATTGAGGCCCCAAGGATGGTGACGATGGTATTGAATAACGACGAACATGCTTCTTGGTCCGTCCCTATTTCTAAGTTCATAGAGAAAGGAAAACTCCATTCCGAACCATCAGAAGCAAGCCTCATAAAAATAAAAGCCAACTCATACTCCTTAATAGAATGAATATTATGCCAAAGAGGATTGTCCACTCTCTTATTGGAGTGTTTTAAAAAGGAGGAAGTCGCATATGCCCTGGCCAAAGTACACAAAGGAATTATAGGATAGTACGTTAGATCCCGAGCGTTAGCAAAAATAGTCTTGAGAGCCAATTATTATTGACCAATCATGGTTCAGGATGCAAAAGAATATGGTAGGAGATGTGACCTATGCCAGCGACACATGGATATATATATATCACTACCATCTGGCTACATTCCCCAACCATGCCTTGACCCTTCTTGCTATGGGGAATGGACATCCTCAGGCCATTTCCCTAAGCCTTATGACAGCTTAAGTTTCTGATCATGGCTATATACTACTTCACTAAATGGATAGAAGTAGAGGTATTAGCAAACATCATAGCAGCGAACATACTAATTTTTTAAAAAATAAATGCCATGGCATGTTACAGGATCCCTTAGGATGTCATCACGTATAACAGTATGAAGTTCATTGACAGAAAGCTCAGATGCCTTTGGGAGGAACTAAAATCAAAACATCACTTCACGTCAATAGAACACCCTTAAACCAATGGAAAAGATGAAGCTACTAATCACGTGATTCTCAGAGGGCTAAAATAGAGGTTAACTGCTGCCAAATGAAATTGGGCATATAAGCTTCCGCATGTCCTTTGCGCCTACAAGACAATGTCAAGGAAGAACATACATATTAGAGGAGACCAGCAGTGCCACATCTCTACTGAGCGCGACCATAAAGCAATCAACAATTGTTAAATGTCAAAACCAAACCATGCCAATACTTGGGGGCAGACAAGAGGATTCGACCCTTGACCAGGGAGGGTCCTTGACGATGTTGAAGAACAAAACGAATATACACAAAGCAATTAAGGCCATGAAAGAAAACAATAAAGAAAAAAAATAAAGGGGTAACATCAAATTAACAAGGGCAAGAAAATATTGTTTGAAATACAAGGTTAGGATATGTTTAATAAGGTGAATGAAAAAGCAAACAATCCAAAATATTTCATGATTAACTCATGTGTACATACCACAATGGCTATCATTTATAGCCGTCGTGAAATGTTAATTTTATTCTAATATAGATAACTGCTGTGATAGGTAGAGTGCTACCAAGTTTATCACCATGGTCATACACCTGTGGTAGAAAGCATCATACTTATAATCAAACGCTACCTAACAACGAACGTACAACCGTCATTTTATGCATTTCACAATCGTTGTCGTATGTGTTTTTCTTAGTAGTGAACCAATGCGGAGTTTTGAACTTACTATCCTCCGAACCAAATCGATGTTTTACACGGGCTGACCACAAACCAAACCAAGATTTTACACCTGGATGATCTTAAACTAATTTTATCTTTTACATCAGGTTGAGCTCAAAAACCGGTAAGAATATTTTTCATTGGTTATCTTCAAGAACCCAGAAAGTGAGCTTTTCCTTGACTGTCTCAACTCATGAACCAAATCGAGACTTAATATTGAATCCCCCAACCAAAGCTTTCACCATGTTTAGATTTGAACCAAAAAAACACATCCCAAGCACGAAAGATTCGCTAAAGAAGAAAAATAACTCTAGGTGAATTTACAATATTACCCTTTCCAAAACAATTTCCTCACTTAAACACAAAAACCTTTCTTAAAGCGTTACGGCTAAATTTATGTGAGAGTGTGAGGAAGGTGAGAAATCTCATATTTCTAGATGTGAAAAAATGAAAAGGAAGCCACCTATTAATAGGTTAAAGGATGGTTCAAAAAAAGAAATGATTCATGGGCTAAATTAATCGTCCAATCCATTGGGTCTTTAAACTTATCGATTAGATGACCTATATAATCAATTATTTGTGCCCATTTTGGAAAAATTTGATAGAGGGTCGTTGTCCATCATTAAGACACTGTCATAATCAATTATGGAATAATTTTTCCCTCATCTAATCAATCAGGTATACGGTCCAATTGATTGGACAATTCAAAAACATGTCCTAATCATTTTTGTCGTTTCTAATTTATTTGCCTAGGCTCCAAAAAAAGAGGTTTTAGAAGTAATTTTAGTGAGTGTGTGATTTATCCATACTACTTTACAAAAATTCCCTTGTGTTTTTATAAAACCCCGGCCAATCAGACACGATCAACCGAGCATTCACACTTCCTTTAATTCATACTCTGAAGCTAAAAGTATTTTGTCGCATATACCAATTACATAAGCACTTCATTTGAATCTTCTCTGAGATGAGGCTTGAGATATCTTTAAGTCACACACCATTGTAAGTATATAGTGCACCTAAGAGGGGGTGAATTAGGTAATTTAAAATGTCTTGATTTTTAGAGTTGGGTGTTTCTTTATTTTTTGGTTTATGGTTAGGTGATGAAAGCAGTAAATTGCATAAAATAAAAAACATTGAAAAATTATACTAGTTTCCTTCAAACTTTGATAGCACGTTTAGTCCCCTTACATAGTGTAAGAGATTTTAATATAGTTAAAATTTTGTACAAGCCTAGTCCTAGCTTTTTTTACAAAAGCTTCTAACTTAATCACCAAGGAAAACCACCTTGTGATTTTACAACACAAAAAAAAAACATTTTCTTTTTCCATACTTCTTGTATCCAACAATCTTGGATAACAAGTTACAAATACAAATATTTTATAATGATAAGTTTTGGTGTAGTAGGATAGAATGAATCCTAACAGTAGAATTTATTCCCTTCCAAAATATGGTAGATCACAATATATAACTTTGAGTACTCAAGAACTTTCACTTCATTTGAATATGAAAAATAATGCACAATTCTTAGAAATTGAAAATTGACGGATGCAATGAAATACTTAGGAAGGAAATTTTAAAAGAGATGTATTTTATTCAAAGAAAATACTTTCTATTTATATGGAAACATACAAATTTTGAATCAAGACATAACTCTTAAAAAAATATGATAAGGTGTGATTTTATTAGGAAAAAATGCATAAAAAGGTGCCCTGAAAAGATGCAAAAATTGCAGTTGTCAATCGTTTGAAAGATATGAGAAATCGATTGCACCTTCGTAAAGTTACAAAAATTTGAATTAAAAACTAGAGACAATTGATTGTGCATCCCATGCAATCAATTGTTAGCCTTAAAATATTTGAAAATTCGCTTGATGACAATCGATTGTCTTGCTTGGAAAATGCTTTTTCATTTTTAAGATTTTGAAAATTATTTTAAATATCAAATGAAAAGCCATGATTTTTTATACGATGTTATGAATTGAATTATAGGATTTTAGCACTTAAGTTTATATATAAATATGAAAGATTATACTTACCATCCCATTCAATCATCCATCATTGAGCCATTTGAGTATCATATTCCATTCTATAGCATTGATCAATATCTTCACATTATGAATTGTCGTCATCAAAATTAGAGGATAACACAATGATCATTAAACCCTAACTCTTCAACTTTATTCGGAGGAAGAACTTGAACAAAATGTCTTGAGCATCTTTGATCGCTTGAAACAAGTTTAGCACTTCCTTGTTGTCATCCGTCATGTTTCATCTTAATAATTTATCATAATGAAAACTATGATAGGCCTAGTCATGAATTGCTTAGCTTTTATCACTTCCTGATCAAACCTGCAAGTACATAGTTTCGCATTCCTCCCCCTTTTTGATGATAACAACGCATCTCTCTGGGAGGCGGTAAAAGAGAAACTTTTATATATATATATATATATATATTGAGTGGTTAAACTCCTCCTCACATGAATAGAGAGTATACTTTAATCCCCTGTGAGTATACTTCTCCTTCTTTGTCACAATCAAATTGGAGGGTAACGATGCAAGGGGGAAATTTAAATATGAAGGAACATAGTCGCATAAGCATTTAGAAAGGGAAAAAGCGAAAATTTCATTGATTCAAATTTTATTGGAATTTAAAATACAAAAAGCGGGGAAATTGTAGGAATTTAAACAATGCAAAAGAACTGAAAAAATCAAACACACTTAAGAGTGAAACACATAGGTGAGACTACTCGTGGATATAAGTATCATCATTCCTCGAGGTGTTCTTGATATCAAAATCATCTTTGGCTAAATTCTGTATGGCTTGAACATTTTGTTGGCACATTTTCATGATACTATTTATTTTTTGTGTTTTCTACGTCTGGTTGTTCTAAGTCTTCTTATTCCTCCATACAATCCTATCTCAATTATCCATGTTGGATGTGGGCCTTCATCTTTCTAAGAAAGGAGTAGTCGACCTTGTTGTTTGATGACTCCATTATTTCTCCCATAGTATGAATTTCAAAGGAAATCATGATCTTAGTGATCAGAGCTCCATATGAAAGTTCTGCTGCTTAATTTTATTTTCAAAGGTTCACGTGAAAAGTATGTCTTCAACCCAATCAGTTTGAAACAATTGGGTTAGGATCCAAAGAGGAACAATGTCATTCTTGATGACAATGTCGAGGTTGATGTTCCTTGGGAGGAGGATCCTTGTAAGTAGGTAGTGAGTAATACAAACTTTTGGTTTCATGAAGCTCACCTTGACAGGAAGCTTCATATCCTCCATGGGATTTTCAGTAAAGGAGTAGACGGTAATGGTACACTTTATCTTTCCTTTGTTGGTATAATATACCCGTTGAAAGGGCAACTCAAACATCTTTCCAAACTGATTCTTATGAATGTCGATTTCAACTCCTTTTACGGTTGACTATAAGGATGTTCCTACAATCGTTACATTTAAGTAGAATTCTTTCACATGATTTGTAAACATTCAATCAGGTGCCTTAATGAAAAATTCTCTTACGGACCTTTGGCATATATGAATATATGGCTTGTAGCTCCTCATGAAGCTTTCCTCCATAAAAGATAGTTGAATCACTCTTTGATTGGTCATCATTTTTCTTTCTTGAGTTCTTTCTATTATGACCTCCACAAAAACTCTTCTTGATGAGGTGTCTTTAGATTAATGGCTTTTTGATAAGGTTGTGGTGATATTACGGTAAGGAGAAAGACTCGCATAAGAACAAAGAAGAAAATATTAGTTGCAAGAGAGTGAATGAGAGTTACTTATTTATAGTGTAGCCTCTGGAAGTTGAAGCGTGTAAAAATTGCACAAAATTAATGAGGATTACGTCCAATAAATATCATAACCAATATTCCAAAAATTGCTTATCCAATCGATTAGATCTTGATATTTTATAGAATTGGAGGCAAAACTTCTATTTGATTTGATTTGAAATTTGAAGCTCTTAAACAACCAAGTCGACTAGCTTGTGGATCCAATCAATTGGGCTTTTGCATTTCAACCTCCTTTGTGCTTTTGAGCATTGGGCTAAATTTTGCCTTAGTTTTCATGCTTTTTGCGATCCTAGTCAAATTGTCTGTACCCCATTTCATGAAAAGCAAGTTTTGAATGATGAGCAATTATTAAACACACTATTTTAATGGGTTAGTAAGAGTTTTTCAATTATATCACCTTTAAATAATGTACTGCCTTGATTACCGAGTCTAGATATGTCCATCATTGACTTCTCTTATCAATCTACTAAGAGGTTAATAAATCATCATATATCAGAGATATTGAGACCATCTTCAATGAAAACTTGCTTTGATCACGATCGTTGATATACATCATCAGCGAGCATCCTTGGATCATATATTTCAAATAAAACTGTTGTATACTTTGAAAGTATAGTATTTTCTTTGCACAACTTCATTTAATATGCACTAAGACTTCATAAAGGATGCAAAGGATCTCTACAAAAACATAATAAGGTTTCATCTTTGTTACCTAAGTTTTCTTGGATCCCGGTGTGTTAGTAGTTCTTAGAGTTCTAGGGTTTTTACCTTTAGACATTTCCAATTTATCAAAACAAAATGACTATATATGGCCAAATCTATTACAGTGAGAACATTTATAAACAATTTGTTTCACTTTCTTTCTATTTAACTTTTTTCTATGTGCTTTACCGGTCTTAAACCCTGATTTAGTTTTATTTAAGAGAGGCGTTTGACTTAATAAAATAAAGTCAAGGTTTTATTGCGCTTTAGTAAATTTACTTAGGGTTTCATGTAAATCTGCTACTTTCTTTTTCATCAAGACATAAGTCTCACATGTTTCATATAGGTTTTTAATATTAGCTATTTGATGCTTAAGCGTTTCATTACTCTTTTCTAAAAAACTCAAGATAATCCTTAAGGTCTAAGTTACGCTTTTTATTTTATCATTTACCTTAATTAACTTAGCACTTAATTTAAATAGCTCCTTGTATGATAACTCTGTTACCTCATGGTCTTCTTCTTGAGATACTTTCAAGTAAACTTCATTTTCTTTGTTCGAAGAAAATTCTTTGAAGGTTCTTACGGAGGTTGACTTATTTTTAGAGGCTTTATTCTCCTTTCTTATCTCAAATATTATATTAGATAATATTTCTTCTTCACATCCTCTTATAGGTGAAGTTCCTTCATTTGATATTGAATCCTCCGAAGATTGTTCAACTACTAAGACTATTTTTTCGAAGGAAATAACTGGAGTTGACTTGTGAGAAGTTGTTCATGAATTTGTTAAGGTTTATTTTGGATTTAAGATCATTCCTTCATCTTTAAGAAATTGAATTAATTCATTTAACTTCTCTACAATTTCTCCCTTCTTTGTTTTTTCCTAAAAGTCATACACTCCCATCTCTTGATTTAAGGATTGGATCAGATTTCTAATTCTAATTCTTAACTCTTAGACATTGTTAGAGACAAATTTTCTAATATTCTTTCCAAAATTTATAAACTTAGAGAGGAACTTATGAATAAAACATTCATTTCTCCGCCTCTTGTGTTCATTTGACCTTGTTCGACACTTAGAGAAACTCCATATATCATTTAAAGAGTGTCCCATACCTACTAGGTGAATGTGCAATCATGAACATAAAATAATTTATGATCATCTAAAGAAATAAATAAAAAATTATTTGTTTTGAAATCAATTTCAAATTCTTTTCCTTTCCTCTATGTTCCAAAGGACCGTGTTTATCTACTACTTATCCGTTTATCGGTTATCTACTAATTATCGTTTCCCACAACTAAATATTAAAACTTTAAATGACGATTTTAAACCTACCTTTCAATAGTTCAAACCTATCACCATTAAATGATAGAGGAATGTTTAGGAAAAATATTTTGTTAAAGATATTTTTGGAAATAATCCTCCTCTTAAGACGATTAGTCTTTAAACAAGAATTAGACTCTGATACCACTTGTTGAACATGTGACTACAAAAAAAAGAGGTTGAATTGTGGGGGTTAGAAAAATGTTGGTTTAAAACAAAATTGTTCTCTAAATTAGATTTTAATTTTTTTTTAAGAAAGTGTTTGAATATTTCAGCGGAAAATCAGGGTAAAGAAGACATGTGGAAAGTAAAGAGATAACGGAAAAAAGATAGCACCGCAAATTTATAGAGTTTGATCTAAGTGAAGTGACCTAATCCTCTACCCAAGAATTGATCTAGAGAGTATACAAAAATACTTATCAGCTTTTAGAAGGTTAAGCTCATGAACCCTCTTTTACAAGGATAAATAAAGTTTCAAGTAAACTTGCATCCGAACAGTGAATAATGGAATGATGTTGTTACTCATCCTTCTAAACACAAATGAATATTTGAGCGTTTAGTCCCAAAAATAAATCGATATTTTATACGAACTAATCTCGAAAATTTATGGAGTTTTGAAATGCATATCCTCCAAAATGAACCGAGGTTTTACACGGGATGACCTAGAACCGAACCGAGACTTTACATTAGGTTGATCATGAATCAATTTGAGATTTTACATTTGGCTAAGCTCTAGAACCGATAAGAATATTTTTCACTAGTTATCTTCAATATCCCAAAGAGAGAGTTTTTCCTTAAGTGGCCCAACTCATGAACCAAACTGAGACTTAATACTAAATCCCCCAACGAAAGCTTTTAACGGGTTTAACTTCAAATCCAAACAAAAACTTTCTAAGGAAAAAATGTTCAATCAAGAGTGAAAAAAGTCTTGGTGAATTTACAATATTAACCTTTCCTTGGCATTAGAAACATCCAAGATTTCCTGAGAGTTAATAGCACGCCTCCGCTGCTTCATATATCCTACTTCCTCAGGGATTTTTCTCTCCTCATAACCTAATCTCTCCCAAAAGACACTAGATCCTTCTTTAGTAACTTCTCTTCTGGAGAAAGTTTGTCGTTAGCGAAAGAGCATTTAAGAGACTCTCACTTGAAATAGACCCAAACCAATACGTCCTAACCCTTTTCCGACATAGAGAAGAAGAAGAGGGGGAGGCTGGAACCTCTTGATAAACTTTACAGAAAACTAAATGAGTCCTTGGGCTCAAGGGAGTTACTAAAATGTAGTGGTCCTTGAAATTATTCCAACCATCCATATACATGCCAAACATCTTGTTCGATTGACGAATGGAAATGATCCTCGGACCACAAACAAAGTCTTGCATAGTCCGAGATATGAGGAACAAATTGAGAAGATCCTACCAGATGGTTTAGATTGTCGATACTCACAGTAATACTGGAACACCTTTGTGAAGGCCCAGACAACATATGAAATTGGGAAGGAGATATAGTCAAGTGATCCAATGATTCCTCTTCGAAAGTAGTAAAGGATAGCTTGAACCTCAGCCGAGTAAAAAGACGCTCATAAAAAGGAATAACACACCCGCCATAAGGACTACAAATCCGTTTACCTACGCCAATATGAGAAAAGACCTAATCAGAAGACGAACCTACCTCTATGCCAGCATTAGCCATATTTTTTGAATGACTATATGTAGAGACAGTTCCTATTATCTCAAGATCAACCAAAGGAAAGAGTCATGCATCAGGGGGCTGAACTAAGACCACTTGTCCCCATTTAACTATATCATTCCAACCGTCGCATAAAAGGTAAAAACGATCAAAGGTAGAGTTGTTGTTCCTAAAGAGATGTTCCTTAACTTCTTCCTTTATAGGTTCCCTATTACTAGCAGCGGCGAAAGTCTCAAAAAAGTGATGAACCTTTGTTTCATTTTGAGAAATAATGACCGCCTTCATCTCTTCATGATAACAGATGGAGGAAGTAAAGCATGTGATCGCTTCTAGGTAAACTAGAGTGTGGGGGTTTCCCTCCTCACTCCTATTAGAAGGGCTAGGAGGACCACCTCCACTCTCAACAGAACCCCCTCCAGTCTCCATTTATGTTTAAAGGTATATCCCCTAGGTCATCGATGGAAAAAAAAAGAAAGGGCAAGGAAGAAATGGTACAAGAAGAAAGAGGATGAACAAAGTAAACTTCTTGAATATGGAATAATAGCCACACAAAAATTCAAGAAGGAGGAAAAACTAATGAGAACAAAGAAGGTTCACCCAGGACAATGCAGAGGAAAACACGAAAGTGAGAGCAAAGAGAAAAAGAGGAAAACTGAAAAGTTATAAAGGAAGGCCATAAGGAAGTTTATATAAAGAGAGGGAAAAGTTATGAAATCACGGGGTGACATCATCACAATGATCTAACGGAAGAAACGCCTCATTGAGGTAACAAATACACTTAAGTTCACTTGAATGGTCTAGCCTTACGCACCACTCTCTATACTGATTACCTAGAGCCATGTGTGAGACAATCAGGTGAAACATCCTAATGATTAGACACGCATTTATTGAGGGTGTTCTATGATTTTTCATTGCCTAACACGAAATACAAATGCACCATTTTTCCCGAACTAGTCTGAAGACTTCCCATACCTCTCAGCATGGCAAGCCCGGGGTCAATTGTTCCCACTTATAAATACCCTCTCTCTAGCACCAAAACATCTATGAAACTCATTCTCCAAGATTTCACTTCACTTTGAGTTTTCTCTTAACTAACTTAAGCGTTTGAGAACTAACCTTGCATGTTAGCTCCATCCACTGCATCAAAACCAAGACACTGTAACTAGTGGCGGAAGCAACCCATTTATGGGGGGTTCAACCTGAACTTTAAATATTGCACCTAAATGTCGAAATAAATTGCATTTTGAACCCCCTAAAAATTTTGTTTGCACAATTTATTCACTTGATCTTGAATTTATTTACTTTTGCATCCTCAAATCTAAAATTTTGTCTATATAAATTGTACTTTGAACTCCTAAATTTTTTTATTTGCACCATTAATTCACTTAGTCCCAAGTTTATTTATTTTTTACATCCCCACATAGGATCTAGGCTCCACCAATCACCTAATAATACAAGATTCAAATTAACTTCTTCTATCATCCTCTGATTTATGTGCATATCCATTAATAATAAAATTCTTGATTTGGTTTTGAGAAATAGAGAGGATTATACCTTAGTGAAAGTACTAGTCAAAATTCCCGCGTCTCAAGATTCAAGAATCGCATCACTGGTTAACCAAAACATTAAAAATGTTTTTCTCAATAAATCTGCTTACTTAATTATATATATCTATCTCCACTATCTATAAGATTCACATACTTTTTGTTGGCATAACACTTGAAGAGCAGAATCCGTGAGATTTAATAATATACTAAGGCACGTGTCGATATGCAAGAGTAGTGCGTTGGATTTCATTGACTCAGTGATAGCTAGTGCATGTATTGGCCATTATCTTGAGCTTGATCGAACACATAATCATGGTTGGCTTCATCGTATGTATGTTTGCCCTTTTGGCTAAAAGGTACGGGTCATTGTGTTAGTTATACTTTTATATTAATGAAAAGCAAGAGTAGTCTCTATTGTCACACATTTCTAATATTTGTAATAAGCATTAAACATTAATTTATATAACTTTATATTCACATAACAATCTGATTTTGAGTTTTATTTGCGATTTTAGAAAATATATATATATATATATATATATATATATATATATATATATATATATATATATATATATATATATATATATATATATATATATATATATATATATATATATATATATATATATATATATATATACTATAAAAAAAGTCTTAGTAGTGACGTGAATATCACGCCACAAACTAAAAAAACACATCACAAACCAATATTTGCGACGTGAAAATTTACGTCGCAGGAGGCAAGGTGACAACTTTTAGTGACGTGATTTTCACTTCACTATTTAGTGAAGTAAAAATCACGTCGCAAAATTTGGCCCAGAGATTAATGCATATTCAGTCAGAGCAGGCGTGACAGCGTTTGGGTCAGAAAAGCATCTTTAGTTGCGACGTGATTTACATGTCACTACTTAGTGACATGCAAATCACGTCACTAAATTTGCCTAGGAGTAAATGAAAAGCGCATTTAATGTGTAATGTTGCGACGTGATTTTCATGTTACTACTTAGTGACATGGAAATCACGTCAATAAATTTGCCTAGGTATAATATACAAACTTATTATACATAATATATTTCATCAATTTTTATGATCTCTAATCATCAAAATTCAATTATACCAAATATACAAACTTATTATACCTAATATATTTCATCAATTTTTCATCATCTCTAATCATCAAAATTCAATATTCAATCTATTTTAACAATCTAATTTCAACTATAATTTTCTACAAATCTAATTTACTACAAAATTAACATTCATCAACAGGGTCGGCCCAAGGACCAAGCTGCTTAAGCTAGGGCTTTAGGCCTCAAAAGTTTGGGCTTAAAAAAGGCCTCAAATTTTTTTTATTTAGTTATAAAAAAATATAATGATACATGAGTTACATATATTATTGTAGTTAAGTTAGTAAAATATAGACCTCTTTTCCTTTTGGTCTTGAGATCAACTCTTAGCAACCACAAAATTAATATTTTAAAATATATTTTTAAGACATCATTTTAAAATTTGCTTTAGGCCTCTAAATAGGTTGGACTGGCCCTGTTCATCAATTTTAACCTTCAATCTAATTTTCTACAAACCTAATTTTCTACAATCTAATTAATCAATAAAAAAAAACCTAAAAAAAATAAAATGCCAAAATTACCTCTATCTTCCTCTATCAATCTTCAAATATCTTCTTGAAATGCTCCTTCAATCACAAATATTACACCTAAAAAAAATTTATAACACAAACAAATAAATTATATAAATTAAAACGAAAAATAATAAATAAAATACAGAAAATTAAAAAAGATTTGATACTTACCTTAAATATTTTGCAATTGGAAGGAATAGAATGGAATTTGAGAGAATGGGAGAAGAGAATTTTGAGAGAAAATGGGGAAGAAGAAAGGGTTGAGAGGAAGAAGAGATGGGGGAAAGAAGAAAAAACTCTTCTGGAACGAGAGAGAGGAAGAAGCGTTTTGGGAAAAGTTAATAAAGACTTTAACGACGTGATTTTCACATCGCCACATTGCGAAATGAAATTCACGTCGCAACAAACGCACATTCCCAACCCACGTGCTCCTTGTCAGTCAACTCTGCCATTAAAGTTTTTGGGTTTTTGTAATTTTTAGTTGCGACGTGATTTACATGTCACAACTGAATTTTGAAAAATTCAAACTTCCCCCATTTGCATTTCTGACTCCAATTGTTTTTCAATTTTTTTATTTTAAGTTGCGACATGATTTACACGTCACAACATTTTTTTATAAACTTTCTGACTCTCCCCCTTGATTAACGTTACTTTTTATTTTTAAATATTATAAATATGTTGCGACGTGATTTTCACGTCACAACTGGTTTATTTTACACACGTGAAAATCACATCACTATTTCACGTGGCTATGAAGCACATTTCTTGTAGTGATATATATATATATATATATATATATATATATATATATATATATATATATATATATATATATATATATATATATATATAGGGCATATCATATGAGTATGACATATTTATATGAGAATGTTTTATATGAGAATGTGATAATGAATCTGAACCATCGGATTTTAAAATAAATGGTAGAGTTTATGGGTGAATCTTTTTTTTCTCTCTCCTACTTCATTTATTTCAAGATGCAGGAGAGAGAAAAAAAAGATTCACCCATAATCTCCACCATTTATTTTAAAATCCAATGGTTCAGATTCATTCTCACATTCTCATGTAAATATGTCATTCTCATATGATATGCTATATATATATATATATATATATATATATATATATATATATATATATATATATATATATATATATATATATATATATATATATATATATATATATATATATATATATATATATATATATAATTTTCACTTTTTTTTTTGAGAATATTTGTAAAGGAAGATAAACATGTGTTTATTGTTAACATAGTTTTAAATTTTTAAATATTATAATAATATAAATTAAATTTAAATAATATATCTAAATCTCTTTAATAAACTTCAAAATTTTACTGACGAGTTTTTTATTTATTTTTCTAGGTAATTAAAATCAGGTCCATCAATAAATCAGCATAGACCTAGTTTAAAGTTTTAAATTTGAATTGAAGTTAAATTAATGTTTAGCCGAATTTAACTAAATATATATTTTATATTATTTTACTGTAATATTTTAGTCAAAAATATATTTTATTACAGTATAAAAAAATTAAAATTTTCATATTCATGATTACAATATATTTTTTTGGGTAAACTTTTTTTTTTTCAGTCTAGAATGATCAATATCATTATGAGTCAATAATTTAGAAATAAAAAATAAATATCGTGGGTTTATTTTATAATCTCAATCCATTATTAAATCATAATGTGGGAGAAACAAAATCAAAAAATAAATTCAATAACGGTCAACCAAATTTATATACTTAACAAGTATAATAAATAATTTAATGTGGAAGTTAGATAATCATATAAGCATGTAAAAAATTAAGAGAATTTTTTTACCCACCTCCCTATTTTCTTGGTCACCTCTGGTGAAAACCCAAAATACCCTTATTTTGGAAATGTATTTCGGAAACGTTTTTTTTTTCTTCAAAATTTGTCTTATTTCGGAAATGCACTTTCGAAAACACTAAAAAATGCGTTTTCGGAAATGCATTTCCGAAAACACCCCCTTTTTGAGTTTTGGAGATGCATTTCCGAAAACAATTTTTTTTGGAGAGAGGTGTCTTCGGAGATGGATATCCGAAATATTCTAAGACCAAATTGGCCTTGGAATGTTTCGGATATACACTTCCGAAAGAATTCAATAATTATTAAAAAATTAAAATCAAGGTGAATCAATACAATTAATAGGTATAAAATCAAAGTGAATCAATAAAATGAAGGTGAATCAATAAAATCAAGGTGAATCAAAATTTCCTAAACAATTTTAAAGTTAAATATTATTTTACTAACTTATGTAAATCAAAAATATTTTAATTTCATAAGTAAATTTTGAATTATATAGAATTAAATATAAAACTTATTCATTAAATAAAATTAAGACAAAATCTTTTTTTAATTTTTTTAAACTAAATAAAAAATTATAACTCATTTTTATTTATGAATCAGAATAGAAATATATAAATATATAATAATAATTGTTAATTTTGTAAGTGAAATATATAAATATATAATAATTATTATATAAATATATAAATATATAATAATTACTATAAATTAAAACACTCATTTTTTTCATTTTTATAATTATTATATAAATATATAAATATATAATAATTTTTATAAATATATAATAATTATTATAATTATTATATAAATGTATAAATTAAAACACTCATTTTTTTTAATTTTTTTTGTAAATACATAATAATTATTATAAATATATAAGTATATAAATAAAAAATTATAACTCATTTTGTAAGTGAAATTATTTTAATTTTTTTAATTAAAATTATTTTAAATTTTAAAATATGAATCAGAATAGAAATATATAATAATTATTATTCATAACTCATAAATTTTATCAAAATATATAATTATTATAATTCATTACTCATAAATTATATCAAATTTATGATATATGAATTAATTAATATCCTAAAATTAATTTTTGGGATTTTTAGATTTTTTTTTTGTCTTTTCGGAGATGCATCTCCGAATTAAACAAAATCTCAATTTTTGGGATTTTTTCGCAAATGCACTTCCGAAGTCTGGAAAAATTTAGAAAAAAAAATATTTCGGAAATGCATTTCCGAAGCAGGGGTAAAGTGGGGTTTCCGCTGGGGGTGACCCCCATAGGGAGGTGGGTAAAGAAAAAACCAAAATTAAAGGTATTTGGACCAATTGAGAAAGTTCTTGTTGGCAGTAATCGTTGAAGGTTAAGAGACGAATAACGAATACCTGATAACTTGTGTGGTTCTTCCTAAACCGGTACTCTTAATGTCTTGAATACTCTTCAGATGGGGAGAAGATGTAAACTGTTTGTATACGGTATATTGGAGAACCTAACCTATTTCTAGACTGATGGTGAATTTGGGTTCCATCTTTCATCTCAAAATTCTTTGTGAGAAGTCTTTTGTTTTCATGCAATAAGCTTATACCGTTGTTTGCCAAAAGGATATCATCTACATACAATACAAAGAAAATAAATTTACTCCCATTGAACTTTTGGCACACACAATTATCAACTAGATTAGCCTCAAAACCAAATGAGGGTAAAAATTGATAAATTTGTAATACTATCATTGCGGGAAGCCTGTTTAAGGTCATAGATGGATTTCTTGAGTTTGCAAACCATAGACTTTGGGTCTCATGACTAGGGATGGCAATGGGTAGGGTTTGGGCAGGGTACTATAGTACTCGTCCCCATACCCGCAGTTTAAAAAAATCTCCGTACCCGAGCCCAAACCTGCGTGGGTATCAATATTCATGCTCGTACCCGTACCCTGTGGGTACCTCAATGCCCATACCCGTACCCGTTTACCCGCATTTATAGTAAACTTAAATCGTTTAATTACAAAATATCATATAATTTAAGTCTTTTTAACAATATTAAAAAAATTATGTATGTTATTGTTAAGTTAAGAAACAAATAAACACTTTTATTAAAATGTGTAATGATTTAATAGCGATATATTTTTAAAAAAATTTAGAATCATGCATTTTTATATAATAATATAAATGACATTATAGAAATATGTAGTGTGGGTATGGGGCGGGTTGGGTAGTAAGGTACCCGTCCCCGCACCCATACCCGCATATTTTAATGGGTAATTATCCGTGCCCATGCCCATACCCATTTTTATGGGTATTTACCCTACCCAATATGGGGTTTTTTGTGGGTACCCACTGGGGATGGGCCAAATTGCCATCCCTACTCATGACACAAAGTTTTCTGGTTGCACCATATATATTGTCTCTTTAATGTTTTCATTTAGAAACATAATATTTACATCCATGTGATGCAACTCTAAATAAAAATGAGCTACTAATGTCATCATGATCCTAAGAGTTTCTTTCGAATAAACTGGAGGGAGTCTCTTGATAATCAATGTCATCCTTTTGAGTAAAGCCTTTGGAAATAAGACGAACTTTATATCTCTCAATGTTACTCTTTGAATCCCTTTGGTCTTAAATATCCATTTACAAACAATGAGTTTCTTTCCTTCAGGTAATTTAACGAGATCCCAAACATCATTGTCATCCATCGACTTCATATCATCCTTCATGGCATCAACCCACTTAAGAGAGTTTGGACACTGTGTAGCATGACTAAAGTTGATAGGATCTTACTCAGTCAAACCAATGTCATCCTCATGTTCCTGAATAAATACAACGTAATCATCTTGAATTTAACTCTTCCTTTCTCTAGTGGATCTCCTTAATGGTGGCTCTTGAGGTTGTTGAGTTTGAAGTATAGGTGGTGTTTGAGGAAGAAACTCAATATTGTCTTGTTCTTGAGGGATGTTAGAAATAACATCACTGTTTATTTCCGGATCTATTTTTGGAATAAGGATAGGTACCAAGACTTCTTCATTATGAGAAACTATTTCTTCATAAAAAGATAACACTCCTTATACTTCCTTCCTGTCCAAACTTTACATCCTCAAGGAATCTATCAGTTCCCGTTTCAAAAATTGTTCCAGTGATGGGATTATTAAACTTATACTCATAAGACCTTTTGGCGTATCCAATAAAATTATAGCTAATTGTCTTTGCATCCAACTTACCTTTATGGATCATATAAGGTCTTGCTTTAGCTGGACATCCCCAAATGTGCAAGTGCCCGACTGGGATTTTCCCATTCTATAATCATAAGAGGTCTTAGCTACTACTTTACTAGGTACTCTATTAAGGATACAAACTCCGGTCTTTAATGCCTCACCCCAAAGTGACTCTAGAAGAGAAGAATGATTAATCATACTCCTCACCGTATTCATAAGAGTCTGGTTTTGTCAATTTGCAACTCGATTAATGTTGGTTTTCCTAACATTATGTATTGTAAAGCAATTCCACACTCATCGAGAAAAAGCCCGAAGGGTCTTGGAGTTTGTTCTCCCCGATCCATCATACCGACCATATTATTTACCACCGCGGTCCTGTCGCACCCCAATTTTTGACCTAGTCTTTTTTATATAATCATGTCACATTCGCATTTCATGTGCATCCAATCATCACATTTTGCATATCTTGAAAAAATTGACTTTTTATTAAAGTCAACAAAAAATAACTTCTGCATCCACATTTGTTTATTTTATTTATCCAAGATTTTTTTTCTTTCTTTTTTATATAATAAATAGTTGTTTTTTTTATTTATTTTAAAAAAGAATTGGTCTTATTGTCTATTTTGTATTTTTATTGTAATTATTATTATTATTATTTCTATTAGTCTTTGTTTAAATAACATTCGAATAAAAAAAAACAATTTCAAAATTTCAAAAGTATATGTATATTTTTTGCAAAAATGTTAAGGTGTCATGTGGCCCATTAACCCTTTGGCCTTTTGGTTCTTCGTTTTGTCTTCATGTGTCTATACATCATAATCTTGCTGTTACCCTGCTCCATCAGACTCTGCATCTTTCTCCAGCCACATAACAGGTCCAAATACCCTGCTCCAAAACTACAAACACTACACTCCAACCTGCTGCTCCCTTTACTGCATATACAAGACAAAAGTTACACCATTTTGTTCATGACACAATCTGTATCAAAAAAGGATCAAACACAGTTAACAAATCTGTTCAAATTTTGATCCCAATTCCCCCCAAAACCCACTATAATCTCTCTATAAAATACTCAACAGCAACAGATCAAAAGGGGAGCCACACGAAAAAAGAAAGAAGAAACCTCTACAAAGTCTTCACTTCAATATCTCCACAAAACAACAACACCAAACCTCTGCTCAATCTCCCAAACCTTCAACCACAGCTTCTGTGAATCATACAACCCACCGAATCACCTTCAACATACTACACACAATCTTCACTTAACCACATTCTCGATACCTCTGCAAAACCAACAGAATCACTCCATAAACCTCAAACTACAGACCTCTCACTCACTCAAACCACAACACACAACCAAACACACGGAAGCACAAACAGAAGCATTGGAGAAGAAGAAACAGGGCAACTCAGGTCAAAGAAGAGAAATCGAGTCGAGGAAGCCTACCTGGAGCGGATCTTTGTTAACTTTGCTGGGGTATTTGTATCTTCTTAACCTTGCTCCCGTATTTATATAGCTGTAATTGAAAATGATATAATGGAATATGGGTAAATAGATTCATGTAGGGATTGGGCTTGTATGTTTTGTTGTTCTTTTGCGATTTCGAGTTAGGATCGAGAGAAATCAGTTGAGAGATTTGTGCGAGAGAGATGTGAGATGCGAGATAGAGAGAGATGAAGAGGAACGCTTTTTTTTTTTCCATCGTTGTTGTTCGATAATGATTGAGAGAGAAACTAGAAAAATTTCGTTTCATCGTGAGATACAGAGAAGAGGAAGGAGCCGCTGTTGTCCCTCATAGATTTAGGGTTGTTGTTTTAATTCAATTTGGGCCTAAACAGTCTCAGCCCACCCGAATTTCTCATGTACACCCTTAAACCCAGTGCCACACCACCTCTTGAGATTTGTTTTTTTACAACTTTTGGGCCTGTTTTTCCAATGACAGCCCAGCGCCCCTGTTCATTCTTCACACCCCCATTTTACTTTCTTTTAAGTCTATTGATATTGATTTTTGTTTTTATCTTTTTTTTCTATTATTTTAGTTATGATCTTGCTTGCTTAATTAAGAAATACAAAAAATATAATATTAATATTGTGTAGTTTTAATTTTATTTCTATGATATAGCAAAGCACAAAAAATAATTGTATTATGTAGGCTTGTTAGATTTTATTATTAAAATACCAAAAATATTATATTCATCTCAATCCAAAAATCCATAAACCTTGGTCCAACGCCAAGTGATTACAATAAACTTCTCGATCCAACGTCGAGTTTTCTTTGTTACAAAAATAACTTTCTTTAAACCATACCGAAAGATCGTGTGACAAGGGGTGTACACCTCTTGAATACCTCGATTCTTTTGGATTAACACATTTTCTTAAACCTTTCTTTAATTAAATCGAAAGATCTTGTGACAAGGGGTGAACACCTCTTGAATACCCTGATCTTTTGAAACTAAAACACATTAATAAAATCAAAGTGATCAAGTGACAAGAAGTGCACACCTCTTGAATACCTTCGATCCTTTGAATCAAAACAATAAAAAACTTTTTTAATCAAATCAAAGAAATCAAGTGACAAGAAGTGCACACCTCTTGAATACCTTGATTTTCTTGAACCAAAACTCATTAATTAATCAAAGTGATCCTGTGACAAGGGGTGCACACCTCTTGAATACCTTGATCTTTTGAATCTAAAACACTTAATCAAACCGAAAGGTCCTGTGACAAGGGGTGAACACCTCTTGAATACCTTGATCTTTTGAATTTAAAATACATTAATCAAACCGAAAGATCTTGTGACAAGAAGTGCACACCTCTTGAATACCCTGATCTTTCGAACCAAAATTAATTAACTTGGACAACAAGTGAAAATGGGGCTCGCTCCTGTTCAATACCTTGGGTAAAGACGCGCTAGGTGAACACCTATGCTCAATCCTTTGCTAAATGTCCCTTTAAAACATAATCTCAATTTCATTCAACCTTTTTGCCTTAGGGCTTTTTTTTAAACTCTTTTCATAAACGAGACACTTATCCAATTTTCAATACGAACATACTTCCACATGTGAAGATCGAATATCTTCCACTCGAATGCGATGATGGCCAAAATCTTGTTTTATCTTGATTTAGTCATCCATTCTTGTAGTGATCTCATATCCATGTGCGCGTAGTATTTCCATTTGAAAGCGATCGAGTACCTCTCGCTAAAATCAACCAACCAAACTTTCGTGGTTCATCGCCCGAACTACGATTGCTCTGACTTTCCCATTGCATTAGGGAATACGTAGGCACAAGATACAAACGTCTTGGCGAGCACAATAGTAAAAAATCATTTCTTTTTTCTTCATAATAATAAAAAACCCTAAAAAACATTTCTTTCATCTTTTCTCGATTAATAAGCTAAAAAACGCAAACAAAAATGCTAACACTCAAACGCGAAACTAACTAAATGGGTCCCATCGAGTACGATGGAGGTGAGGGGTGCTAATACCTTCCCCTTGCTTAACCGACTCCCGAACCCTAATTTGGTTACGAATGACCATCTTATCCTTCTCTTTTTATTCGTGGGTTTTATCGATATTTTCCCTTTCCTTTTGGAATAAATAAAGTTCGGTGGCGACTCTGTTGTACTTTGAATGCGTGAAAACGCGTCGAGTCACATTTTTACCGCTACAGAAAGTGGCGACTCTGCTGGGGACTATCCTAAGAGAGTCAACCCTAGTTTAGTTTGTTTTATGTTTGAGTGTTTACTTTTGTTTGTTTATTCTTGTGTTTTTTATGCTTATGTTCTTTATATTTATTCTTGTACTATTTATGTTTCTTTACTCTTGCTTTACCGCTTTTTATTTATTTCTGTATATACTCAATTGTGGGTGTGGGAATGATATTTGAGTGAAGCTCTCAACCCGAGCTTTGAAAAACAAGAGAAAAACATAAGTTAGGAGGTGGTTGTGTAGTGCTAGTCCCCAAGGTGAACACCTTGAATGGCTAATACGAGAACCCCACTTGGAGGAGACTTAGTCATGAAATTTGTCATAAGATGGTTCACCCATCGCATGGCAGAAATCTGATTTCGTCGCTAACTCCAAGGACCTTTAGAACCCGTTCCATCTATGGTGATGTAGACATCTCTACTATCAAAAACCTTAGAGCTAACCTTGTGAGGGGATTTTTGGGTAAAGAACTTAGAACTATCCTAACTTGAGGAGCCTTCCTATAGGTTGTTTTGTTATCATGCTTTGCATTGCATGGCATTGCATATCATTTGCATCATGCATGTTGTCCAAGTACCTCATCCCAACTGTCTCTTTCATTCAGTTATCTGTCATCTGTCAAACTGGTTCCTCCACACGAGTACGAGACTAGAGCCAACGTCAGACGAAGAATGGCGGACCAAGAACAACACAACGCTGAAGTTAGAATGGAGATTGAGGATCTGAAGTCAGGAATGACTAAACTCACCGAGATGTTGCAAGTTCTGATTGCTAGAGGAGAACCACCTCAAAGGACTGTCATTCAAGAGGTCGCCGACAATGTTGAAGACCCTATTCCTGTTCCGAGGCCAGCCACTACTTGGCCCGAGTTTGGTTTACCTCCAAATTATTCTCCGCCTCACGCTACTGCTGCTATGGTTGGTCAAACTTCACGACCAATATTCCAAGCTCCAATCATGACTGAGTCTCAGCCAATTGTGCATGCTGCTGCCCAAACCGCTTATGGGAATCCTCTCTTTGAGTACCATGCTGGAGAGCATCAAAGTGAAATCCAAAGAGAAGCTGGTGACATTGATGAAGTCAAAGAACAATATCAATTCCTGGAAAAAAGACTAAGAGCCATGGAAGGTGCTGATCATTTTGGGGTTGCTGCTGAAAACATGTGCTTAGTTTCTGACCTGGTCATGCCTGCCAAGTTCAAAACTCCCGAGTTTGAAAAGTACAAAGGGTACACTTGTCCAAGAAGTCATTTGACCATGTACTACCGCAAGATGTCTGCCTATACCAAGAACGACAAATTGTTGATTCACTGTTTTCAAGACAGTCTGACTGGTGCTTCCCTAAAGTGGTATATGGGACTAGAGAAGAGTCGTATCCAGTGCTTCCAAGATCTGACCGATGCTTTCATGAAGCAATACAAGTACAATCTGGACATGGCTCCTGATCACCGTCAACTACAGAACATGTCTCAAAAAGAAAGAGAGTCCTTCAAGGAGTACGCTCAACGTTGGAGAGAGCTAGCTTCTCAAGTGGAACCTCCTTTGGCTGAAAAGGAATTGACTGGCATGTTTATGGACACTCTCTCACCCTTCTATTGGGAGAAGATGATTGGAAGCGTATCCTCCAACTTTACTGATTTGATAACCATTGGTCAAAGGCTAGAGGAAGGAATTAAGAGTGGCAAGGTTGTCAATGCTGGTGAATCCTCTAGTGGGGCAAGGAGGTCTTTTGGAAACTTCCATAAGAAAAAGGAAGGAGAAATAAATGCTGTGAATGATGAAGGAAGAAGGCCTCGTCAAAGGACTAATAATTATGATCAACCAATTGTAGTTACAGTTGCTCCTGTGACCAAGGCTCCGCAAGTTCAAGCTCCTCGACCCCAAGCTGCTAATCAGAATTTGAACCGTGCTGACACCCGATTTGATCCTATTCCTATGTCGTACACTGAATTGTATCCTGCAATGGTTCATAAGGGGTTGATAACGACTAGGGCTCCACCTCCGCTTCGAGATCCTCCTCCAAGAGGATTCCGACCTGATCTTCGCTGTGAGTTTCATCAAGGTGGTATAGGACACGACTTGGAAGGTTGTTATGCATTGAAGACTAGAGTACAAGAGCTGATTAATGCAAAGATGCTCACTTTCAAAGACATCAATCCCAACGTTGTCGACAACCCTTTGCCCGAGCATGACAAAAGTGGCTGAAGATTGAGAATGGCAACCTACTTCCCTAAAGCCGAGTGTTTCAGGCAGGACAGCTCCTCCTCGTCCCTGATTAGTCACTAGGCCTAGCTTCCTTCCGTTTGCAATTTCCTTATTTTATCTTGTGTACTGCATTTGAATTATGTTTGTTCTTAATTGTTTAATGTTAATGAAATGAGCATTGCGTAATTTTGATTCAATTCAATCCACTGTGTTTATCTTTATGTTTTATCTTAAAAAAAAAAAACAAAAATATATCTCTTGTTCAAATTTGTGTTTTATGCAAAGATTGGAGGGAGGATGATGACAACGAAATACCCAAGTTGTTGAATTGTATGCTTTCAAACAAAACTTTGCTGATGATGTACAGGCATTATTTCAATCCCCAAACACTGGAGAAATAAGGAAGTTAACCCCTAGTCAACCCCTTTGAGCCTGGAAGTTGGTGTTTCTTTCTATATGAAAATAACCCACAATTTTAACCTGGGGCATGGTAGTTCTCAGTTAAGTTACCTGTGCATTCAATTTCACGAGAATTATTAAGTACACCTTCCAATAAGGGTTTCAATAAAAAATGACCAAGATGGTTATCATTAACCATTATCAAGGCAGTCACTATCTTTCCAATTACAATAAAAAATTCAAAAGAAAAAGCCCGCTAAGTCAACCTATGAAGGAGACTTAGGCAAAACTGGGGCATCCCGCTGGCTGTAATTTCAAATAAAACAGTTCAGGCAAAAGTTAGGGATATAAAGCAAAAAAAAGAGAAGTCAATAAATTCCTTGAACAACAATAAACAATGTGACTATCAAAAGGAAGAGGTGACTGCCATCTCAAAGATTCCCTTGGCTTTAAACCATCATCATTATCATAGGTGCAATTCCAAAGCCTCTTGGAGCCTGAATGCATAATTTGAATTAACTGAGCGTAGGATTGGAGATCATTATGAAGAATGGGGTGGGTACAAATAAATTTTGAGCCTATATCTTTTGTTTCAAAAATCGTGAACCAAGCCACGTTACAACCTTTAAAAGACCTAATTGAAGCAAGGTTTATTTTGAAAGCATACTACAACAAGGTTGCGTTAACCTGACTCCTAAAGATCTTTGCAAATCGTTTGTTTTACCATACCTTTTTCTTTATCCATCATTTTGAATGTCTAAACCATTGTGTTCAGGCTTTTGATTCATTTTCTTTACATCAATAATATCATTCCTACAATGATTTTGATTTCAAAATATGTTTTAAGCATTGCATTAAAATTACCATTTTTGAATGAACATTTTATTTGTAAGTACTCATCTTCAAGGAAGTTCAAACAGTCAAGAGACTTGATTAGTGATCCTATCAGGGGCACGTTACTTCAAGATCATGTTATTCAAGACTTATACTGGGGCATGTGTTCCTGACATTCATTTCAAGTACTGAAGCAACGATCAGATAACAATCACTCAATTAGGGGCAGTTTTCTTCAGTGATCCCCAAGCAATTTATCAGTCCTTCTCAAAAGGATCATCAGTGTGACAAAACCATGTTGACAATGTTCTTGTGTTGAGGAATCAGAGTCTCAATCTTCCCTCACAAAAGAGTCTACCTCAGTTGTCGTAATCAATTGCATTACATTCATCATTCACATATCATGCATAGAAAATTCAAAAAAATCATGCATCTAAACAAAATTCACACTCATTTACGTCTTTACCTTGAGATCAAAGCCCAACTTACTTGGCATCTACCAAAACGTTGTTTGTCCTTTCATCCGAAGCTAGTCATTGGATTTCTAACCCTTCATTGCCATCTGAGGCCTGTTATCAGATGTCATAATCTTTCATTGTCATCCAAAGCCTGTTATTGGATGTCATAATACTTCATTGCCATCTGAGGCCTGTTATCAGATGTCATAAATCTTCATTGTCATCCAAAGCCTGTTATCGGATGTCGTAATCTTTCATTGCCATCTGAGGCTTGTTATCAGATGTCATAAACCTCCTTTGTCGTCCAAAGCCTGTTATCGGATGTCATAATCTTTCATTGTCGTCCAAAGCCTGTTATTGGATGTCATAATCTTTCATTGCCATCTGAAGCCTGTTATCAGATGTCATAAATTTTCATTGTCATCCAAAGCCTGTTATCGGATGTCATTGCCATCTGAAGCCTGTTATCAGCTGTCATAATCTTTCTTTCATCTGAAGCCTGTTATCGGATGTCATAAATCTTTCATTGCCATCCAAAGCCTGTTATCGGATGTCATAACTCTCCATTGCCATCCAAAGCCTATTATCGGATGTCATAATTCTCCATTGCAATCCGAAGCCTGTTATCGGATGTCATAATTCTCCATTGCCATCCAAAGCCTGTTATCGGATGTCATAATTCTTTCATTGCAATCCGAAGCCTGTTATCGGATGTCATAATCTTTCATTGCCATCCAAAGCTTGTTATCGGATGTCATAATCCTTGTTGTCGTCCAAAAGCGAGTAATTGGATGTCACAATCCCTAGTAAAGTGTTTTCACCTCATTCAATGCCACTCTCGAATTTATCTGATTATTGATGTCGTCTAATGCCACACTTAGACGTTCCTACTATTTTCTTACCCAAAGTTTTATCCCTCTTTTCCAAGTTTCTCCATCAATAGTTAATCTCATGTGGCGCTAGTTTCCCACAGAGATTTGAGTCTGTCTCATATCATATTGCATTCAAAATGAAAAAAAGTATCCATTGCATTCATGTCATAAGCATTGTTGTGGCGATCTTAGGACAAAAATTGTGTACTTTATATTTAAGTCTCTTCACATCTTCGATAGAAGAAACTTAAATAGGGGCATCTGTCGCACCCCAATTTTTGACCTAGTCTTTTTTATATAATCATGTCACATTCGCATTTCATGTGCATCCAATCATCACATTTTGCATATCTTGAAAAAATTGACTTTTTATTAAAGTCAACAAAAAATAACTTCTGCATCCACATTTGTTTATTTTATTTATCCAAGATTTTTTTTCTTTCTTTTTTATATAATAAATAGTTGTTTTTTTTATTTATTTTAAAAAAGAATTGGTCTTATTGTCTATTTTGTATTTTTATTGTAATTATTATTATTATTATTTCTATTAGTCTTTGTTTAAATAACATTCGAATAAAAAAAAACAATTTCAAAATTTCAAAAGTATATGTATATTTTTTGCAAAAATGTTAAGGTGTCATGTGGCCCATTAACCCTTTGGCCTTTTGGTTCTTCGTTTTGTCTTCATGTGTCTATACATCATAATCTTGCTGTTACCCTGCTCCATCAGACTCTGCATCTTTCTCCAGCCACATAACAGGTCCAAATACCCTGCTCCAAAACTACAAACACTACACTCCAACCTGCTGCTCCCTTTACTGCATATACAAGACAAAAGTTACACCATTTTGTTCATGACACAATCTGTATCAAAAAAGGATCAAACACAGTTAACAAATCTGTTCAAATTTTGATCCCAATTCCCCCCAAAACCCACTATAATCTCTCTATAAAATACTCAACAGCAACAGATCAAAAGGGGAGCCACACGAAAAAAGAAAGAAGAAACCTCTACAAAGTCTTCACTTCAATATCTCCACAAAACAACAACACCAAACCTCTGCTCAATCTCCCAAACCTTCAACCACAGCTTCTGTGAATCATACAACCCACCGAATCACCTTCAACATACTACACACAATCTTCACTTAACCACATTCTCGATACCTCTGCAAAACCAACAGAATCACTCCATAAACCTCAAACTACAGACCTCTCACTCACTCAAACCACAACACACAACCAAACACACGGAAGCACAAACAGAAGCATTGGAGAAGAAGAAACAGGGCAACTCAGGTCAAAGAAGAGAAATCGAGTCGAGGAAGCCTACCTGGAGCGGATCTTTGTTAACTTTGCTGGGGTATTTGTATCTTCTTAACCTTGCTCCCGTATTTATATAGCTGTAATTGAAAATGATATAATGGAATATGGGTAAATAGATTCATGTAGGGATTGGGCTTGTATGTTTTGTTGTTCTTTTGCGATTTCGAGTTAGGATCGAGAGAAATCAGTTGAGAGATTTGTGCGAGAGAGATGTGAGATGCGAGATAGAGAGAGATGAAGAGGAACGCTTTTTTTTTTTCCATCGTTGTTGTTCGATAATGATTGAGAGAGAAACTAGAAAAATTTCGTTTCATCGTGAGATACAGAGAAGAGGAAGGAGCCGCTGTTGTCCCTCATAGATTTAGGGTTGTTGTTTTAATTCAATTTGGGCCTAAACAGTCTCAGCCCACCCGAATTTCTCATGTACACCCTTAAACCCAGTGCCACACCACCTCTTGAGATTTGTTTTTTTACAACTTTTGGGCCTGTTTTTCCAATGACAGCCCAGCGCCCCTGTTCATTCTTCACACCCCCATTTTACTTTCTTTTAAGTCTATTGATATTGATTTTTGTTTTTATCTTTTTTTTCTATTATTTTAGTTATGATCTTGCTTGCTTAATTAAGAAATACAAAAAATATAATATTAATATTGTGTAGTTTTAATTTTATTTCTATGATATAGCAAAGCACAAAAAATAATTGTATTATGTAGGCTTGTTAGATTTTATTATTAAAATACCAAAAATATTATATTCATCTCAATCCAAAAATCCATAAACCTTGGTCCAACGCCAAGTGATTACAATAAACTTCTCGATCCAACGTCGAGTTTTCTTTGTTACAAAAATAACTTTCTTTAAACCATACCGAAAGATCGTGTGACAAGGGGTGTACACCTCTTGAATACCTCGATTCTTTTGGATTAACACATTTTCTTAAACCTTTCTTTAATTAAATCGAAAGATCTTGTGACAAGGGGTGAACACCTCTTGAATACCCTGATCTTTTGAAACTAAAACACATTAATAAAATCAAAGTGATCAAGTGACAAGAAGTGCACACCTCTTGAATACCTTCGATCCTTTGAATCAAAACAATAAAAAACTTTTTTAATCAAATCAAAGAAATCAAGTGACAAGAAGTGCACACCTCTTGAATACCTTGATTTTCTTGAACCAAAACTCATTAATTAATCAAAGTGATCCTGTGACAAGGGGTGCACACCTCTTGAATACCTTGATCTTTTGAATCTAAAACACTTAATCAAACCGAAAGGTCCTGTGACAAGGGGTGAACACCTCTTGAATACCTTGATCTTTTGAATTTAAAATACATTAATCAAACCGAAAGATCTTGTGACAAGAAGTGCACACCTCTTGAATACCCTGATCTTTCGAACCAAAATTAATTAACTTGGACAACAAGTGAAAATGGGGCTCGCTCCTGTTCAATACCTTGGGTAAAGACGCGCTAGGTGAACACCTATGCTCAATCCTTTGCTAAATGTCCCTTTAAAACATAATCTCAATTTCATTCAACCTTTTTGCCTTAGGGCTTTTTTTTAAACTCTTTTCATAAACGAGACACTTATCCAATTTTCAATACGAACATACTTCCACATGTGAAGATCGAATATCTTCCACTCGAATGCGATGATGGCCAAAATCTTGTTTTATCTTGATTTAGTCATCCATTCTTGTAGTGATCTCATATCCATGTGCGCGTAGTATTTCCATTTGAAAGCGATCGAGTACCTCTCGCTAAAATCAACCAACCAAACTTTCGTGGTTCATCGCCCGAACTACGATTGCTCTGACTTTCCCATTGCATTAGGGAATACGTAGGCACAAGATACAAACGTCTTGGCGAGCACAATAGTAAAAAATCATTTCTTTTTTCTTCATAATAATAAAAAACCCTAAAAAACATTTCTTTCATCTTTTCTCGATTAATAAGCTAAAAAACGCAAACAAAAATGCTAACACTCAAACGCGAAACTAACTAAATGGGTCCCATCGAGTACGATGGAGGTGAGGGGTGCTAATACCTTCCCCTTGCTTAACCGACTCCCGAACCCTAATTTGGTTACGAATGACCATCTTATCCTTCTCTTTTTATTCGTGGGTTTTATCGATATTTTCCCTTTCCTTTTGGAATAAATAAAGTTCGGTGGCGACTCTGTTGTACTTTGAATGCGTGAAAACGCGTCGAGTCACATTTTTACCGCTACAGGTCCAACTGGACAACCTTTATTTTCTTTCCAAAATGAAGTTCGATGTCAGCTCTGAATGACTTGAACATGTCCAAAGATTGAGATTTCTCATGAATCAAATATAGGTAGTCATACCTTGATTAATCGTCTATGAACGTAATAAAATACCTTTTTCCATTCCATGAACCTATAGGGAAAAACTACATATATCGGTATGAATTAGTTCTAAGACATCCTTAACTCTTTCCCCATGGAAATTCCTTTTGTTTCTTTGCTTACTCTTGATACATTGAATGCATATTTGAAATTCTGACAAATCAAGAGATCCAAGAATACCTTCCGACAAAGTCTATGAATTCTCTGTTGGGATATGTTCCAATCACTCATGCAATAAAATGGCAGAATTCTCGTTTAATTTTTATTTTGTACCATGTGACTCTATTTGCATTATTTTGTTATAAAGACATTCAATATCAAGCATATAAAGATTATTATTCAAAGAACCAGAACCAACAACCTTTGAATCATACGAGAGACTAAATTTATTACTTCTAAAAGAACAAGCATAACTCGATTTATCCAAAATAGAAATAAAAATTAGATTCTTTCTAATAGACGGTGCTACTGTTAGGAGTGAATTATTAGTGTTTTCATTTGTCAAATTAACTACCTTTTGAGCTGGAAGTGAACATATCTTGTGCTTTTTAAGGATTTTTTAGTTAGAATTGAACTTTAGAGGTTCGATGCTAATTGTAGAATAATTTGCGTCACTTTGGGTGTTATTTGTGCAGATATTGAAGTTTAGAAGTAAAGACGAAGAAACACGCAGGTGTAGAGCTTCTAGAGAGGAAGAATCACAAAGAAGGAAGGTGAAACAAAGGCCGAGCCGCGCCAATACGGAGCGAGACGTGCCATTCCTTCTGACTTGGGTTCGCGCCGCGCCAATACGTGCCGAGGCGCAATGGTTGCATTACAAAGATAAATTGTTATAACTAGAAGCCCTAATCCTCATAAGAGGGAATCCTTGGTGAACGAATTTCAGAGAGCAATCCTATTCTAGAGCAGAAAACAACTTCCGACGGAGAATTCAACATCAATTGAAGACATTCCCTTGATGAAGATGAATCCTTCCATGAAATCTTGTATGTTCTTCATGGCCATGGAGAGCTAAACCCCATTGTGTTGAGTTTAAGGTAGTAGTTAACCTATGAAGATGCAATTACTTTGATTAATTCTTGTGAACAATTGTTTAAGCTTTATTATCAATGAAAAACCTTGCTTTTATTTTATATCATTGTTGAACTATCAATCGAGAGATAGGGTTTATACTTTTGCCCTAGGTTTTTACATTGACTTGTTGATTAATACTCAGAGATGAGATTTTGAAGAAGTTTTCATAAATCATCGTGGTTAATTCCCTTTATCTTTATAGTTATTCTGAGAGATCGAATATCATACCGGTAGAGGTGGTTCTAGATTGATCATTAGACATAATATCAGTTTTGAGGATGAATGAAGATAATAACTTAAATAATGTTCACTCGTGGATTAATTGATTATTGTATGTGAATAGGTTGATGAACCCTAGAACTCAACATATTCATTCACCATTGTTATTCGTCTTTAAGCTTTTTATCAGTCAATTATTATTCTGTTATATGCAATTTGAGAACAAACAATCAAAACCACTATTTTTCGCTAACTCATTATAATCCGACTATAGAACGGCAGCAATATTACTCAGTCTCTGTGGATACGATATATTAGAAAATATTTACCCAAAATACTTTCAACAGCTACAAAAGTCTCAACCAAATTCAAATGAAAACTAGTCTTTAATAATAATATAAAAATTCATATAATCCTTACTGCACTTTTATTACCATCGCTCACATAGATGAATCTTTTAACATATTTGGTGGACGGCTCCACATGCAACCCTGCATGAATATACTTATGTCAGTAGTAGCACCAGAATCTACCCACCAAATATATATCCTTAGGTACAAAAACTAAATGAATTTCAAAACAAACAAAAGTGAAAAAATTATCTTTCTTTTCACGTCATGTAGCGTATTTGGAACATTCTTTCTTCATGTGTCCATCTTTCTTGTAAAATAAGCAAGTGAACTCTTTAATTTGTTACTCTGTCTTTTTATTTTGAGAAAGATTTTCCGCAATCTTTTTATTTTTATTTCGAGAACTAGTAGTCAAGTGAACACTTTTCATCTTCTCTCTTTAGTTTTTAAATATAGTTCAATTTAAACATTTAATTATACAAAATATTCTTAGTGTCAAACTACCTAAAGAGCATGTCATCGACTTTATATCAACACAATAATCAATAATCATTATTCACATTTAATTATTTTTCATCTAGCTTTGCATGTGAGCTCCAATACATCAATAGCCTTTTTCAATTTTGTTTATGTTGCTGAAATAACATTTTCCTTATGTTATTCCGTGAACGGTATGGTAAGCTATCATGCTCTACAAGGTCGGTTGAAATTCCAGCAAAAAAGTTATGTATGTGGTCATACATTCACATTCACATTTGCCTGCCACAACATATCTGTCTTATATGCATTTTTCTTTACCTTGGTCCTCATGAGGCCCAATAAATATTGAAAACTCTATAAAAATAATTGACAGTTAACCAATAATGATTTGATATTTGTGATCATGTACACATAATAAGTAGCTTAGGAGTAAGGATATTATATATAATTTGAAAGAGAATAGGTTAAGTGAGGGCAATGACACAATAGTTTATTTTAATTTCACTAAAAATTGATACATTCACCACCCCACAAATAAATGTTTGTATATATATGGTATATAATAATAGAGTACTAGATGCCAATGAGAAGGATCAACTCAAATAAGTGCTTTTTGTTGGCCAAGAAAAAGAAAGGCAGCTTTCTAAATTCTCTAAATTGTATAGTCAAAATTAATAATTCTAGATTGTGCATTTAAAGTGGCGTGTAAAATATTGCATAAGCTACAATGGACCACTTTATAGTGTGGTTTATGTGATGTGATGATTTATAGTTTTAATTTTGTATCTAATATTCTAATTGTATGGTATTTTTATATTATTAATGGTAAGTTAATCACTTACAACAAATGAATTTGATGGCTATTCTATAATTTAAGTTAGATTTATTATAATTCTTAGATGATAGATTTATTGATTTAAATTATGATTTATCCTCCAAATAATTTATGATTTTTTTGAATTTCGAATATATGAAGGAAATGTAGAAAAGACTCTCGAAGTATAATAAAAAAGAAAATTAAGTTAAAAAAGTTAGATAAATGTATATGTATTAATAGAATTTAGAGACATATATCATATATCATTCTCAATTATCAAATCAAAAAAGATTATTATTCTTGTGTGAGCGGTTACGTACTCTATTTTTGTATGGGTTTTTGAATAGAAAATGGAACTCCAGTCAAGTTATAAAAAAATAAAAGTTAACTCACTTCTTGTATGAGCACCAAGCGGTTTGCAATTACTCTTATATTACCCTATAGAAACTTCTTGAGCAAGCTTCTTTTTTGAATTGTTTGACATAATTTTTCTTTGGATTTGTAACTTTTTTTAACTATTTTCATAACTCATGTGGCGAGTTTGAATTGTGGGGGAGCAACACTAAACCATGTCCACGACATCAAAATCTTGACGGATCTTAAGTATGTCTTCTGCATTAGACATATTGTACAAAATTTCACGCGAGAGATTAAAGACAAAGCTCTTCGAAAATTGGTTATGAACGCAGGGTATACATTAACTCAACCATCGTTCAAACTATCGTAGAGAGATAAGATTGTCAAACCCAAATGCAGATGCTTGGATTGATAATATTCTAGTGGAGAAATGGACTAGGTCATACGAAAATGGACAACGATGGGGCCACATGACAAAAAATCTTTTTGAATCAATGACGGTGTCTTCAAAGGTATACGAAACCTCCATATAACCGCTTTGGTAAAATCAACATATTTTAGGATGGCTTCGTTGTTTGCACCAAAAGGTGAAAGGTGGGACGCGATGTTACGATTTGGACAATTATGGAGTGAATGTTGCATAAGATTTATCAAGGCAGAAGGTGCCAAAGCCAACACACATATGGTTACAAGGTTTGACCGACATAACTAGAATTTCATGGTCAAATAGACAATCGACCATAACGAGGGGCTACCAAGACTAGAGTATATGGTTCTACTAGAAGAACGTTGGTGCGATTGCGGAAAGTTTCAAGCATTTCGTATGCCTTGCTCCCATGTCATTGTAGTATGTGCCCATTCTCACATAGATGCATTAGCACTTCTGTCTCCCATTTACAATGGCTTTGCAGTGGTAGCAAAAGAGGATTATTGGCCTGCGTACAAGGGGGAAATTGTTTGGCAAAACAACCAAATGCGAAGAAATAGAAAGGGTCGTCCCAAGAGCAAGCGTATCACAACTGAAATGGACGAGCTTCACAAGCTAGAAAGAAAGTGTGATTTGTGCCGTCAAGTCAGACACAGTAAAAAAATTGTCCTACACATGTGTCATACCCCAAAAATTGCCCACCATATTTTTATACTCAAGCTCATTCGAATGTCAGAAGCTCAAGACTTGACTGACTATACACTCTCCTAAACAACAACCCTCAAACTAGGGTTTTGTATCTCTCAAAGAAAAATCAAGTTCTAAGGCCTCAAATGAATCCCATGGCCTCTCATACGATTCAAAGAACCTCCATGCCAAGTTTCAAGTCTTGATTCAAGAGATTGCTCACTCAATGGCCCAAACGATCAATAAATCGAGGGGTTACCTTAGAGCTAGGATCACTTTAAATTTGTTTGACTTGTTTGCTTTATCTTTAAAGGCTGTTTTGGGTATTCTGCTGTGTGAAAGATCCTACACCCGGATCTAGTGTACCTTAGGTATGTGGCATGAGACCAGGGAGGTTGTACGACATGTATCGTTATGGTTGAACTGATGGCCACCGTTAGTGCGACGCTTTGGTTTGTCCTGATGGCCCTTGAATATGATCGAGAAGACATTTGGCTACCGCGTGGTGTCATAAGCACTAATTCGCCCTTAGAACCCTAGTTGAACTTGACTTTTGCCTATAGGAAGTAGCGAGATAGCTGGCTTTGGATTCCTGACTGAAGCCGGTTGATACTCGATGCTACACTCATTGAGATTGGACTCTAGGGATGCTTTTGGCTGGCCGATCGAGTGCCATGTTGAGACAATGCCCGCGAGAAAGATCAGGGATATGAGCACCATAGAACCCGGTTACTATTCTAGGACAGGTTGAACCAACTTAACTTCAGTGGGGAGGGTACTTACCTACGAACTTCACACAAGCCTTTAAACCTAAGGACACTTGTGTGACTTGTCTGTGCTTGCTACTAACCCTTTGGTTTTCTTGCAGGTTTTTCTTATGGGACTCACTCGTCCTTACTATCTTACGTTTTGCCTGATGCATTGCATAACATCATGACATCATAAGCATAACATGATTTAACTAACCCTTTCAAGGATCTTAGAAATTTAGGGCGCACAATTTCAGGTACTCTTATCAAGGACTGAATTCCTAATCAAGGGGCAAGAGGATTTATTTTCCTCTGGCCACATACCTTCCAATTCAGAGACTCAGCACCTATCAAGGGGCAAGAGGATTTATTTTCCTCTAGTCGTGTACCTTCAAATTCAGAAGTATCCCGAATCATAGGCTATGACCCACTGGATATGGTGAGCTTGATTCTCAAAGAAAGACATTCAAAGACAAAAGTCAGAATTCTTCAGACAAAGACGCGACCAAACCATTTTCTAATGTTGCTAACTAAATTCCTAAAGATCCTTGAAAAGATTGCATTTGCATTCATAACATCGCATAAAACTAACTTTTCCTTTCAGGTCGACCGACTGGTCAGAAAAATACCATCAACAAATCAATCCTAATCAGATGAACATTCTGGAAGCTTAACCCCCAGACTTCTGAAACAGTCCCAATCAGATGAACATTCTGGAAGCTTGACCCCCCAGACTTCTGAAACATTCCAATCAGATGAACATTCCGGAAGCTCGAACCCCGGACATTCTGAAAGTTCCAATCAGATGAACATTCTGGAAGCTTGACCCCCCAGACTTCTGAAACATTCCAATCAGATATACATTCCGGAAGCTCGAACCCCGGACATTCTGAAAGTTCCAATCAGATGAACATTCTGGAAGCTTGACCCCCCAGACTTCTGAAACATTCCAATCAGATATACATTCCGGAAGCTCGAACCCCGGGCATTCTGAAAGTTCCAATCAGATGAACATTCTGGAAGCTTGACCCCCCAGACTTCTGAAACATTCCAATCAGATATACATTCCGGAAGCTCGAACCCCGTACATTCTGAAACATTCCAATCAGATGAACATTCTGGAAGCTTGACCCCCAGACTTCTGAAACATTCCAATCAGATATACATTCCGGAAGCTCGAACCCCGGATACTCTGAATCTCTACACCAATTCCACAGCAACGACGCAAGCCAGATGCACCTAAGTGTCAATTCACCAAAATCAATATGTCGTCGGCTCAAACATTACTCTGAGAGATGCTCCTGAGAATTCTAACACCTCCACTCCTGGTTATAAACTCAATGCGAGGTGCACGAACCACTCCAAGATCTAATCGATAACGGGAAAATCAAATTTAACCCTCTCGAAACTACTGTGGTGATCACCGCTCCTATACCTAGTCATGACAAGACTGATTGACATCTAGACGGGCGAACTTTTGGATCATTAGATCTACTTTCATGTGCAATTGCTATCCTGTTTGTTTAAACACTTGACTTATGATAGACATTATATGTTTTAATAATCATCATCAGTGCATTGCATATGTTTGTTTTGAATAAATTATTTCGCTGTCACTCATTTTAAATTGCGTCTTTACTTTGCATATGTTTTGTGATATTCAACTCCTGCAAAGCTGTAAGCCTTTTGAGGGAGGATGACGAAAACGATACCGCAACCTCATACAGTATGCCTTTGAACGGACTATGCTGACGATGTACAGGCATTATTTCAATTCCTAAACAGTGGAGATATAAGGATGCTAATCCCTCGTCAACCCCTTTGAGCCTAAGGTGTAGAAGTTTTTTTTCATATGCAAATTGAACCCTTAATCATAACCTGGGGCATGGTAGTTCTCAGTTAATTTGGCTGTACATTCTATTTTAAGAGAATCATTCAGTACACCTTTCAACAAAGGTTTCAATCACAAGCGTTCATCCGCACACATCAAAAAAGTGTTGGAGATGTCAATCAAAAGCCAATGATGGTTCATCAATCATTAAGCAAGGCAGTCAATATCTTTCAAAAAAATGAATGAAATGAAAAAACATATATACAAAGAAGAGCCTGCTAAGTCAAAAAGCAAAAAGATGACTTAGGCAAAAATCAAGGCATCCCGCTGACTGTAAACTCAAAATAGACAGTTCAGGCAAAAGTTAGGGATATCAAAAAGATGAAAAAGAGAAGTCAATAAATTCATGAACAACACAATGTTGTGACTACCAAAAGGAAGAAGTGACTGCCATCTCAAAAGTTCTCTTTGCTTGAGAACCATCATCATTATCAAAGGTGCAAATCCAAAAAGTCTCTTGGAACCTGAATGCATAAGTTGAATTAGCTGAGCTTAGGACTGAAGATCATCACAAAGGGGATGGGTACAATCAAATTTTGAGCCTTTATCCTTTGTTTCTTAAACCGTGAACCAAGCCACGTTACAACCCTTGAAAGTCCTAATTGAAGCATGGTTAGTTCGAAAGCATACTGTCACCAAAAAGGTATCCCGACTCCTTAAGGTTTACTACAAATGTTAAGTTGATATCCTGCTTTTTACAAACATCATGTTTTTATAAATATCATGATTTTACATCTCCAGTTTTAATGTTTTTCAAAAACTCAAGACAGACGTATGCATTGCATCTCATGAATTCATTATTAAACATATTCTGCTACATAATTTCAAATGTTAGCAATAGAAAGAATTTGCACAGGGTACAACTAATGACTGAAAGTTATCCCGACAAACAAAATTACTCCAAGAATCTATGTCTCTTATGTATACAAGGGGCATGACACATTTTGTCCAAACAATCTGGGGCAATCAAGTCAAGATTCGAAGAATATCTCAAATGCCAAAAAGTCAAAGGCATACATCACAAGTGGGTTTCAAACTATTTCCCGATCAATTTGGGATAATCATGTCAAATTTCAAAAATCTCTCAGAAGCATCAACAATCAGGGGCATCATACTAAGTACTTGGGGCATGTCGCCCATAGTGCACACCTCATAAAGTCCTCGCGAGGCGAATCTTTCCAAAGTTCCCACTAGCAGGGGAAAATCTACGCAAGTCCAGTTAGACATCTTGATCAATACTCAGTGGCGTGTCCTAATCAAATCCAGGAATGGTAGTTACTCATCACTGGGGGCAACGCTCAAGACCTCCACGCCTTCCACAAAGCCAATGTCACAATATCATATCCCCACAGAGTAATCATTAAGAAGATACCTTCAAATACTCTCGACAGAATACATGGCTCCCCAACAGAGATCTACATCTTCAACACTATCGGTTCTCCGACATCCTTCATCCCCAGTTAGGGTACATCAAGCTACAGATCATACCCCAAGCAGAAACCATAAATCCCCAGCTACACAATGATACAGAGATTTATTTTCTCAGAACAACATCAGTCATACATCATATACATCACATACATATTCATACATTGCATACATTACTTCATGATAAACATACGGGTTTCTCATTTATTTGGAGAGACTCGTCATACATGCATCATGAAATTGCATATTTCTACTTTTGTTTTCAGGTTCCGCCTCGACAAGCATTCCTCTCAGATATAATCGAGCTAAAGATTCATTCCGACAAGCTTTTTTTCATTCCAAAACTTCATCAAATAACTTATCAACTCTAAAGCATCCTCTATCAGATATGGTTTAATGTATGACCTGTTCCGGTATTCTCAGTCAGATATGGTCTAATGTATGACTCGTTCTGGCATTATCCTTCAGATATGGTTTAATGAATAACTCGTTCTAGGATCCTTCCTCGGATATGGTCTAATGTATGACTCGTTCTGGCATTATCCTTCAGATATGGTTTAATGAATAACTCGTTCTAGTATCCTTCCTCAGATATGGTCTAATGTATGACTCATTCTGGTATTCTCCTTCAGATATGGTTTAATGAATAACTCGTTCTGACATCCTTCATTAGATATGGTCTAATGTACGACTCGTTCTGGTATCCTTCCTCAGATATGGTCTAATGTATGACTCGTTCTGGCATTATCCTTCATATATGGTTTAATGAATAACTCATTCTGACATCCTTCATCAAGATATGGTCTAATGTACGACTCGTTTTGGTATCCTTCCTCAGATATGGTCTGATGTATGGCTCGTTCTGATACCCTCCAACAGATATGATATAATATTCTCCTTCAGATATGGTTTTATGAATAACTCGTTCTGACGTCCTTTATCATATATGGTCTAATGTATGACCCGTTATGGTATTCTATTTACAAGATCTAATTCTATCATCACGAACGGTGTAGACGCGATCATCTCTCCAAGATCTAATTCAGTTACTACGAACGGTGCTGACACGATCAACCTTCCAAGATATAGCCCTATCATCACAAACGAGGTAGACGCAATCAACTGTCAGAGTCTAAATTCTGTTACTACAAACAAAAATGGCACGATTAACATTCAACAACTACTTCTCAACACTTCAAAATTCAGATATAATCTAACGTACGATTCATTCGAAATTTCAAAACTTATCGAGACAGATGGCATCTTTAAGCCCATCTCCGATAAAAGTCCCTACTTCAGCTAGGGCAAATTTCTTGGTATTCTAGTGTTCAATCATCTTTCACCTTCAGATTCCAACAGGCATACATGCCAAATTGCATCCTCAGATAAAAGAAGATTGAACAGGGGCAGCTGTCATACCCCAAAATTTGCCCACCATATTTTTATACTCAAGCTCATTCGAATGTCACAAGCTCAAGACTTGACTGACTATACACTCTCCTAAACAACAACCCTCAAACTAGGGTTTTGTATCTCTCAAAGAAAAATCAAGTTCTAAGGCCTCAAATGAATCCCATGGCCTCTCATACGATTCAAAGAACCTCCATGCCAAGTTCAAGCCTTGATTCAAGAGATTGCTCACTCAATGGCCCAAACGATCAATAAATCGACGGGTTGACCTAAAAGTCAAACTATGGACAAACTACAGTCAAAACTTCTGATTTTTTGGTCAACATCCTCATTATGGAGTATCATTCATCATTTGATCAAGGATTGATCATGATTCATCAAGAAAAGCTCCAGAATCATCAAGAACCTAAGTTTCTAAATTAGGGTTTTTAAGGAAAAAGTCAACTGAACTTTGACCGCCCATAACTCCCACATGGAACATCAGAAATTTCCCATCCAAAGCTCAATTTGAAGGAAATTGAATTCTCTACAATTTTGTCTCTCACACGCCAAGTCTAAAAATGCACCATTTGAGAGATATGAGCCAATACATTACAGGTCCTTCTAAAAGATCGCAAAAAGTCATTTTTTCTCAAAGCTCATAACTGGGACATGGTAGAATCAATTGAGATGAAACCAAAAGGAGCCTTTAGAGGACTCTTTGAGATTTCTAAAAAGTCCAATAACACTTTCATATGATCAATATTGAAGGAGATATGAGGTTCAAAAGTTGGTCAAATTTCAAGAAGCGCATGAAACCATAATTGAACAATTTTGTGTTTTTGAGCTAATGGGCTTAGGTTTTGGACTTCAAACATATATATGACCCAAATAAGAACCTATAAAACCATTCTTATCTTTTTGGCTTTTTTAATTTTATTTATTTGAATTTTATTCATTTAAATGCAAAATAAATTAAAGTAAAATACCAAAAATGATGAAATAAATTATGGGGCTTTGTTTTGGATCATATGAAGGCCCAAGATTCACCTTGGAGACTAGCAAGTTTCGTTGGTGCATGGTTTGGATTTATATATTTATTTATTTTTTAATTTTATGCAAATTAAATCAAGAAAAATAGAATAAATATCAATTTGATGCATGATTTGATTCCTTCAATCAAATAATAATCTTGGGGCACAAGAAAATCAAATATATTGATTGGAAAGAGATTGAACCAAATATAGTATGATTTTGTGCAAAATTCAATCAAACTTTTTCTCAATATTTTCTCCAATCAAAGATGTGATTTTTTTCTAAAACTTTCAACCCTAATCTCTCATGATATATATATCCTACAAGTGCAGCCACAAAGGGACGAAAAAGAGGAGTGAATGAGGCTAGGGTTTCAAAAGTGAAAAGTTCACAAAAATTTGAAAAGATCGTATTGCAAGGTCAAGAGGATTTCTGAGCAAACTACTCGTCCCAATCTACTCCTCAGGTAAAATAGGGTAAGAACACGTTGTTATCTAAGCTTTGCATTCGTTTGTATTGTTCATGTCATCGATAACATATTCATACACGCTTTGAGTTTCCATATCTTGTGATTTAATGTGCCTAAATGATATCTAACCCTATGTATGAGTTCCTGACCATGAGTAGAGTACTACTGGATCATTAAAACAAAGTTTAGAGGCCCGGATCACAGAACACCATTGTTAGGGCACAGTGGAAGGAAGTGTTCGTTCTCATAGATTCAGTAGACGTTTGGCCAAGATGATTGTTCCATCGTGTTCGCAAGATCACAATTAACGGATCTGGGCGCGATTCACGCTCTTTTAACATGTTTCTTTTAAGTTTTGAAGTTGCAGGGAATTCGAAGGTGAAATTCGCAAGAAAAATCGTAGCAGAATCCACAAAAGAATCCGCAGGTAATTTGATGAAGGAGATGAACAGTA
This sequence comes from Vicia villosa, assembly GCF_029867415.1. Taxonomy (NCBI): domain Eukaryota; kingdom Viridiplantae; phylum Streptophyta; class Magnoliopsida; order Fabales; family Fabaceae; genus Vicia; species Vicia villosa. The sequence goes on along the minus strand of NC_081180.1, from coordinate 86,682,866 downwards.
ATCTGACCCCCCTTGATCCTCTCTCTTCGCGCGTGGACAGCCACCATTCGCTGGTCAAAGTGTCAACCCTGTCTCTCTCCTCTCATTGGTCCGCGCAACACATATGGGCCCAGCTATGTACTCTTTAACCTTTTCCCAATATCGTTTAAATTATATATTTAATTTATTTTGACTTTATATTAAACAGCGATCAAAGATAGCTTGCATGGCCAAGCGTATAGTTTGCAAAGTTCTACACCTGGGTTCGATTCCCAGATGCAACGAGTTTATTTTTACAATTTAGTTGATCGCTGATCCTGTGCACCTGTTCCCCACACGCGCACGTTACACCCTCCATCTCAACCACTGAATCAACACCAGCATATCATCCCAACAGATCAGAAGCGAAGGTCCACCATAGTCCCTCATAAACCTGTCACGTGGAATTAGAGCTAAGTTTTTAATTTTCTTTTTATTTTTGATTGCATACATGTTTTTATTTTATTCTCCCTTTTTTATTATTATAACTATATTTGGTTACATTTTTATTTATTTTAAAATTAGTTTTTTTTATATAGTAAATTTTAATCATTAATATTTAATCGAAAATCCGATTTTTTTTATAATAGTTAACATAATTAATTTGTTGTTTTAAGTTAATTATATTTTAGGGTAATAATCTAATGTTTAAAACCCCGATTCATTATTTTTATTCACCATGATCACTAATCACTGCTATTGGTAGGTGTTATCCACTAACGCATTTTTAGCCTTATGAACCCTTTAGGTCACAATAAGTTTTCTTTTTTTTAATTAATTAATCAGGGTTTACGAAGATCAATCCCTACACTGAAATTTTCTCTCATTGTGCAGTTTTTCAGGGTTAGCACCAGGATTTCCTCCGACTACGCGCGTCCATATAAAAAGCTAAGTTTCTAACTATCTTTTTGTTTAAATGTCATCTTAATTTTTTTTTGCCTCTTCATTAAAATAGGGTTTATTCAAATATCAATGAATCATGCCTACACTCACTCTATTATTTTGCCTTTTAATTTTCAGGGTTGATCAAGGGTTCAAGGAAGATTAGGACATTCAAGATTTTTTGATTAATTATTGTTCCTTCTTATTCTTTGCCTTTTAATTCCCCATCCCCGCAGGTGTTTATTGTAATAGTGTAGGATTTTCATTCTGCCTTTACTTTTCTGCTTTAGTTAGTAATCTTAGGGAGTGCAAGCCTTGAACTGAATTAGCTCACTAATTACAAGATAACAATATCTGAATTAAACACATGATTGTGCCACACACACACCTTTAGGGTAACCCTTCTTATGCTGCCTGTTGCCTTATATTGTTGCCTGGTTGCCTTATTAATTTTGTTGCCTTAAAATAGTCAAGTCCCTCGATTCCGAGGATAACTAAAGCAATGTTGCCTGTCGCCTTCAAAGTTATTGAAACTCCCTCGAAGCTGCCTTATAAAAATGATTGTCCCAATTGCTAAGGTATCCTCGCATGATGCCTCAAATGACTATTATATCCTTCCCTTAGACTACCTGCCCTCTTTATGGCAAGGGACAGTCTCATGGAGAATGATAACTCGATGACCCTTTACATCCAATTGAAAGGCTTCCTGCCCTCTTATGGCGTGGATAGATTCTTTCGCCCGAAAAGCTAAAAGAACGATTTTTCAAACTTAGGGTAGTTGCTATTAATTGCTTGCTCTATTTCAAATTCAAAATCAAATTCAAACTCTTTTTCCACTAATTTTCAAATACTTTTCAAAAGACTGTGCTTATTTACAAGCTAAAGTTCTTCTTCAAAGTTTTTACTTTTCACACCTCATTTTCAAACATTCAAACAATACAAAAGCGAGCTAAGCAATTAAGAGCCCATGGATAACCATGGATGCAAAGGGTGCCTTACACCTTCCCTTTGTATAACTTACCCCCCGAACTCAAAATCTTTTCAAAAGGTCTTTTTCTGTTCTTTTAGCCTTTCTTTAAATTGGATAAAATAAAAGTCGGTGGCGACTCATGCTTAACCACGACATTTCGATAAAAAAGTCAGTTCACCGTATTACAACATGCTAATGGCTCAACCAATTGAAATCAGTATGCACATTTCCTTTAAGATCTAAACAAAGCTTTTTTTCATTAAGAACGTTTGCCAAAAATAAAATGACATAACGACTAAAAAACAACACATCGGCGGATAAAAAAAGTCAACAACACGACAAAATATCTAAGAAATTACAAGCACCAAAACAAAGTCATCAGAACCGTGCATCATCATCATTACGTCTCTGTCTCTTTCAACTTCCTCCAACCAAGTGCGAGACGTTCCAGTTGCAAGTGAGATGGCGGTTCTTCTCTGGATTCTTCTAATTTCTTCGCCCTTTGGGATGTCCCTGTCTAACCAGCGTTTCAACTCTCTCTCTCTCTTAAGATGCTCCATGGAATGGATGTGCCAAAATTTCATTTTTATCGTTGATTTCAGGGGAGAGAAGAATACATAGCCATCTCTTGTGAAAATCTCAGAGCCCGTTATGAAAAAAGTTAGGAGGAAATGAGAAGGTGTAGTGAGAAAATATGAAAAATGGTGGAGAAAGGGGGTATTTATTTATAGAAAACACATTTACAAGGAGGAGTCATATGAGATGGCTCCTCCTCCTATAAAGTTAGTGGAGGCGCCATATGACATGGCTTATCAGTACTGCAAGGGCCATGTCAGATGGCGCCAAGGGAAAAAAGTTGGAATAAGCAATCTCAAATGGCGCCTTGGTGTAAAAGGTTTTTGAAACATGATTATTTGCGTAATTTTCTCCGAAACGTGGTTATTTGCGTAATTTTTTTAATACCTTATTTAAAAAAAATATTATTTTTTTATAATTAAAAACTAATTATAAATCCGTGCATTTGTATGAAGAAAAATCATTCTCATATTAGATCATTCAATAACTATTAACTAATAAAAATTTAAATCTAACATATAATACATCTAAATAGCAATACTCATCTTTCATAATCGGGTTAATAGTAATTCACCTCCTCTAATGTTAGCGAATTTTGTTTTTCTCCCTCCCTACCTTTTGGTAACGGTTTTTAAACAAAAAAAAAACCGTTGCCAAAACTTGCCTTTGATAACTGTGGGATAAACTGAAATATTACACGGGATAAACTACTATTAACCCTATTATCCCTTCCTAATCAAAACAGAGACAATGTGGATTAGAATAAAGTTATGTTTCTACTACTTTTATTTATTATTTCCGAAAATATACTCAACACAACACATGCTTTATCAATTAGAAAATAAACTACATACTTTATTTATTATCAAATGATAGAACATAAGAAAACAAGTATTTTCAGCATGTTATTAGCTTAGTTTTATTGTTTTCAATGTCATTTTATATTTTTTTTATTGTAATAAATTGATCATTTACACCGGACATTGAAAAATTGGTATCAATCTTTAGGTATTAAGGTAGGAACTCCAACTCAAAAATGTATGATGAATCTAAATTTTAGGTTTTTTCTGTTCCGACGGATTAACCGTTATCTAGAACGTGCTCGTCATAACATCCAAAATAACTCACTGTTGGAGTAATTTCTAATAATTTTCCACAATTTAAATGGTGTTTTGTAACCGTTATTTTAAATATATTTTTAAAATAAATTTTTCAAATGTTTATTTTAAAAATCAAAAGGTCAATATATATTCTCATAGTTTATCCTTTTAAATTTAATTGTTCATTAACTAAAACACTTCGATATTAACATTGTAGATTAAAAAATCACATTTTGTATTAGGCAAATTCTATCAAAATACTTATGAATGATTTCTTTATTTTAGTTTTTAACATTATTTATAATTTAAATATAAAAAATAATTTTAGTTTTTTTTAATTTTTAGAAGCAATTTTTTTTTAATTCGAGGAGAGTTTGTTAGTGCAACAATCGGGGAGGGTCGAATTCAGGAATGCACGTTTAACGTCCATCTGATACATGTGCCAATTGTTCGCCAGGCCAACAATCAACCTGATCATTTCGATCCTGGCAACAGGTGCAATAACCTCATCGAAGTCAATTCCTTCCTTCTGAAGAAATCCTTTCGCCACAAGTCTTGGCTTGTGTCGAGTCCCTTCACCTTTGGGATTACACTTCACCTTGTATACCCACTTCACATCAATTTCCTTCTTGCCATGAGACAATTCGACAAGTGACCAAGTATTGTTGTCTTCGATGGACTTCAATTCTTCATTCATAGCTTTCACCCACTTCGAATCCTTCAATGCCTCAGTTGCATTGACAGGTTCGACATCTGCATAGAAAGTATAATGTACCAGCTCACCTTCATCATTGACTATATCATCTGATCTAATCACATATTCTTGCAACCTTGCAGCGAGAGAACCATAGAGCAATAATGTACATAGTATCAAATTTGTTTTAAAAAAACTATTTTTCTTCACTAATTTATATGAATTGTTCTATGAACAGGAGATCTTAAAAAGTAGAAAAAAATATAAAAATCATATATAAATAATTGAAATTTCTGCTAAAATATTTTTTAAATTATTTTTTACTTTTGATATTTTTAATGTTATTTACTATTAAAACAAAAGATTCTTTTTAATTTGTGTTTATTTTTACTAATTTCAATTTTATAAATTAGAATAAAACCTGCTAATGGTTTGAAATGACCCTAATTTTCCCCACTTTAAGAAAATAATATATTAAAATCCGCTATATATAAATTGTTTATTAAAAGAATATAATGTTCTAAATCTGAGGAAATATTTATATAACACAAATTGTGCATATGTCTTCTATTGAAATATTTCATAATTGTTAGAGTTTTCTAGTGATATTTATGGTGGACATGTAATGTTTATTTTCATGTAGTTATACAACGTAATGTTTATTTTCATATGGTTATACAACATAATATTTATAAGTTAATATTAACACTTATACATGATATTTTAGGTAAAGAAGATAAAATATCATACAATGTATAATTAGTTAAATATGAATGACTTTAAGGTATGTGTTTGACTCTAGCAACTAAATTATTTAACAACAAAAATAGCAAGGAATTTTCTATAAATAATGAAAACTTTAGCTTAAGTATTTTTTATAAAAAAAAACGTTTTCTTATATTTGCAATTAAAAGAAATGCATAACAAAATAATATAAATAATGCGCTTCCAATAACTATTAAATTAAAAAAAAAAAAATTAAACACATTATACTGTAACTTGAGTAATCTTCATTATATTGCCACTTTCATTTAAATTTTTATGTTAAAAAGACTTTTATTAGGTAAAGTAACCATGATTTTTGAGCGACGCTTAAAGTTTTTTTTTTTAATCAAGATATATTAATATCACTACAAAAAATGTTCTCTGCAGCGACGTGGATTACACGTCGCAACGTGCAAAATCACGTGGTAACCAAAAAGTAGCGACGTGAGCATATATGTCGCAGGAGCACGCGTGGCAACATTGTAGCGACGTGGAGACCACGTCAGAAAGTAGCAACGTGACTCCCACGTCGCAACCGGATTACATAGGAAACAGCCCACTACACACACACCAGGTGTGGCAGGTGTGGGGAAGTGTGTTTGTTGACCAATGTAGCGACGTGTTTCCCACATTGCTACATTAAATGCTTTTTTTTTAAAAAAAATTTATTCACGCTAGATTTGTTTTGTTTTATATATTTTATATAATTAATTAATATATAATAAAATATAATATATAATAAAATATATATAATAAAATTTATATATAATAAAATTTATATAATAAAATTTATATAATAAAATCTATAAAATAAAATTTATATAATAAAATCTATAAAAACTAATTTATATAATAAATTTATATAAAATAAATTAATATAATAAACATTATATAATAAATTCAATTAAATAAAATTAAAAATTTAAAACTAATATTTTAATGAATTAAAATGTAGAATATTTTACATAAAAATAAATTTAAAACAAATAAAATACAAAATGTTTTTAAGAGGCATCATCCGGAAAATAATTATCCGGATTAAAATCATCAGCCACCCCGTCATCCTCCGGCTCTTGAGGAGGAGCATTACTGTAATTTCCTCCTCCTTGCATAAACTGTCTCATCTGCTCCTCCATCTCAGCTTGCTTCTTCATAATGCCCTCCATCTGTCGCGCATGCTGCTCCTCCATATCAGTCTGCTTCTTCCGCATCATTGATAAGTGCCAAAATGTCGATGTTTTGAGTATGTAAATAGTGGCACTTATCGATACTTTTGTTAATACCGTTTGAGTAATTCCCCGTTTTGTGTATAAATACGTATACTTTGTGAATAGTTGTATTTTCATATACTTTTATACCATTTGATAGTTTTTCCTTTGTTTTTATAGGTATTCATGCTTATTGGAGCCTTGAGGAATAAAGTGTCAAAGGCACGGCTTCGATTTCGCAATTTTGGTGAAAGCTCGCTTAGCCACCATCAAGCGGACTTCAAAAGACTCAAAATAAGGATGACCAAAATCATCATTTTGGTTTCCATTCATTCATTATTGGATAGAGCATTGAATAAGCTTCCCAACGCTTCGAACCGGGCGCAATTCGGAGTTACGGTTCTCGAGTTATGGCGAAAACAAAATCTGGTTTTTAGCAGACTCCGCTAAGCGGAGGGGGGTCCGCTGAGCGGAGCTCCAGCGGAGCAAATCAGCGTCTGGGTGCAATTTTGAGTCCGCTGAGCGGAGGGGGTCCGCTAAGCGGACCTGCTAAGACAGCAGCTCGTTAAAAGGGGCCAAAATCACATTTTTAGGTCATGTTTTGGGTATTTTTGAGTCCCAACACCATCAACTTCATTCTTAGAGTAAAATTAGCTTAGAAAACAACTTCGGAGGTTGCATAAGGATGATCGGGGGTGGATTGAGCGTCGAACGGAGCTGACAAACCGGGAGATTTTCGGTTCATTTCTCTTCTTCTTTGTGTATTTCTCTTTGGTTGGTTTTGTTTGTATATTTACTTGAATCTTATGTATATTTACCGATTATAATGTTATATTTAACTTGCTTTACGAATCTGTGTTGATGTTATCCTGGATTTTTGCTCTATGCTGGGGATTTGGGGTGCTTTAGAGATAAACTTCTTGAATCCTTATCTAGGATGATAATCTGTTGGTTCTGAACTCTAGAGATAGATTTAGAGCTAGCATTCACCGTTTGTATCTGTACGTAATGCTTTCGTGTTTAAGCGGCGCGCGAGAGATCGCCGACGCGAGAATACGGATGTTCTCGCAGCTTCGTGTTAGAGATAACCTTAGTTGTGAGATGATCTCGTTTGTGCTCCAGAGATGGACGCTTATGTGAGAGATACGTGATAACATAGATGAGTATCGTAGGTTGAGTATAATAGGTTGGTAAGTGTATGTTTGTGAAGAGTGGGTATATTTACATTCCTGATAAGTTATTTCTCTTCTAAGAATGTGTTTATTCTTTTCTTGTCTATATCTTTGTTTACTTTTTGCTCATTCAAACCCAAGCTCGAAACCGTAGAAACTGTTGAATGGCATCTCTCCATCTCTGTGGACGATAATTCCTGGATCAATATTTCCAAATATTTTTTGTTGCTTGCCCTATACTGCATTCAACAAAATGGCGCCGTTGCCGGGGATGGTTGTGATTGCATCGCAATAGTTTTCGTGGTCTTGAGCTTTGTATATATCGTATATATTGTATAGTTTCACTTGTATATATATTTACTTGTACATGTTTACTTGTTTATGTTCACCATATAAGTTTACTTGTATATGTTACATATAATTATACTTTTATTGGTGAATGTTGGTGAAACATATTGATCTCGGATTAGCTATTTCCTTACAAATCTTCACTTTTCAACTTGTGCATCCAACATTCACCAACTTTCTCTTTATGTATGTTAATAGTTATATGTGTTTCATGTTTGTATATATGTGTTTGCTCTTGTACATATTTGTATATGTGTGTTTTCTTTTATGTTTGTATAATTGTTGTATATATTTGTACCCGTAACGTTTGTTGAGTGTTTTGGTTAGGACACTTTCTTTAGGCTTGTGCGGTGAGACGTCACCATGGCATGACTAGAGGAGGCTACTTTCCAAACACCGAAACAATAAAGGCGTCGAGCTAACGACGTAAAACAAGCGCTTGTTGGGAGGCACCCCAATGGTTGTAAATATTGTTTATATTTCTGTTTATGAGTTATTTAGGTGAAGTGGTGAGTGATTGGAACAACAGATCCTGTTCTGATTTTTCTGGTTTCTGCTATGTCCGCTAAGTGGAGCATAGCTCGCTAAGCGAGCATAGCATAATTTTGTTTTTCTGCTCTGTACCAGTGAGGTTCCCATTCCACCTGGTTCACTCATTTTTCCCACTTTCACCAAGGCTAATTAGTAGTGTATAGTAGTTTTGTTTTTCTAATTCTTTTGTGGTTGTTTGTACTCAAATTTTGTTCGATAATTCGAAGATTTTTGAGGTGATTCTCCAAAGCTTGAGTGTTTCAACTTGCGGATGTATGGTAGGATATTATTTTTGAAGTTGTATCACTCAAGGTAATTATTTATCGCTTTCTATAGCATAACATGTTTAGGAAACTTTTCATTTGTACAATTACCATACCATTCATTCTTTTGCATTACTTGCTTATTGATTGAATCACTTTAGTTCCCAAACCATAAATGTAAGGAAGTTTTCCATTGTTTACATATGCTGGAGGCCACAATCTTTGTTTTAACTGGATTTTATTATGCTTAATCTTTTGTTTATGTTGATTTTATGAAAGCATGAAAAGGATCAAGGCATTTTGTTTCATTTTGAGCACAACTACAAAAACCAAATAGTTAAATTCACCTTGTGAGTGTGTGATCATTTGTTAACCCTTCTGAGCCTTTTTGTCAACGTCCATGTTGTTTTTACTAAATGCTTATCTTTGAGTGTTTAGTTCTCATTTTTGCATGGATGATTGATTCTTTGTTTTCTTGAACCCTCAACCATGATTTTTGGTATGAATTTTTACCTTGCCTTAGGAAGTAGAGAGTATTCATATGATGGTGTGGTTGAATTCAAGTTGGGGAGAAAAATGATTGTGCACTTATTTGGTTGTTGCTATGAGGTTGAAAAAGAAAAGAAAAAGAAAGAAAAAAAAAGTGAAAAGAAAAGAAAAGAAAAAAAAAGGAGAAAAAGTTTTGAAAAAGAAAAAGAAAAGAGAAGTGAATAATTGTGCTAATAAGTATTGTGATTGGTTTGAGAAACTTGTGGTTAAGGAAGAAGTTTGATCGAGATTTTGTTGTTTGAATCTTTGGTGGATTGATCGCTCCCTTAGGTTTAGGCAAGTTTTTGTTTCGATTAGCCTTAGGACATATCCCTTGTTTGTTAACCAAGCCACATTACAACCTTGAAAAGTCCTTGTGATTCTTGCTTTTGTATCTTCAATGTGATTTTTAGATGAATGCATAATTTAATCTTTTGTTTGCAAGATTGTTGGATGAGTGTTAAAAGTCCTTCACCTTTGTGTGTTCTTCATCCATTGATGAATTTTTGCTAGGTGTGATTCATGATGTGAGCATGTATTGTGTTAGAATGTTTTGTATGCTTTTTGTACTTAGGATTCGTTTCGTTTACATGTTGTCGTTGTAGGATAGTGGTAAGTATTTACTTTGTTTATACGTTTTTCTATTGAGCCATACATTTGTTTTTGGTTTTCAAAACTTGTTGATTCACAATTCTTTGGTTTATTACTTTTGATTCTTTGATTTATTTGACATTGTTTGAGGACAAACAAAGTTTCAAGTTGGGGAGAGTTTGATAAGTGCCAAAATGTCGATGTTTTGAGTATGTAAATAGTGGCACTTATCGATACTTTTGTTAATACCGTTTGAGTAATTCCCCGTTTTGTGTATAAATACGTATACTTTGTGAATAGTTGTATTTTCATATACTTTTATACCATTTGATAGTTTTTCCTTTGTTTTTATAGGTATTCATGCTTATTGGAGCCTTGAGGAATAAAGTGTCAAAGGCACGGCTTCGATTTCGCAATTTTGGTGAAAGCTCGCTTAGCCACCATCAAGCGGACTTCAAAAGACTCAAAATAAGGATGACCAAAATCATCATTTTGGTTTCCATTCATTCATTATTGGATAGAGCATTGAATAAGCTTCCCAACGCTTCGAACCGGGCGCAATTCGGAGTTACGGTTCTCGAGTTATGGCGAAAACAAAATCTGGTTTTTAGCAGACTCCGCTAAGCGGAGGGGGGTCCGCTGAGCGGAGCTCCAGCGGAGCAAATCAGCGTCTGGGTGCAATTTTGAGTCCGCTGAGCGGAGGGGGTCCGCTAAGCGGACCTGCTAAGACAGCAGCTCGTTAAAAGGGGCCAAAATCACATTTTTAGGTCATGTTTTGGGTATTTTTGAGTCCCAACACCATCAACTTCATTCTTAGAGTAAAATTAGCTTAGAAAACAACTTCGGAGGTTGCATAAGGATGATCGGGGGTGGATTGAGCGTCGAACGGAGCTGACAAACCGGGAGATTTTCGGTTCATTTCTCTTCTTCTTTGTGTATTTCTCTTTGGTTGGTTTTGTTTGTATATTTACTTGAATCTTATGTATATTTACCGATTATAATGTTATATTTAACTTGCTTTACGAATCTGTGTTGATGTTATCCTGGATTTTTGCTCTATGCTGGGGATTTGGGGTGCTTTAGAGATAAACTTCTTGAATCCTTATCTAGGATGATAATCTGTTGGTTCTGAACTCTAGAGATAGATTTAGAGCTAGCATTCACCGTTTGTATCTGTACGTAATGCTTTCGTGTTTAAGCGGCGCGCGAGAGATCGCCGACGCGAGAATACGGATGTTCTCGCAGCTTCGTGTTAGAGATAACCTTAGTTGTGAGATGATCTCGTTTGTGCTCCAGAGATGGACGCTTATGTGAGAGATACGTGATAACATAGATGAGTATCGTAGGTTGAGTATAATAGGTTGGTAAGTGTATGTTTGTGAAGAGTGGGTATATTTACATTCCTGATAAGTTATTTCTCTTCTAAGAATGTGTTTATTCTTTTCTTGTCTATATCTTTGTTTACTTTTTGCTCATTCAAACCCAAGCTCGAAACCGTAGAAACTGTTGAATGGCATCTCTCCATCTCTGTGGACGATAATTCCTGGATCAATATTTCCAAATATTTTTTGTTGCTTGCCCTATACTGCATTCAACAATCATCTCGATCTGGGCCTCACTTTCGCGTCTCGCCAATTGCCTTACTAATTCAGTTTGTTCCTGTGTCAGATTTGGTTGACGCGATCCACCCTCTCCATCCTGAACTCTTTGGAACAGATTACGGTCACCAGATCTATAGCTGGACGCCAAATTTCCAGCCCCAAAAAAGCAACCATTAGGCCCTTTATCTTTAATAACCTCACACCAAATGTAGTGATCAACATCCGCGTTAAGCGGCTCCCCCTCTGCTGGCATGAATTGAGGATTATTTTCCAGAAAAATGGCAAGTCGTCTATCATATTCTTCCTGCACACATATTCAATAAAAAAATTAAGTTAAATATTTAAATGCATATTTAATGATGCTAAATAAATATATACATATTATAAATTAAAATATATTAAAACGTTGCCACGTGATTTTCACGCCACAACTTATGATTTGCCACATGATTTTCACGTGGCAAATTATCAATTGCCACATGAAATTCACATCACAAACTTTGTATCAATATAAAAAAAATAAACAACGTAAATTTCACTTACAAGATACATCCTCGTGCGCTCGTCGACAACACCTCCCGATCTCCTTGTCCGGGTCCTCGAAATCAGCTCAGGCATCAATGGTCTTCTCCCCAACTGCTTAGCCTAAATAATATAATTAAAAATAATTAGTAAATTATATTATGAATAAAGAAGTAACTTAAAAATTTTAAAACTTTTACCAATCGTCGGGCATGCTCGGCGGTGCTAATACTTCCAACTGTGTTGACACAACCGCCCTTTTCAGATGCCCTCATCTTCTTAAAAGTTTCTGATTTAGCCCGGAATTCTGGAGTCCTCCAATATATTACAAGCTCTTGAAAAACCTCCTCGCCTATCCAGCTAGGACGGATGCCGTGAAGCTCATAATTCTCCCTTACTTGCCGCAGCATATCAGACATTCTTTTAGAGCATCTGGTATTGAAAACTTTCTGAACACTTTTTTCACTCAAAGGATCCCACACACATTTCTCCTGCAATAATGTTGTACGACATTAAAATAAAATGTTAAGTAATTATAATGAGAATTTTATTTAAATAACTATAACTAAAACAATAAATTAAATGCATAACCTATATAAATAACAATACCTTAAACATTCTAAACCATTCATCTTTATTTTTGACGTCCCCATAGCTCTTAAAAGCTGATTTATACATCTGCTGAATTATATAGTTAACAATCCTAGCAGCAGTCCGACTCGGCGTAAAACTGAAACAAAAAATGAAAATGTTAGATATAAATTTATATAAAAAATGAAAATGTATACATACTATAAAAGTTTTTAAATAGGAAACTTACTTGCTTCCTTCGGGATGAATCCAAAATCTACCGTCAACGACATGAATCTCATCGAGATCATCCCTCCCACGAAGATCAGCTCCGTCTATCTCATCAACTGCCTCATCAACCTCACAGGCTGGTACATGTGTGGGATGTGGGGTGCGTGAGCCTCCAACCTGTGTGGGGCGTGGACTAGGAGATCGTCCAGCCTGTGTCGGACGTGGACGGGGAGATCGTCCAGCCTGTGTGGGGCGTGGACTAGGAGATCGTCCAGCCTGTGTCGGATGTGTACTGCTGGATCCTCCCGTCTGCTGAAAGGAGGAAGTCATCTGCATGGGATATGAAAAACCAGATCCTCCAGTATGCTGGAAGGATGAAGGCATGCCAGTATGGGCGAATGGAAAGCTGGGCGGGGGCACACCAGTATGTGTGAATGGAAAGCTAGGTCCTCCCGCCTGCTGGAAGGACGAGGGCACACCAGGATGCTGGAAGGATGGCGGTACCGCTGAGTACTGGAAGGATGGCGGTACCGCTGAGTACTGGAAGGATGGCGGTACCCCAGACGGGAACGTGTGGGAGGAGAGTAATGGGGTAAAAGCCTGAGTACTGGCTAAAGACATAGGATCAACACTCTGAGGGCGGGAAGACACGGCCATGTGAGGCGCCTCACATACTACTATCCTCGGACGTTGGGACTTCTTACCACTATCTTTACTCTTAGGTGGCATTTTACCTATTTTATTATTCATCAACACATAAATATTCATTAACACATAAATAGATATTCATTAACACATAAATATATATTTAATAGATATCCATTAACACATAAATAGATATTCATTAACACATAAGTAAATATTCATTAACACATAAATAAATATTCATTAACATATAAATATACATTCAATGTTTAGTTATTCTTCATCTTCGCTATCCACATCATTCTCTTCATCATTCTCTTCATCATTCTTTTCGTCGTTCTCTTCGTCATTCTCTTCATTGTTGTCATCGGATTCAAACTCTTCATCATTCTCTTCATCCACATTATTTTCAACCAACAATATAGATGCATCAACTTGATGTCCCTCAACAATTGTATCAGACAAACTTGTAATGTCTTCAGCTGCAACCACTTCATTAATTTGATCAACATCATCAACTTGATAGGCAACATCTTCTACTTGATTGCCATTTTCAATATGACCTTGCGGTTTTGTTTTTATTACAACACACCATCCTCTTTTACGTGTCACAAATGAAGGATAAGGTACATAATAAACTTGCCTAACAATATTTGACATTATGAAAGGATCATACTCTTTGTATTTCCGGTTCAATTGAATCTCAACAGTACCGTATGACCTGTCTATTTTTGTGCCTCTACTTGGATCATACCATTCACAATAAAACAAGACAACTTTATTTTCTGAATCCATGTAATGGTATACCAACTCGTAGATATGTTTAATAACTCCATAAAAGTCATCTTCACCACCATCTGTAACTCCTTTTACAAATACACCACTGTTTATGGTTTTTTCCCTTCGGTCCATGCCTCAGTGTGAAACTTATATCCATTCACGAAGTATGTGTGCCATTCATTTGCGCTTTGGATAGGGCCTTCTGCCAAGTTTCTCAAATGGAGTATTTCTGGAGTTGGTGGAAACACGGTAGACAATCTTTGCTTGAACCATAAGGGAAATTGAGCATGAATGACGCCGGATGTTGACTGTACACCGGTACTATGAAAATAGGCATTGTTAAATTCCCTACAAAATATACACCATAAGTTAAATAAGTTTGGTATACCGACATTGTCAACAAAGGTAAAAAAAACTATTGGGTAAACTTACTCAAGGTATTGTTTAACTTCAACGCAGTTGATCAAGACATGGACATGTGCGGATTGCATTTCTTTCTGGGTCAACCAATGCACACTCTTCTTTCCAGAAGGTCGACCTGGAAGACCGAATACCGATAAGGTGAATTGACTCCTCTGGTTGACATTTACCGGATTCCGTATGGTTCTAGGAGTTAACATCAAGTGATTGAAATAATGACTGCAAAAATGTGATGTTTCTCGATGCAGGTAATGTGCACATATAGAACCTTCAACTCTTTCTTTATTCTTCACTGATCGCTTTGAATCACCCATGAACCTTTCAAACGGATACATCCACCTATATTGAACTGGTCCACCAAGAAAAGCTTCATATGCAAGATGCACATGTAAATGTTCCATGGAGTCAAAGAAACCAGGAGGAAATACTTGCTCCAACTTACAAAGAATGATTGCAATGTTTTGGTCCAACTTCATGATGTCTTCCACTTTTAAAGCTGATGCACAAATATCTCTAAAAAACTGACTAATTTCAGTTAGTGGATCAAGAACATGTTTGGGTAGCGAGCCAAATGCAATTGGTAACAATTGTTCCATAAAAATGTGACAATCGTGACTTTTCATTCCATGCAACTTCCCAGTGTTAGGGTCAGCACACCTTGATAAATTCGATGAATACCCATCGGCCATTCTCAAATCTTTTAGCCATCGACAAACAGCTTTAGCTTCTTGGGAAGTCAGAGTGAAACAAGCCTTGGGTTTTAATAACTTTCCATTCGGTAGAGGCTTCAACTCCAACTCTCTTCTGTTACACCATTTTTCCATGTCTTGTCTGGCCTTTTCATTATCTTTCGTTTTGCCTTTCACATCCATCACTGTGTTAAATACATTATCAAAAAAATTCTTCTCAATATGCATAACATCTAGATTATGGCGCAACAAGTTATCTTTCCAATACGGGAGGTCCCAAAATATACTTCTTTTTGTCCAATTGTGCGTGACTCCGTATCCTTCAATTCGGAATTCTTTGCCAGTATCTGTAAATTTTGGTAGCTCACTAACTTGTTCCCATATAGCCCATGGTGACAATCGAGGCGGAGGCGAATCTTTCACTCGTACATCTTTTTTAAAGTTTGTCATGTTTCTTCTATAGGAGTGATTTCGTGGTAGGAATCTGCGGTGACAGTCAAACCACGAGCTTTTCCCACCTTTATCTAACGTGAACCCTTTGTTGTTTCCCATGCAATGCGGACAACCCATTTTGCCGTGCGTACCCCAACCAGACAACATGCCATATGCTGGAAAGTCGTTGATGGTCCACATCAATGAAGCTCGCATTGTAAAGTTTTCTTTACGTGATATATCATAAGTCCATTCTCCAATCCACAATCTCTTCAAATCATCAATTAAAGGTTGTAAATACACATCAATTCCTGCTTTTGGACTCGAAGGTCCTGGAATGACGCACGTCAAAAACATGTATGGTTTTGTCATGCACATCTCAGGAGGGAGGTTGTAAGGGGTTACAATAACTGGCCAACAAGAATACATACTTCCCGACGCTTGAACATAAGGAGTAAAACCATCTGAGCATAATCCAAGCCTGACATTTCTAGGTTCTGCGGCAAAATCATGATGCATTCGATCAAAATGCTTTCATGCCTCGCCATCAGATGGATGCCGCATAGTGCCTGGACTTGTGTTATTTGTGTGATGCCATGTCATTTGACTTGCACTGTGCATTGAAGCAAACATTCTTTTTAACCTTGGTATTATCGGAAGATAAAACATGGACTTTACTGCTACACGGTCTTGATTAGTGTTAACGGCTCTACTGGGAACTTTATATCTTGGACTCTTACAAAACTTACATTCCTCCAACAACCCATCTTGAGTACCAAACTCATTGTCGTAAAACAACATACAGCCATTAATGCAACAATCAATCTTTCTTACTCTTAAGCCCAACTTCGACACCAACTTCTTTGCTTCATAAAATGTTGTAGGCAAGTTGTCTTTCATTGCAGTTGAGTCCAACATCATCTTTACGAAGAATTCCAAACACTGATCAGGAACATTCCAATTTTCCTTGGCGGCCAACAATCTCACACACATTGATAACTTTGAGTCAGACGATCCATCAAACAACGGCGTATTCATCTCATTCAACAACTGATAAAATTTCTGCGCTTCCTCATTCGGCAACTCTTCCCCACCAAAATCTTTAGGCTCATCATAGGTCACGTTCACACCAAAAGCATCCTCAACCATGTCACCAATCAGATTAAAGTTTTCCTCATATTCCACAGGCGGCCGACTACTTGAAGCATGAGAGTTGCTAGTCTCTGGTACGTTACTAGGCAGTTCTTCACCGTTAAACGTCCAAACCCAATAATTTGCAATGAAGCCCCTTCTATGCAAATGAGCTGTTATTTCCTGTGGGTCACTAATTATTGGTCTACATTCACATTTAAGACAGGGACACCTAACTCCTCCTTCGCTTCGACATAATTCCTGAGCAAACGCCCAACTGATAAACCCTTCAACTCCTACTATAAAATTGGGTTTAAGTCCCATTCTTCCTGGAAATGTTCTATCGTACATCCAACTACGATAATACCGATAATATTCCATACTGCACATTTATACAATCATTGTCATTTTGAGTTAGAATACTAATCAACTTGATATTATTCTTAGACGTATACTAGTTAATATTTACTATTCTTAAAAATATTATTTAATAACAATACTACTAATATTTTTAACTACACATGTTATATTGAACCTATGTTAACCATAAAGTTACTATTTTTTTAACTACACATTTTAAGCTACACATATTGAAAATATTCTTTAATAAAAATACTACTTTTAAATATTTACTATTACTAAAAATATTATTTTTTATTCAACTATTAAACATGTACCATATAAATAAATATTATATATTAAAAAGTACTACTCATATAACACCATAGTTCATAAAGATAATAAATATAATTTTTTATTAAATATATAATATATTCTATATACAAAATGTAAATTTATAATATTTTATTTTTAACTTTTAAATATTAATAATATTTTGTAAACATAACTTCTACATTCATTAAGATTAATATGTATATTATTTTTAATAATAATTTCTATTTTTAAAAATAATAATATATATTACATATAAAACATATTCTATTAGAATTTTTTAATAAAACTATTTTTATCAAATATATATAAAAATGATGTATTTTTAATTATAGTTTGTTTATCTTTCTATTCTTCAAAAAAATAACTTATTTTATATAAACATAAAAAATTCATAACTTATATGTATAAAATTATTTTCTTTTTAATATTTTATTTTCATAATTCATAATATAAAAATATTATCTTTTTATTATAAACATAAAAAATTTAATTTCTATATATGCAAAAATAATTCTGTTTTAAAAATATTTTCATAATGTTCATAATTCTGTTTTTTATTTATATATTTATACATTTTCGTATATATATTTATACATGATCAAAAGATAATACTTAAGTATATAAAATTAAACTTATACAAAAAAACAGAATATATAAAAATTTATATTAAACTTAGACTAAATAAATTTATTTAGTTATGAAAAACAGAATATATATATATATATATATATATTAAACTTAGATATTCTGAAATAAATATACAGAATAAACTCACATCCACACATATAAATTAAAACCTAACTAACAAATATACATTAATTTATACAGAATAAACTCACATCCACACATATAAATTAACAAATATACAGAATAAATTTATATACTAAATTTATAAACTCACATCCACACATTTTTGTATATAAAAATTCATTTTCACAACTAAATAAATTTATTTCAGTATATCACAATAAAAATAAAATTAAAAAATAACTAAAATACCTCTTCTTCAAATCTCCTTCACTCTTGTAGTACCTCTTCTTCACAATTCTTCAATCTTCAATTCTTCAAAAAAAACCCTAAATTAAATTCAGAAATTTAAAAGTTCTTCAAAAATAAAATTATACAAATAAAAAATAAAATTAGTTACCTTTGATTGATATTTGAGAGAGAGTTGAGACAGCAATGGGGAAGAACAGGGGAGTGGGAGTTGGAGCAATGGATGGAGGAAGAAAGGGGAGGGGCGTTGGAGAAGAAGAAGTGAAATTGTTTTTGGTTTTGTTTCTGAAACACAAGTGTTTTGGTTTTTTGATAAAATATATAAGGACATCAGCGACGTGGTCTTCACGCCGCTACTTTGCCACGTGGTTTCCACGTCGCTACACTCAAACGGTCATAATAATAATGACACACTCTGCCACATCTGTAAAAGTGGCAGAGTTATTTTCCCAAGTAATAGGTTGCGACGTGGGCCTAACGTCACTTCTAAAATTCAAAAAATTTCAAATCTCCCTCCAGCTACAACGTTAAAGTTTGTATTTTTTTTATTTTTTACTTTTTAGTAGCGACGTGACTCACACGTCGCAACTGTTTTTAAAAAAAAGCAACCTCTGACACGTCTGATTATAACGTTGGATTGATTTTTTTATTATAAAAGTTTGTTGTGACGTTGGAAACACGTCGCAACTACACACGTGGAAAACACGCCGCTAATATATGTCGCAGGAGAACATATTTCTTGTAGTGTATAGAAGAAGATTATATATGAGGTCATATCATATAAGAATGTCTTATTTACATGAGAATGTGAGAATGAATCTGAATCCTTAGATTTTAAAATAAATGGTAGAGATTATGTGAGAATCTTTTTTTCTCTTTCCTACATCATTTATTTTAATAATCGAGGAGAGAAAAAAAATTCCCAATAATCTCTACCATTTATTTTAAAATCTAATGGTTCAGATTCATTCTCATATGATATGCTATATATATATATATATATATATATATATATATATATATATATATATATATATATATATATATATATATATATATATATATATATATATATATATATATATATATATCGGTGAAAATTAATAAATTTGACAAACTAAAATAACCATAAATACCAGGGTACAGGAATCGAACAATACCTCCAGCATGTCAACCTGTCTCCCACTTCTCAAAGAAAAATCAAACGTAACTTATGGATAATGATAGTTACAACTTATCCTTGTAGAACTTTTCTTTAATGAAATGAGGAACCGAAATTTTCCACTGAAAGTCCTGGATTGCATGACCTTGAATAGCGAGCTTATCAGCACACATGTTACTTTCCCTGTAAATATGAGTGAAGACCATAACTTTACTAGGATTCATGTAATCAGCTTATCTGTTCCAAAGCTCTCACCATGTCATCAAAATCTCATTCTCGATGCAATGAAGAACTCATTTTTTTAATAGGCAATTTGATTGATAAAGCTCTCACTAGGGGTGCTAGGGGTGATCAAAACCAAACCAATCCAATAGAAAACCGCAAACCAAACCAAACCAAACCGAAAGCGCAAAAAATCGCATTTGGTTCGGATTAGTTTGGGTCATCTTTTAACAAAACTGCATGGTTCGGTTTGTATTTTATAAACCGAACTAAACCGAATCAAACCGCATTATGTTACAACCTAACTTTTACTTAACTCACATCCAACCCAAACTTAAATCTATAATACTTTAACCTTATGATTACGAAGAATTTTCTCATCCTTACACATGATTTTAGTCTCGGTCTTCTCAAATCTCTAATAGCATTATCGCGTCTTCTTTGTCACATACATTTTCCCTCTTTTTCTATAATCTCTACTCTCTTATATTCTTTCTTTTTCACCTTCTCATTTTTAGGCAAATGTTCCCTATTTCAGTTTTGTTTTTATCGCACATCTTCTTCTCTAATCTCTCAACTCTTTTGTTTTTTCTTTTTCACATTCACTAATCTCTCGTATCTTCTATTTTTTTGTTTCA
This sequence comes from Vicia villosa, assembly GCF_029867415.1. Taxonomy (NCBI): domain Eukaryota; kingdom Viridiplantae; phylum Streptophyta; class Magnoliopsida; order Fabales; family Fabaceae; genus Vicia; species Vicia villosa. The sequence goes on along the minus strand of NC_081180.1, from coordinate 86,662,506 downwards.
TTCTAATAATTTTTATATTGGTTTATACTATTATTTTATGTTTATTATTCCACTTTTGTCTAATTTAATTTTTACATATTAAATAGAAAGTTATTGTCAAAATATGACGGGTTTTGTTGTTATTTAATAGTGTATGAATGTCTAAATACAAAGTTTCGTTATCATCTATATGTATATGAATGGTTCAATAAAATATTTCTAAAAAACCGAACCAACCGCACCGAACCAAACCGCATTAGGTTGGTTTGGTTTGGTTCGGATTTTTTTTAAAAGCCAACCGAACCAAACCAAACCGCACGATTTTTTCTCTTGCGGTTCGGATGATTTTTTTCGTCAAAACCGCCCAAACCGCACCGCGATCACCCCTAAGGGGTGCAACGCTTACAAAAAAGATACGACCCTAAAGAGTAATTGAATCGCATAAAGGAAGTTTAAACCATTCGTAATAGCTTGGTCTAAACTTAGTATATCCAACATACAACCATCTCCAAGAAAGACTATCTATTCAAACTCTTGACCATCCTCTAACAGCTATATTTTTTAATGTTATTAGTCAGTCCTAGATTAACGATAAACACACCTAGGGACCCTCTCAGATGGTCTCAAGGAATGCCCCCTTGAGGTTAAGTTATTTTGAATTGATTCGTATGTGTTTATTTTTGTCCGCCGCATATTAGTTTTTAGCCACATAATCGTGATAATTCTCAGAGTATTTCTATGTCAGCACTCAATCTACAATCTATCCAAAATATTTAACTCTCTTTGACTGTGCGATATCCAACTCTTTGAGAGGGAGGAACTCATTTTTGTATGCGCCATAATGATTTCCACCGTTATCAGAATATTATGAGAAGAGACTTTAAACCTCGTCTCAATTTTAGTAAGCTAAATGCGATGGACCGTGTGCGTCCAAGTTGTTATTATCGTGTCTCTAAGTTTGGGATGGCAGTCTAGAACTGTCATATTAAACAAATCCGCAATTAACATGGACAAATTCAAACTAAAAATAAATAAATAAATCGGAAAAAAATTCTATAAAAAATAAATAAAACACTTTGTAAAAAACTTCTAAGAATTTAGTCATAATCTATCAATTTGACTAAGAGCTCAGCCAAATAAATTCAATTTTATTTTCTGACATTATTAAAATTTGAATTTACATTTGAGTTAAATTAAAATTGATATTTAAACTTTAGAATTAGATCATTCCTTGAGTTAATTCATGATTTTAACAACCTTGTCTACAATCATCCATAAAAGTTTTTAAAAATAAAAATGAATTTGTTTATATATGAAAAGTACCCACCTTAATTAATGGTTATGATCAATGTAGTGTTCAATGTTCATGTAGCAAACGTTATAAGTATAAGTTATAATTCCTCAAAGATTCAAACGTGTTAGAAAAGGCATAACAGAGCAAAAGAATGTGATTTTTCTTATAAACCAGGACATGACATACAACTTTAACACATAAAGCTTATTCTTTCCTTCTTCTATGCACCATACTCAAACTTCATTATATCCTTCCTATATTTTATTTTTCTCTTCTCTATGCAACTTCATTACAAAACCACAACCACAACCATAATACGTTCCTCAAACTCCATCATTCTTCACCTCACAAACACAACAAAATGTATGAAAACGACCACATACCCGTCCACCACGTCACGGGCTCGGGCCCGAACCCACACCCACACCAACACCAGAAGCCCTTAAAGCGCCATCATACCACCAAATACTACCTCCAACGTGTCCAAGACAGCCTCACAACCCGTGTCTCCAAAATGGTCTGCACCATCTTCTTAAGCCTCCTCGCAATCATCGGGCTCATCACCTTCATCGTCTGGCTCAGCCTACGTCCACACCGGCCCAGGTTCTTTCTCCGTGACTTCACCGTTGCGGGCCTTCAGGGCCAATCCGGAGTCGAAACAGCCCAATTAGTCTTCAAAGTAGACGCGCGGAACTCCAACCTAAATATTGGAGTTTATTATGAGTCTATGGCCGGGACGGTTTATTACCGAAAAAACGCTATCGGGTCAACACCGATAACGTTTCCGTCTTATCAAGGGCCAAAAAACACTACAAAAGTTATTGCAGTTTTTTCCGGTCCAACCTTAACTGTTAGCAGTCAAGGTTGGAGGGAAATCCAGAACGATAGGGCTGATGGTAGTGTGATGTTTGGTTTGGAATTGACGTCTGTGATTAAATTTAAGATATCTTCGTGGGAAAGCCAGCCCCACAAGATGCATGCTAACTGTGATGTGGGAGTCGCAGCCAATGGTTCTCTCTTGCCTATATACAAAGACAAGAGATGCATCGTTTCCTTTGCTTAAGGATTTTCAATGGGAATATAATTTCACTAATTTGTTTTCTATTTGATTACCTTTTTTTTCTTTGTCTACCATTTTTTTTCCAACTATTTTATTTATTTTCAAATAATTCATTGTTGTTCGGGTTTGTAATTATGTTGTTTGTCCCTTTTATATATTGGAGTTTACTAGTTTATAAGAATTTTATTGCATGGCACCAATGTAACCATCATTTGTTATTTATTATTATAACTATCTTAACTGCATAACCACTCCTGTTAAAGATTCTACCAAACAAAGATAGCAAGATTTTTGCACTTTGAAATAATAAGGCAAAATCATTAAAATGTGTGGAAGAAAATTGTACCCAAAAAGCTGTGAAAAATAAGTTGATATTGTCAGCATCAATTTTCAAATTAGTCTTGGACTAGGATATCTTGGATTGAGGCCTAAATGGTTCGGCATACTAACTCTCCTTCACCAAAATAAAATGAGGAGCATTTGGGTAATAAATGCGAGGTCATATGTCATGCATGTGATCTAACGTGACCAACTTGTTCTTGTGAAAGAACGTTGAAAATCTCGTGTTAAACAAGTAGAATAAGACTCCTTCAAAAAATAATTGAAGTATTCATTGTACTCTTATCAAATACGGGATTTTGACAGACAATCCCGCAAATGAATGATAATCTTATGATAATCTTTTTTAAAAGATAAAGCTCACAAATCAAACACGAGATATTGACCGATAACCTCACAAACTAAATAAGAACTTTTTAATTTGGTATAACTCAAAACCAAATAACATAATCTCGTAAGACATATATTACAACATTCCCCCAACACCATAATTGGCACACTCGAAAACACTAGGGATAAGCAAGCCCTAAATCTAGAATGGGAACACATGATTGCAAACGCGAAACTTATCAGATAAATTCTGAAATCTACCAGATAAAAAAAATAATGAATTTTATTATATTAAAAGATGATCTTTGACTCACGCCAAAAGTGTTTAAATTTAGAAGCAATATTAGGCTTTTAATTCAAAACATAAAATAGAAAAAGAAACTCTAATGGACTTTTAATTCAACAGAGAAATAAAATAGAAAATTGCAGAAAATATTAAAATGTTGTTTTTGGGCCTGAATCAAACTTGGATAGCTTAAAAAATCTTCTTACATCAGTCTCATCCACATCTAAAGAACTCAATCTTGAGTTCTCTTCTTGATAAAGATTCTCATCTGCTTGATATTTATGAATGTTAGCAACATTGAAAGTATTGGATATATTCATGAAATTCGAGAGAGCTACCACATAAACATTATCATTGATCTTTTGGATCACTATGAACAAGTCATAATTGTGTGGCTGCAGCTTGCTGTAAGTACCAACTAGAAGCCTCTCTTTATGCAAAAAAACACCATCACATCGTCTCCCATATTAAAAGATTTAACTTTCTGGCGTTTATCTCAAATAGGAGGCAAATTGTTCGGTATCTCATCTGCGGTCAATTCCTTGAAATTCTCTAGGATCCCTATCACTTCTTCTGAAATTGTTGTTTCCACCTTTACAACACTCACCGGCCCTTTACTCACCACTCGACAGAAAAAGTCAGTTTCTTTAATAGCCTCATCAAGCTCTTTTTCACTCTGTGTCATTACCATGAAACTAAACTTCTTTCCTCCTGGATTTTTATCAAAGTGCAAAACAGGAGCCATAGAAATTTTATGTATGCCCCATGTAAACATCATCATGTTATTGCATCCTCGATAAGTGATATCATTATCAAACTGTCAAGGTCTACCAAGTAAAATATGATAAACATCCATATCAAGAACATCACAAAGTACCTTTTCTTTATAATGTTTTTCGATGGAGATAGGAACTTTGTAGGTTAGTGTTACTCAAACTTAAGAGCCCTAGCTTATTCAATCGAGGGTGTATGGCTTCTCACGGGATTCTGTGGACAACTTTAAATAATCTACCAAATTTTACGACCCTAAAATCTTTGTGCTGCCATTATCCATAATCTTATTATACATTTTTTTCTTGATAGAACAATGTGTTTCAAACAAATTTTTGTGTTGCCCTTCATCTTTAGATGCTAGTAAAATTCTTTACGACACAAAATTTACCCTCTCATCAGATTCTTCCTCTCCAAACTCGACCCCTGCATATTCATCTTTCTCAACTGCATGTTCTTCTCTTTCCTCTTTCTCTTCCCTTTCTTCCGCAACAACAATGACTCTACTTGTTGGTCAAACATTTGAACTGTGACCTATTCCATTACAATGATAACATGTGGCTCCAATGAGTTTAGCATATGGATTATTCTATTTCTGGACTGGTGCTTTACACTGATGCACACAGTTAGGGTTGTTAGTCCCCTTATTCTCAGGGTTGGAATCCCTGGTTGTTACATTCTTTTTCTTGTTGCATGCTGATTCAAAGTTATTCTAGGGAGAATACCTAAAAGATGAGAAATTTCGAGGGGATTTTTCCATTAATTCTTCCTTCAAATTTAGACTAGATGCCTCAACTATGGTCCATACATCTTGTAAACTCATCTTTTATTACAAGGATCTCTTTAGGCCACTGATGTATCAAGCCACTTTCTGGCTCTCTAATTCACCCAACTCATTGTGCTAAGAAAAACGCAGGAACTCGACTCTGTATTCAGTCACAATTCTCTTACCATGAACATACTCAATATACATCTTATAAAGAATTTGTTTATAATCCTTTGGTAAAAATCACTCCAACATCAATTGTTTCATTCTTCGCCAAGTTCTTACTGACCCATTCCTTTGCCTCAACCTCTGAACAACAAGTTTATTCCACCAGACAACAGCAGTACTGTTCAGCCTAATCGCTACCATCGTAACTTATTTGTTCTCAGGGACGCCCATAAAGTCGAAGAACATGTCGACATCGATCTTCTAATCCGGAAACTCCTCCACTCCCATCGTTCCATAGAGTAATGGAATATCAACCTTCATTCGATAATCATGGTTATGTCGAGTCCCATGATCAACTTCCTCTTCCTCGTAGGGTTTTTCTTCTTTAAAACTTGAATTTTCAGTAATAACAGCACAATGATTGTTTCCACCCCGGAGAACCCTAACCTTTTCTCCTCCTTTGTCTATTCGATTCACGTTGTTAGCATTGTTCACCTGATTTTCAAAATTCTTCATATGTTCATTCAAAGTAGTTAGAGTCGCGGTAAAAGCTGTAATAATTCTCTCAAGACTTTTCTAGTCATCGGTTGATCACCCATAGTTGACCAAGTTACAAAAAGAAACAGAAGAAAACACGATCTGATGCCACCATACGCAGTTGGAAACACTAGGGATTAGCAAACACTAAACCTACAATGAGAACATAAGATTGCAAGCGCAAAATTTGTCAGATAAACTTTGGAATCCACCAGATAAAGAAATTACTGAATTTTATTACATTAAAAGATGATCTTTGACTCATGCCAAAAGTGTTTAAATACAGAAGCTAATAAACTCTAATGAGATTTTAAAATAAAACATAAATAAAATAGAAAAAGAAACCCTAATGAACATTTAATCCAAAAAAAATAGATAATTATGAAAAATATTAAAATGCTATTTTTGGGCCTGAAACATACTTGGGTGGCTTAAAAAGCCGTCCTACATCAATAACCAAACACCTCACATATAAATTTCACTCTCAAAGCATTAAGGAAAAAGTGAGGAAGAAATAAAGAGAGAGAAGATAATGGAGAGTGAGAAATAGTATTCAAAATATGTTTTCTGATGTATATGAAACGAGAAATGAACTATGTATTTATAGGACAGAGTGTGACTTAAAAATATAAAGAATTCATGGGCTTTTAATGCTCATAATCGATAATGCATATCCCATAATCGACTATGTAGTTCAAATATGGAAAGTTTTAAAAGGCAACGTCACTAATCAATTAAAAACCCTAATAGTCTATTAGAAAATGTTACAAAACATTTTATGGTGTAAACTACGCTCATAAAAGATTATTCAGGCTAGTAACTAACTAGGTACTTGCACAAAACATTTTCTGGTGATTAATAAAAGTATAGGCTTTTTTATCATTTGAAAGTGTGCTTGTGTGATTTGCCTTAGTAATTTAAGATCTAATCTTATATCTTGAAATACACAAATCACCTGACATGGACAAGCAATCTCTTTAACAACTCAGAAGATACAAAATCCCTTGCTTGATATATACAATAATGACAACATTTCATTCGGGACTTGACTCCTTCTATATGATGAGACTTGATAAGGCTTCTGCGAATCTATGTGCGTGTAGGTAATGAAGATCAATATACGAAGTTTTGATGACCACAACACATAACAATAGCCTTCAAGATATGTGTTTCTATTGAATTCTTATGCAATATCTTGATTATCCAAAAAAAAAAAAACATGAGACGGGATTGCTTCTACTTGAGTTTGTCAAGTAGTTTGATTCAGAAGGATTTTAGAGAAGTTTGGACATACTAAAAACAACTCTACAATTTTTTAGTGTAACAACAACTTGGATTAAACTTGCTAGCAATATGATGCATGGTCATAACAAACATATTGATATCTGTTTTATTTTCTCTGAATTTATAAAAGATGAAATGGTAGAACTAATTCCCTGCAATACTCATGAACATATGATATAGCTGATGTGATAACAAAATTTTCTCTGAATTCATAAAAGATGAAATGGTAGAACTAGTTCCCTGCAATACTCATGAACATATAGCTGATGTGATAACAAAGCTTTTAAAACTTGATGCTTTTGTAAAATTGCCCAACCTACTGGGAGTGTATTCCGCCAAATTAAAATGATTGCTAGTAGTTTAATTTTTTTTGTTTAAGGGAGGACACTAGAGTTGTTTTTGTTTTATATTTTAATTTATTAATTTATTAATTAAAATAAAATCTGCAATGTTAGTGTTTGAGTTAAGTGGGTTTTTTTTTACTTATTATTTAGCCATTATATACATAAGACCACTTATTCTTTAGCCATTATAACAATGTTCTTAGGATTTGTTTGGATTTGTTCAGTTGACTATTTTTTCTCTAGTTTGTGTAACAGTTGCTTTATTGAATAATAAGAATATTCTCCCTCAACTTTTACTTTGTAAAATGGCAATTCTTTACACCCCAACCGCAAAAGAACCTGAAACTCAGCTTGCACCATCTTTAAAGTATACTAAATAACAATTTAACTTCCCTACCACTACTAGCATATATTCAGTGTGCATAGGCAGCTACCTTTCTTAAGGGATATAATTTCACACACACCTAAGATATAGTAACAATGCACACAATCATCCTCTAACTTTAAGTCAACTGCTGCAGAAAACACTGTTGTAATTCAAATTTTATTTAAACCAACCTATTCGTTCTCATATTTACATTGGAGATTTAAAAAAATTAATTTTATTTAGTTATTTAATAACAATTATTTGTTACGTGTATAGTTTTAATCATATATTATATTATAATGCTTTTTAAAATTTTAAAAATTAACCAATTAATTAATGATAAATAATTCTCAATGGTATGAATTATATGCTTCAACAATAGTTTTTAGCGACTCATTTAGAAAAATAAAATAAAGTAATATAAAAACAATAAAATAAGTAAAATTTATAATTGTTTTTTATGTTTAAAATATTTTAAAAATTTATAATTAAAATAAAATCAGCAGCGTTTAGAGTTTAGTGGGTGTTTTACTTATTCTCTAGCCATTACACCTAAGAACACTTATCCTTTAGCCATTATACCGATGTTGTTAGGATTTGTTTAGTTTGAGTAAAAGTTATTTAAAACCCATCTGCATTATTCAATAAGAATATTCTCCCTCAAGTTTTACTTAGTAAAATGACAATTCTTCACAAACACACACCAACTGCAAAAGAATCTAAAACTCTTGCTTGGACTATGTTAAAAGTATACTTAATAAAACAGCCTAAAAATAACAATTTAACTTCCCCACTATTACTAGCACATGTTCAATGTGCATAGGCGGCTACCTTTCTGGGAGATATGATTCAGTATATTGATGAGGTTTGGAATGATAGATCTCCTTTCTTGTCTTTCTGATCCTTACATGGCCTGATTTTGTTGACAAGAAGGTATATGTATATATATTAAATTAACCCCTTTTCTATGATTCATTGTATGTGATTGTTTGTTGTTTACAATTTCTTCATCCTCTGACTTAAAGACCACTGCATAAAACTCTGTTGTAATGCATTTTCCAACAGCATTCAATTTCATAATTTTCTCCCACTATTCTCTCCTATGTTTTTAAAATAAACAACAGTATTTAAGGCCATGTGTCCTATTTTAGAGGGGAAAATATAAATATATACTCTATGTGGACACCAAAAGCAGCCAAATTGAACTTTCATAATTGCAGTGTGAATGAAGTGGGTTGGTACTTGATGTTTCACATGACTTTCTGGAGGTAGTGTAGACTGTCAGAGTATAAAATTATTGAGTGGAGATAGCATCATGTATGGCAAAGAAAAGTTTTCTGTAAGAAACTCAATCAAGAGAACGAAAATGAATAAATACACAGTGGGTTGGGATTAATATATTAAGTATCACTGAACTAAATCATTTTGTCATAGGATCACTTAACTTAATCCTTAAAAGTTTACAGAAGAAAACACATACCTACCACCACCAACATGACAATGTATTGTTGGTGTATTATTTGAGCTCTTGATTCCCTCCTTGCAAAGTATGGATTCCTTCAGTTTTCTGTTTCTACTTGCAACTTTCTCTTTCCACTTTGTCCATTGCTCTTCTTCTCCCATCATGCAAGCTGCTATTGATAATGACACACATGCTTACTATAACTGCACAAGGAACAGCACTTCTGCAACGTATAACACTTACCGTTCCAACATCAAAACACTCCTAGATTTGCTCTCCTCCAATAGTAGTAATAATGCAAGATACTACAACGCCACAGTTGTTGGCGACAATAACGTGGACACTGTCTACGGTCTCTTCCTTTGCGTTAGAGACATTGACCCCAAAGTCTGCCAGTCGTGTGTGATAGAAGCAGCCAAAATCATATCATCACTGTGCACCACTGCAAAAGAAGCCGTAGTTTGGTACACAATATGCTATGTGCGCTATTCTGATAATAGCTTCTTTTCCATCGTTGAGAAAACTCCAGAACTTTCTTTCATGAACGATAAGGATTATGTCGGTCAGGTTGGAAGCTTCAACAACATTCTTTGGGATATGTTGAACGATTTGAGAAATGCAGCAGCAAATTCTTCTGCAAAGTTGGCTAACAAGTCGACGAATCTCACAGAAAACCAAAAACTATATGCCAACGCTTGGTGCCTCCCATACCTATCTGCAGAAAACTGCAGGTGGTGTCTTACGGATGCCATAGCAGAAGTTCCAACTAGTTGCTGCAGAGGAAAATCTGGAGGCACGATATTTTATCCCAGTTGTGGTGTTAGATTCGAATTATATCCATTTCGCAAGACATACGAAAGTATTTCTTGGGTGCCACCATCACCCACAAGTCCTAACTCTTTAGCTCCACCAGGTTTAAACTTTTGACTGACCCTAATATGCATTTCCTTAATTTTACTATCAATTTTGACACAATAAAACATCAATCAAGTTATTATCATACCATATATTACTATCAACCCATGATTACTATATCTAGCAAGAAATATATCTTCTGTAATAATCTGGTTCATCACTATTTTATCAACTACTAGAGGGTGTTAGCTTTTAGAGAAAAAAGTTTCTGCTCGGTGTTATGTTTTTACGTTCTGTTGTGAGCATAAGAGAAGGGATATGTGATTTTGCTCCAGTGAAAAAATCTTGATTGGTCAAGTTGAAAAATTTGTTGCACTATAAACTCTATACGCTTCCTTAATAAAATACAGCAATAACAATTTACACATACAAATCAATTAAGTAAAAGTAAAATCAATTAGCACATTTGAATAAGCATGATATTTGAGGAAAATCGGCTTTACAATAAAATGCTCTACGATATTTTGGATTATTATTAACTTCCCTGACAACACACACAATAAGCTAATTCATAGAAGACACTAAAAATGAAACTCCTATTTTTCTCGTTGGTTTTCTGCTTAAGGATTTTCTCATTTTTCTTGATGGAAACACAAAATAACACAATGTACTACTGATATTGATGCAGGAAAACAGAAGACAAAAACAATATTTGAGATCATTGTTCCAATTATTGTTTTACTGGTGCTTTTAGTCTTGGGATATTGTTGCTTTCTATATAGAAAAGAAAGAAAGAGCAAGCATGATATTCTCAAAGAAAGCTGTAAGATGGAAAAATATACTTCTATTGCAAACAAAAAGAAGCTTTCCCTTTAGCCATATAATTTACAAAATTCAAACTTGTTTTTGTAGTTGGAGATGACATTAGCACTTTGGAGTCCTTGCAATTTGAATTTGCCCAAATTGAAGCAGCAACAAACAGATTTGCTGCAGAAAACAGGATAGGCAAAGGTGGTTTCGGAGAAGTATACAAGGTAAATACATCAACTAGTACTACATTAAACGATAATATCATCTATACTTATTTTCTATATTGACTTCTGTTTTATGCTGTTTAGGGAATTCTTTCGGATGGACAAGAAATTGCTGTGAAGAGGCTTACAAGAAGCTCTGGACAAGGTGCAGTAGAGTTTAAAAATGAGGTTCAAGTTATAGCCAAGCTTCAACATAGAAATCTAGTGAGATTACTAGGATTTTGTTTGGAAGAAGAGGAAAAAATACTTATCTACGAGTATGTGCCAAACAAGAGTCTTGATTACTTTTTATTTGGTATGTCATTTCTAACCTATAAGCTAAAGGCATGTCTTGATAAATGAATCACCTTAATGGATCCATTATGATTCGAAATAGATAATTGACTGTTCCAAGAAACTAATAACGTAGATCTCCAGAAGAGAAAACTACTATCTTGGTCTCAACGTCAGAAGATCATCAAAGGAATTGCCCGTGGAATTCTTTATCTCCATGAAGATTCCCGCCTCAAAATAATACATCGTGATCTGAAACCTAGCAATGTTTTGTTAGATAGTAATATGAATCCAAAAATATCAGATTTTGGCATGGCTAGAATTGTATCTATAGATCAAATTGAAGAAAGCACATGCACGATTGTAGGAACATAGTAAGCTTATAATTCCTACTTTACTTTACTTACTTTTTCACATGCCTTTTAACCTAGCAGTCATTATTATTGACGCCCACTAAACAAACACTTTTGTTGTTCATATATAGTGGTTACATATCTCCAGAATATGCAATGCATGGATATTTCTCTGTGAAATCCGATGTGTATAGTTTCGGAATCATGGTTCTAGAGATTATTAGTGGAAAGAGGAAAGGTTGTTCTGCTGAATCAGAGTGTATAGATGACATCCGGAGATACGTGAGTACCAAACTTCTTTGACTTCTCTTTATAGAGTTGAAAGAAAGATTTTCTTCATTAACAAATGAATATTGCAGGCATGGACAAAATGGGCATCGCAAACACCACTCGAACTAATGGATTCTAGTATAGAAGGAACCTATTCCCAAGAAGAAGTCATCAAGTACATCCACATTGGTTTGTTATGTGTTCAGGAAGATCCAGATGAAAGACCTACAATGGCAACAATTGCATTTTACCTGAACAGCTCTTCAATCAACTTGCCGTCCCCTCTTGAACCACCGTATTTTAAGCGTAGCGGAAATGAAGAAAACATGGCCCCCAACAAGGAGTCAGACAATATTGGTGATTCAAACAACGGTATCACTATGACTCAATTCTTTCCGCGTTAAGACATGGATGAAAACAATCTTCACTGTATAATTATTATCATTTGTTGTTACATAATGACCATAGTATAGACCACGGAATTGAACCATCTGAAATAGAGTTGGAATAAATCTCCCAGAGTTTGGAAACAGACAATATTAAATTATAGTATATGCTAGAAAAGATCTACATCTTCCGATATAAAAATAAATGGCAAAGCGAGAGAATACAAAATAGAACGTTTTCAAACAGGCCATTCTATTGATGGGTGTATGGAAATCTACCTTAAATTAAGAGCTTCTTATACAGAAAAAGAAAACTTACTAACTCATTTTTTTAGACATTTTATCAAACAGTTGTGGGGTGTAAAGTATGGTCAGCAAAACAAAACAAGATTATTATTATTGTTTTCATATATATGTATAGCGAAATCTGCGTGCATGTTTTTGAGAGACATTTAATCAAACAGTTGTGGGGTGTAAAGTATAGTCAGCAAAATAAAACAAGACTCTTATTGTTTTCATATATAGTGAATAACTTGGTGTTAGAATATGTCTTGAGAAATCACCTTGGCACATCTTGTGAATTCAATGCGTGATGGATGATTGAGGTCTGAGGAGTGGGAGTTGAATTTGCAATAATATGGAAGTTGCAACTGTGAAGCTCTGTTGGATTAAGTGCTTTTATTTTGCATTCTTTGCACTCAGATTGTATCAAGATTGAATAGGGAAAGCAAGAGAAAAAATAGGTAATGAACTCGCCAATTTTGAATGAAGTCCAACCCGTTCCTGCATCTGACGTGGACATTAACTGATTACGTCGCAACATCAGATGTTAGTTATCCAACTTATTGATACGGTTAAAGTGGTTGATTTAGGCACTTTCTTAAAATTAAAAGTTAGCTTATAAATTATAAATTAGTAGTTGATAACCTAACTAAAGTGTTTAGTAAAATTAACGGTTAACTAGTTGATAAATATAAAATGACACAAAAAACATTTCTTAATTAATAATTAAATACATATTTAAAATAATTAAAATTTATAAGAGTATTAATGGAAGAAAAAAAGATAAACTATAAACTATAAGGTAAAATGCTATTTAAAATAGTGACGGGAAAATAAGCTATAAGTTAGTAAATAAATTATAAACTCGTGATGAAAAGACCGTTACGAAACATATTTTTTTTATCATACGACCTTATAAATTATAAAGTCAAAATATGACTAAATTTTAAAATAGAAAAATCTTACCTACAATTTCTTTAATATAATTTATATTATTAAAATAATACAAACCATATCTAAGAAAATTGCATGTATTCTCCATTTAAAATAAATTGAAATCCTTCTTTCTCTGCAATACTTACATTTCTCGTTGAAAAAATAAATTATTAATACGAAAACCGACCACAAAATCTAATCCATCAAATAGCTAAAAAAAATGGTAGTTGGACATTTTCAGCCTATATTTTAAAAAAAAAATTAAAATACAAATAAAAAGTAAATTCTAATAAACAAAAAATCCTCATTGCCAAATATATCTAATACGTATGTATTTTGTTCTTTAAAAATATATATCTTGAATCTAAATAAAGTGTATAGCGTAAAATATTCTTTTATTTAATTAAAAGATGTCAATTAACAATAATTATATTAGAAAATTCACAAATGCCTAACATTGAGTCACTTTTAAACTAAAGGTTTCTCTAATTACTCTTGTTAGCATATTCGATAGCAAACACGATTTTATTTAATTTAGCTTCAAAGGAGCTGCTAACTCTGATCTTAGATGAGAAAGCTCTCAAAAATGTTCCTAAATTACTTCTAAACATTGCCAACACATGTTGAGATTCTAGGATTTCCTCTTGAAACTCCATTTGCATTACACTTAATCCAATTATTACTGGAAAGCACCATATCACTTGTATAATTTTAGATGCGAGAGAAAGTGAACATTTGATATGGACACATTTTATAATTGTAAGCTCGTGAATGAAAGATTGCACATGACACTTGAAACCTGAAAACATTTCTTGTGTGTCAAGTTTTAAAACCTAGTACCATTTTGAATCTGATATCATGATTAGATTCTGAATTTGAGAAATTCAACTTCAACCATCAAGTTTAAATAAGCTTTCATAATTTGTTATATCAATCTTCATATCAAACAATCACTTCATCAATTATAAGAAAAGTAAGGTGTAAATTAGGGGTGGCAAAACAGGCCATGGCCCGTCGGGCCGTCTCACGCACCCGCCAAAAAATGGAGGATTGGGTTGGGATTTTGGGTCCGCTGCTCGCCAAAACTCGCCTTGCCAAAACCCGCCGCTCTCCATAGTTTGTCCCGCCAAAACCCGCTCTTGTTTAGTTAATTCTAGTAATTTCAATTCTTAATGGTTTTATTTTATACATTTATTTGTGAATATATGTAATATTTTTAAGTAAAATTTGTTTAAAAAATGCTTTGTAAAAAATTGTTCTAAAAACAATGTGAAAAATCTAATTGAAATGTGAAAAAGTCTATTAATCTAAAAAAAAATTAAAAATACAAAAATAGACGGGGAAGCCCACCGCCCACCAACCCATTATCTTGACGGGGCGGGTTAGGTTTTTATGCCCATTTCAACTTAGCGAGCTTGCCATCCCCGCCCTTTTTTTGGCGGGTATATGGCGGGGCCGGTATCTCGCTTTGCCACCCTAGTGTAAATGCATCTAAGAAATAAGTATTATGCAGTTTCCACGTCATGTTTGTAGAGAGAGAACCTCGAAATCATAAACATTATCCTTCAATTAGGTTGTATTATGTTGCAACAACATTATGCATTAGCTTCCAAGACAATGATGACTTAGTAGGAGATATGTATGGATGTCAAATGAATTTTGTACAAGAAGACTCAATGTGATACCTCTTAATACATTTGTAAGCATCTTTAAAAGATAGATAACCATTTGCAGATCATGTCTAAATTAGTTCATCATGAAGAATGTTCCAATTTATATCCTAGATCATTGAATTGACCTTAGCAATTTGCAAAATTAATTATCCAATGGAAATATAAGGTATAAATCTTTAATTTTGTACTCCAATAATTGTTAGTCCATAAATCAATGAACTTTTCATTGCCAACCTACCATATACTATATTCCTCCAAAAGGGAGAAAAATTGCTTAATGTTAGGCCATATTAAAGAAGAAATAAGATGCATGATTGATTTTATGTGCCTGGATTATCTACTAATAAGCATAGAAGACCATTGATTATTGGTAGTCAATAAATTCCAACAAAGTGATGAACAATCGGCTTTGTTAATTGTCTTAATATCTCTCAGACCAAGACCTCCTTCATACAAAGGTGAGAAAAAAAACATAAACATTCTCCCAATCGGCTTTGTTAATTTTTTTATGCTACCTTTTGACAAAAAAAAAATTGATTCAAGAATTTAGTTTGTTAAGAAGGTTGGTCGGTCATCCATAAATTCTAAAACTATATAGAAGCATGTCTTGTATGACGAATTAGACCAATTGAATCATATGTATCATAGAAAGAATGTGTCTCTTCCAAGTAGCTAGCTTGGTCAATATTCTATCTGGTATGATCTAAAGATGGTGAGTTTTAAACTTACCTTTGAATATAAAATCTCCAAGATTTCTTCTCATTAATTCTATTTTTGGAAAAATGATTTTATAATGCCCTTTTTAGTCAAATATGATTTTTATACCGTTCTTTTTATTAGAAACTTAATTACCGTTACCTATTATTTTGGATAATTAGTTTAGATAGTTAGTTTGTTGGGATTTAGTCTTATGGTTTGTTACAACCCAAATGCTTATATAAGTCACTTGACATTTCCTCTTGCATATTGAGATGATTATCATTCATTAATTCAATTAGCCACTTGACATTTCCTCTTGCATATTGAGATGATTATCATTCATTAATTCAATTAGCCCAATGGGCCATTTCATCTAATATCCACTTGTAATAGGGTATCAGTGAACAAACATATCCTAAGTGATCAGTGCATTTTGATGCTCATTCTTCTATGATTGTACTTAGGCATTTCTTAGTTTGTTGTATTTATTTTACTATTTTATTGTGTTTTTAGATTTAAGTTTACTTTTACTCTTAATTTATTTTCGTATTTTATTTTCAGCATAAGCTATTTTTACTGCGCGGATCACACCTGGAGCTATGGGGTGCCGTTTTGTGCGTTCTAATGTGCGACATAAAGCTAAGAGAAAGAGTTACAACTTTTCTGTTGAAGCTAAAAGTTGATTCGGAGTGGAGGAGTCTCAAATAATTCATTGAAGTTTCAAACTTTATGAAATAATTAGTCTTGGGCTAATTTTGGGCCGGTTTTTATGTTTTCGACCCGGTTAGAATTAGATGGGGGAAATCCTAGTTTCTTTTTACCTATTACAGCCGCGGTACTCTAGCATATTGACTATTGACAAAATTTTCATACGCTTGATAATGGAGAACTAATTCCAAGCGATTAATTTGTTTTAATCGGTTTCCGCCGACAATTTGAGGTTCTTTTAATTTCCAATAAAAATCTATTTCCTTTCAATTATTCTCTTTGATATCTTGTTTGTTTAATTTGATTTGTCTTAGGGTTGATTGATTTATTTTGATGATTGCATGTTCCTATATTTTAATTGTGTTTGCTTAATCTGTGTTTGTTTGTCGTGTTTACTTATTTCACGATTGTTATATTTGTTTGCTTAATTAGGAAAATTAGGAATATCTATCGTGTAATATCAATTGCGCATGTATGATTGTTATTATAATCGAAGAGAAAATAGAGTCTGCTTAGGAATGGAATTGTTTGGGTCGATGATAAGTTTGGAAACCAAAACAATAGATTAATCGTCTTAGCTTATTTTAATAATCACTTATTTGCACTATTTTTCTTAATCGAACAAACCCTCCCATAATCGTTTTCATTTGGTTAAAAATTGAACATGAATCCTTGAGACACGATACTCGAGTTGTCGTTACCGTAAACTATATTTCAAAAATACACGTTTTTTATTCGCGCGCGACAGCGGGTCCAATTAGCACCGTTTCCGGGGATTCTTGTATTGTTATCAACTCATTTTAGAGTCATAGGTTTAGTTTTCTTAAGATTAGGCCCTAGCTTCCTCACAGTTTTGGCCAATTCTCGACCTAGAGTCAAAAATCTGGTTTTTAGGAAAATTGTGTCCGAATTAAAATTTGTTCCCAAATTCATCATTTTTCTATTTTTTATTAATTTTTTTTACTGTTTTCATAGTTTCAAATAATTCCAAAAAATTCTCAAAATTCTTATTTCACTTAATTATATTAAATTTCGTGTTTTTGAATTTTTCTGAATTTATTTTAATCATATTGCTTCTTGCGATTTGTTTATGCCTAATAAGGACATTGCTGTCATTTTCGCATTTGTAGTTGCATTGCTTAATTGATTCCGATTCTGAACTTGATTTTGATAACATGGTTGATAAAAGAACACTAAGGCATCTTGTTGCTCCTGATGTTAATTACAATGGTTTATGTATTGAATATGGTGATGTTGTTGTTCCTTTTGAATTGAAATCTGGTATAATACACTTGTTGTCAAGGTTTAGTGGTCTTGCAAGTGAGGATCTGCATAAGCATCTAAAGGAACTCCATGTTGTTTGATCTACACCATTGAGACCTGAAGGAATAACTGAAGATCACATTAAGCTCAAAGCCTTTCCATTCTCACTACAAGGCGCTGCCAAACATTGATTATACTCTCTTGAACCGAATTCTGTCACGACCTGGAATGATTTGAATAAAGTCTTCCCTGCCTCCAGAGCTGCATCAATCAAAAAAGAGATATGTGGTATTAGACAGGAAAATGAATCATTGGCTGAGTATTGCGAGAGGTTCAGACAATTAGTATCCAGCTCCCCTCAACACCAGATTACCAAGTTGTTGCTTATTTAGTATTTTTATGAGGGGTTGTTACCAATGGATAGAAATATTTTGGATACTGCTAGTGGTGGAGCACTTGTTGATAAGACTCAAGTTGATGCCAAATCCTTGATCGAGAACATGTCACTCAACTCCCAACAATTCACAAATAGAAACAATTCTTTGATCTTGAAAAAAGGGGAGAATGAGATTCAAGTTTCTTCCAACAAGGCTTTAGAGACCAGAATTGATGAACTTACTTCATTTGTGAGACAGTTGGAAGTTATAAAAACTCAAACATCAAGGTTATGTGGTATTTGCACTTCCCATGAACACCCAACAGATAATGTCCTACATTGCAAGAGGGTGTAATTACTGATTTGCCTCAAGCATAGGCAGCAAACATTTACAATCCTCATAGCAACAACGAATACAGATACCAGCCAATTCTTTGGTATGGCAACTTTGGAGCGGTAAAGCGGCAAGAAAAAGTAATAGGTAATAAATTACTGGGTGATATAGGTTATATCATATTGTGTCTATAGAGATTGGTGTGAGGGAAAACTGCCGTTCAACATTCTCGTACTCTAAGTTTCATAAATTGGTTTGCGGAAGGTAAATGCGGAAAAGTAAATAAAAGCAAATAAACAATATATTGCAGATCAAAAGAATTAAATATGGAATCGTATTTCTTTCTACCCGTCAAATACTTAAATCTGAATATCTATCCCAACACACTCACCATACGCATCAAAATCACCAAGCATCGCTCGAGACTTACCATAACAGAGGTTATGTTTAACGCAAAATCGCGAACAACCATATCATTCGCATCGGGGATGTCCCAACCGACATAAACAACACGGAGGCATTAAGCTCTGATACCCATAAAGATTATTTGTCCTAAATCTATGTCTAGAGTTTAGAAACCAATAGATATTATCCTTAATCAAGATTCATGAAGTTTATTTCTACAACAACACAAATATGACGCATTTAAGCAAAAAGATCAAGAACAATATCAATAATGATTTGTAAAGCAAATATATAGATGATCCTAAGATCAAAAAATGTACATACAAGAAGAGAAAAATGTACATACAACACCCACCATTGGAATGGGTTATAGGGAAGAAGGAACACAAGCAGAAACTTCTCGTGTTGTCGTCGCAATCAGAAACAACCCGCAACTAATCGACATATGAACCACCCAATGATTTTGTTTGAACCTATAAAATACAAAGAATGGATCAAAGCCTCTCCAAGGGGAAAAAGGATGATAAAACCTAAAAATAACAAAGTTGTCCTATAAATAGAAAAACAGAAAAACGCAGACCGCGCTAAGCACGCTAAGCGCCCTCACTTAAAACTTAAATCGACAGACTGCACGTCGTGCCTTAAAAGTTGCGCTAAGCACGCTTCATTCTTCCAAACTTTTCTGAAATGCTCCGAGACCGCTCTAAGCGCGCTTGGCGCGCTACACCAGAACTTTATTCTTCTTTTTTCAAAATCGTGTTCGCAGTCGTGTCTTCGACACTTTATTCCTTGAGGCTCCGAATACGCAATAATACCTACAAAAATACATTAAAACTATCAAACGGTACACAATTACACAAAAACTTAATAATACTTAAAGTATACATATTTACACAAAAAGCGGAGATGATTCAAACGATATAAATAAAAAGTATCGATAAGTGCCACAAATTACATATACAAAATAACAACATTTTGGCACTTATCAGAAACTCTCCCCAAGTAACCCCCCTGCATTTTTCGGACCTTCACTAGAGGACCTTATCAAGCAAATGGCTATAAACAATCTCTAGTTTCAGCAACAAACAGATTCTAGTATTCAGACTTTGCAAACACAGATTGGACAGCTTACCACTTCAAAGAATACCATGCGGCAAGCTCAAGGATTGAACCAACTACCTGCCCAAACAGTAGTGAAGAATCCTAATGACCCTAATTTGAATGTGAGTGCAATTTCCTTGAGATCCGACAAAGTTGCAGAACCAGCCCCAGAAAAAATAAAAAAAATTATTGAGATAACACCAATCCCTTCTGTTGTTATTGAGGTTGAAAAAGAGTATGTGCCATCAATCCCTTTCCCACAAAGAGTACTGGAAAATAAAAAGATTGATGAGGAAGAAAGTGAGGGAGAGATTTTGGGTGTATTCAGAAAGGTTGCGGTAAATATTCTGCTCCTTGATGTGATTAAGTAGGTTTCGAATAACACAAAATTTCTGGAAAAATTTGTGTACACACAAGAGGAAGTTGAAGGGAAATGAGAGATTCAATTTGGGACAAAATTTTTTGGCCCTTATTTAGCCAAAACCTTCACCTAAAAAGGCTATTATTTCTTCCCATAATCAGGCCATGCCCCAAAAAATGCAAGGATCCGGGAACTTTTGTTATTTCATGTACCATTGGGGATAGTAAATTTAAAAATTGCATGTTAGATTTAGGATCTTCTATTAATGTTATGCCTACTTGTATTTTAAACAATCTTGATCTTGGTCCTTTGCAGCATATATGTCTTACTATTCAGTTGGCAAACAGGAGCAATGCTCGCCCTATTGGAGTAGTGGAAGATGTGCTTGTTCAAGTTAATGACTTGATTTTTCCTGCAGATTTCTACATTCTGGACATGACAGAATAAACAAATTCAAGCAAAGCACCTATCATTTTAGGCAGACAATTTATGAAAATAGCGAAAACAAAAATTGATGTTGATGAAGGAACAATGTCCATGGAGTTTGGTGATATCATTGCTAAATTTAACATTTATTATGTTATGAAACATACCGTGGAAAAAAATTCTGTTTTTCACATTGAATTTCTTTCTGAGTTGGTTGATGATGCCTATTTTGATTTGTTTTCGACTTATTTTCCATCTTTATCTGGTTTTAATGATGTTTGCTCATTTGATGATTGTACTAACACTAACCTTTGTGTTGTTTGTGATGAGATTGATGTTGCCTTGTAGGGTGACATTGTAAATGAAGTTGTTTATGAAGCTGAAGCTCTTAACAGCCTGACTGTCCTCAACATATCATCCATTGGACAACCACCTTCTTTAGAGTCCGGATTACTTTCTGAAGATTTAAATTATTCGCCAAAGACTCAAATTGAGAAGGAAGAGGAATCATTGCAGGAACATAAGAAGGGAATTGGATGGACCTTGAGAGATATTCTTGATATTATTCCATCCTGTAATGTGCATAAGATCTTAGTTTCAAATGAAACAAAAGCAGTAAGGCATCCCCTTAAACCATTGATGCTTGTTGTTGTGAGAAATGAGACCACTTTTACGTGCTCATTCGAAACTTTTACTTATCAAAGATCATTCTTTGATCCTAGAATAAAAGGCAAAGGAACTAATAAAAAATTAAATGGGCACTACCTAGAGGAGTTCCATGAGAGTCCCACTTTGGAAGGATAGATTGTAGAAGAGCCCTTACTAGAAAATGTTGCGTATGCAAACACATGTCCTCCTTGACTGCTCAGGTGTGTTCTTTCCTCTCTCTCATCCTTATTTTAAACTTATGTTTTTTCATTTTATTGAGAACAATGCATGTTTTAAGTGTGGGGGAGTGAACTATTTCTTTGTTTTGTTTTCTTTCAGTTTCCTTTGAAATAAATGAAAAAAAAATTGTTTAAAATGCATGCTTATTCTTTGGTTTTTGGGTTGCAAGTGTTTGTGAGTCATTTCTTTGTTTTATTAATTAAAGACTTGTGGTGTGATATGATATATTTGTTGTGCATTCTTAGTGTGATAGGTAGAACTAAACTCTGAATTGTGCATCATTAGTAGTAGATCATTAACCCTTGTGCGATTTTGAGCAATACTGTGTGTATAGTAACTGTAACACCCCGAATTTAATTAAATTGGTTAATTAAATTATTGAAGGATTTAAATATTTGATTTAGTCGAAATTGGATTGTCGGTGTTATTTAAGGGCGTATTTGGAATTATATAAATCGAAGTCGGATAGTCGGAAAATAATATTAAGAATAATATTATTTATAAGTCGGAATTATTATATTGAAGGAATTATTATTATAAGTGATATAATTGATTATTTGAGTTATATCTTTTATTGGGCCTAAATTTATTTTGGAGGATATTAAATAAAGAGAGGATTTAAACACTAAGCCCAATTGGTTTTATATTAGGGTTTTAGAGATTTTGGAAAGGGGGAGTTGTCATAATGAAGAAACAATAATGGAGGAGAAAGAGGCAAGACTATGGAGAAGAAGAAAAAGCTTGAAGATTTTGCATCCATGGTGTCAAGTAAAGATGCAATTAGAGACCCATTGAATTGCTTCCATTGATAAGGTAAGGGTGGGGTTCTCTTCCTATAATAGGGCTTATGAAACTTTGTATGTGGGGATTGGGTGTGTAGATTTATTGCATTTGTTTGTGATAATTATTGCTGGAAATTAGGGATTTAAATTTTGTGGTTGTGTGTTAAATTGTTCCGAAAACTTGAAATTCTGCATCTCTGCCGCTATTGTTTGTCACTGGTGGTGTTAATAATTGCATGGGCTAGAACTGTCAAGTCTTTCTTGATGCATATGAGAGAAATCAAAGAGGAATAACATAGGGACTGGTTTGGGTTGGTAATTGAAAAGAAAGATCATTATATACAAGGTTTAGGTTGTGACTGGCGAAGGGTCCGTTGACGGACGGTAAGAAAACCGGCACCCATTGTATTTCATGAATTCTTGTTCTCTTTGTTTCATCGTGCTTTCATTGTGCTGCTAGTGTGCTATGTCATGTTATCTTTTTTTCTATTCCCTTAATGAATTTTTTTATGGTACTGGCACATGAATTTTCTAGTAGCAGTGACAATATATATTAGCCATAGCAACATATATAGAATTAGTATTAAATTATATGTTTCAAATAGCAGTACATATGAATTAATACAATAGCAGTTATAATAAAATGAAAATAGTCCCGCTTGATCAAAATAGTCGAATTAAGCGATATAATTAGTTGTCCGAAATTTGATGAAAATTCGCATGATAGCTAAATTTAATTAGTAGATTAACATGGTGGTGTTATTTTGTTGAAATTGTGATATTTTACGAATCGACTGAAATTGTATTTGGTTTAAATATTCTTTATAAATAAATTATAATAATTTAATAGAATTGTCAATAGAGTTGTTAGAGTTGTCAATAGAGTTTTTAGAGTCGACAATAAGTTGTCAGAGTTGTTTGAAAATTATTAAGAGTCATATTTTTATTTGTTTTGAGTAATTCTGACATGTTTAGAGTTGTCAGTGTATAACGTCGGTGTTTGTTTTTTTATTGGAACTTTAACAATTCATATCTTTTGAACCGTAACTCCGTTTGAGTCTCCGTTCGAAGCGTTAGAAAGCTAGCGTGATATTCTTTTCAATAAAAATGATTTTGAGCAATAGAATGCTAGAAATTGGAAATGGAGTAGAAATTGAAGTGAATTAAATTAATATAGTTTGATATTAATTGGTTAAATTAATAGTTAAATTAATTGCAATGAGTTTAATTGATTGGAATATACTTGAAGTTGGATCAATCATTCAGTTTGTCGGTAAATTACGGTATTTTGAGGATTCGTCCGTAATTGTGTTTTGACTTGAATATGTATGTTGAGAATAATATATGTATATGTCATGATGTTGTGCTAGTATTGATTCTCTGTGGTTAGTTGGATAGCATTAATTTTAATGATTAATTGCTTGATTTTAAATGTGTATGTTCATATATAATTGGAAAAATGAGAATTAACATGAGATAGTATGGTTACTAGTGTTAATTGGATTTTGTAAATCGTAATTGATTAATTGACCTTTTATATGTGAATGATATGTATGTGTTGTGAATGTTGTGTACAATTGGTGGATAATTCATCGAGTTGAATTATTGTGATATGCTAAATATTAAGATGGTAGAGATGATCTTAATTGCATATGTTTGATTAACATTGTACATACATTCATATCATGGATGCCTTGAAACAAAGGTGGTTTGCTTTGAAACATAAGCGAGGCTTAGATTCTAAAGTGAATCGGAAGCGGTAAACTATATGTTTACATTTGGTGGCTTTGATCTTGTCCGGATCTGAAGCGTGGCTAGATTCTATATGAATCGGAAGCGGTGGAACTTTGGGTCCACATTGGGTACCACATGCATAGAGTCACATGTCTTGCATTGAGTCACATTGAGGTTAAGTGATGTTTGAATATATGCATTTATGTGATTGTCATGTGTACATGAGATGTGATAATTGGAATTGGTGATGTTTGGATATATAATTGGTTAAACGTGTGAATATGTGATAATGATGGATTGTGTATATATTTGGGACAATAGTATTGAATCTTTTGAGTATTATACTATTGAATGTTGTTCTTACTTGAATATGTGAAATTTATTAGATGATACTATTTACATGATTATGACTTGTTGTGTGATGAAAAGTATGTGAGATTAATGAACTGTAGAAGTATGATGTGTATAGTAGCTATTGATACTTGTGATGTGATGATTTTATATGTCTGAATCCTAGCATGCAATTTATCATATGCCCACTTATATGATTTGATATCTCACCCTTTTTTTTTCTTGTTTCGCCGTCGCCTTTATATTGGCAACATGTAGGTATTCAAGTATGAAGATTTAGTTGCCGTTAATCGAGTCGGTTGTCGCTCTGATACGTAGCACTCTGGGGGGGACGATTTATACTATTATTGATGTTGCTATTTAATTGTTTCATTTTGGTTGGACAAAATGTTAAGTTAACTGAAGATATTTTATTGAATATATTCTTAAGTGATTCCGCTGTGTTTTAATCAAATAAGTTATTCTATTTCAAAGGTGCTATGTATCCGCTTTATGCGACGAGGTGATTTGTTTTGTTTTGATTATGTGACGCCTCATTTGTTTTTTGAGAAATTTTGAAAAACTCTGATTTATATATATTTGCCGGGTAGAAATGGGGTGTTACAATAGTGGTATCAGAGCAGGTCGGTCCGTCCGGCCAAGTTGTCGAGTCTGTTGAGTTTGTACGACAGTTGAATGCTGTCGGTGTTTTATCCTTTAGTACGCGACATGTGTGTGAAGCACTGTTAGTACTTATTTGTTTTGTTGCAGGAAGTAGTTTGACGATAAGTGGGGGAGAAGCCTTGCTTCTCGAAGAGGTTTCTGTTGTAAGAGAATCTGATATGTCGTCGATAAGCGACGATGCAATTATTGTTGAGAGTTTTGGATGTTTACGGATTCGAAGGCGACGTGAAGCTAAGAATGAGTTTGGGAGCTACCATAAAGATTATAGATGCTTGGCGTCGATGTTACAATTTTGGATAACGTCGGAGATTGTATCTTGAGTTTCGAGTATCGGTTGGAAGTACCATTTGAACCTACTAAGAGGTGAAGTTGTATTCTACCTTATGGAAATGTGTAAGCGTGTTGAATAAGAATGGTTATCACCGCAATGGTCTGAAGCGAAGTTAAGCATAACTTATTGATGATTAAGAAGAGAGGACAAGATGTTCGGTATTAAAGATAATTTAAGTGTTGATGACTATGAAGGAGGAGTGGAGAAGTAGTGAGGAAAAAGTCAGACTTAAGGATGATTGAAGTCGTATTTGGGATGCCAAAAAGTGGCGGTGTATGTAAAAGAAGGACTGTATGGAATTTTTATCGCCAATTTATTTTGAGAAGGATTTCGGTTGAGATGAGATGAATTGTGAAGTACGAGTATAGAAGTAATTTTGAAAATGGAAAGACGTTTGATGATTGTGTGATGCTAAGTGACTATGAAGTGGATTCTGTAATATGTTTGACGTTGGTGTCTCATCGACGAGATATTATGAGTAAGAGGTTGTGGGAGTTGTAAAAACATAAAGTGAATCATTGGATTACGTCGTGTTAATGGATTTAAGTGGAAATTCGGAAAGGACGCTATTTTGTTGTAACAACGATTTATACTCCACTAAGGTTGTCGGATACTAATTGGCAAATTGGGGAACTGATCACCCTCAATCTATTGTTAATGGTAGACGAAACTCGTGTTGGACGTTATAGATTTGTCTTGTTGTCTTAATAGTGTAGAAAGAATATCTATATTTTATCGTGAAGATAGTCGCCCATTAGCTTGTGTAGCTTGGTAAGAGGGATGGTTGAGTTAGAATTAGATGAGATTAACAATCGGTGTAGTACGTTTTATGCAAGCGAGTGTCACAAAGTGAAAGATTGGAATTATCAAGTAAACAACGATGTGAGGATGAGTATTGAAGAAAGTTTGTATTGGATCGAGAATTTGTGAACCATATAAGTGGACGGAATTTTATCGAGAATGGTGACTTGAAAGAGAATTATCAGAGTTGATCAGCGGAAGCCTTAGGTGACACTGTTGTTGTAAGGCTTGAGGGAGTAAGAAACTATATGCCAGAAGTCGGTAAAGATGAGTTATCTTGATATTTGGATTGATGGACTGTTGGAATAAGTGTGATGCGCCAAAATACTGCATTGAGTCGTTGATTATTGCAAAACTGGTAAGAACTGTAATGTGTTTATATTCATGAGAATCATTGTTGTGACGAAGAGGTAGTGATCGAAGTGTTACCAAGCGCGATTTGGAGATTGATATTTGGATACGAGGTTTGTGTTTGGATGGTGTTGAGCCAATTTTCGAGGACGGAAATATTCTAAGTGGGGGAGAGTTGTAACACCCCGAATTTAATTAAATTGGTTAATTAAATTATTGAAGGATTTAAATATTTGATTTAGTCGAAATTGGATTGTCGGTGTTATTTAAGGGCGTATTTGGAATTATATAAATCGAAGTCGGATAGTCGGAAAATAATATTAAGAATAATATTATTTATAAGTCGGAATTATTATATTGAAGGAATTATTATTATAAGTGATATAATTGATTATTTGAGTTATATCTTTTATTGGGCCTAAATTTATTTTGGAGGATATTAAATAAAGAGAGGATTTAAACACTAAGCCCAATTGGTTTTATATTAGGGTTTTAGAGATTTTGGAAAGGGGGAGTTGTCATAATGAAGAAACAATAATGGAGGAGAAAGAGGCAAGACTATGGAGAAGAAGAAAAAGCTTGAAGATTTTGCATCCATGGTGTCAAGTAAAGATGCAATTAGAGACCCATTGAATTGCTTCCATTGATAAGGTAAGGGTGGGGTTCTCTTCCTATAATAGGGCTTATGAAACTTTGTATGTGGGGATTGGGTGTGTAGATTTATTGCATTTGTTTGTGATAATTATTGCTGGAAATTAGGGATTTAAATTTTGTGGTTGTGTGTTAAATTGTTCCGAAAACTTGAAATTCTGCATCTCTGCCGCTATTGTTTGTCACTGGTGGTGTTAATAATTGCATGGGCTAGAACTGTCAAGTCTTTCTTGATGCATATGAGAGAAATCAAAGAGGAATAACATAGGGACTGGTTTGGGTTGGTAATTGAAAAGAAAGATCATTATATACAAGGTTTAGGTTGTGACTGGCGAAGGGTCCGTTGACGGACGGTAAGAAAACCGGCACCCATTGTATTTCATGAATTCTTGTTCTCTTTGTTTCATCGTGCTTTCATTGTGCTGCTAGTGTGCTATGTCATGTTATCTTTTTTTCTATTCCCTTAATGAATTTTTTTATGGTACTGGCACATGAATTTTCTAGTAGCAGTGACAATATATATTAGCCATAGCAACATATATAGAATTAGTATTAAATTATATGTTTCAAATAGCAGTACATATGAATTAATACAATAGCAGTTATAATAAAATGAAAATAGTCCCGCTTGATCAAAATAGTCGAATTAAGCGATATAATTAGTTGTCCGAAATTTGATGAAAATTCGCATGATAGCTAAATTTAATTAGTAGATTAACATGGTGGTGTTATTTTGTTGAAATTGTGATATTTTACGAATCGACTGAAATTGTATTTGGTTTAAATATTCTTTATAAATAAATTATAATAATTTAATAGAATTGTCAATAGAGTTGTTAGAGTTGTCAATAGAGTTTTTAGAGTCGACAATAAGTTGTCAGAGTTGTTTGAAAATTATTAAGAGTCATATTTTTATTTGTTTTGAGTAATTCTGACATGTTTAGAGTTGTCACTGTATAACGTCGGTGTTTTTTTTTTTATTGGAACTTTAACAATTCATATCTTTTGAACCGTAACTCCGTTTGAGTCTCCGTTCGAGGCGTTAGAAAGCTAGCGTGATATTCTTTTCAATAAAAATGATTTTGAGCAATAGAATGCTAGAAATTGGGAATGGAGTAGAAATTGAAGTGAATTAAATTAATATAGTTTGATATTAATTGGTTAAATTAATAGTTAAATTAATTGCAATGAGTTTAATTGATTGGAATATACTTGAAGTTGGATCAATCATTCAGTTTGTCGGTAAATTACGGTATTTTGAGGATTCGTCCGTAATTGTGTTTTGACTTGAATATGTATGTTGAGAATAATATATGTATATGTCATGATGTTGTGCTAGTATTGATTCTCTGTGGTTAGTTGGATAGCATTAATTTTAATGATTAATTGCTTGATTTTAAATGTGTATGTTCATATATAATTGGAAAAATGAGAATTAACATGAGATAGTATGGTTACTAGTGTTAATTGGATTTTGTAAATCGTAATTGATTAATTGACCTTTTATATGTGAATGATATGTATGTGTTGTGAATGTTGTGTACAATTGGTGGATAATTCATCGAGTTGAATTATTGTGATATGCTAAATATTAAGATGGTAGAGATGATCTTAATTGCATATGTTTGATTAACATTGTACATACATTCATATCATGGATGCCTTGAAACAAAGGTGGTTTGCTTTGAAACATAAGCGAGGCTTAGATTCTAAAGTGAATCGGAAGCGGTAAACTATATGTTTACATTTGGTGGCTTTGATCTTGTCCGGATCTGAAGCGTGGCTAGATTCTATATGAATCGGAAGCGGTGGAACTTTGGGTCCACATTGGGTACCACATGCATAGAGTCACATGTCTTGCATTGAGTCACATTGAGGTTAAGTGATGCTTGAATATATGCATTTATGTGATTGTCATGTGTACATGAGATGTGATAATTGGAATTGGTGATGTTTGGATATATAATTGGTTAAACGTGTGAATATGTGATAATGATGGATTGTGTATATATTTGGGACAATAGTATTGAATCTTTTGAGTATTATACTATTGAATGTTGTTCTTACTTGAATATGTGAAATTTATTAGATGATACTATTTACATGATTATGACTTGTTGTGTGATGAAAAGTATGTGAGATTAATGAACTGTAGAAGTATGATGTGTATAGTAGCTATTGATACTTGTGATGTGATGATTTTATATGTCTGAATCCTAGCATGCAATTTATCATATGCCCACTTATATGATTTGATATCTCACCCTTTTTTTTTTCTTGTTTCGCCGTCGCCTTTATATTGGCAACATGTAGGTATTCAAGTATGAAGATTTAGTTGCCGTTAATCGAGTCGGTTGTCGCTCTGATACGTAGCACTCTGGGGGGGACGATTTATACTATTATTGATGTTGTTATTTAATTGTTTCATTTTGGTTGGACAAAATGTTAAGTTAACTGAAGATATTTTATTGAATATATTCTTAAGTGATTCCGTTGTGTTTTAATCAAATAAGTTATTCTATTTCAAAGGTGCTATGTATCCGCTTTATGCGACGAGGTGATTTGTTTTGTTTTGATTATGTGACGCCTCATTTGTTTATTGAGAAATTTTGAAAAACTCTGATTTATATATATTTGCCGGGTAGAAATGGGGTGTTACAGTAACAATAACAACTACCTAATTACATGTTGTACTTATTTAGGTTGCATTATAATATGCTATCCCATTTACTAGTTACCTAGCATAACACACAATTTACATTTCTTTAGCATAACTTGTATTTTTTATTTTTTATTTTACTCAAATGTCACTATATTGAAGAAAAAATATCAATGTGCCACATTTAAATAAAAAATTCAGAATACCAAATTATTTTTGTATGTAGGCTCGGTCATCCATTGGTCGAACGACTTATTAAGTCAATTAATTTTAACATTTAAAGTTGATTCTCCTGTTAACCGACTTAATAGGTATTGTTGCCATTTAAAATTTAAAAAAATATCTGAGTTATACACTTGTTAAGTCAGGTCTTCAGTTAACCGACTTAATAAATTTTGTTGCTATTTAAATTTTTAAAAATTATTTAAAATTATACACTTGTTAACTTAAGTATTATGTTAACCGACTTAATAAGCACTTGGCCAATGGATGGTCAAGCCTACATAGAAAAATGATTTATTTCATTAGCTCGTCCTATGAATAGCCGAGTTTGTTCTAAAAGTGTGACATATTAATATTTTTTATTCAAAATTATGGCATTTGAATTTAAAATCCTCTACTTTTGGTATCTGAATATGTCAAAATTTTCCCTAATATAAGTAGAGGTGTTCGTGGTGCAGTTTTGACGCTAAAAATCATTTGAAGGAAAAAATAGCGTGCCATTCGGTTTAGTTCGGTTGACTTTCAATAACATGTTGGTAAGATTTTGTAACATAACCGTAAACCAAACCATACGGTTCTGTAAGAAAATGACTCAAACACATCCGAACCAAATGCGATTTTTTTCGATTTTAGTTTGATTCGATTTTGCGGTTTTCTATTGAACCGGATTGGTTTTCAACATCCCTAAATGTAAGTACACGCCTCTACACTTAATCACTCAACACAAGAGATAAAACTACTTCAAGTATAAGTTAAGATTCATTCTCTGTTGAGCGAATATTTCAGTGTGGGATTATTTGAAGAACTTAATAGAGAAATAATACATCATAAACAATCTTGTTTTTGCATGAATTTATGATAAGAGTAATGAAGATTACTGGTTCTCAATTAGTATTTTATGAATTTTACTTTTCTGATAAAAATAAGCAAGTTATAAATTTCATCTTTTGGATATTCACAACGCCATTGCAGTGCACAATAAAATATACATTAAGTCAATTACAATCAATCATGCAAGAAATACTGAACATTGTAACTTACAAATGATTCATTTACATTCAAATTATACAGCCTTGACAAAAAGCACTATATTGTGCATATTATATACATATCCTATTCACCTGGACATTGATCCTACGTCAGCATATCTTGTTTCCACTATTTTGGGTTATCCACTATTTTGGTGTCAAATATTCTAAAGTTTCTACTTCCCCATACATCAGTTTTGGAGACATAGTATGATTTAATACAAACACTCACCCATGGTGGATTTCTTGGCCTATCATTTACAACAACATTGTCATCACACTCAGTTACTCCAAGTAATCTATTCAACTTCCTTTTCACATTTGCAGTGCCCGGATAACCATCAAAAAGAGTCTCCTATCATGCATATATAACATCAGAAAAAGGATCAACTGCATAGACTAATTAACAGATAAATAACAAATCATTAGAAAAATATTGATGCCAAATATAATGTCAAGTTAAAATTTATTCTGACCCCATCTTCATCAACTACAAAAGCATGGATTCTCGCTGTTGGATCCTCTAGGGTCAGTCTCATCATATACTTCCCGGCCGGCGTGCAGAACTTTTCAGCTTGGTATGGTGTTGCTGCTACCACTCGAACAACACACTTAAACTTAGCAGTCACCTTCAATAAATGAAATACATTACTGAGCAAAAGAGCAATAATGTTTTGAGAAGGCACACAACATTGATCATTGCAGAGTTGGTGTTAAAAGTGAAAAAACTGTACCTCTGAATGAGTTAGTACATCCATTAAAGTAAGATGCCGCACACGATCGTGATTAACCTCTGCAACGGTTAAACATAGTTGGGTATTGCGTAAGGAAAGCAAAAATTTGAGCTATTATTAAGAGGCTAGTAAAAGTGTAACGAATGAATTATTACTTGTAATACATAAAGACTCGGGTAAGCTGTCAATGGACTGAGGTATGCTGCCAATAGGCATGTTTCCTGATTTCAACAATATGCGGTCATCATACAACCTAGCTCAACACAAACATAATAAAAATATAAAAATGGTTAACTACTGACCCAATTTATCCAAACCATATATTATAACTCTACGAATTTGGTAACCACCTTTGGTGTTCTATAATGAGACGATCTTCATCTGGTGTATGTCGAAGCTTTGAATGTGAGGTAAAAACACCATACCACAGTCCTGCATACACTTCGAGACGTATGTTAATAAACTGGGCCCATCTACCACTTTTAAGAACATTGAGATGATTTTTCTCTATGGGTAGTTCAAAAGCAATCCTTAAGATGGAGCCAACAGTAGGCAGGGTACATAGTACATCTCTTGGCAAAGGCAGAGATTCCAATTGTAATGGAAGTGGATGATTGATTTCATCTTCCAGCCTGCATTTCATCAGCAAGCATATCAAGTTTCTATGGAGGATGCCATATTATCTGATCTGAGCCTTGTACTTAATACAATTTTATCCAAACCCTATCCTACATGCATTCAGGGGGAAGGGAGTTAAACTAACCATATAAAGTAACTTTACATCAACTCACATTGAAGTTATGCAATTTGGCGGGGTATCTGTACCATCCCAAACATAGACAAACCAATTATCTTTCAAAGCCTCCCCGCAATGAAGTATCTTAAGGTGCAACAAAAGGCATGAAGGATCAGAAACTAGGAAAGGTAACAACTAAAAGTAAAAAATTACAGTTAACATATTTTACTTAAATACTTATCCAAGGCTCTTAAAACTCATAATACATATATCAAAATCAATTCCAACTGAATTACCTTGCCGGCCAAATTAAATTGACCTTCTTTGATTTCTCTTAGCATTGGAAAATCACTTGAATCTACACAACACAACATTTAAAAACCTTGAATGTGCATAAAAAAAAAATGATGAAGCCACCAATAAATAAATAAAATACAAACCACCTCAAGCCAAAACTCCTCAAACATATACTGATTTCTTTATAGGTAAGGTAATTCTTGGTTGAACTAAACAAATTCAAAATCTTAAGGAGACAAATAAGTCCAAGCTAGTTTTTAGAAAACACCAGCTAAAAGCAACCAAGGCTCAA
This sequence comes from Vicia villosa, assembly GCF_029867415.1. NCBI lineage: Eukaryota > Viridiplantae > Streptophyta > Magnoliopsida > Fabales > Fabaceae > Vicia > Vicia villosa. The sequence goes on along the minus strand of NC_081180.1, from coordinate 86,629,264 downwards.
ATTCCATTGCATGATAAGAGTTATAAATTCCCCGGATTCCTACTTCTGACCAAATACGGTAATAATGAGAGTCTATGTGAGGGATCACATCACAGTAAGTTGGTAGTTGGTACTAGGTAGGAGGGGGAAACTAACTAAATTGCAACCATCTCCTATACATAAAAGGGGTACAGTTAGAAGAGTTGGTTAGACACAGATTGATTTCTTGTCAAGAGAAAAAAGGTGGCTCTCAAACTCACCTTCTGTAGTGTATTCATTTCTGGTTGCTTTGATTAGAGAACTAATTAAAATACAGATTTTAGAAAACAGAAATGAAAGAAAAAAGAATGCAAATTACATTAATAGCTAAAATCCTACAATACCTGCAGGAATCTGAAAATTGACAAACCAATTTCTAAGCATGTTTATGCGCATTTTGTCCTCGTCTCTGAGGAAAACCCTTGAATAAACTTGATAAGGGACAAAATCATCATCATTCCCTCTGTATAAGGCAAAAGAGGAAGAGTTTTTGTAGAAAACAGCATTTACTTCCTTAAAATGCATCCTTAACTGCAAAAAAACAGGAAAAGGGTTTTGAAAGAGGAAAAAACATAAGTTCATCTGTTAAAAAAAAATCCTATGTACAGTCAAGATGTGCACCACTACACAAATGAGCATAGAAGCATAGAGTTGGTTTTAACATGTTTTAAGTTTTTCACAGCATGCTTTTTAAAGTCATCTAATATATCTCTTTTTAGGGATGTATATAATATGCTACCGCCCAACCAAACGTATGCTGAATGAGATTGGATAAATGGATCAAAATATTCTACCATAGAACAAGTTCGTTAAATTCGAAATCTTTCTTAACAGTTTCATAATGTTAGTTATCAATCATATAAATTAAAACTCAATGAGAAATAAGTAAAGGGACCCTAAAAATAAAACTCAATTGATATAGGCAAAGAAAAATGCAGAAATCAGAGTTCAAACTCAAATTGACTATTGTGAGTTCAAACTCAAATTGACTATTGTGAGTTCAAACTCAAAATCACAGAGTTGATATCAGAAATCAATTACTAATGAATATTTAGTTCAAGATAAAGAGTTATACCATAACATTAGAAAGGTGAATTATATCTCCAGCAGCAGCAACACGGGGAATGCTTTCAGCATTTTCAGTAAAAATATTAACAGCCATACCAGTTTGGGAATGTGTTTCATCAATCAATCTTAGAGTACAACACTGATCTGCATACATTATTCAAGCAGCAACTAATTATAACTAGGAGAGACTTAACCCTAAATAAATAAATAAAAACACATATTTTGACCTAAATCAAAGTATTCAATAAAGACATGCAATGAAACTGGCTCAGAAAACACCTTCAGAAAGCAATAATCAATCTACTACCATATGAGTAAGTAAATGGCAGCTGTAAGACCGGCCTTTTTATCATCATTGCCAGAGAAAAATGAAAAAATGAAAATTACCAGTGCCTCTAGTTGTTTTGGGGAGACCAAACTCAAGAACAATAGCTATAATGCTAACTCTCTGATTGATACAAGAATGAGCATCTTGTAATCGGAGTAACTTATAGTCATTCATAACCCTATCTGACATTGTGTCTCTCGCGTTCTCTCTTCCCGCCCCCTTAGGATTAGGGTTTCCCAACGCAAGCCTCTCTGATTTTCAACTTCAAAGAACATTATATATGTACACCTAAGAGGAAGAATAATGCTCGGGGTTTTATTTTTTTTTTTTAATTTTACATATGTTGCTGTTTTTTTAATATTGGTTACTTTTTTTTTTATCACAAATAATATTGGTTACTTATTAATACAAAAAAATGTACAATATATATCATCGCGTAGTAAAACTGATTGTTCTACTTCTACTGGGACTGTGTTTGATTAACAATTTTTTATATTTAATTAACTACTGGGACTGCGTATGCACGGGTTCTGCTCTGATACGCGCATTTGTTTACATAATATATTTATTTTAAATATAATATTTAAAAAGAAAAAAAATATTTAAATTAATAATAAATTTTTCATATATAAAAATATTTAAATCAATAATAATGTTTTTTCCTTATATCATTCTTGGATCATAAATAATTGAATCATAAATATCATCTTTCTTATATAAAAATATATTGGCAAGAATATATTTATTCCCGTATTCAAATATTATTTATGTTTAGGTATCATTTACAAAAATATCTGGATCAATAATAAAATTTTGTATATAAAATATTTAGATCAATAATAGATTTTTTCCCGTATACCATTTTTTAATAAAAAAACTTGGATCATAAATACCTTTTTTTCGTATATAAAAATATTTAGATCAATAATAAATTTTTTCGTATACAAATATTATTTTTGCTTAGGTATTTATAAAAATATTTGAATGAATAGTAAATTTTTGTATGAAGAAATATTTAAATCAATAATAGATTTTTCCCCGTATACTATTTTTAATCAAAAAAATTTGGAACATAAATACCATTTTTCGAAGATAAAAATATTTAGATCAATAATATATTTTTCCCGTATTTAAATATTATTTATGTTTAGGTATCATTTACAAAAATATTTGGATCAATAGTAAATTTTTGTATATAAAAATATTTAAATTAATAATAGATTTTTTTCCCGTATACCATTTTTGAATTAAATTTTTTGGATCATAAATACCATTTTTCATATAGAAAAATATTTAGATCAAAAAAAGATTTTTTTCCCGTAAACAAATATTATTTATTTTTGGACATCGTTTACAAAAATATCTGGATCAATAGTAAATTTTCGTATATAAAAAAATTTAGGTCAATAATAATTTTTTTCCCGTATACCATTTTTGAATTAATTTTTTTTGGATCATATATATCATTTTTTATATAGAAAAATATTTAGATCAATTATAGATTTTTTTTCCCGTATACAAATATTATTTTTGTTTAGGTATCGCTTACAAAAATATTTGGATCAATAGTAAATTTTTGTATATAAAAATATTTATATCAATAATAGATTTAATCCCGTATACCATTTTTGAATTAATTTTTTTTAGATCATAAATACCATTTTTTCATATAGAAAAATATTTAGATCAATTTTAAATTTTTTTCCGTATACTGATATTATTTATGTTTAGGTAATGTTTACAAAAATATCTAGATCAATAGTACAAAAATATCATTTATAAAAATATTTGAATGAATAGTACATTTTCGTATAAAAAAAATTCAGATCAATAATAGATTTTTCCCTGTATACTATTTTTGAATAAAAAAAAATTGGATCATAAATACTATTTTTCGCATATCAAAATATTTAGATCAATAATAGATTTTTCCGTATACAAATATTATATATGTTTAGGTATCATTTACAAAAATATCTAAATGAATAGTAAATTTTTGTATATAAAAATATTTAGTTCAATAATAATTTTTTCTCGTATGCTATTTTTTATTAAAATTTTGTGTATCATAAATACCATTTTTTTTATGAAGAGTAAATGGAGTATAGAGAGATTATGGTAGAAAATTAAAAAGATGAAGAGAGAGAAAGAATGGTGAAAATAAGTTATAATATGGTTGAATAAAATATTAAGATTATAATGGACAATTGTGTGGATCAACAAAAAAGCCAACAATTTTAATAGATGTAAAAAAAGTAAGGATGGGTAATTTTGTAAAATCTAGAACCACTAATTTTCTTATATTATAGATATTTAGATTAATAATAGATTTTTTTCCCATATAGTATTTTGGAAAAAAATATTTGGATCATAAATATCATTCCATATAAAAATATTAATTTTGTTTAGGTGTCATTTACAAAAATATTTGGATCAATATCAAATTTTTGTATATAAAAATATTTAGATCAATAATATATTTTTTTGGCCTATTCCATTTTTGAATAAAAAATATTTGGATCATAAATAATATATTTCGTATATAAAAATATTTAGATCAATAATAGATTTTTTCTCGTATACAGACTTCATTTTTGTTTGGGTATCATTTACAAAAATATTTGGATCAATAGTAAATTTCGTATATAAAAATATTTAGATCAATAGTAGATTTTTTCTCATATATTATTTTTGAATAAAAAATATTTGGATTATAAATACCGTTTTTCGTAAATAATATATTTTTTCCGTATCCAAATATTATTTTTATTTAGGTACCATTTACATAAATATTTGGATCAGTATTAAATTTTCGTATATAAAAATATTTAGATCAATAATAGATTTTTTGAATAAATTTTTCCCGTATATCATTTTTGACTAAAAAAATTCGATCATGAATACTATTTTTCGTATATAAACAATATATATCAATAAGTAAATTTTTTTTTATGGAAGAAAGAAGTGAGAAAGGGAGAGAAATTTGATAAGTTTGATAAAATATAAGAGTTGTATTATTTTAATAATAAAATTAAGAACTTTACGGTGTAAAGACCACAAAACCACAATTTTAATGTGGTGGCAAAATATCAAATAAGGGTATTTTTTACTTTTCCACAACCATTAATTTTCTTATATTATAGATTAGATAAAAGTATAAATATACGTGTTTATACTTTGTAGGTACAATTACGTGTAATTGATGTTTCATCATAGTGGTTTTGTTATATCAAACAACATTTTAATGAAGTCTTTATTCATCAAGATGGATCAAATAGTTAAGATGTTCTTTATGAGATCAAGATCAAGCCATTTCATATGATGACTACGCTAAGGTAAATCAGCGTTCAATGATGTTGTGGCAATCATTCATCTATAAGTGATGATGGATCTGATCAAGAAGTTATCTCAAGTATAATTAAACCTCATAAGTTATGAAGATTCAAAGTTCTAGATGAAGGGATAATTCAATGATGAATCTAACAAAGAGATTTGAAGCTTCAGAGTTGTGAAATTGATGAAGTGAGAAAGTTCGCCTAGTTATGCACTTAGCGTTTGTCTGAGTGATTAGTGTATTGTAAAGGTATATGAATAATTCTTAAAACTACTGAGATAACTCACACTCACACTCAAACGTTTTTGAAGTCGCTCTCTTTTTTAATAAATTACATAAAAGTGTTTTATGCGCATACTTAGTGGATTAATAATTATGTATGATCAATTAGGATGGATTTTTACATGGTATAGTCGACTAATACATTATGGTTAACCATTTAACACCTTTGTAACACCTCTCAATCGATTAGAGTTACGTTTAATCGATTAACTAGGTTTTTAATTTATTAGAAAGTTTGTTTTGGCACGTTTTTCATATCAATCTTTTTGGGTCAAATCCTTCTAATTTTCAATAATTTTTCTCGTCAAAAATAGATTGAGAACATACTTTGAAAAGACTATATAAAGGTACACATTCCTCTCCTTTTTAGTCATTCTAGTCTTTTCTCCCATATATTGTTTGTGGGTGAGTGTTTACTCTTTGTTACTATTGTCATCACTATAGTTTGAACAAGGATTCCTCGTGTTGGAAACCTTTTTTCAATAGGCTCTCCTTCAAAGGCTTCTTCATTCAGATTTCAAGAAGTAAACAATTTCTCCAACCACGAAGTGCTCAAGTCTGCTTACATGGATGAAAAGTTTCTTAAAGATTTCACTCCCTATAAGAATGTTTCTCAAGGGGTGCTCAGAGAACTCTTCGTTTCAAAAGAACTGGTGTATCCAAGACTTATCAAAATGTTCTACGCAAACCTCAAATAAGGCATGTCTATCATATTAGAGTTTGCGCATTCAAAGTGTATCTTGAGCGTCATGTACTAGATGATAGTGCCTTCTATTCATGCGTTGATCACCATGAGACGCGTCAGCTGGACGTCATCTCATTATACTTCGGATGGCTGGCATATGCTTTAGCTCTGATGTATCCTTATATGCCCGAGCAAGCAATGCGCCAATTGATGCAATACTTGAGGATTTCTACATTCATTTGCTACTAGAGGAGTATCATAGGGTGCCAACTCATGTATATTAGGCTTATACACACAACTACATGACATGGTTCTATATGATGTCACACCATATCATGACAATTGATGCTCCTGGAAGACCGCCTAAGCCATCTAATCATGAGGTACTTAAGACTAGGGATGACCATACTAAGGATGTGCCAGCGGTTTGTTGTCGTATTGTGGAGATAGAGAGATCTGACATAGAGGCCAAACTCTTTGAGGAAGACAGTCCTCAGTTGGCCCTTGTAGAAGACATGATTGTCGAGGCACAGAATGTCTTGCAGTATAGGTGGAGGAGAAGTTGGAGGGTTAGGCAGACCCAGTAGTTTATGTTTGGTTGTATTTTTTTGGTTTTTTCGAAACAAGTTATGTATTTATTGCATATTTTGATTTTACTTTAATTAATGTATGCCTCTTTTAATGCATGTTTGAATCAATTAATGTATATGCTTTTGAATTTATGGCCTAAAATATCCCAAAATATGAGTTGGTCTAAAAAACTTCTTATGTTGGAACAATGTTGTTGCCTTGAAAGCATCCATGGGGGTTATGGAGATGCATCTCCCAAATATTTCATGTCATATGCCTTTAAATGACTTTAGGGGATATTTCGGAGATGCATCTTCGGAATACACCTAAATAATATATGGAGATGCATTTCCGGATCATACTAGAAGAAAATTAAAGACATTGTAAGTTAGAATATAGAAATGTTAATGTTTTATGAACCTTGGTTCATTTTTATTAGTTATTAAATTCAAATTGTTGATTTCTTTGCAGATTTTCCTGTTCAATTGCATGTTGGTGTTATTGCGAAGCGAAACATACACACAAGTGTTTGTATGATGAAACTGACAATTCAATATGAAATAGTCTTTATAGTACTTATTGGATGTGTTTACTCATATTTGAAGTGAGTAATGTGCTTGAAAAAATCTTGTGTACTTAAACTGGATGGCTTTGCAATATTCAACTTACTGCGGGTAACAAAAACTTAGGCAAAGTAGTTAGTTGGATTATTTTACATATTTTTACCTCTTGAGTTTTCTCCCCTTCATTTACTAAATGTACAATTTATCCTCTTATTATTATACATTTATTTTTTGTCTTTTAATATTTCTTCACTCTATGAAAATGTGAAAAACATGATTGGTTGTCTTTTGAGTTTTCAAAGTCCCGTGTTACCATTCAATGGCCTTTGTGTCTACTAAGCCGTAAGGTGTAGCTAGTTTGGAATGGGTTTTAAAGAGACTTCTATAGTTTTCATAGATTTATATGCTTTCTGACTTTTATATCTAACTACAATTTTGCTGGCACCATATAATGACATTAACCTGTATATAAATACCCATGAGTATTTTAATGGAAGCTCATACATATGTGATCAATAAACATGCAAATGTATAGCAGACATAGATCCCCATATATGTCCTATGTCTAAATGGGCTTGCTAACATTTGAGAAATATATTAAATAAAATTGTCCAATATCCCCCTTCCCCATAAGATCCAATCAATTGAAATAATATTATGCTAACTATTTCAATTTATGTAATTTATCGTGACTGCTGAAAACATAAATTATATGTAAAAAAATTGATTATTGATCGATTATTAAAAAAAAATTACACATAAATTGCTTTAAAAATAATTTATTGTATAATCATATATGTCATAATTATTAAGATTTACATAACTTCTTTAGGAAGACATGTTTAAAATAATTAAATTCTAAAATAAAATAAATTATTTATTAAAGAGTTGGTTTTTTTGACCAACTCTCGAGAATTTTATCACTGAAACTCATTTTTTTTATGGGTCATTATCAACCGAATATCTTTTTTATTTTAATGAACAAAATATTTGGAGTTATTAAACATATTGGTTTTATCATGTTGATAATTTGCTATATATTTATTTTTAAATATTTTTAATTATTAGTGATTTTCTAATAACAATTATATATCACCAACAAGCAAACTTTATCAAATGATCTAAGATATGAATTAACTTATACAGTGTTGATCTATCTTAAACCTTTCTGTGGATCATTATTTGTAGTTTATAACTTAATTTTCATACTACTAATATCTTATAAGTAATTTTATTAAATGGATGATTTCCATTTTACATATGTAATTTGGTCAAACTTCTTTACTCGACATTTTTCGTATTGTTCAAAAAATACTACACAACAAATAATGCACCCGGACGACAGTACGAGTCTCTAACTAGATTTTATAGTCATAATCTTGATATGATATTGTTTGCATTGTTATTCTCAAGGTTCCTTAGTTGTTTTTCATCCTCACACTTTCTTTGAGTTATTTTGGACATTGCATTGTAGTGATTCTCAAATATAAGTTAAAATATCTTTATTTTACTTAAATATATATATATATATATATATATATATATATATATATATATATATATATATATATATATATATATATATATATATATATATATTGATATATATATTTTTAACATATATTTCATTCTGATTTAGTCATCAAATGTGTGGTATTTAAAATTATTTTTATCTATTTTTTTGTCTATGTGTAAAAAAATTATAAAATGTAATATTTTATTTTATTACTATTAATTTAGTTTTGCATATACACTTTATCAACTATTTTAATTTTTCATTTAAAAAAAACTATTTTTACTTTTTGATAAAGTGTATTAGCACTTCTCTTTTTTGTTTTATTTTATCTTTACAACACTTTTCAATCAGTTCACTTTCATAAACCTCTTAAAATATATGTAATTTTAAATTTTCTTTTTTATGATTGAAGTTACTTAAAAAAAATCATGATTTTATACCTATGATAAAGATCCCTTCGATGATGACATATAAATTATTTTAAACTATGTTATTTTTTTAACCAACACTATTGTTTCTTGAGTTCTAATTTTTCGGTTTTTATAAATTAGTCCTAAAACATTTCAAAAGACACAAAGATACAGACATAATTTAAGAACAAAAAATGCCGTTTTCCGCTTCCTCTCCAATATGCTAACGTATGTATGTTCTTTACATAGATCACTGTCTTAACCAGCATTAACTTCTCCACCAATAAGGTTTGTTCTTTAACTGCATAACTTGGCTATAGATCATTGTCTTAACTGGTGTGAACTGCTTCACCGAATATTTTTTTGGGTTAAATAAAATTTTTGTTTCCTATAAATATTGCAGTTTTATTTTTAGTCTCTCTTGGATTTTGTCAACGGTTTTAGCTGATTTTGTCAACGGTTTTTATTTGTAAAAACGGTTGCCTAAGACGGCTAGGAATTAAAAATGAAAACTGCAATATTTATAGGGACCAAAAAGTTATTTAAGCCCATTTTTTTAAAATAATTGATGGGAAAATATTTAATTGGTGGATATCATATACGCAAATTATAATAATTAATTTTTTATAATTATATTTATTATTCTCTTTATCTCATAAAAATATCAAATTTAAATAATACATTATTCTTTAAAAAATGAATAAATATATGATTTTAACAATATTATTTTTTGGGCAATTTTAATATTGCTATTAGTATAACATTTATTATAATACTTATAGTTAATGAAATAGTTGAATAAAAAAATTTTATAAATAAAAAATATTGATAAAAAATAATAAATTTTGATGAAGTGTTAAATTTACAAGTAATTCTTCATAGTATTGAAGTTATTTTACTTATAATAATAATAAAATATTTTAATGATAATTTTACATATGCAAATTGTATTTTATAACGATAAAATGGTAATATTTATACTAAAATTTGCTATTGTAATTGTTTTATAAAAAACACAACTTTTTTATGAAAGACATAAATTTGTCATTCTTTTTATTCAATTTATTTTATTATATATTAAATATTTATAAGAAAGATGGATACATTCGTACTATATTTTTGTTTATGTAAAGTCATACTATATTTATGCTTATGTAAAGTCATACTATATATGTATCTTTGTAAAAAAAATATTTCTTAATTTTGAAACACGAGTCAACAAATAAAAAGTATTCTCAATATTCGAATATACAGGGTTATGCTTTATAAGATGAATATATAATAAATAACTAAATCTATATCATTATATTATATTTATTGCTATTTATAATAATATTACGCGACCCGTGCAAACACACAACTAGATTGACTACTTCATTATATTTTTTCTACTAAAATATATATTTTTGACTGATAGATACTACTTAATTTTTATATATATATATATATATATATATATATATATATATATATATATATATATATATATATTACCATCACTATACTATATTTATTTACTATTTATAACTATATTCCGCGTCTCGTCCGGTCGCATAGGTAGATGTCTACTTAAGTATTTCATTTTTTTCTACTAAATATAATTTTTTGACCGACCGTGACTACTTAATTTGTATATATTTTATATACATTTTAAAACTATCACTATACTATATTTATTTTTATAATTAAAATAATATATTATTCATCCAAATATTTTTATAAATGGAAAAATTATATTTATGCACTAAATATAAATAAAAATATATTTTTTGTTTAAAAGTAATAAACTTTCTTGGCTAAGTAATTTTGTCTTCTATTTTTTCATTCTTATTACATTTTAGAAACATATGCGCGTAATGCATCAATACTTGTACGAACGCACACGAATCTATATCATAACCTGTACGAACTCATGGGTTATTACATTTTTGTACAATTAAAGAAAATAAAAGCAAATAACTTTTAAATTTTGTATGAACCCAAACACGAAAAAATACATTTATTTATGGTACTGATATTTATTTATATAATTAAAATAATATTTTTAAATATTAAGTTATCAGTTGATATTTATATAACTAAATGATTACATTAATATTTATATGAATAATAAGAAATTAGGACATCAATGTAAGGAACCGGCCAAGATAATTGAGAAAAAGTGGATACCTAAACCAAAAGTGGATACCTAGTGTCTGCTGTTGATCCATGTTAGCCTCATGGAATGTAAGGGGGCTGAACAATTCAGGAAAATTGCGTGAGATTAGCTCTCATCTCCGTAGTATATATCCTGATATTATGATTTTCATAGAAACTAGAGTTAAAGAGAATAGAGCCAAGCTTATTAGAGGGAAACTTAATCTTCATGATAGTTATATTGATAATTACAATAAGCATGCTAATGGTAGATTATGGATTTCTTGGAATCTTACCAAGAATGATATTCAGATCATTAGTAACACTGACCAAACTATCCACTGTAAGATCTTTGATAATCAAGGTGGGTTTATGTATTATCTTACTGCAGTGTATGCACATAACTTGTTGGCACAGAGGAAAATATTATGGAAGAATATAAAGCAGATTTCCCATACCATCCAGGGACCTTGGTGCATTCTTGGTGATTTTAACAATGTGATGAATGCTCAGGATAGGATGGGAGGGAGGATGGTTAATGAAGCAGAGTATAAAGACCTCCATGAGATGATGTTACACACTGGCCTTAGTGAGATGAACAGTAGTGGGGATCACTTCACTTGGAGTAACAAACATGCTAATGGGACAATATATTCTAGAATAGACAGAATGCTTGGAAATACTACTTGGTTTCAGAGTACTAGTGACAAGACTTTGAAGTGTTTACCTCCAAATGTGTCAGACCATGCCTTGCTTTGTTTTATGGATAATAGTAAGAGGAAGCTCAAGGCTAGAAGATTTAAATTCTACAATTGTATCACTGACCTAGCTGGCTTTCCGGATGTGGTTAAGCTAAGATGGAATGAACCTATCTCTGGGACTGTTATGTTCATACTGTGGAATAAGCTCCAACGATTGAAACCAGTCCTGACTCAGTTTAGCAATACTATATCCAATATGAGCACTCAGCTGAGCAATGCAAGATCTGAGTTGGATATGGCCCAAACTGAGCTCAATCAAAATAGGATGGCTTCTGCAGGTATTATGAAGGTTAAAGAACTTACTGATAAAGTGATTCAATTGAATTCATTTGAGGATAGCATGTTAAAGCAAAGATCTAAAATTGATTGGTTGACTAAAGGTGACTGTAACTCTGCTTATTACTATGCAAGTATCAAGTCTAGGAGCCAGCAAAGTAGTATGGATATCCTGCACAAGGATGATGGCACTATTCTCACTGAGCAAAGAGACATACAAGAAGAAGTTATAAGCTTCTATAAAGGCCTTATGGGTAGTAAAGCAAGGCAATTGAAGAATGTGGACATTGAGGCTCTCAGGAGAGGTAAACAGATCAATATGCAACAAAGTGAGAATCTTGCAGCACAAGTAACTGTCAAAGAGATAGAGGAGGCTTTACATGGTATTGTAGACTTAAAAGCTCCTGGAATTGATGGATATGGTGCAAAATTCTTTAAGGAATGTTGGCACACAATAAAAGGAGATGTTATAGAAGCTGTCCAGGAATTCTTCCAACATGGTAAACTGTTTAAAGCCTTTAATAGTACCATTGTAACTTTGATTCCAAAGCATGCTAGAGTTGTCCACATTAGAGAGTTCAGACCCATAGCATGGTGCACCACATTTTATAAGATTATATCTAAAATCCTGACAAGCGGATTGGGAATGGTTCTGAAAGATATCATTCATAACAGTCAAGCTGCATTTGTCCCAGGCCAGCAAATCCACCATCACATACTCCTTGCTACTGAACTTATGAAGGGATATGGAAGGAAAAATGGCCCTCCTAAATGCATGATGCAACTGGATCTTCAGAAGGCATATGACATGGTTGATTGGAATTATTTGGAGTGTATCCTTCAAGAGATAGGCATGCCCAAAAAATTCATAGAGTGATTCATGTTGGGCACTTCCACTGTCACCTATCGTTTCAATGTGAATGGTGAATATACTGATATCTTAGAAGCTAGGAGAGGTCTAAGGCAAGGGGATCCTATCTCCCCTTGCTCTTTGTTATCATCATGGACTATCTGCAAAGAGTAATGGTGAAAATGACCACAGGCACTGAGTTTAAATTCCATAGTCACTGTGCAAAGCTTGGTATCACTCATCTCTCATTTGCAGATGATGTGTTATTATTCAATAGAGGTGAAGAAAATTCAGTGAATCACATGTTGGATGCTTTCAATTACTTTTCTGAATCTACAGGTTTGGTTGTCAATCCACAGAAATGAAAAATATTTTTTAGTGGCATGGAGGAAATAACCATAAGGAATATTCAAGAGGCTACTACTTCTGATAGAGGTAACCTTCCTGTAAGGTACCTTGGTGTGCCTTTAGCTAGTAAGAGATTGAACATTATTCATTACCTGCCTTTAATTGAGAAAATCACCAGCAGAATTAGACATTGGTCAACCAAACTCCTTAGTATAGCAGGCAGAATCTTATTAGTCAAGAGCATCTTCTTAGCCATAACTCAATACTGGACAATGTGTTTTCTTATTCCCAAATCTGTTATCCATAAAATTGATTCCATATGTAGAGCTTTTGTATGGACAGGTACAGAGAATAGTAAGACAAGCCCCATAGCATGGATCCGAGTCTGCCGACCTGTTAAGCATGGAAGGATGAATCTCATTAATATGGAGTGTTGGAAAAAAGTAGCCATGATGAGATGTCTGTGGAGTCTTAGTATAAAGATGGATAGCTTATGGATAAAGTGGATGCATACTTATTATGTGAAGACTGCAACTATTTGGACTACTAATATCTCAGCCTCTGCTTCGTGGATTACAAAGGACATTCTATCAAGAAGGGAGGTCATCCAACACCATATGCAAATCTGGAATGGTATGATTAGTAGAGGGAAGTTTTCCATGAAGCAAATGTATGATCATATGATTCAGGCAGTGGAACATGTTAACTGGTGTCACTTAATCCATCATAATGCTGCACGTCCTAGAGCCATAGTTTGTCTCTGGCTTGTGTGCCACAATAGGCTGGCTACTAAAGCCAGACTGAAACGACTCAGTCTTCTTCATGATGATTGCTCTAGTTTGTGTAATAAAAACGTAGAGGACATCAACCATTTGCTTATCAGCTGCAGAGTTACAAAGCATATTTGGGAGGATGTGCTTAAATGGATAGAGGTGAATCATAAACCGTATCAATGGCACGGGGAGTTGAATTGGATTCTTCAGCACACCAAGGTAAAGGGTTCAAGGCAAGTGTGCTGAAAATTGCAATAGCGGAAACAGTTCACGGTATATGGAGGTATCAGAATGAATTTTTTTTTTGGTGCTAATACTAATGAAGATACTATAACAGTTGTTCACAAGATTATAGAATCCATAGTGTTTAGAGGTTAGTTAAAAGCCAAGTTTAGAAGGAAAATAGCTTTACTCATGATGTAATTAATCCATTGAGTGGGTTTTGTTAGTTTGTACAGTTACTTTTGAAATAATTTTTTTTTTATTTAAAAAAAAAAGTATTTTTATGAATAATGTCAAAACAAATTTAATATTTCCATACGGAAAAATATTCCGTTCATCCAACTATTTGTATAAGTGGAAAAACTATATTTATAGTCCAAATATAAATAAAAATATATATAATTTTTTAAAATAACAAACTTTCTTGGTTGGTTAAGTGATTTTGTGTTTATGTTTTTTCATTCTTATTACAATTTTTATTTTTATTTTAAAATAATAAACTACTTTGATAAAACATTTTTTTTTTACATTTTGAAAATTGAAAATAAAAGCGTACGTAACATGTCAGAAGCGTGCGAACTCACATTTTATTTATGTTTTGTACAATTAAAAAAATAAAATTAAATATTTTTTAAATAATGTATAAATCCGAACACGGATAAAATGTATTTATTTATGTTATTAATATTTATTTATACAATTAAACTAATATTTTCAAATACTATGTTATTAGTTGATATTTATAAAACTAAATGATCGCATAAATATATTTATAAATAATATCAAAACAAATTTAATATTTATATACGAGAAAATATACTATTGATCCAAATATTTGTATATATGGAAAAACTATATTTATGCTCCTAATATAAATAAAAATATGTTTTTCTTTCAAAAATAATAAAGTTTTTGGTTAAACAATTTTCTCTTTCTATCCTTTTATTTTTACTACATTTTGAAAAAAAAAGAGTGTGTTATACTAGTATTCGTGCCAACGCAGGAGTATTCAAATCAAAATTTGTGCGAACTCACGGGTTGTTACATTTTTTGTATAATTAAAAAAAGAAAAATAAATATATTTATAATAATGTATGAATTCAAACACGAGAAAAATGTGTTGTATTTTAATTATTTATGTTTTAATATTTTTACTTAAAAATTATTTTTAATTTATGATACAATATTTTTTAAGATAATATATGGAAAGTTGAAATATATATTATTGATGTAAAGTTGTTTTGTTAAAACAATTTTTATTTATTTCAAAAACATATCTTTTTTTAAAAATAATAAACTATTTTGATAAAACATTTTATTTTTCTTATTTATATTTTATTGTATTTTGAAAAAAATGTGCGTGTACCACGTTAGTACCCGTCTGAATGCACGAGTATCCGACTAGTTAAGAGTATAAAACTATTTTCGGGCTATCCCTTCATACATTATGAGTATATTTATTCTTCCAAAGGCGGTAATCCAGGACATTGAAAGGATGTTGAATGCGTTTTGGTGGGGTGATGAGAAAGATGGTGGAGGAATTCGTTGGATGGCTTGGAATAGGATAACGGGCCCTAAGGAGGATGGAGGTTTAGGATTTCGGGATTTTAAAGCTTTTAACATGGCCATGGTTGCAAAATAAGGTTGGTCCTTACTCTCGAAGCCTGGTGCTCTTGTGTCTAGAATTTTCAAAGCAAGGTACTTCCCTAATAATTCCTTCTTTGATTCTTCCCTTGGTTATAATCCGAGTTTTGTTTGGAGGAGTATTTGGAAATCCTGTGAGGTTCTAACTCTAGGGTACAGGTGGAGTATTGGTGATGGTAGTCATATTAAGATTATGCAGGAACCGTGGCTGCGTGGTAGCAATGAAGGTAACTTAGGAGGTCCGCAGAAACAATGGGTTTACCATATGTCTGTTAATAATCTTATGATGGCCAATGTTAAGCAATGGGATACATATGTCGTTCGAGATCTTTTTGACGCGTCAGACACGGAAAAATTCTTCAGGTTCTGTTGCTAGAAGAAGTTAAAAAAGATTAAATGATTTTTAAGGATGAGCAAGATGGTCTCTATAGTGTGAAGACTGGCTATAAACTTTGGTACCATGCTGTTAGAAGTAGAGAAGAAGTGGGAGGATCGGAGAATTGGGGCAGTATTTGGAATATGAAGGCACATCCTAGAGTCAAGCACCTTCTTTGGCGAATTTGTAGGGATTGCCTCCCTACTCGTGAGAGACTCAGACAACGCTTTGTCATGTGCCCTTCAATTTGTCAGTTATGTGAGAGTACAACTGAGGACGAGTGGCATCTATTTATGGGTTGTATAGTTACTAATTAGTTATGGAAGGCAACAAGTTTGTCTCATCTTATTGATTTTCGATTGCATTCCCTTCAGGATATTAAGTCCCTTATTTTTGATATTTGCTCGAAGGAAAATAAAGAAGTTTCAGGTAGATTTGCATATGATAGATGTTATTTGGAAAAATAGGAATGACTATGTCTGGCATAATGAGCCAGAAGAAGCGTCAAAATTGGGATTAAACGCGACTCACATATGGAATGGATGGTTTCAAGCCCAGGAGGAATCGACTAACAATGTTCGACCCAATCATGCGTTAGAACGGAGTCCACCTTCTGTGGGTTAACTTAAATGTAATGTGGATGCGACTTTTAATAATAATAACGACACTACTAACAGGGGGTGGAGTGTGCTAATCACCTTGGCAATTTTATCTATGCAGGTATAGCGTGGGATCCAGGAACTCTCCCCGTCTTTGATGTGGAAGCCTTGTAGCTATTTCCTCGAAATTGAAGTTCGTAATTTTTGAAAGCGATTCTCAAATTGTGACACAAGTTGTCCATTCCAATAGAAAGGGTGACTCCGAGTTTTGTCTTATTATTGAGTCCATTGGTAGCTTATTACATTCCTTTCCAAACTTTGAGGTTAAGTTTGTTAAACGTCAAGCGAGTTCGGTTGCTCATTCTCTTGCAAGGGCGGTCAATTCTTGAGCTCGACGTAATTTGTTAATTTTGATTTCTCGTTGTATTGAACATCTTTTGATTAATGAAATAAGTTGATTTTGTTGTGTTCAAAATAAAATTCTAAATATCTTTACTTTATTTAATGATATTTATTTTAGATTAATATTTTTCTTAGTTATTTTTTGATCATCTATTTTATGGAATTACAGAATTTACAACTTAAAAGTAAATTATTATAAAAAATAATATAATATTAAATGATTTGATGTATACTGTATTAAATATTAGTTGAAAAATCATGATTCCATACCTATGGTAAAGATCCCTTTCATGATGGAATATAAATTATTTTAAATAATTATCTATATTAAAAAAGTTTATAAAATATTATATTAGATGTTACTTTTTTTTAACTGACCCTTTCTTGAGTCCCAAGTTTTTGGTTTTTATAAATTGGAATAGTCATCAAATATTTCAAAAGGCACGAGACATAATTTAAGAACGAAAACGGTCCCTTTTCCGGTTGTTCTTCTTCTACAGTACCTAGCACTGTCTTCTTCTACCACTCCCTTAACCGGCGTTAACTTCTCCGCCGGCAAGGTCTGTTAGTCTTCCTCGTCAAATATATAGCAATTATTGTTTCTAGTTTTTAATCTCTCACCAATTCTTAGAGTTTCTCAAATGGATGATCTTAGGTTTAGTTTCTTTGTTGTTATTTTCGTCTCTTTGTCATTAAGATGTGAATCATGGAGTTGGTTTTCATCATCTAGAGAAAGTCATTCTAGTGACAGGACTTACGAAAATCAAGCAAACTTTAAAGGTTCAAGCGCTGAATTCTCAGTCGAACCTTTCAATGATCCAAAGGGTATAAAACTAGTACAGAATGCTAAGAACAAAATGGTTGGATCAAATGCTTGTTGGCAAAACGCTTATAAAAATCTTTTCGCGGGGTGTTCCGAGATTTTGGCTACTAATGACAAAAGATCTAGATTAGCTTGGCATTTAAGTGATTGCTTTCAAAGAGATTCGGGCCGAGCTTCTTTTCCTCATTGCGACTCAAAAACACCTATTGCTAAATGCCTGCGAAACTTAGATGATCTTGCTCATAAGGTTTATCTTGAATTCTACCTCGAAACCAACTCCATTTGTTATCAATTACAGTTAAGTGATGTTTTTTGTTTCAATCTCTCGTATTGTTTCGTGATTCTATTTACTGTTTTTATCAAACTTGAACTAACTTTGCGACTTATATATACAGGACACATGCATTCAAACAGGAAACTGAGAGACTTGTGACAGAATTGAAGAGTTCGGCTCAATATGTCGAGGGCAAGTTAGATAGCATTGAAGAGAAGTCAGATTATCTATTACAAGGCTCGAAACAAATTTCAGAATCTCTTGAATCGGTTAATAGTCACACGCAGCTAGTAGCACAAACTGTCAAGAATGTGGAAGGCGATATTGATGTGGTATTAACACATTCTAAGAGTGTTTATGAGCAAACTACGAAAATTGCAGCATCACAGTCACAACTAAAAGAAGGCCAAGAGGATATGAAGAGGAATTTAGAAGATGGAGTCGCATTGCTTAAAGAATCTTATAGCTATTTGGGCAAGGAAATCGAAAAGTTGAGAGATGAAGCCATTGAGATTGAAAATGAGGTAATCAAAGTTGGCGATGCAATGTCATCAAAGATGAATAATCTGCAAAACAAAGCGGAAGATATTGGAAATATGGCAGGGATCTCTTTAGATAAACAACAACAACTTTTAGATGGACAATCCACCGCACTCAAAGGACTAAATTCATTGAATGAAGTTCAATTCAAAGCACTTGAAGAAAGCCGGTAAGACTGATTAAATGCCATAAATTTGTATTCAAAAAATTTAATTTGGCTAAATGCTAACCTCATAGTCAATGAAATGTAGGAAAAGCTTACAATATTTTGCAGAATATGGACATAGGCAACAAGAAGAGCTTCTAAAGAGACAGGAACAAATTCAAGGACTACATGATAAATTAATGGAAAATTCAAAAACAATATTGTCTGCTCAGGTTTGCAACTTTTCTGGCCTATTGATTTTTTGGTGTTTATGCTTATTATGCTAATGAATTCTTAATGATTTTTTTTAATATTTGTACTCTATAGGAATCCTTTGAAGCAAAACAGGCTACTATGTTTGTTGCTTTGGATAAACTTTTTGCTCTACAAAACGCCATGTTGCTCGAATCAAGAGTGATTAAAGCTTTCTTCATTTATTTCATATCGATCTTTGTCATCTTTATGTTGACTAGCACGAAACTGACCTATAATATCAGACCTCTACTTTACATTGGTAAGTATAGTAAGTAATGTTTTTAGTTTCTTAGCGTCCAAGTTATTATTCATTAAACATATTATGATATCGATTGGAATGTTATTTTCAGAACTTTGTGCTACTCTCATGGTTGAAGTACTACTTATTCGATTAATAAGCGACGACAACATGGAGAAACAAACATGGATAATCAACAAAGTCAGGTTACTTTTCATGGTAGTGGCTTTGGCTCAACTTTTATATGCAATTTGCACATACAAGTAAGTGGAAAAATGAGAATAATTTTCTACTTATATGTAAATTTTATGTTCAATATAGAGAATATCTGAGAATTGGTTGTTAATAATTATACAGAGACTTTGAAAAGATGAACCATCAAATACTACTAACACTAGTTAACAAGATTAACAACATTCAAAGTATAGAAGAGATGTCTTCAAACCTCGATGATGATGACGAAATAAATTGGTCTCAATGGATAGATAACGATTTATCTGAAGATGTCAATGAGTTGGATGATCCTGACTTTATAATTCCAGAAGAAGTTACAGAGAATTCGATAACAATCTCTCCAAGTACAAAAAGTTATAATCTACGATTGCGCAACCGGTTACATTAACTCTTTTCTCCCCCACAAAGACATTTGGTTCTGTTTTTTCTTCTTTATTTACTAGCTAACATAAGTTTTGAGTTTGATATCAATATTTTAGTACACCTATTATACTATTTTTGTAATGACTTAAAATCTTTTAAGTCATTTATGTACAACTTTATAGTTTATTAATTTATTTCATGATTGAGGATTATATACTAGTGATTAAGGATTATGTACTACTACTGTAAATGTATCTGTTAATGGGACAGTAGGTAAAGATTGATATGCTAAATGTTTGATTGAATGAAAGTGGATAAAAATATAAAAGAAAAGAATGTTATATATTTACCAAATGATGTAACTATTTTGGTATAAAAATTAGTATATTATAGAAAAACAATTATAAATAAAAACGTAATTATTTGTATAATATATTTAAGGGTTAAATATACTAACCCCCTGTAATGTTAGCGAGATTAGGTTTTAGCCCCTGTAAAAAAAATTTTTTTGATCACCCCCTTAACATCTGTAGATTCCCTCCCCAGACCCCCCTAATTGCCACGGTTGCACTCAGATTCCCCTAAGATTCTATTTTGAATCACACGTGGAATTTTTTTCATTCTTAATATCCACCATGGCATTTCATCATCTTCTCAAATTACATTATTTCAGCAAACGAAGAAACTAGGGTTCCTGTTCCTCTCCTCGTAGCATTCCTCAGTCGCTGCTTCACCGCTAATCTCACAACATGGGTAGCAAATCTTCCTCTGTAGGGAACTCCGGTTGCAAATCTCCTTCTTTGCTTCATCGTTCCCAAGCTCCACCTCGCTGTAGTTGTAACATAACCATGAAGATGTGGGTATCAAACACCATTGATAACCCTAAACGCACATTCTGGAAATGCAGAAATGTACTGGTAAGTTCATTCACATTTTTTTTATTTGGTCTGTTTGCTGTGCAATAAAGGTTGCTTGTTATTCTGCAGAATGGATGCAGTATGTTCATATGGGATGATGAGCTGGGTGAATTCAATGTCGAGGTGATTCAATGTAAATGCACTGAAATGACAAAAGATGCGTTGAAAGAGATTTTGAAGGACATTGTCACTGACAATTTGGGAACAGACACAAGTAATGAGAAGATTTTGAGGTTGAAGAAAAAAGTTGCAATGGAGAAGAAGAGGAACCATAACATGATTGTTGCACTTGTTATGTCTTGGATGTTTTTTGCAGCATTTTATATGTTTCTGTAATTTAGTTTAGGGAAGTGTATGATGTTTGTGATTGTATCACTTGTATCAATTGTATAACTTTTGTGGTTTGTAACAATTTGAGATTGAATGGAATGAATGAGTATATTATCATTTTTCTATATAGATTTGCAAATAATATGAAGTAATTATGAGATTAGATAACATTTGAGGAAATTGATCCAAAAAACCATTACAAATGTCATAGGTGATTACCCTAAAAGTCATGTAGATCATCACCCTAAAAACCATTTCAAATGTTATAGGTCATTACCCTAAAAACCATTACAAATGGCCATAAAACAAAATACCATCACACAAAATATCTTAGGACATAGTACCATTACTAGACCATTACAAGTTAACTTAATACACAAAATAATCAACTGCTCTTTTGTTTCTTCCATTTCTTCAAAGACCTACTTGACACTCCAAGGCTTGATGATGTCTCTACATGGTCTTCAACTGTGATTGGTTGCTCAGATGAACCTGGACCAATAATTGGTTTCTTGAACCAACTTAATTTGACTCTTTCACTCCTCCTTATCTTTAAACCATGGTGAGGTTTGATTGTTTTCTTTTTCTTGGGCTGTGGTTGACTATTGTCTACAACACTAGACTGGGTCTGACTCTGCTGCACATCATTTGGCACATCATCATGAACTTGGTAAGCCTCTACATCATTTTGGACAACAGCTTGATCATCATTCTGAACCAGATCATTCTCCACATTATTTTGCTCCTCATTATCAGCCTGAACATCATTCTGAACATCATTCTGAACAACCTCAGTAACTTTAGCTTTGACCTTTCTCTACATCACAGCCACAAACAAGCAGAACAAATTAATACATTGAGTGCAACATAAATATTTATGAAGAACATGTAAAATGTGTTACCTTTCTTTTGAGTGCAACAGGGTCCTGTGTGGGGCTCTTACAGGTCAAAGCATTATGACCAAACTGGTCACATTTTGTACATTTGTATGCAACCCCAGTCCTTCTTTTCCTAGCACCCTCTTCACCACTTTCTCGAATCCTCACCTTTCTAGGTCTACCAGGCCCTTGTTTGTAAGCTGGTGGTAGCATGTCTTCAATCTCAGTTTCTGGCCACATGTCTTGGCCATTTATAGGTGACACAGAGAATCCATAACACTTAGCATATTTCTCCCTTGTGTAGCATTCATCAACAAAATCCTCAGGTGTTTGTTTTCTATAGCTCAAAGCAGATACAGCATGCCTACAAGGAATCCCAACCAATTCCCAAAAATTACAGCTACATGATTTGTTTGCTATGTCCACTATGAATTCTTGGTTGTTGAAACTGTGAGTCACTTGGAACTTCTCATCCACAGACCAAGTTGGTAGCCAATGACCACTATGAAAAACTTCATTGTCCAACCTTCTCCTAGGTATAGGCATAACTCTATGTTGCCATTTTTCAAGTTTTTGTACAGAGGTTGCTACCCTATTCATTAAGTACTTCCTAATCCACTCACACATAGTAAGGATTGGTTTGTCCCTAGCAACTAAAATTGTAGCATTGAAAGACTCAGATATATTATTCATCAACACATCACACTTTGGGTAGAAACTAAAAGCATGCTTACACCAGCTCTTGGTAGGTACAGCCATCAACCAAGTCCAAGCATTGAAATCAACATTCTTTAGCTCATTCATCTTCTGCATCCAAGCTTGATGATATGTAGACTTAGCAGCTCCCATCATCAAATCCCTTATTAGGGTTCCTCCACCAAACTTTTTCTTGAAATTGGCATATAGATGTCTGAGGCAAACCCTATGTTCAATCCTCTCAAACATCTCATCAAAAACAGCTACCAGTCCCTGCTCAATACAATTATAGCAATTACATTATATTTCAATAATAGATATGCAGTTAGAGCAATTAGATATAAGTACAAAAACTTTACCTTTTGTTGATCAGAGATAAAAACAATTCTTTTGTCATGTCCAATATCCTCCATCAAAAGTTGGATAAACCATCTCCAACTCTCCTTGGTCTCAGTTTCTACCACTCCAAAAGCCAATGGGAAGTATTGATCATTTGGATCCCTTCCAACTGCAATCAGAAGTTGACCACCATACTTGGTTTTTAGGTGACATCCATCAACCCCTATAAAGGGCCTACATCCATGGATAAACCCTTTCTTGCAGCCATCAAAAGAGAAGTAGAAACTTCCAAATCTAGGTTGGATAGTTGGGCTTCGTCTCTCAACATTAATTTTCACAGTATTGCCACTATTAACTCTTTTTAATTCAGATGCATACCTCCATAGAGCAGCATATTGCATATCAGCATCTCCCTCCACTATTTTTTTTGCCATCAACTTAGCCTTCCATGCCCGAGCAACAGTAATACCCACTGAAAAATTTTGCCTTACATCTTGCATTATGTCCCTGATTCTTACATTCTCACTTGATTGCATTTTCTTGACCACATGCTTAGCCACCCATCTTGAGTTTGCAGATCTATTATTTAAAACCCTAGCACAAGTGTGGGTGTCTACAAGTGTTTTTATAGCATAAGTATGCTTGTGGCCCACTTTGGAACATAAGACCAAAAAACCACATTTAGCCTTACACTCTACCCTTACTCTATAGCTTTCATTTTTCACAAAATTAATTTCCCTACCATTGAGAACTGACCACTCACGTATTGCCTCTTTGAAGTCAACAAGTGTATTAAATTCCATACCCCACTTAAACTTGAAGTCCTTATTTAGGTGCTCTTTCCTAAATTTCTCATACTTGGGCTTATCCTCATCACAAGACTCATCTGGATCTGATGAGTTGAGCTCATCACTAACATATGCATCTTCTTCACATTTCTTGTTGGGCCTAGTCAACAATCCAGCAACTACCCCTTATTCCCTTAGTGGCAAAGTTACATCAATACCCTCAAATCCATCTAACAAGGCAGTGGCTCTGTCGTCCTCACTATCATCCAAACCCTCAACCACTTCATCTCCTAAGTCATCTAGTTCAGTGTCTCCATTAACACAAGCAGGTTCCCTCACATATTGTTCTATGTTTTCAGCATCATGTTCCAGATATAAGTCTCCCTCAGTACCATTTGCACAAAAATAAGAAGCAAAGTCATATGCATCATCATCCTTTCTAATCGGGATATAACCCTCATCTATTTCCAATATCTTCGCCCATACCCTATAGCTCCCTTTCTTGTACCCCCACTTATTCACTAGGTTCTCGACAGTTTCCATGGTCCATGATTCTATGTGTAACCCAGAAATAGTAGAATCTACCCCCCCTCTATAGATTATCTCATCTTTGTTTACCCTAATAAACTCACCCCCGTGGTGGAAAGTAACGTTGAAATGTTGCATATCCTGCGTTTAATCATGCAAATCGAAATAAAAACCCCAACAGAGAAGAAACACGAAATGGAGAAGAAGAATAATCATAACAACACTAACCTTTGACATTGCGCCGTCGTCCACCAAACCCTTATGCGCCGTCGTCCACCAAACCGTTATGCGCCGTCGCCGTCGTCACTGTTGTTGCTAACTTGGGGATGTCTGAAAACGTAACTAAACTTAATTTTTACAAGGGGGTAAAACCAAATGACTTTTTAACTATTTACAACAGCATGGCATGTAAATGTTACTGATATTGCCACGTATGTAACATGCTAAGGCCACATGGACTTTTTAATTTAATTTTAATAAATCTGATTTAACAAGTGGCATTGGGGGTGTTTTGGCGTGGAATCTTTGCAAGTTAAGGGGGTGATGAAAAAAAAAACTTTACCAGGGGCTAAAACCTAATCTCGCTAACATTACAGGGGGGGTTAGTATATTTAACCCTATATTTAATTTTAAAATAATGTAAAGTATTAGTATATTATTTATTATTTTGACTCAATCTCCTTCATTTGTTTCTCTTTAAGTTTCAACATCACTGGACAAAGAAAAGGATAAACAAGGCACCTAAAAAATTTGAAGTTATAATAAAATTTATATTTTGGAAAAATAATAATAATAATTAGGTGTGTCAAAAACCTTGGACATGTAATATTTCATGTTTCTTTCTTCCATTTAGCTTACAAGTAATTAAATAGGAATTTTTATTGGGCCATTGTAATTTTGACATGGAAAAATTCTGAATGTTGTAACATGTGTGATTCTTTTAAAGAATTTTTTTATTGACCCTCTATGAGGTGACTCCCAGCGAAAATCCCAAATTGCCCCTGCTTCGAAGATGTATCTCCGAAGTTATTTTTTTTTTTATAGTTTTTTCCAGACTTCAGAAATGCATTTCCGAAAACGTCAAATGGGGGGTGTTTTCGGAGATGCACTTCCGAAAACAGCTTTTTTACATTTTTTGGGGTTTTCGGAAGTGCACTTTCGAATTGTGCAGAAATTGTGTTTTTTTTTTTATGTTTTTCTTAACAGTCCTGTATTTTTAATTAAACGAAAACGCCAAATAAAATAAACGACATATCAACATAAAATACTAATATAATAAATACAAGCCGAATAATATATAAAAGCCGAATAAAATAGTAATAGTGTGCGAAAATGTAAGTGAATGTTAAGAAATACAACCCAAATACAATAAAATCCAAGAAAAATAATCTGGAACCCCTATTGTGTATGCCTAACCCTAACTCCCTGGGACTTCCTCTGCCTCCTATATGCCGCCGCACCGCCCGCATCACCGACCATCCTCTCCATCACGACGAATGCCTCTGGACCGCCCTGATCAATGATACCTCGCTCCAACGCGTCCCTCCCAAGCATCTCTATCCGTTGGCATATCTGCAGGAGATCAATGGCATGGTCATCCTCCGCCTGCTGGTTCTCCAAGATCTCCTCGTATGCTAACCTAGAAGCGCCGGGAGTGTCGGCTGTCATCAGAGGATGTGACACCCGATAGAACCATGTGACGTACCCCTCCACACAATGCCACTCCTGGGTGGCCTGCATGCGACGATACTCCTCTGGGACCAAATGATGCTCCCAGTCCTCAAATATGGCAGTGAGCTCCACTCGGGTAACTATGTCGGGAGCGGCCTCAAATGGTGACCTCGGTATCATCTGCACATGTCCAAACTGTCACATGCACCGCTCAGGGAGATACCTCACCATGGTGTTGGTCCCGCATAACGCGATGCGGTCAAAGCGAACAACAACAGTGTAGTCACTAAATGGCCTCCAACGAATGTCATCGTGAGCTGTGCGGTCAAGGTACCCGCGATATGGTCCCACTGCATTATTCCCCTTTTGGAGAATGTATCGGGCGTCCCTGGGCATGGTGTCATCATACGCAGGATCAATGGCGAAGCCGTGGATGCGGGGGAAGTAGGAGATGATCCATCCCTGAAACACAAACACAATAATGTATTAAAATTAAATACGAACCATAAATAAATGTGAAACAATTAAAATGAAACGTACCGTCGGGAGTGTGGTGGATCTGGTCATCTTCCTGGTCCTCCAGTTTGAGGCTTCATTCAGCTTCTGGTATATGTATACCAGAAGAGCTAACCCCCAGTTCCACTGGTGAATGGTAGTCACGTCCATGAAGTAGCGGAGGTAGGTCACGTTGACGTATCTTGCACTCTTGTCCACAAAGAGTGCAGTGCCTACCAAAAATATGAACCAGCACCAGAGAGCGCAGGCACGGTGATACTCCATAAATAGGTCGTTACCCACCTCCTCGGAATCGTCCGCCGCCACCAAGTGGTGCTCATACTGATCGCTCAATGTGGAGAACCGAATATGAGACCCATTTGTCGTCGGACACTCATAATCATCCATATAAGGATCCATACCCAGATAGATCTACATCCACTCGATCGCATCGACCCTCTGGATCCGGGAATGGTTCAGCAGCATCCCCCTAACCGGCAAGTGAAGAAGACAATGCACATCGTGCAAGGTGATCGTCATCTCCCCAACCAGTAAGTGGAAAGAAGACGTTTCCCTATGCCACCGCTCCACAAAAGCCCCCTGCATGCCATGGCTGATGGTGGTATACCCGGTCATGCACAAACCACCTAGCCCGGAAGCAGTCACCGCATCATTAAACCACCGCGCCTCTGGTTTAAAGAGACCAAAAATCTTCCGCGCGTGGTTCACCATTTTAAAAGTTGGTCTTTCCTGTTACAACAAAAACAAAAAACATTGTTAATTAGACCGTTAAGAAAATGTGGAATAAAAAGCTAAATAAAAAACGGTTAAACAATAAAGTTAGATAAATTATAAAAAATTCCTTTCTCTCCCAAACACGTCGAGCGGCGTGCTTGTGGTAGGAAATCAGCACGGACGTGTCCCTAGGCTCTCCCGGGTAGCCCTCCTCCTCCTCCTCCTCCTCCTCCTCCCTGTGTGGAGGATCAACATCAGGTATCTCCTCCTCCGTCTCCTGGTATCTCACCTCCTCCTCCTCCCGTACCTCCTCCTGACGGGAAGAAGATACCCGAGCCAGCCGGCTCCTCGATCCAGACGAGGAACCATGCTCATCTATTTGGACGGTTGCTCGTACTCTACCCCGTCCTCGTGTCGATGCCAGCTACGCTGCCCGCTCGCATCTAGCTGACGCTATCTGTGTCTCTCTCCCCTGTCTAATTCTAGCTGAGTTGCTTGCCATTTTCCTGAAACAATTGAAATCCATAAGCGAACAAGTTAGAAGGCTAAACAATCAACAAAATTTAAAAAATAATTGGGTCAACTTCGGAAGTGCATTTCCGAAATTGGTCAGGGAGGTGTTTTCGGAAATGCACTTCCGAAAACACCTACGACACCATTTTTGCAAAAAAACCCAAAAGCTTGCACTAAGTGCATTAAAACCTCAATTATCCTATCTAAACAACCCTAGTGACATGTAATAACTTAAATGAACTACACTATAACACCCTTAATATCAATTTCAATCCTAAATTGAAAGTTTAGAAAACTTACAGATTTGAGATGTTCTTGGAGATGCTTTAGAAGTAGTTTAAGAGCCTTTGGAGTAGTCTTTGATCGTCTTTGAATTTTCCTTTGGTGGTTATGCAACTGATTCAGGCGAGTTTTTGGATTTTTGAATGATTTAGGGTAAATGATTTTGGGGGGAGGCTGTTTTGTTTAAATAGCAAAAACGCGTATTATTTTGGAAATGTATTTCCGAAATGTTGTTTTCGGAAATGTATTTCCGAAATATTTTTTTTACGTAAAAAAAAGGTGATTTCGGAAATGTATTTCCGAAATCATTCTTTTTTTCAACTTCGGAAATGCATTTCCGAAGTAAAGGGGCAATTACGGAATTTCGCTGAGGGTCACCAAGAAGATACGGAGGTGGATAAAGAAATTCTCTTCTTTTAAATTTAAACTTCGGGCTCATCAGGATATGTATGTCCCTAATCAGTTCGGTGGGATGAAATACGTGATACTTACGAGATTAAGATCTAAGATGAAATTTTTAGTAAGAAGTAAGAACATATTTAATCACATAGTGGAATAGAGTTGTGTGGTGGAATGTGTTTCAGATGCAGTAAAGTGGGGTGAATTTATAAAATTAACACTCCAATATCTAAGTAAGTGAATGAATGAGAAATAATTTGAGTGTGAGAATAGATAAATATTGTATGTTAGCGCGTGTAGAACTTTATATATAAAAGGTGGTTAGAACCAACTTGGATCATGAGGCGTGAAATAAGAGGGTTTTTGACTAAAATTGAGGACTGACAATCATCTTAGCGGAGATATTAGGTATTTCTTCACTGCGAGTCACTCATTTTTCAGTAACTTAATGTTGTCTTTTGATTGAAATTTTTTGTGATTGGATCTCTTCGTCTTTAGGTCAAAGACCATCCGAAAACAAATTTAAATAAAATACAAAATTAAAATAATATTTGTAGGAGCTGATGAATACTTAAACTTATTTGTAATTTTAAAAATTATAATAATTTATAGAAATTAAATTAAGGACTAAAGTGACAAAACAAAATGATATTATTATTTTTTTAAGAGATTAATGATAATTTGTCTTTTTCCTTTTTTTATCCTTAAACCTTCGTATGTTTTTGTTTCGTGAAGCTAGAAACTCTCACAGTCTCAATCACAGTGCAAAAAAAACCGCCCCCAAATCCTACTTTCCCTACTCTTCCTCATTTCTTCACTCATGAAGCCACAAATCAACACACCCAATTTCCCAAATTCAACTAATTTCTAGTTCATGGAAGCAGAAAAGATTTCATCTTTTCACCAGCTTTAACTTGTCCCAAACTTTGGTTTATAGCTCTTGGAAGCAGTAAATGATGTTGTCTCAAAGATCTTGAGGTCGTTGTCCCCTAAGTTTGATCACATAGTGGTAGCCATAGAGGAATAGAAATATTTGTTGAAATTGACAAAAGAAGAGCTTCAAGGGACGCTTGAATCTCATGAACAACGAATGATTGAAAAAGCATCAAGCAAGTCGAAGAGTGATGTGATGTAATACCCGATATTCTATTTATTCACTCTTTATTAATACTAATATGGTTGGTATAAAATAAGATGGATAAATATGATATATACTTCTACTAATTGGCCTTTGTGCTAACTAAACCTATTAGTGGTAATAGAAGGGGTATAATGGTACTTTCATTCTTAAATAAAACTTAGGACATGTTTGGTTAATCATCCTCTTCTTTCCAAAACCAGAATTCTGATTTAGTAGAGGAAGAAGAAACAAAAACGTGGAAAAGGGGAGAGGAAGAGAAGGAAGTCTCCAAGCTTGGTCCAAACTCAGCTCAACCTTGCATGCATCTGAACCTATTCAAGCCTGATTCTCTGATCGTTTTCTATTCTGCTCTCAACTCCATCATCATCTTCATCTTCTCCTAAGGTGAGTCCTTAGATAGAAACTTTGGGCTTGCATGTTGGGGTTTCTAATTGGGGTTTAGGGTTTGTGTGATGATTAATGAATCAATGAATCTGATCATGTTATATTGCTTTAAATCCTTGCTTGTTAGTGATTCTGAATATTGTGCATGTGTTAAATTCGTGGGATTTGTTAGTAATGCAAGGGATGAACTTAGAAGCATTTTGGGACTGTCATAGAATCCTTAAAAATGCAGAAAAATGATTCTGGTTCAGTGTAACCGGTTACGGGTTTGAGTGTAACCGGTTACGCTGTTAAAAATTGGAAAATCTGGGCATTTTGCGTGACCGTAACCGGTTACGGTCCCTGGTGTAACCGGTTACACTGGGCGCAGAAGGAAAAATTCAGTAACTTAGGAAATTCATATCTCCCGCTTCGTACGCCCGATTGACGCGTACTATATACCGTTAGAAAGCTAATTAAGTGTACTATCTAGGAAAATTAGCCTCGGTGTTTGAATATTATTTTTCGGCATATCAGACGTACCTTTAGTAAAGAGCGACATGAATAGTATTTGTATAATATGCTGTTGTAATGACTATTTCTCTTCAAATACTATGCTATATTATTGCATGCTATGCTGGAGGTATGAAAACTCCGTCGTTTTGGTTGAACGATCGGATTGCTTGTTTTGTTTGTGACCTTGACTTTATGTCATATTTTTGTATGCTTGAATCGAAGTGGCCGGCAGGCTAGATTGGGACGTTGCTCTGACCGTGTAGTCTATGAGCCCTCCCGGACCGTGTAGTCCAATGGAATAACCCGTTCATGTGTATTGTTCGATATGGTGTGCATCTGAGCTACCGTTGCAGTGTGCTCGTGAGTTTCCGTACGGGGTTTTACTCACTTGGCGTTAACACACTTGCGTGCTCGGTATGGTGGGGTTATGCGGCTATGTAGGCTAATGCATAATGAGGTAACTCACCTCTAGTGAAGTCACGTAGACTAACACTAGGCTTTCGCCCGATGGGCTCAGGCGTCAAGGAGGCGGTTTGTACTCGGCGTAACTCACTAGCGTGAAGGAGGTTAACGGGACAATGACGCCAATTAGGCTTATGTCACCGCATGGCCATTTAGGCTTGTGTGGACTCGTTTAATCATCCTGCAGTGTGCTTGTACAAGTCCCTTGACAAATAGGCAGGAGGTTACTCATTGAGGGTGCATTTATTCCATAATCCTAGCCGGGGTTGTTTACACTTCTGGATTCCCCGTATGTGGATGCGGGTTTGCATACTTGTTTGCTATACAATGTGTAATTGCTTGAGACAAGTCCAATGGTGGATAAGTCGCCTTGTTTGCTCCGTATTTGTACCGGAAGCGAGAATAACCCCGAATCCATGGAGGATTCGCTTATTTACATGTTCCCTTTAGATCCGAGTGGACTAATAGGATAGGTGGACTCACTGAGATTTAGTAATCTCATCCCATTCCAATTATTATTTTTCAGGTGGTTCGAGGCAAGATCGCGGTAAGGGAAATATGGATTAGATCTCTTGGCGATTCTTGGATGTTTCTTTTAGTTCTCATCGTGCTTATTAGTTTGTGTATTTTGGACATGTACTACTATGATGTACTTGTATTTTGGCCATGATACATTCGGCTTTTGTATTCCTGTACTTCTATTTTCCGCTGCAAAACATTATGTATTTGTTGTCTTTTAAACCATTTATAATACTTTATGCATATTATTCTAGACAAATATGTGTGGGGTGTTACAGATGTGGCTTTGCAGGCTCAGTCGGCAAACAAAGGCAAAGGAAGTTGGAATGAAAATAAAAGTATAGGTGGCTACAACAATTCGATTGGTCGAAGTCAGCAAGAAGGAAACTGGTCGAATCAGAAAAAATCCTCATACCAAAGCAACCAAAGAGGTGGTGCTGCAGGTACAAGAAGAGGTGGTGGTCGAAAGCCTGACAAAAGTCACATACAATGTTTTAATTGTCAGAAGTATGGTCACTATTCTACAAAGTGTCCAGAAAAGAATAAGAATCAAGAAAGTGACGCAAACTTTGCAAAACAAGAAGAAGAAGAAGAAGAGATGTTGCTGATGGTCACAACAGAAGATGAAGTTGGAACATGCAGAACAGAGAATCAAATTGCAAGTCAAAGTGTTCAAAAGACTAAGAGCTATGATGAACATAGATAGCTTAGACACAATGAATTAGGTGGTGTGTTAAATTATAACTCCTTGTGTCTAAAAGATTTGATTTTGTTTTGAAATGTGTAACAGTTTGTTACACAAATAGTCAGGGCCGGCCCTGTGGGTGTGCGAGAAGTGCTACCGCACAGGGCCTCCGACTTTTAAGGGCCTTAAATTTAATCGATGAGCCTAATATAAATATAACACTAAGTAGTATATAATACTGGTTCAAAATATATACATATGTTGTTCCATGGCTGAGTGGTTGTACCTAGTTTTTTGTAACAGCAGTACTTGGGTTCGATCCATAAGTAGCAGTTATTAAGATTTTTTAAATTTATTTTAGTTTTTTTTACCAATTTTTCCATTAATTTAATTTTTCATTTTACTCTATCATTCTATATATTTATAGATTTTTTAAATTTATTTTAGTTTTTTTTACCAATTTTTCCATTAATTTAATTTTTCATTTTACTCTATCATTCTATATATTTATAGATTGTGTAAGTTTTATAGTCTCTTGTTCACATGCAATCAAACCTATAATTTAAAGTTTTAAAATTTCAAGGGTTTTATAGATGTATGAAAATTTTTAAAAATGTAAATTTGAAAATATTTATATTTTTCTACTATCGTTAATCGACATTTTAATAAATTTGACATAGTAGTTTGTGAGACTTTGAAAATTTGTGATTTCACATTTTTCGTATATTAAATAAAACACTTCATTATTAATATTTTAGAAATTGTTCAAAGAATCATTTCTTTTTAGGCTTAATTGCAATTTTTGTCCCTCTATTATTCTTTTTTTTGGATATGGTCCCCTTATTTTAAAATCCGGAATTTTAGTCCCTATATTTTTGTTTTTTGAGAATTTTGATCCCCCTGCAAATTCGAAGGCAATTTTAAATGAAATGACGCTCACATTGATGATGTGTCATTGGTAGTTCAGCAATGAACTGTTCAAAAAAACTAATTTTATTTAAAATTCATGTTGAACATGTCATCAATGTGAGTTCCATTTCATTAAAAATTGCATTCGAATTTACAAGGGGACCAAAATCCTCAAAAAACTAAAATAAAGGGATTAAAATTCCGGATTTTAAAATAGGAGGACCAAAATCCCAAAAAAGAGATAATAGGGAGACCAAAACTGCAATTAAGTCTTCTTTTTATTAAAGGGTATGAACTTTTCTATAAATCTATAATTGAGTATAATTTTTTATATATAAAAAAAAACTTTGATAAGTCAAATTTTTAAAGAAAATTTCTATATAATTTTGTCTTCATATATTTAACTTTATTTACAATATAAATGGAAATATCTTTTTTAATTTACTGTGTTTTCATTTATTAAGGGCCTAATTTTTAAATAGAACAGGGCCTCCAAATTATTAGGAACGACCCTGCAAATAGTGTGTAACAGTTTGTTACACATAAATTTGTTTTAGATCTAGATAGATTTAATTTAGATTTAAAATAGATTAGATTTGATTTAGTTCCAAAATAGATATTTTGGGCTATTATAGTTTTGGGCTTTAGCTTAGGGAGAAAGCTAACCTACATCTATAAATAGGGAGTAACCCTCATTATTTTGTAATCAAGTCATTAACTTGTATTCACATTAGTTGCAGTTGCAAGTGAATAACATAATTTCTATAGTTTGTGGGCAGAGAGAAACTCTGCAGAAAAATACTTTCCTATTCTCTTTTAATTTCCACAAACCCTAATCCTACTTTTGTTCTTATTTTCTTCATTGTCATCTTTAACGATAAGGAATTACTCAAAGGTTTGAGAGTCTAATTTCAACAATAAGTCGTATGTGTCGACTAATAGAAGAAAAAGATTCTTTTATGTATCGACACATGCAAACAGAAACTACAATATGTATTGACACATGCAAACAGAGCCTACAGGGTCTAATAATGATCCACATATGTTGACTCATAGCACGCATGTGTGGACACATAAGTCTGTTTTTCACATAAAAACATGATTTTTGATACTTAAAACCTCTTGTAAATGCATTATAAGTTTTTAGTACTAAGATGCATATTAAGACTCAGAGATACCGTCCACTATACAAAAATATTGAAGTTTCCTATGTTTTGATATCATGCAAAACATCTCTAATGGGAAGGTGCACTCACATATACAACTAAAAATCAAATAAAAATCAAGTTAAGAGTTTACAAAATTTTTGGGATTTTTTCAAAAATAAGAAAAGAGAAAATAAATATAATAGAATAACAAAGAACTTAGGGTTTTTAGAAAATCATTTTTTTTGCGCTAGGTCGCGTAAAGGTCAGAAATGCAGGAACGGAATGGCAAAACGCGAGGATACAATTCCTATGACTATAATCTATTATTAATATATAAAAGTAATAGTACTTGGAAATTCCAGTAAAAGCCTTCTGATAAATGAACTAAATCTTTTCTTATTCCACGGGTATAAAAGTCTTTTGTCAAAATAACACAATAATATTGATTTGGTATTTATTGCTGCTGATGTGGCAGACTCTTATTTTTTTGTTAATTATTTGTTTTTAATAATAGATTATTTTTTTCCTTCCATTTCAAATCTTCACGTTAAATTAAATAAATGGTTAAACCTAAAAGTTAATTCATCATTGACCGCGTATGTTTTCTATGCGTTGGAAAAATACAATTCCTCCACTACCCAAAATCAATTACTTCTGCCCTTTCAGTGTTCTATGTGTTTCAAATTTTTCATTCTCATGGTATATATCACCCCAACAATGGCATACCAATATTCACTTGCTCTTTTACAGGTTTGATCCTTCTTCTCCATTTTTGTTTTCTATTAATATGTACGATTTGGGATTTAACAAGTGAAATTTGTTTTCTTCTTGCAGCTATTTAAGCATTCCCATGGCTTGCCCTATCGATTCTGTGAAGGACATCAATGAGTCGAAGGATTTGTGGAAGATTGCAGTTAATTGTAAGCATATATGGTCTGTAACAAGTTC
The DNA here is from genome assembly GCF_029867415.1 of Vicia villosa. Taxonomy (NCBI): domain Eukaryota; kingdom Viridiplantae; phylum Streptophyta; class Magnoliopsida; order Fabales; family Fabaceae; genus Vicia; species Vicia villosa. Next base: position 86,593,969 of record NC_081180.1, on the reverse strand, counting down.
TTCAAACAAAGAACACATAGAAATGGTTTTAGTTGATTCGAAGGTGGTATTTTGTTCCCAAATTATATTGTTTTTGTCTAACACACTGTGTTCTGCCTTATTACTAACAAATATTATTTCTGTTTTTTTTTGAAGCGTGATATGATTGATATGATTCAGTGTAGTGGTTGGAGGTTCCACGCTTTGATTATTTGTTTTTCATTTGCATTGATGATTTAGTGAGTTGTGATTGTTCAATATAATTATAATTATTTATTTTGTTGTTTGTTTCAGATGTTCCATAAACATGGTGTGATGCATAGAGATCTAAATCCTGATAATTTTAATTTTGTTTGCGAATAAGAAGGAAACAGAGGCTTTGAAAGCCATCGATTTTGGTTTGTCGATGTTCTCAACCAGGTAAAGATTTTGGATGGTGATTAAGTCTTCAATGTTGCTTATTTTTTATTGAATGGTTGAAATTCTTAGTTTTACCATTGGCTTAATAGAGAGAGAATTTTCCCAATTCACGATATATTTATTCCAATTTCATTGTCATTTGTTGTTTTTCTTTTATCGGTTTAATTAGTCTGATTTTCTAAATTTTGTCTCTCTTCCTCTTTTGTTAAGTGAAGAAAATGAGCATGGAGTTACACAAGCAAGGATCCATCCAAACAACGATTTTAGAATTCAAAAAGATTTTGTCCAATTTAAGATTGTGAGCACATAGAGTAATATAATTTTGGTTTTCATGACAAATTATAATATCTTTGCATATGTCGAAATTAACTTTATGAAGAAACTGAGATCCATTTCAAAGTATTATAATTTGATCATATAAAATATATTGGATGCACTGCTTCTGAACTATTATATACTTTAAATATTTTTACTATTTCCAACCGATTGAAACTGAGTAACCTATGCAGCAATTGCAATGCCATTTCCAGCCTATGATTTGCACACGGCCAATAATTTGTAGGCATGAAGGATTGCCAATAAAGGATTGTATTTTTGGAATTGATTGAAGATTTTATTTCATGGAAACACAATAATATTTTTGGACTTGATTGAAGATTTCATTTCCTGAAAAACAATAAAGAGATTTTTCTTTGGTGGTTTAAGAGTCTTTTCTTGAATGGTATATAAATTGATATGAATTTTAGATTTCTTAAAATATTTTTTAAAGAATGATAATAGTGTTAATATGTAAAAACATATTATTAAAATAGAAAAAAAAAAAAGAAGATAAAGGACTGAAATATCATTTGAAATAAAGTTAAGGTGTTCTAAGAGAAAATTTTGTAAATCAAATATTCAATTTCATTTTTGAATAACCCTTTTTAGAATTTATTTCTCAATTTACCTTAATTTCTATTATTTATATAATGAATTCACCTAATTATTACATTAATTAATCACTATAATATATCAAAATGATTGTTGGAGCCATTGATATTAGTGAAAATTATTATGGATTTTAAGTAGATTTAAAATTTGAGAGGAATGGAAAAAAGTAATTAAATTAAATGTTATTAAAATTTAAGAGAATTACTGATATTAAAAGTTAAAAAAAATAGTTAATGATACAAGAATGAGAAGTAAATCGTAAAAAAAAAAACATAACTTTTAAAAACGTAAATGTATCGTTTAATCATGTAGAAATTATATATATATATATATATATATATATATATATATATATATATATATATATATATATATATATATATATATATATATATATATATATATACACTATCACTTTTAATGTAAATAAATTGAGTGGTTTATATTAATCCAAAAATAACATTTATAATTAAATTAAATTTTCTTAATTATAATATCACAAACTTATTTTGGTACAAATATATTGCATACATATCAACAAGGACTTAAATAATATTATTATGCACTAATTTAAAATTGCAATAGACTATAGAATAAGATTATTAAGTAAAGTACATGATAATTACATTTTAAGCCGTCTAATTAAACAACTAAAACCGTTCATATTCTATGGCTATATTGGTCATTTTGAAGAATAAATCAATTATATTTATTTGACATTAAATGTTGTTTGATGTGTCACATATTGATCGGTAGATTTCATTTTTATTTTTTTGGTTTTTCCTTTTTATAATTGTTATTATATATTATTTTATTATATTATTTAATTTTATCGTTAAAGTACATTAAAATCTAATTCACTTCTCCATAAAAAATAATAACCACTTTCCAACTTTCAATAAAAAATTGAATTAATATTCTACTCAACTAATGTATTATAGAACAACCAAAAGTCACATAGAAACTGGGAAAAAAATTAATAGATTTAGTATTTCGCTTCCCACGCCTTATTTATGTTTCGCTTGGATCAAAAATTAAACAGATATATCCAAAGCCATTTCAATTCTTTTGGTTTTGTTCCATTTGGTTTTGTTCCATTTTGGATATAAATTGGAATGCAAGTGGATATATAGATTGATACTGATAATGTTTAAACCAATCATTTAACAGTTTTTACAGGTTTTTCCAAGCAAATCATATGCGATAGAGGAAATAGTTGAAGAAGCATTAAATTATATTCTTCAAAGCACAATTGAATTTACATTGCTGGATCCTCCTTTTTAATTAGAGCTGATGTTCTGCAATGGTAGCAGGTATACAAATGTCAGGATCAATGGATACTTTTGCCAGAACACAATTGATTGAATAATTTTAGAGTTATTAAAGGAGCAAGAGTGATGGAGAAAGTGCAAGAGGATAGTGGATGAATCAAATTTGGAAAAGTTTGTTCATAAATTTCATTGGTTCATTTTCAAAATTAGAAGATTGATTTTTCTATTTGTTAACAAATTTTAATATTGAGAATTTACTGTTAATATTGATTTCACTTTTTAAAATTATTAGTTTTAGTCATCAAATGTTATACTCTGCCATTATTTGTTTTGTTGTCAAACATTGCTGCTTAAATTTACCTATAAAGATTTTTTTTTAAATATTTATAAATATAAATAGCACCAATAACTTTTGTTGCAGATCTTTGATATTTTATTTGTATATGATTAAAAAAATATTTGTATTTTTAAAAAAATTGGCCGAAAAATATTTATATTTGGATTCAATATAGTTGAATGTTTGTTGAAAACAATTTCTTCATGACATCAAACGAGTTAAAGACAACTTATGACACGAGTTAAAGACAACTTATGACACATAAATATTATGTATTAATAAAATGTAGGAGTATCAAATCTTAATATATAATATCAATCATTAATATATAATGTGTATTTAAATTAGTACTCATAATAATTAATATAAACAAATTATTTAATTTTTTTATAATATCAAATGTTAATAATTAGATCTTCGCTTGATTATATTAGCACATCAATACAATACTTATTTTATTTTAATTAATATTTTTTCAAAATCCTTATTTTTATATGTTAAAACTTTTTTTTCTCAAAATAATTTATTTTCTCTTCCTTTAATTTTTTCTTTATTTATTATATAACATTTTTGAAACAATAAAAATGGAAATCTATTATAACTATTAAAACTAACTTTTACTCCTCAATTAATTTGGAAGGTTACACGGGAAATCTTTAACTTTTGCTAATTTTGTTAATATATTATACGATGTTCCAATACCTTTTTAAGGTTACATTTAAAATCTCTTTTTCCTAAATAAATCATTATAAATCATTATCAAAATTTGATGTCATTATAAATCATTATGATTTGATAATGTGATGCAAATATTTTTTAGATGAATTTAGATATCAAAAGACAATTACAACGTGTTTAGTGTATATTTGGAAGATTTTTTTATATTTTTTATATTACTTATTAGCAATTATTTTTCCATGTTTTTAATACTGCAAAATTAATTAGTATTTTATTTAAGGAAATTTAATATAATGTATTTTTGATTTTTTGTTATTAGAATTTAAGGTAATTTATTATTGATTTTTTTTGGTATACAACTATTTATTACTCAATTAATTTTACAATAAATGTCAGCGTGAATGTGAATGTAATAATTTTAATTGATTGAATGATAAAACAAATAAAAATTACTGTAAAGTATGAGTCGTTAAATATTGACATGGCGGTTGAATTAATTTATAAAATTTTAATAACTTTAAATTATAATTACTAAAATGTTATATAGTAATAAATATAAACGTTATGTAGTATAGTTACTATAACTTATAACTTTTTTTATTCTAAATTTATATATTTAGTTTTTCATTATAAAAATATAAGAATAAAAATTATTTTGTAATTATTTAGATCCTTATTTGAGATAAAATATATTTTGAAATTATTGAGACTTTTATAGAAAGGTTAATAAAACAAATCAAAATCAATTGAGATTTTGTAATTTTTGTAAACTTATTAAATAACTAAATTTCTCAGAATTTTTTCAAATTAACTTCATAATTGTAATCATGTTAAAAATATGTTACTCGGTAGTCATGAAAGTTTAATGATAAATGACAATCATAAAAAATAATGATAAAAGATAAAAATTTATTAATATAGTCAATTTTATAAATTGAATAATCTACGATTGTTTTTATAATCGGGAATAAGTTACAAAGCATTTTAAATTTGAGATTTTATATTTATTAGACTACTTAATGTGATTATTTTAAATGTATGAGAATAAATATATATTATTTACCATACATAGGTTTTAAATTTCACTTTTTTATAATTGTACATATTCAAGATCTAATTACTTTATTAACATACTCATATTTTATTATTTGTTTAATTTTTAAATATTTTTAGTATACATTTTAATATTTGACGGAAGATGTCATACATTTTAGGTTTGAAAAAATGAGCTAATATCTCAAATAGGTTTAATAAATTTTATTTTCTAACTATGTTTAATTTCTTAATTAAAATTATATTTTTTAAACTTATAAAATTATATATTTTTTTATATTATAATAATATACATTAAATGTAGAAAATTTTAAGCATTTGACGTGAGTTGTCATACATTTTACGCTTGGGAAAATTGACTAATATCTCAAATAGATTTAATAAATTTAACTGGGGTTTCTTAACTCATCTGAATTGACGGGTAGATGTGAACGTATCTATGAGATACCAGTGATTGACAAATCATTTTAATGTATATCTTTTAACTATTTCTTTTGTTACTGTTTTATATATTTGAAGTTATAAAATTAATTGACGGGTAGATGTGAATATATCTATGAGATATCAGTTATTGATTGAAATTACGTGAATATTTATGAACTACAAAATAAGTTATATTATGTTTGATATTCCAAACACATCAATTAAATTTTGATAAATAATTATAAGTTATAAATATATTAATGTTATCTAACTGAAAAATATGATGTCATATTTAATAATTTAGTCATTGATACGTGTAATATGAATCCATGTGTTTATTGTTTTTACTTAAAGAGCTAAAATAATTTGATGTATTACCTCTTTCATTGTTAACTATTATGTTTTTGGGATTAACATTGACTAAAATTTATTTGCATTTTGGTTAAATATATATGGTTGATTTATATAAAAGAACTTTACAAGTGATATTTAGATACATGTAATGTGAAACCTCGACCAGACCCGTGCGACAGCACGGGTTTCCTACTAGTATTGGTTAAAATCGATATAGTCCCCGAAAACGAAACCAATTTAAATGGAAAAAACGTGTAGTAAATAGTGTCAGAGGGGTTTTTCGGAGATGTATCTTCAAATTCACCCAAGAAATTTCCGAAGATACATCTCTCGACCAATTTTTGACAAAAACACGGCGACTGTTTTATTTACGAAGAATGAGGTGATATAAGAAACATTCGAAAATTCATTTTCAAAAATTTCTAAAGATGATTTCAAATTTTCAAAGGTGTGAGCTATACCGTACGGGTGGAAAAAAAATTCCCTATTAAGAGGTCACACCAATTCAAGACAATGATATTAGTGGACTTTATTCGGCTGCGAATTGGACCACGGCTATATAAGGAGAATCAGAATGAGACATACCGTCAATTACATGTGATGTTTACTGGTTCCGCATCGGTGAAATTGTACTCTACGTGTACAACTACATTAAATATAAAATATGATGAATAAATTGAATTCAAGACGTCTCACTCCATCCTTGAAAATTCCCAGATCTTTCTCATGATTCAAGTGAGTGGAATCTTGACATTGTAATAAAAAATAATTTAATTCTAATATTTCTGATTTTCAAATGTTATGAAAATGATAAAGATACATAATGATCAACATTTGATTTCTAATCCAATTACCAACAATTTTAATAATTGATTTTCTGAACGACAAAGATGACAAAGAGAAGATAATGAAAAATTAGTTTCTACTATTCATTCACTAAACATTCAATTTCATAAGATTAAACACATAATCGATAGCAATGTTAAACTATGAAGCACAGACTCCGACACGGACACCGGGACAGGACACGACACGGACACTCCGACACCGATAATTTTGAAAACATAGGACATCGACACCGCTACATATAAGCTAATATTTGAGTTTCATTTATCCATATATTAATCAAAATTAATGTTTGAAATTCTTTATTGATAACATTGTTTCAATACATGTTTAACTCTTTCAGATTTGTGTGAGATTTGTCCAAAAAATTTATAAATGTGATTTGAAAAAAGAAATAAAACAAATTTTTGTTTGAAATATTTGTCTGAGTTGTCGGAAATATGTTGTATGAGTGTCATACGAGTGTCGGACACTGATTAAAAGAGTGTCGGAGCAAAGAAAAACAATCATTTTTTAGGGGACACTTGTCTGACTTTTCCGATACCTGTTTGACTTTTCCGACACGTGTCGTACGGGTGTCATACAAGTGTCGGACACCGACGCGTGTCGGACACCGCGACACGCCTACTCCTAGAGGTGTCCGTGCTATTTGTTAAAAGCAAAATCATCAAAACAACAACCGTCAATATATCATGTTTCACGTTACAACAAACATGGAAGTCTAAAATGTGCATTGACTAGAGATGAGATTTTCCATTGATTGGATCGGAATTTGCTTAGTAAATACTTATTGGAAATAATCATACAACAAACAGTGAAGTAAAAATGGAAGAAAAAATAAAAAGCATGGATTGCAAAATATTCCAGACTCTACAAATATATATATTTTTTTATCACCACCGGTTTAGTCCGGTTCAGGAGTCAGTTCTGGCATCAAGTGATTTCAGCCCCTCCTGATTGCAGTTGCGGAGATCAAACAATGATTCTTCATACCAAATCCAACGGCAATCACCACTAGACCAACTAACGATTGGTTACAGACTGTGATTGCAGTTGCGGAAATCAAACAGTGATTCTTTGTTGGCACTAGACCCTCTTTTTGATGAGAAAGATTTGAATGAGTTAATGTTTTCTATTTAAAAAAAATGGTTTGATTTAGGAAATGTTGATTTTATTTTCTGGGCTTTTTAATGAATTAGAAATTATATGATGACGATGAAAATGAATTTTCATCAAAAAAATAAAATTTATTAATTAAATACTACATGAATCTAGAAAAAGAAATACACACTCAATATATCCACTAAACGGATTTACACATTCAATGTCACACGAATTGAAATTAGTCATATTGTAATGAATAAAAGAAATTCTTGCTAATATAATGAGGACAAATATGATATTAATTCATATCGATTTTAATGGTGTACAAGATGGGATACAATACACCATATGTCCTCAAAATTTTCATTGTTAATTTATGGTTAAATAAGACTTTATAGTAGATTTGTTTTGATTAAACCTTGATTAAATAAGATCTACTGTTATTTTGTAAGGATTGAACCGAAGCTGACCAACTCAAATTCTCCAAAAACGTGTGTAATCATTGAGTTGTGCTGCTATGCCCTACACTCGTTGACCCAACCACAACTATGATTTTTGACTTCAAAATCACATAAATATATAGAAACCATTGTGATAACATATAAAAAATCAGAAAACTTATCGCAGACACTACTAGCATTTTTACATCCATCATGGTAGTGCCATCAAAGACTAACAAACACATCACAGCATCTTTCCACCCCGTCTTTCTCTTTATCCTTCTCAATTTCATAACCTCTACAGCAAGGAACGATGATACTTTTATGCCATCTTGCTCAAACATCAATGAAACAACTCCAAATAGTGTCTTTCAAAGGAACGTGAAGGCCCTTTTCTCATATTTATCATCCAACGCTACTGCCAACAAAGAATTCCACAACGCCACAGTAACAGACATAAACAACTCCTCCAGCACAGTCTATGGTTTGTTTATGTGCAAGGGTGATGTCCCTGCTCATCTTTGTAGTCAGTGCGTCACAAATGCGACAACTTACAATTTATCTTCAGACTCGGACATTAATTGTTCCTTGTCCAAAGAGGTTATGATTAGGAATGACGACTGCATGGTACAATATTCCAACAATTCTTTTTTCTCCACTGTTGACTTAAGTTTACTTTTTACCTCCTGCTCCTCTGTCAACATATCAAACCAGGCAATATTCGAGCATTCTGTTTCTGAAACTTTGAATGGAGTGGCAGATGAGGCAGCCAATTCTTTAATTGGTGTCAAGAAGTATGCAACAAAGTAATGGTATCTGAATTTCAAAGCCTTTATTTTCAAGCTCAGTGCACACCGAACCTTTCGCCACAAGATTGTCGAAAATGTTTGAATACAACCATAACAGATTTACTTCAGCCTTGTGAAAGTGAAAGTAGCAATATAATAGTAGGGAACTCTGAAACCTCCAGTTGTTACATCAGAAATGATGTGGACCTTTTACATCGCCCTAGTAATGCTCCGACTCCACATCCACTTGATTCAAAATACTCACAACATCCTTCTTATCTTTCCCACAATTGTTCAAGCAATGAAACTATGAACTACGATTTTCACTTACATCTCATAACATTATTCTCTTCTTTGTCTTTAAATGCCATCAAAATTGGTTTTTTCAAGGAGAAAGTGGACACGGCATATGGCCCCTTTATGTGTCGTGGTGATATATCCCAATCCCCTACCCTGTGTCAGCTATGTGTCCAATATGCAATCAAAAGAATATCATCAGAGTGCCCTTCCTCCAAAGAAGCTGTAATTTGGTACGATAAATGCTTACTCCGTTATTCATATCACTCTCTCATTTCAGATATTGATACAACCGCACCTAAATTTCACCAATTCAATATGATGTTTAGATTGTCACAATTCTACAACAATGTTGATAAACAAGGTAAGGTTTTATTCAATTAATATTATTCTTGCATGACTCAATTCAATAGTAAACAAGTAATAGAATTCAAGTGGTTATGTTTTAATTCATGGATGAAGCAATTTTTTGTTATGCTTTAATTACCTTTCAACCAAAGATTAATCAAGACCATTTTCAACCAAAGATTATCAAAAAATAGAAAATCACGATAAGTTATAAAGATAATATGTAGTATTTTGCTATTTATCATTTCATTACTCTTTATCTTGAAAGACATGAATAACTAGTTATGGTTGAACTCTTGAATCTCTAACCATTAAAGCAACATTATTTACTACTGGTGTAGTAAGGAATTTTTATGACTATCATGGATTAACAAATTTTTTTGGTATATGTGAAACACATGTTCATCATTTGTACAGAAAAAGAAAAAAGAAGCTCCCGAACGATCATAGTTGTTGTCCCGATCATCCTTTCAACATTACTGTTAACTTTGTTAACTTTTTCCTGCTATTTGCTAAGGAAAAGAGCGAGAAAGAGCAGCTATAAAACCTTAATTCTAAAAAAAAATTGTAAGTGTTCTGATTGAAATTTTGTAACAGCTAGAAAAAAAAAAAAGTCAATTAATTCATATGTTAATTAATTTGTAACTTCCATGAAGATTTGCTAGTTCTTTTAACAATTCAAACTAATTTGTCTAGTTGGTCATGAAAGTACCACTTTAGAGGGTTTGCAATTCGAAATGGTCGTAATTAAAACTGCAACAAACAACTTTTCACATGAAAACAAGATTGGCGAAGGTGGATTTGGACAAGTTTACAAGGTGAGCAACCATGACAAAGTTTATTCATATTACTTTATTACAAAATTATCTGCATAAATGATGGTTTGTTTTCTAATTAGGGAATTCTTTCTGATGGAAGACACGTAGCTGTTAAGAGGCTCTCATCGAGTTCAAATTAAGGTATAGTTGAGTTCAAGAATGAAGTTTTATTGATAGCCAAATTACAACAAAGAAATCTTGTGGCATTAATAGGTTTTTGCCTAGAAGACCAAGAGAAGATTCTTATTTATGAATATGTGCCAAATGGGAGCCTTGATTACTTTTTATTTGGTATGACATTATAACTCAACAAATTTATGCATGCTTTTAACTTGATGTACTATATCTTAAACTAATACAAGTGATTGATTACAAAACATATACTCCATCTGGTCTTTAATATAAGAAAAATTTACTTTTTAGGTTTATTAAAGAATTAATGTATTTGGACTATATGTAGTCTAGATACATTAATTCTTCAATGAATCTAAAAAGTAAATTTTTTCTTATATTAAGGACCAGAATTAGTATTATAGTTTCTGATTCATTCAATAAAATGTTTAGATACTCAACAACAACATTTAAGCTGGGATGCACGTTACAAAATTATTGGAGGAACGACTTTAGGAATTCTTTATTTGCATGAATGTTCTCATCTCAAAGTCATACATCGGGATCTTAAACCAAGTAATGTTCTATTAGATGAAAATATGAATCCTAAAATATCAGATTTTGGCATGGCTAAAATGGTTCAAATAAATCAAGACCGTGGACATATAAACAAAATTGCTGAAACATGGTAAGTTTTAAAATATTACCTATATTTTTTTAATTCAAATTTGCTTTTCTTCGCTAAAAATATAACGATTCTTGTTTTTATTTCTAGCAAAAATCTCCTTCAAATATATTTGTCTCAAGGGTTACATGTCTTCAGAATATGTAATGCTTGGGCAATTTTCAGAGAAATCAGATGTTTTTAGTTTTGGTGTCATTGTTTTAGATAGGGGTGCTCGTGGTGCGGTTTGGGCGGTTTTGACGAAAAAAAATCATCCGAACCGCAAGAGAAAAAATAGTGCGGTTTGGTTTGGTTCGGTTGGCTTTTAAAAAAAATCCAAACCAAATCAAACCAAACTAATGCGGTTTGTTTCGGTTCGTTTGGTTCGGTTTTTTACAAATATTTTATTGAGCCATACATACACATATAGATGATAACATAATTTTGTATTTATACTTTCATACGCTATCAAATAACAACAAAACTCGTCATATTTTGACAACAATTTTCCATTTAATATGTAAAATTTAAATTAGACAAAAGTGGAATATTAAATATAAAATAATAGCATAAAACAATATAAAAATTATTATAACGAAATAAAAAAATAGAAGAGACGAAAGATTAGTGAAAGTGAAAAAGAAAAAAAGTGTTGAGAGATTAGAGAAGAAGATATGCGATAAAAACAAAACTGAAAGACGGAACATTTACATAAAAATGAGAAGGTGAAAAAGAAAGAATATAAGAGAGTAAAGATTATAGAAGAAGAGGGAAGATGTATGTGGCAAAGAAGGTGCAATAATGTTATTAGAGATTTTAGAAGATCGGGACTGAAATTATATGTGTAAGGATGAGAAAATTGTTCGTAATCATAATGCTAATGTATAATAATTTTAAGTTTGGGTTGGATGTGAGTTAGTAAAATTTAGGTTGTAACATAGTGCGGTTTGATTCGGTTTAGTTTACAAAATACAAACCGCAAACCGAACCAAACCGTGCGGTTTTGTAAAAACTGACCCAAACTAATCCGAACCAAATGCGGTTTTTTGCGGTTTCGGTTTGGTTTGGTTTAGTTTACGGATTTCTATTGGGTTGGTTTGGTTTTGATCATCTCTAGTTTTAAAGATTTTTACTGGAAAAAGAAATATAAGTTCTTATGATCCACATCATATTGCCGAAGGCCTCACAAGTTATGTGAGTATGTTAACCTAGTTAGTCACTTGAAATGTATTCAAATTGAGACAAGCTTCATGATTTGATTATTTAATTTGATAAATTCTACAGGTATGGAGACAGTGGATAAATGAATCCATTAATCATATTGGATTCAAAAATAGAAAGTTCTTCTGTTATTGAAGTTATTAAGTGCATACAGATTAGTTTGTTATGTGTTCAAGAAAATCTAAATGTCAGACCAGCAATGTCAACGGTTGTCTCATATCTCAACAGTCATTCACCAGAATTGGCATCACCACAAAAACAAGCATTTTTCATACACAACAGAATGAATCAAGAAGTAACAGCACAAATAGAATCAAGTTCTGCCAACAATTTTGAATCATATTCCGTTAACAAGATGTCTATAAGTGAATTTTATCCTCGATAATATGTTAATTCATTTTCATTAAGCATATACTTGTTTTTAGTGAATTTTTATAAATATGACTAAATATGTTTTCCTTTCCCATAAAAATATCAACTTGTGTTTTTGATTACTAATTTTATCATTTTTTAAAAATAGTGACACATGTCTAATTGAAGTCCACAAGGCAAGTGTGACATGACTTTTTTTTTAATGACATGATATTGCTGAGACTTAAAATATCATTAATTGAATAATATTGAAATTGAGGGTTGAATAGATCAATCGATTTGGGTGGCTCCAGAAGTTGGAGGAGTTAAAGTACTGTGTTTCGAACTTTAGCCAAGGATAAAATACTAATATAACAACCCATTAGAATATTTGTGATTCTCTATTTCTCAATGAGTTTCTCTAATCTCTCCCAATAGAGAAGTTTTGGAGTAACTGCCACAGGGCCGGCCCTGGGCCAGGGCAAACAGGCCCATAGTCCAGTGCCTCAAAATTCGAGGGGCCTCAAATTACAGGCCCAGAGTCCAGTGCCTCAAAATTCGAGGGGCCTCAAATTATAGACTGGGTGTGTTAAAAATACAAAATATGTTAAGATTATATTCCATATAATTACTGTTCAGCTCAATAATGAATAATTTGAAGTAGCCAAACAGACATGAATTTTCTCATATATCAATAGTGAGTGTTTTTTTTTTTTGAGTAAGCAAGATATATTAATAAGAGAACTAAGGGTTCTCAAATCCTGTTTACATCAAAGAAGGGGGAAACCAAACCCCACACAAAAAACCAAGAGATTACAAACCGATTCGACACTACGAAATATAAAACAAAGGATTTTTGTTGAATTCGTAGAAGTCACAAATAGGATGAGTAATATCTCCAATAAAAGCCCACTTCCAAACCAAAACCTTGATGCTCCATATAGTATTATCCACATTCCAAACTTCATTACGAAAACACACCCCATTTCTATACAACCATAGGGTCCACACCGTTGCAAACCAAACTACTCCTATTTTACCCTCTTTAACTTTCTTTTTTGTACAAAAGAAAAACCAATCCGAAAAACATCCCAAAACGTTCTCCACCGTCCCACCGCACGGTTTGCCAAACCAACAAGCCACGGAATCCCACACCAACTTAACCATCGGACACACGAAGAAAGAGTGAGCCATACTTTTCGGGTCTATCCCACAAAAAACACATTTGGAAGCCTCTTCCGAGAATAAAATACCTCTTAAAAGTAACAAATCTTTTGTTGAAAGTCTATTAACAAGGAGCCTCCAACCAAAAGCCTTTACTTTAAACGAAACTTCCACTTTCCATATCAAACTTAAAGCCCCATCGAAAATGTTAGACGGACCGTAAGGGATACGAAAACCGGCAAAAAAATTATAACAAGAAGCAACGGAAAATACTCCATCCGAATCGGCTTTCCACTCCAAAACATCGGCCTCCCTACTACAAGGACCATATCCCTCCAACAAACTCCCCAAAGCCTCCAACTCCAAAGCAATACTATTATCTACCAAACTCAAAGGATTAATCCCTAAATTCCCCCACGACCAAACTCCATTTAACCACCCTCCCATACCCGCTACCGCCACTTTTTTCAACTCCGACACCTCATACAAATTCGGAAACTCCTCCCTTAAACAACGAGAAACCAACCACGGCGCTTCCCAAAAAGGTGTGGAAAACCCATTCCCCACTCTAAACCGACCACACGACACCAACGGATCCCTACCCCCTTCACCCCAACGCCTCCACAAGACAACAAATCCCTCCACCACAGAGAATCCAAAGAAGAAGAATGAGAGGAAGAAGAAGAAGAGTGAGATAAAGGGAAAGAAAATGTACCTCCACAAAAGATCTTCAAATTTAAGTCGCCATATCTCGCTTTTAGCAATCTAAACCAAAGAGAATCTTCTCCTCTAGAAATCCTCCATCTCCACTTATTTAAAAGGGCCAAATTAAAGTCAAAAATCTCCTTCATTCCAAGACCCCCTTTCTCCACCGGTAAGCAAACATTCTTCCAACTAACCCAACTAATCCTCCTTTTATCATCCATCCCTCCTCCCCACAAGAATTTACCTTGAATACTAGAGATCTCCTTAGCCACCGTTACCGGCATCTTATAAAAAGACATGGTAAAAATAGATAAGGAACAAATAACCGATTTCAAAAGAGTAATTCTACCTCCCAAGTTAAGAAACCGGTTCTTCCAACCCATAAGCCTCTTCTTCAACTTTGTCACAAGTGGTTTCCAAGTATCCACCTTTCTCGGATTACACCCCACAATGATTCCAAGGAAAGAGAACACCCCCTCTTCCAACTTACAAGAAAGAACATAAGAAGCCGCTTCCAAAAAATTTGAACTAATATTATAACCGATCAACTTGCTCTTATGATAATTTATGCCTAACCCCGAAACAAGCTCAAATGCCTTAAGCACCGCCTTTAAAGCCCAAACTTGTCTCCAAGATCCCTCCCCCACTAAAAGGGTATCATCCGCAAATTGGAGGACATCCACCATACACTCTTCATTAAAAGTAATGCCCTTAAATTCTCCAATCTCCACCGACTTCCTCACTAAACCCGCTAAACCCTCCGCCGCCAAAACAAAAAGAAAAGGCGATAACGGGTCGCCTTGCCTCAAACCCTTTTCCACCACAAATTCCTTTGTAGGACTACCATTAACCAACACCGACATCTTGCTTTGAAAAACCAAAAGATCCATCCACCTCTTCCACTTTATGCCGAACCCCATTTTATCCATCAAAAATCTAAGAAAATTCCAAGATACTTTGTCGTAGGCTTTCTCAAAATCAACCTTAAACAATAAACTCCTCCCACCCACTTTCTTAACAAAGTCCACTACCTCATTTGCCACCACCACACCATCAAGAAGATGTCTACCCGGCACAAAAGCATTTTGAGAAGGAGAGACAATTTCATGAAGAACCTTTTTCAACCTTCCCGCTAAAAGCTTAGAAATAGCCTTATACATACATCCCACCAAGCATATAGGCCTATAATCATCCAAAGAAACCGGATTCGGAACCTTCGGTATTAAAGACAAGAAGGAGGAAGAAATAGCTTTACTAACCTTACCACCCAAAAAGAAATAATTGATGAAGCGGATGAAATCCTTCTTGATAAAGAACCAACACTTCTTTAAGAATAAAAAAGAGTACCCATCCGGTCCCGGACTTTTAGAACTACCGCAACTCCAAATAGCTTCCTTGATTTCTTCTTCAAGAAAAGGAGATTCAAGAGAATTAGATGCACCGGAAGACAACCTTTCAAAATGGACTCCCTCTAATAAACATCTTTCCGATACCTCCTCCCCAAATTTGCTCGAAAAATGCCTCCACACCTCTCTTTTAACATCCTCCACTTTCTCGATTAAACCAACGGGAGAAGAAAGTGGGCCTAAGTGATTAAATCTTCTCCTTTCCTTCATGACGTTGTGGAAAAACCTACTATTAGAATCACCTTCACTAAGCCATTTGAGCCTAGATTTTTGGACAAGCATATTCTCCTTTATTCTTAGATTTAGCCACAATCTTTTATTCGCCCCTCTCCTATTCAAAAGCGCCTCTTCAAAAAAATCATCCGAAGCATTCTCCAACACCTCATCGCCCAAATTAACATCTCTCACACTTTCTTCCACTTCCAAATCAAATCTACCGAAAACATTGTTATTCCACCAAATCAACCTATCCTTCAATCTTCTTAATTTTTCTTTTAGAACAAAATCACCCCTTCCCTCCACAACCATCTCATTCCACTCTTTCTCGACAAAAGGAAGAAAAGAAGACAAAGAAAACCATTCGTTGTTGAATTTGAAAGGTTTCGGTCCCCAATTTGTATTATCCACCACCAACCACACCGGGCTATGATCCGAAATGTCTCTTTTACCAATAAGTTGCCCCACCACTCCCCATTTATTAACAATATTATTCGAGATCAAAAAACGGTCAATTCTACTCAAAGATTTTCCATCTCCGCTATACCACGAAAACCTTTTTCCTTTACAAGGGACATCCACTAAACCGCTCTCATCAATAAAGTCTCGAAATAAAACGGTCGCCCTATCACCTTCATAAATCCTCCTACCCTTTCTTTCACAAGAACTTTTAGTAGCGTTAAAATCCCCTCCTATTATCCACTCCCCATCGCACATCCTCCGCTTTAAGTCCAACAACTTTCTCCACAAGACTTTTTTCTTATCCAAATTACAAGAAGAATAGACATTTACCACATAGTATACTCCTTCCTTCCAAACCACTTTATTCCCCAAGAAACCTTCACCTCTAATGAGTGTGCTCGAAACCTGTTCACATTTTTTTTTTCAATTAATTGTTTCAAACCATCAAATCCAACCTTCTACTCTACTGTTCCACTATTTCACACCTTTTTATTTATACTTAAAAATTATTTTTAAAGTATTCTTTTAAAAATGTATATACTAAAAATTTAAGTATTATTTAAAGATATATATATTAGAAAAAACATATATTAATATATGTTTTGTTCTAAAAATATTTGTACATGTAGGTGAATATTATTTGTACATTTATATATTTTTTATCCGTGTGAATACACAAATATGATTGATCCAATAGTTCTCATATATGATAAAACCTCGGTAAATAAATAAATTTTACACACAAAAATTATGAAAAATAATTGTATGAGACGATTCCTAGTGTTGATTAATTGTTCAGTTTTTTGTTAGGGCCCATTTTATTATTTGCCCCGGGCCTCTAAAAACACAGGACCGGCCCTGAACTGCCATAAAGGAATTTATCGAAAAATACAAAAATATGTTGATTATGGAGTTTGGAAATGGGGAGATTGTGGCATTTCGGAGTCGCATATTACGACTCTTGCTAATCGGTCGGATTTTGTTTCTTTCCGGAATGATCTTAGTTCGTTGGTTCCGTCTATGTTAGGTAAGGATGAGGTTGGGTAGAACTTGACGGCGGACAGAATTTTTTCGGTTGCTTCTTGTTATAGGCATTATGCCGATAAGCATATTCCGTTCGGGCCTTTTATTAAGAACAATGTTGCTTTGTCCATTATTTGGAGATTGGAAGTTCCTTTCAAAATCAAAGCTTTTGGTTGGAGACTTCTTGTGAATAGACTACCTTTAAAGGACCTTCTTAAGATTAGAGGTATTTTTTTTTCTATGGAAAATCTAAAGTGTGTTTTTTGTGGTACGGATCCGGAAAGTCGGGATCACTCTTTCTTGTGATGCAAAGGCTTGGAGGTGGTATGGAGAGAGATTTCATTATGGATTGGTAAACCATGGGGGGTGATGGAAGAAGAGTGTTTATCGTGTTTCATGGATTGGTATTCTTTTTGTAAAAAAAGAAAGTGAAAGATAGAAAGTTGGGAATAGTGTGGTTGGCGACAGTGTGGATTGTTTGGTTAAGTAGGAATGGAATTTGTTTCTGCAATGAGGTGTGGAATGTGAATAATACGGTTTGGAATATTAAATCTTTGATCTGGAAGTGGTCTTTTATTGGAGAAATTACTCATCCCATTTGTAGTTTTTACGAATTTAACAAATATCCTTTGTTATTTATTGCGTAATTCTAATTGGTCTGTAATTTTTCTGTAGCGGGATTTGCCCCGTTTTTGTGTGTAATCGGATTACGAAAACATTTAGTTCTCCGTTTAATGAATATCTTGCTTACACCAAAAAAAAAATCTATAATCTATAACTATCTATAAAGAGGATAAGTGAATTTGTCTATAACTATCTATAAAGAGGATAAGTGAATTTGGGCTTGCCTATTTTCTTTACAATTTTATCCTTAAAAAATCATTGTTATTCCAACAAAGCCACTATCTAACTGCTGCAGATGTCACTATATAGGGAGAGAAATCGGTTACCAAAATTTAAAAACCGAAAAATATCAAACCATCTTTTTCCTCTAGGCAGACAAGGATTCTTTGACCTTCCCATCATCTCTCTTTTCCATTCTCTTATTTATTTCCATAAACTCTTCCAAGCGGATAAAAGATGCAAGAAAGATTAAACAATCATGCCAAAATAGTGGGCTGAGAGCGCCATGGTGCTTTTTTTTATTCTGACTTCTTCTTTCACTTTTTAGTTTTTGCTAATTCTAATTTTATTTGTGAAGGAATTGTATGCTTCAATGAAATGAGCATCGATCGAGGGGTTTTGGATTTCCGGCACATCAGTAGAGGTTCATGCCCTCTATTTACACTTTCTTTTTTCTTCTTTTATTTTTGTTTGATATGCTAATTTTCTCTCTTTTTTTTCTTGATTTTTATTGTAGGTTGTTCTAATTTTTTTTCTAAGTTACCAATCTTATTAACAACAAAGAGAATTATATGAGAGAGTTAAAACAAAATTAAAATTATAGTTTGGTAGAGTTTCATTGCATATAAATAATCCATGGAAAAAGACTGGACATCTTATGAGTTATGACAATTTAAATTAGTAATTGTTTTCTTTGTAATGCAATAGCACAACAGAGAAATAACTGCATATATATATATATATATATATATATATATATATATATATATATATATATATATATATATATATATATATATAACCTTTTATGAGATTTTTATTGTACATCAAAATAAAATAATATTATTTAAGAGAAATAGGAATATGCACTGACAGTGTAAAATATATTTACACTGTCAACCAATCACAACCATGTATCCAATTAAAACATAATTTTAATTTAAAAAAACTAATATGACATGGCAAGTGTAATGATTTTGATTGGATGTATGTGTAAAGTTTGTTTACACTGTCAGTGCACTACCTTTAAACTCATTATTTAAACACAACTAATAGAATTAAAATTTAGAGGATATTCAAAATGTTTTAGCAAATTAATTATATATAATAATATAATAATTTTAATATTGTTAGACGCTGGCCTAAGGATCTAGAGGGGGGGGGGTGAATAGATCCAACACAGTTTTTCCGGGATTTTTACAGACTATAGCGAAAGCGGTTCTGAATCGACTTGCGTCTATTCCGGACCGCTATTGCAAAGGGTTATATGTGTTACAAAACCACAAGATATTCGAAATTCCGGATAAGGAGATATGCTATCGAATCAATACGTGTCACAACTGAATATCAATTAACTTCTAGATTGACAAACTTTGATTTACAATGCAGTAAGGTGGATTTAAGCAAATAGACAAACACTTGGTGACAATATTCAAATTGATGCTAATTCAAGATGTGGTGAATTGTGATGTTTATGCAGAACTTTTAATTCACAATTTTAACACTTGAATCATTGATCAATTTAGCAATTATACCAATTATGAGCAGAATAAAAAGAAACAGATAAAAGCGATAAGAACACGATATTTGTTTAGGCAGTTCGTCGACCGTCCTCGCTACGACTACGTCTGCCCCCAATTCCAAATTGAAATTGGGTAATCTTTCATTAATGTTGAAAGTAGTATATACAAAGAAGATAACAAAGCGATAAACGATAAACCAATTATGTCGATCCTTTGAATCTTCTTCCCCCTTAATCTTGAACAAGATCAAGGTTATCCAAGAGCTTCACTTTGATTCCCTTCTGCAGTGTCTTGATTCCTTGAACTCCCCGTTCCTCAATCGTTACACTCAGCCGAATCCTCAATGAACGCCTCTTGATAAAAACCCCCAAGAACCACCCATCGTGGAGGACAAAACCCGCAGATTTTATTCACCAACAAACCCCACAAACCTTCACCCACTAGGAATCTTCAATTCCGTTCCATGGACGTTATCGAACTCATCACTAACCCGCAACGCAAGAATGATTATGTGTAATTGTGTTGGAGATGATGAAGAACGAAGATGAGAAGCATTTGTGTATCTTTCAGTCGTTGGTGTTGATGAATAATTAACATGGAATGATATATATAGTTGCTGGTATGTTGGAGCAGAGAAAACACATAATTTGGGAAGTTTTCAGCAATTAGGTTGACCTACTTTAGTGCTTAGGTCGACCTAACAGAAGCAGAGTTGAAGTTGTCCCAGTTAGGTTGACATGTTAGGTTGGCCTAATATCTGTTAGGTTGACCTGCTGAAGGTTTAGGTCGACCTAAAGTCAGTTAGGTTGACCTGTTGAAGGTTTAGGTCGACCTAAATGCAGTTGTTTCCAGTTAGGTCGACCTGTTGAAGGTTTAGGTCGACCTAAAGTCAGTTGAAATGCATTTTTGTGACTTTTCTTCAGTTTAGGTCGACCTAGGAGTGTGGGTAGGTCGACCTAACAGTGACATATGTAAATCCCTTCAGTTTAGGTCGACCTAGGAGTGTGGGTAGGTCGACCTAACAGTGACCTTGTCAGTTTTGCTGAGTTTGCTCTAGTTTTGAGTCGACCTAGGGCTTTGCTTGGTCGACCTAACAGATGTGATTTGAGTTTCATAATCTTCCATTGTCTTGAGTCATTCATTTATGCTTTTGTATTTGGTTGCTTGTGATGTTTGCCATGAATCAAAAACTCATTTGTGAGTGTATGCTTGTTCTTACAAACTCCCCCTTTTTGATGATGGCAAACATTTGATTAAATGACGAAAGCTCCCCCGGTCTTGTATGCGTAAGCTCCCCCGTACTAAGCTCCCCCGTACTCTCAACTCATCTCCCCCTTTGTCAACATCAAAAAGAAAGAAACCAGGAGAATAGTAGAAGAGAATAACAAAATAGTCTAAACAAAACAATGTCTTACATAACACAATAGTAAAGAAATAGAGCATAATATCCAAACATATTTAAAGGTACAAACCAAGCTTAAGTTCAAGTAATAAAAGACATAATAACATGACAGAAATGAGATGCAATGCAATGAAATGAACTAATGCAATACTCGCTAACGTTTGCCCAAACATGTTAGATGTATGCTTATTCTACTATTTTCATGTCCAAACATGATATGTTATGAGTAATGATGAACAACATATACATGTAAATGAGATAGGTGGAGAAGCATATAAGAAGTCACTATAAACATGTTAATTGATAGCATATTATAGCATCAATGATATTTTTGGAAGTGAACAACAAACATGTTACCACTTTCTCAATTGTAGGTATCTCGTCATCATTTCGTATAATGAAGTATATTCCTCTAGTCAATGTGGAGTGATGCTTGATTTGATGATGAACTACCTTCATACTGAGAGAGATGTTAGCTTGAGCATAATCAATATATATAAAGTAAAGGAATAAAATTAAGGAAACAAACGCATTTAGCTCAAAATTAGAGATATCTAATATCCCTAATTCTCTATGAATGTTGAAGAACTGCTCCGTTGCAAGAGGTTTGGTGAAGATGTCAGCTAGTTGCTTCTTGCTCTTCAAGTTTATGGCACTTATGTTGTCGCACATGATAGGTATACGATCAAGCTTAATACCAAAGTCAAGAAGTTGTTGCTTGAGCCATAATATCTGCGCACAGCAGCTTCCGACAACTACATATTTTGCCTCAGTAGTAGATAATGCAACCGATACTTGTTTCTTGCTATGCCAACTTATCAATGAATTTGAGAATAGATGACATGTTCCACTGGTGCTCTTTCTATCGGATTTGCAGCCAGCAAAATCTGAGTCGGAGAATCCTACCAAATAACAATCATTTCCCTTCGGATACCATAGGCCATATGTAGGAGTTCCACGTAAGTATCGCAGAATTCTTTTGACAGCTTTCAAGTGAAATTCTTTTGGGGAAGATTGATATCTTGCACACATACACACACTAAACATAATGTCTGGTCTTGAGGCAGTAAGATACAATAGTGAACCTATCATTCCTCGGTATAATTTCACATTAACCTCTTTACCTTTCTCATCTTTGTCTAGATTTGTATTTGTTGCCATAGGTGTGTCAATTTCCTTTGCTTCACTCATTCCAAATCTTTTGAGCAGCTCCGTACAATTTTTAGTTTGATTCACAAACGTTCCATGACTGAGTTACTTGATTTGTAGGCCAAGGAAGAAATTTAGCTCACCCATGAGACTCATCTCAAATTCATTCTGCATAAGCTTAGAAAAGTCTTTGACAAGTTTTGCATTAGTCGACCCAAATATAATATCATCTACATAAATTTGGACTAAGAGAATATCCTCATCTTTTCTTTTAATAAAGAGAGTAGTGTCAACTTTACCTCTAGAGTACCCTTGACTAAGGAGAAATTTGCTCAAACGTTCATACCAAGTCCGAGGGGCTTGTTTAAGACCGTATAGAGCACGTTTCAGCTTATAGACATGAGTTGGATACATGTAATTCTCAAAGTCGGGTGGCTGAGCAACATAGACTTCTTCATTAATATAGCCAATTAGAAAGGCACTCTTAACATCCATTTGGAATAGTTTGAAGTCTTTAGAACAAGCATAAGCAAGTAAGAGACGAATAGCTTCGAGACGTGCTACAGGAGCGTATGTCTCTTCATAATCAATACCTTCCTCTTGATTATAACCTTGGGCAACTAATCTAGCTTTGTTTCTAGTAATAACGCCGTTTTCATCAAGTTTGTTACGAAAAACCCATCTAGTGCCTATTACTTGATGATCTCCCGGATGAGGGACTAAGTCCCAAACATCATTCCGTTTAAATTGGTTTAATTCTTCTTGCATGGCCATTAGCCAATGCTCATCAAGTAATGCATCCTTAGCGTTTTTCGGCTCAACTTGTGAAACAAAAGCAAAATGATGACAGAAGTTACTTATCTTTGAGCGTGTTGTAACGCCCCTTGAGATGTCTCCTATTATATTGTCAATTGGATGGTCTTTCACGTTTGTCCAGGCCTTGGGAAGTTCTTCATTGATTGAGATGCTTTCATTTTCATTTTCATTGTGAGACTCATCTTTCTCTCTCTCAGCATCTTTCTTTACAATACTTTCATCCTCATCTTCCTTATCCTTGACAATGTCTTCAGTGGATGGACCTGCATCATTAAATGAAAGACCTTTCTCGACATATTTTGCATAAGATTCATCAAAAGACACGTGTACTGACTCTTCTACTATAATTAATCTCTTATTATATATCAGATATGCTTTGCTAGATTGTGAGTAACCAAGGAATATGCCCTCATCAGCTTTAGCATGTAGATGTTGTTTACTCTTAAGCCCTTAAACATAATGTCTCTTTTCTTAGTATGTTCTATTGTGCAGCCAGAATTTGTAAACATTACTTTAAAATCTTTGTCACACAATTGACTTATACTTAAAAGATTATGTTTAAGACCTTCTACTAGCAGCACATCAGTTATAGTAGTGGTAGAAGGGTTACCTACACTTCCTTTACCAAGTATGGCTCCCCGATTGTTATCTCCATAGGTGACATACCCCTTTTTCTTTGCTTGAAACTCAACGAAAAGAAATAGGTCTCCAGTCATGTGTCTTGAACATCCGCTATCAAGGAACCACAACCTTTCGGCAATGTCAAGACACTTTTCCTGCAAGATTAATTTAAAGAGGGAGGTCCCCAATTTTCATTGGGTCCTTGGTAGTGAGTACACAATTTGTTGCACTTAGGCAACCATTGAAATACTCCTTTAGGAACTAAAATTCTCCTAAATTTGCATTTTTCAATGGTATGTCCCTTTTTGCAACAATAATGACAGGTAATATGATGAGAATATGGAGTTTTGCTAGTTGATACTTTTGGTACAAAAGTGTATTTACTATATAAAGGAGTATACGATCTTTTGCCTTTGTCGGAATGTTTTGCTCCATTTTTCTTTAGATATTTGTTGTATCTTCGCACAAACAGTCCCATTTCCTTATCATCGGAGTCTTCGTCATCACTTGTGTCACTATCCTTTGGCTCTCGTTTTGAGGTCTTGGAGCTCGAAGCTTTTAGAGCTATTGACTTCTTCTCTACCTCTTTCTCCATGTTCTTTTCTTTCTTTGTCCTTTTCTCATGCATGTCAAGGCATTTAAGGTGTTGTTCATGTTCCTCTAGTTTACCAAATAGAGTTGTGATGTCTAAAGTGTTTAGATCATTTGCTTCCTTTATTGCTGTAACTTGGGTTGCCATTCCCTGTTCAAACATCTTAAGATTTTGTTAGTAGCAACTGCATTGGAAACAGGTCTATCAAGAGAATTTAACCGATTTTTCAGATGAACGAATCTCTTCTGCATGTTTTCGATGGATTCACCATCTTCCATGTGGAAGAGTTCGAACTCTTGAGTTAACGTATTGATCCTAGCTAGTTTGACATCATCCGTTCCCTCGTGGGCAACTTGCAATGTGTCCCACATAGCTTTAGCGGATGTACAATGGGAAACGCGATAGTATTCATCAACTCCTAGAGCTGAGATTAGAATATTTCTCGCTTTCCAATCGTATGCATATCTCTTTTCATCTTCAGCATTCCAAGTATCTTCTGGTTTTGGAACAACTGCACCAGCTGCATTTGTCATGGTGATCTGGAATGGACCATTGACAATAGCTGTCCAGATGTTCCTATCAATTGCATTGATATGGACACACATACAATCCTTCCAATAGCCGTAGTTTTCGCCGTTGAAAACTGGAGCTCTATTATGAGCCCCTTTAGGTCCGGAAGCCATCTTTCCAATAAGTGTTTCACGTAGCACGGAATAAACCAGAGCTCTTGATGCCACTTGTTAGACGCTGGCCTAAGGATCTAGAGGGGGGGTGAATAGATCCAACACAGTTTTTCCGGGATTTTTACAGACTATAGCGAAAGCGGTTCTGAATCGACTTGCGTCTATTCCGGACCGCTATTGCAAAGGGTTATATGTGTTACAAAACCACAAGATATTCGAAATTCCGGATAAGGAGATATGCTATCGAATCAATACGTGTCACAACTGAATATCAATTAACTTCTAGATTGACAAACTTTGATTTACAATGCAGTAAGGTAGATTTAAGCAAATAGACAAACACTTGGTGACAATATTCAAATTGATGCTAATTCAAGATGTGGTGAATTGTGATGTTTATGCAGAACTTTTAATTCACAATTTTAACACTTGAATCATTGATCAATTTAGCAATTATACCAATTATGAGCAGAATAAAAAGAAACAGATAAAAGCGATAAGAACACGATATTTGTTTAGGCAGTTCGTCGACCGTCCTTGCTACGACTACGTCTGCCCCCAATTCCAAATTGAAATTGGGTAATCTTTCATTAATGTTGAAAGTAGTATATACAAAGAAGATAACAAAGCGATAAACGATAAACCAATTATGTCGATCCTTTGAATCTTCTTCCCCCTTAATCTTGAACAAGATCAAGGTTATCCAAGAGCTTCACTTTGATTCCCTTCTGCAGTGTCTTGATTCCTTGAACTCCCCGTTCCTCAATCGTTACACTCAGCCGAATCCTCAATGAACGCCTCTTGATAAAAACCCCCAAGAACCACCCATCGTGGAGGACAAAACCCGCAGATTTTATTCACCAACAAACCCCACAAACCTTCACCCACTAGGAATCTTCAATTCCGTTCCATGGACGTTATCGAACTCATCACTAACCCGCAACGCAAGAATGATTATGTGTAATTGTGTTGGAGATGATGAAGAACGAAGATGAGAAGCATTTGTGTATCTTTCAGTCGTTGGTGTTGATGAATAATTAACATGGAATGATATATATAGTTGCTGGTATGTTGGAGCAGAGAAAACACATAATTTGGGAAGTTTTCAGCAATTAGGTTGACCTACTTTAGTGCTTAGGTCGACCTAACAGAAGCAGAGTTGAAGTTGTCCCAGTTAGGTTGACCTGTTAGGTTGGCCTAAAATCTGTTAGGTTGACCTGCTGAAGGTTTAGGTCGACCTAAAGTCAGTTAGGTTGACCTGTTGAAGGTTTAGGTCGACCTAAATGCAGTTGTTTCCAGTTAGGTCGACCTGTTGAAGGTTTAGGTCCACCTAAAGTCAGTTGAAATGCATTTTTGTGACTTTTCTTCAGTTTAGGTCGACCTAGGAGTGTGGGTAGGTCGACCTAACAGTGACATATGTAAATCCCTTCAGTTTAGGTCGACCTAGGAGTGTGGGTAGGTCGACCTAACAGTGACCTTGTCAGTTTTGCTGAGTTTGCTCTAGTTTTGAGTCGACCTAGGGCTTTGCTTGGTCGACCTAACAGATGTGATTTGAGCTTCATAATCTTCCATTGTCTTGAGTCATTCATTTATGCTTTTGTATTTGGTTGCTTGTGATGTTTGCCATGAATCAAAAACTCATTTGTGAGTGTATGCTTGTTCTTACAAACTCCCCCTTTTTGATGATGGCAAACATTTGATTAAATGACGAAAGCTCCCCCGGTCTTGTATGCGTAAGCTCCCCCGTACTAAGCTCCCCCGTACTCTCAACTCATCTCCCCCTTTGTCAACATCAAAAAGAAAGAAACCAGGAGAATAGTAGAAGAGAATAACAAAATAGTCTAAACAAAACAATGTCTTACATAACACAATAGTAAAGAAATAGAGCATAATATCCAAACATATTTAAAGGTACAAACCAAGCTTAAGTTCAAGTAATAAAAGACATAATAACATGACAGAAATGAGATGCAATGCAATGAAATGAACTAATGCAATACTCGCTAACGTTTGCCCAAACATGTTAGATGTATGCTTATTCTACTATTTTCATGTCCAAACATGATATGTTATGAGTAATGATGAACAACATATACATGTAAATGAGATAGGTGGAGAAGCATATAAGAAGTCACTATAAACATGTTAATTGATAGCATATTATAGCATCAATGATATTTTTGGAAGTGAACAACAAACATGTTACCACTTTCTCAATTGTAGGTATCTCGTCATCATTTCGTATAATGAAGTATATTCCTCTAGTCAATGTGGAGTGATGCTTGATTTGATGATGAACTACCTTCATACTGAGAGAGATGTTAGCTTGAGCATAATCAATATATATAAAGTAAAGGAATAAAATTAAGGAAACAAACGCATTTAGCTCAAAATTAGAGATATCTAATATCCCTAATTCTCTATGAATGTTGAAGAACTGCTCCGTTGCAAGAGGTTTGGTGAAGATGTCAGCTAGTTGCTTCTTGCTCTTCAAGTTTATGGCACTTATGTTGTCGCACATGATAGGTATACGATCAAGCTTAATACCAAAGTCAAGAAGTTGTTGCTTGAGCCATAATATCTGCGCACAGCAGCTTCCGACAACTACATATTTTGCCTCAGTAGTAGATAATGCAACCGATACTTGTTTCTTGCTATGCCAACTTATCAATGAATTTGAGAATAGATGACACGTTCCACTGGTGCTCTTTCTATCGGATTTGCAGCCAGCAAAATCTGAGTCGGAGAATCCTACCAAATAACAATCATTTCCCTTCGGATACCATAGGCCATATGTAGGAGTTCCACGTAAGTATCGCAGAATTCTTTTGACAGCTTTCAAGTGAGATTATTTTGGGGAAGATTGATATCTTGCACACATACACACACTAAACATAATGTCTGGTCTTGAGGCAGTAAGATACAATAGTGAACCTATCATTCCTCGGTATAATTTCACATTAACCTCTTTACCTTTCTCATCTTTGTCTAGATTTGTATTTGTTGCCATAGGTGTGTCAATTTCCTTTGCTTCACTCATTCCAAATCTTTTGAGCAGCTCCGTACAATTTTTAGTTTGATTCACAAACGTTCCATGACTGAGTTGCTTGATTTGTAGGCCAAGGAAGAAATTTAGCTCACCCATGAGACTCATCTCAAATTCATTCTGCATAAGCTTAGAAAAGTCTTTGACAAGTTTTGCATTAGTCGACCCAAATATAATATCATCTACATAAATTTGGACTAAGAGAATATCCTCATCTTTTCTTTTAATAAAGAGAGTAGTGTCAACTTTACCTCTAGAGTACCCTTGACTAAGGAGAAATTTGCTCAAACGTTCATACCAAGTCCGAGGGGCTTGTTTAAGACCGTATAGAGCACGTTTCAGCTTATAGACATGAGTTGGATACATGTAATTCTCAAAGTCGGGTGGCTGAGCAACATAGACTTCTTCATTAATATAGCCAATTAGAAAGGCACTCTTAACATCCATTTGGAATAGTTTGAAGTCTTTAGAACAAGCATAAGCAAGTAAGAGACGAATAGCTTCGAGACGTGCTACAGGAGCGTATGTCTCTTCATAATCAATACCTTCCTCTTGATTATAACCTTGGGCAACTAATCTAGCTTTGTTTCTAGTAATAACGCCGTTTTCATCAAGTTTGTTACGAAAAACCCATCTAGTGCCTATTACTTGATGATCTCCCGGATGAGGGACTAAGTCCCAAACATCATTCCGTTTAAATTAGTTTAATTCTTCTTGCATGGCCATTAGCCAATGCTCATCAAGTAATGCATCCTTAGCGTTTTTCGGCTCAACTTGTGAAACAAAAGCAAAATGATGACAGAAGTTACTTATCTTTGAGCGTGTTGTAACGCCCCTTGAGATGTCTCCTATTATATTGTCAATTGGATGGTCTTTCACGTTTGTCCAGGCCTTGGGAAGTTCTTCATTGATTGAGATGCTTTCATTTTCATTTTCATTGTGAGACTCATCTTTCTCTCTCTCAGCATCTTTCTTTACAATACTTTCATCCTCATCTTCCTTATCCTTGACAATGTCTTCAGTGGATGGACCTGCATCATTAAATGAAAGACCTTTCTCGACATATTTTGCATAAGATTCATCAAAAGACACGTGTACTGACTCTTCTACTATAATTAATCTCTTACTATATATCAGATATGCTTTGCTAGATTGTGAGTAACCAAGGAATATGCCCTCATCAGCTTTAGCATGTAGATGTTGTTTACTCTTAAGCCCTTAAACATAATGTCTCTTTTCTTAGTATGTTCTATTGTGCAGCCAGAATTTGTAAACATTACTTTAAAATCTTTGTCACACAATTGACTTATACTTAAAAGATTATGTTTAAGACCTTCTACTAGCAGCACATCAGTTATAGTAGTGGTAGAAGGGTTACCTACACTTCCTTTACCAAGTATGGCTCCCCGATTGTTATCTCCATAGGTGACATACCCCTTTTTCTTTGCTTGAAACTCAACGAAAAGAGATAGGTCTCCAGTCATGTGTCTTGAACATCCGCTATCAAGGAACCACAACCTTTCGGCAATGTCAAGACACTTTTCCTGCAAGATTAATTTAAAGAGGGAGGTCCCCAATTTTCATTGGGTCCTTGGTAGTGAGTACACAATTTGTTGCACTTAGGAAACCATTGAAATACTCCTTTAGGAACTAAAATTCTCCTAAATTTGCATTTTTCAATGGTATGTCCCTTTTTGCAACAATAATGACAGGTAATATGATGAGAATATGGAGTTTTGCTAGTTGATACTTTTGGTACAAAAGTGTATTTACTATATAAAGGAGTATACGATCTTTTGCCTTTGTCGGAATGTTTTGCTCCATTTTTCTTTAGATATTTGTTGTATCTTCGCACAAACAGTCCCATTTCCTTATCATCGGAGTCTTCGTCATCACTTGTGTCACTATCCTTTGGCTCTCGTTTTGAGGTCTTGGAGCTCGAAGCTTTTAGAGCTATTGACTTCTTCTCTACCTCTTTCTCCATGTTCTTTTCTTTCTTTGTCCTTTTCTCATGCATGTCAAGGCATTTAAGGTGTTGTTCATGTTCCTCTAGTTTACCAAATAGAGTTGTGATGTCTAAAGTGTTTAGATCATTTGCTTCCTTTATTGCTGTAACTTGGGTTGCCATTCCCTGTTCAAACATCTTAAGATTTTGTTAGTAGCAACTGCATTGGAAACAGGTCTATCAAGAGAATTTAACCGATTTTTCAGATGAACGAATCTCTTCTGCATGTTTTCGATGGATTCACCATCTTCCATGTGGAAGAGTTCGAACTCTTGAGTTAACGTATTGATCCTAGCTAGTTTGACATCATCCGTTCCCTCGTGGGCAACTTGCAATGTGTCCCACATAGCTTTAGCGGATCTACAATGGGAAACGCGATAGTATTCATCAACTCCTAGAGCTGAGATTAGAATATTTCTCGCTTTCCAATCGTATGCATATCTCTTTTCATCTTCAGCATTCCAAGTATCTTCTGGTTTTGGAACAACTGCACCAGCTGCATTTGTCATGGTGATCTGGAATGGACCATTGACAATAGCTGTCCAGATGTTCCTATCAATTGCATTGATATGGACACACATACAATCCTTCCAATAGCCGTAGTTTTCGCCGTTGAAAACTGGAGCTCTATTATGAGCCCCTTTAGGTCCGGAAGCCATCTTTCCAATAAGTGTTTCACGTAGCACGGAATAAACCAGAGCTCTTGATGCCACTTGTTAGACGCTGGCCTAAGGATCTAGAGGGGGGTGAATAGATCCAACACAGTTTTTCCGGGATTTTTACAGACTATAGCGAAAGCGGTTCTGAATCGACTTGCGTCTATTCCGGACCGCTATTGCAAAGGGTTATATGTGTTACAAAACCACAAGATATTCGAAATTCCGGATAAGGAGATATGCTATCGAATCAATACGTGTCACAACTGAATATCAATTAACTTCTAGATTGACAAACTTTGATTTACAATGCAGTAAGGTAGATTTAAGCAAATAGACAAACACTTGGTGACAATATTCAAATTGATGCTAATTCAAGATGTGGTGAATTGTGATGTTTATGCAGAACTTTTAATTCACAATTTTAACACTTGAATCATTGATCAATTTAGCAATTATACCAATTATGAGCAGAATAAAAAGAAACAGATAAAAGCGATAAGAACACGATATTTGTTTAGGCAGTTCGTCGACCGTCCTTGCTACGACTACGTCTGCCCCCAATTCCAAATTGAAATTGGGTAATCTTTCATTAATGTTGAAAGTAGTATATACAAAGAAGATAACAAAGCGATAAACGATAAACCAATTATGTCGATCCTTTGAATCTTCTTCCCCCTTAATCTTGAACAAGATCAAGGTTATCCAAGAGCTTCACTTTGATTCCCTTCTGCAGTGTCTTGATTCCTTGAACTCCCCGTTCCTCAATCGTTACACTCAGCCGAATCCTCAATGAACGCCTCTTGATAAAAACCCCCAAGAACCACCCATCGTGGAGGACAAAACCCGCAGATTTTATTCACCAACAAACCCCACAAACCTTCACCCACTAGGAATCTTCAATTCCGTTCCATGGACGTTATCGAACTCATCACTAACCCGCAACGCAAGAATGATTATGTGTAATTGTGTTGGAGATGATGAAGAACGAAGATGAGAAGCATTTGTGTATCTTTCAGTCGTTGGTGTTGATGAATAATTAACATGGAATGATATATATAGTTGCTGGTATGTTGGAGCAGAGAAAACACATAATTTGGGAAGTTTTCAGCAATTAGGTTGACCTACTTTAGTGCTTAGGTCGACCTAACAGAAGCAGAGTTGAAGTTGTCCTAGTTAGGTTGACCTGTTAGGTTGGCCTAAAATCTGTTAGGTTGACCTGCTGAAGGTTTAGGTCGACCTAAAGTCAGTTAGGTTGACCTGTTGAAGGTTTAGGTCGACCTAAATGCAGTTGTTTCCAGTTAGGTCGACCTGTTGAAGGTTTAGGTCGACCTAAAGTCAGTTGAAATGCATTTTTGTGACTTTTCTTCAGTTTAGGTCGACCTAGGAGTGTGGGTAGGTCGACCTAACAGTGACATCTGTAAATCCCTTCAGTTTAGGTCGACCTAGGAGTGTGGGTAGGTCGACCTAACAGTGACTTTGTCAGTTTTGCTGAGTTTGCTCTAGTTTTGAGTCGACCTAGGGCTTTGCTTGGTCGACCTAACAGATGTGATTTGAGCTTCATAATCTTCCATTGTCTTGAGTCATTCATTTATGCTTTTGTATTTGGTTGCTTGTGATGTTTGCCATGAATCAAAAACTCATTTGTGAAAAATAAAACATTGGTGATTCATATTGCTTGCATTATATGAGAATATTGTACGCAAAAAAAAAGAAGGACAAATTAAATATAATGAAATCTGAAATAATCTTCTTAGTTATTTTTAGTTATTTATAGGTTTTGAGTTAAAATATTGGAGTAGAATAGGATGATCTCTTTGCAAGAAAATTAATGTTCTCTACTTTTTTTTTTAAAAATGAAAACAGAATGTTGAAATAATATTTTTTTTAAAGAGACATATGGGAAAAAAATAATAAAATACATACATGCATTTGTGAAATAAAAAAAACGGACATACGGACACACGAGTTAAGTGTGTTTAGACAAATATATCTTAATTTAAACATATTTGGTGATTAAAAATAAATGTATGTAATTAACCCCTCTTTAGTACCTATTTATTTAGTTCATTTTCAGGTGATGTTATTATACAATTTATCTATTTTATTTTTAATTTCTATCACAAAATTTATATAATAAATATTTTAAATTAAGATAAAAATGAAATAAAAAAAATACGTTTGTGTTTTGACGTTGTACAAATTAAAAAAAGCGGGCAAACGGGCACGAGATAATTAAAAGAAATAATTAATGTCTATAATTTTTTTAGTTTATAAAATGTTTAAATCAACAATATTTTTTCTTGTATATAAATATTATTTTTATTTTGCTATTACTTATAAAAATATTTATATCAATAATAAATTTATTCTCGTTATTATTCAATATTTTGATCAATAATTTTATTTTTTCCATTTCATATAATTTCCATATTAAAAAAAAACAAAATTTATTAACATTTTAAATAAATATTAGTAAGTTATAAAAACTTCAAACAAACATCGAAATTTGAAATTTTAAATATTTATATTGAATCATTTATAGAAAAAATATGAATAAAAATAATTGTTTTAATTTAATATTTTAAAATATGATAAGTTATATATTTTGATGCAAAATTATTTTCTTTATAAGTTGATCAATATTATCAAAAATATTAATAACAATAAAATTATGAGAATATGAAGGCAAAATAAGTGAATACCAAAATTTTTTTCAAATTATTTCTCTTTAATATATGAGTGAAGGTCCATTTTGATCCCTCACAAATATTACACGAGTCAAATTAGTCCCTCACAAAAAAATTGACCCAACTTAATCCCTTACAAAATTTAACCGGATCATATTAGTCCTTTTGCTAATATTTTTCTCAAATCAGTTTATTTCCTAGTTTTAAACCGTGACTGGACTGCCACGTTGGATTTTATTTATTTTTCATTTTGTAAATACTAAATTGATTTTTATTTTTAATTTCATTTTTAAACAGTTATAAATTAATAATATAAAAAGCCAAAATTGTTTCTTATAAGGAGTTGAACTCAGGCCCACATGGTTAATCTTAAACAATTCTAAATTTAAAATACAAAATACAAAATTTGTATCAATATGGTCTCGAACCTAAGTCTCTTCAGATTAAATGAGAGTCAATTTAATACAATAGAAATTGATTTATCTATCTGTAAATGATAGTCACTTTACTAACAATAGAAATTGATTTGTCTAGTTGTTATTGATAGTCACTTTACTAACCGTAGAAATTGATTTGTTTAGTTGTAAATGATAATCACTTTATTAACAATATAAATTGATTTGTTTAGTTGTAAATGATAATCACTTTATTAACAATAGAAATTGATTTATCTAGTTGTAAATGATTATCACTTTACTAACAATAGAAATTGATTTGTCTTGTTGTAAATAATAGTTGCTTTACTAACAATAGAAATTGATTTTTGGCAAAATACTCTTTTTCGTCCTTTAACTTTGATTCAGGGTCCATTTAACTTTGATTCAGGGTCCATTTTAGTCCTTAAACTTTTAAAAAGACCATTTTGATCCCTTATATATTCAAACAACGTCACTTTAGTCCTTTCCGTCAATTTTTCAGTAACGGTGTCAAATATTGCCCCTGTGGCATCTGATGTGGCATTTCTTCTTCACCATCATCTTCTTCATTGCTCCATGTTCTTCCTTAAACCCAGAAAATACAAAATTTGTTCTTCCCTAAATTAAAATATGTGAACATAAATTAAAATACAAAATATAGAAAGCAATTGTTTTTCTTCAACCATTTTTAATTTAAATCTTTATATTACATATTATGACTGTAAAAAAATTAAAGTGTAAAGCAACAATAATTATAATATACTAGTTAGAATTTTATTTAATAAAAATCATGTCTCCAATATTTTTTGAAAGCTTCAGACGATTTAACAAACAATACATGAACCATCATACATACCATTATTGTATCTATTATTACATTTCCTAAAGAAGAAAAATAAATGATAAAATTGATTAGCAATTTTGTTGTAAAACTTAGTTTTTTCCAGAAGCATAAGATTGAAACCTTCATGATCAATTTCTAGCAGAAGAATAAAAATCAGTTGTAAAACTCATTAATTCATAAAAACTCATTACTAATTTTCATTCTATAAAATACCATCAAACATCACAGAAAAGTAATTTCCATTCGATCTGGGCATACGATTTATCAGTGCATTTGTTTCCTCTTTCAATAAATCCCCAAAAGGGTTTCCCACTTCGTCGTTGCTACTCGTCGCTTCAAGTAAGGTAAGATCTGATTTGTACCGTATATACACTCTCCAAAAGGGTTTTCGACTTCATCGTTCCTACGCGGCCATGTTCGGTTTTTGAGTAGATGAAGCAACCCAGATTTCAGGTTAGGAACAAATCTGAGGTGAGATAAGATTTAGCAAGAAAAGGAACAATAGGTAAGGAAAAGAATAAATCCGATGGTGGTGGCGACTGTGATTGATTGGTGGTAAGAAGAAGAGGATTTTTTGGTTTATCAGAGATGATTGGAGGCGATGAAGTTGGTGGCGGTGAAGATGAATCCATGGGTCATCTCTCATTCTTCACATAATATCCATAAAAATAAAACCCAGAAAATTAAAATATATATTTTTTTCTTAAATAAGTCTCCACATCAGCCACATAATATCCACGTAAGAGTCATGTGTATTCAAAGTGGCTATTTTATTTGACTTTGACTAACAGAACTAACGGAAAGGACAAACGTGACCCAGTTCGAAAAGATAAAGGATCAAACTGGTCTTTTTAAAAGTTTAAAGACTAAAATGGACCCCGAGTCAAAGTTAAAGGACGAAAAAGGGTATTTTGCCTTGATTTTTCTAGTTGTAAATGATAGTCACTTTATTAACGATAGAAATTGATTTGTCTAGTTGTAAAGTGAAGATTATTTAACTTGAATGAGACTTGGATTTGAGACCTCATAGGTAAAAATTTATGTATAGAATTTGTTAATATTAGTAGAAATCATGGAAATTACTTGTTTAAAAATTACTTTATAAGAAATAATTTTGACTTTTTTGATATTATTCATTGATAACTGTTTAAAAATGAAATTAAAAATAAAAATTAATTTAGTATTTAAAAAAAAATCTAACGTGTCAGTCCAGTCAAGGTTTAGAAGTATGATAAAAACCGGTTTAGAAGTAGAAAAAACCAATTTGAGAAAAATATTAGCAGAAGGACTAATATGACCCGGTTAAATTTTGTAAGGGATTAAGTTGAGTCAATTTTTTTGTGAGGGACTAATTTGACTCGTGTAATATTTGTGAGGGACCAAAATGGGTCTTCACTCTTAATATTTCAAGAACAAATTTTAAAATTGTATCCATTTATCCTTTTAGAATAAATAATATCATTATTACCTTATACTTAGAGATGAAAATATGTTAGGTCAACCTACAGGGCCTATAATCTAGCATATTTAAAACTAAGTCAGGTCAGACTTATTTAATAAAAAGAATAGGTTTAGGCATTTTTAAAAGCCTATTGAATTAAATAGGTCAGAGTTATGCTATAAAAACCTTTAAAATCATTATTAGGGTGTCAAACCCTCTGCTAGAATTTATAAGTAGTCCCGACAAGAGCATGACGAAAATCGATTTACAAAAAAAAGCACAAAAAAAGTGAAAGAGGTAGTTCATGGCATGGCATGAGGGGAGATGGTAGCAGTAATAAGAATGTGAGAACTTTTTCTTAGTGGCAAGTGTGTTGTTATGGGAAGGTGTTTATTTATGTAACTTGTATTGATCTTTACTGAATGTCAAAGATTTTGTAATAAAATATACTCCCTCCGTCTCATAATAAGTGTCTCGTTTGTATTTTTTTCCTATACTCAAATTAATTGTCCATTTATAATTCCAATGCATCAATCATTATTATTTTTCTACTATTATACCCCTATTTATTAACTTTCACGTTATTCAACTATTATTAATAGGAGTATTCTAGTAAATGACATTAACTTTTTTACTAAAACCAACACATCCAATCATTTTCTTAAAAGCCGCGCATTGCTCAAATAAGACATTTATTATGAGACGGAGGGAGTATTCATGTGGTCAAAATATTTCATAATTGTGGGCGAGTCTCTGATTTTGATTTTGAAAATAGTTTTAAATAGAAAAATGTTTACTCTAATTGTATTATTTCTAAAAGGAGAATTGTGAATGACGTCTAGTATACTATCGTTGCTATTTGAAAAAAAAACACTCTCGTTGTTAAAATTAGGTTGTTACATTGTGATATTGGAGCTTGGCGGTAGATTTCGCAAAGTGTTTGTGAGTCGGGTGTCCTACGCTGATCAAGTGTCGGATTTAGTGGGAGTAAGTGTTTGGAGTGTTATGTGTTGTGTGTCTCTAGTCAAGAATGATACATGCTTAGACAATTGATTGTCTCTTAATTGAAGTTAATATACCCTATAATACTTAAGTAAGAATAATATATAATTAAAACCCTAGAATATTAGATGACTTTGGTTAACAAGTATCTCTGAATTCTTTAGATGTGTCGGTCTGGAGAGGGCGACATTGAATTGAATAAGAACTACAAGTTATTTCTGCAATAACTCAATGGATTAGAAGTTGTGTTGGTCGTGATCACTCAGAGAGGCTGGGTAGGGACAAGTAGACATCAAACTTACAAAGGATTGCAAGTAAGCACTTGATTTGGGGGACCTTTTGAGAAAAATTATTGGATGTTCATTCCAGTGAGTTCAGAATGAGACAAGATGATGTTTATTAGCTATTAAGAAGACGTTGTTGTGGAATTCTAGAGCAAACTGCAGATAGATGTCAATTGAAAATAATTACTTAGATGTCAATTGAACGTTTTCTGTGAGAAGTAAGAGGGAATTGCACATCAAGAGTGATCAAACCTAATGAAGTTAGACAACGATTATACCATTGGTAGGTGTTGCACCCCAAAATTTGCCCTCTTTATTGGAGCTATAAGTTAATGATGACGTTTATTTCGTCATTCAAAAATGGAAGAAAAATAATAAAGAGTTTTCATGTGTTAAGGAAGTAAAGTGTGAAGAATGGTTTAAAACCGTGAAAGTACGAGAAAATTCATAAATACTATTTGGAAGGTGATACGAGTTAAGTTCCCGCGTTGTCCTCATTGTTTCGACAAAATCTACAACTTTTGTGTTCGGCTCGGGAGCCAATTCTTTAAGGAAGGTCTTCAAATTGGCAAATTACTTGAGGTTTTTGCAGTGAGAAATAGTGCTGAATGTAGGGTTTTGCGCCTCGGAAAATTCATATCTCCTAATCCGCTCGCCGGATTCGCTTGAAAATTTAACTGGAGCTCCGTGGCATCATTACCAAGATTTCATATGTTCGGACCAAAGGCCAATTATGCATGGAAAATTCCCAGAATTTTAAGGATCGTCGTGTTGTTTCGGTAAAAAGTGTGTTTTCGAGCATGTCGCGCCGAGTTCAAAAATTCATAACTTCTTCGATTTTTATCGTATGAAGTCCATTCCGGCGGAATTCTCCCAGAAATTTCGTTAGCTTCGATTCTTCGTCACACATGCCTGTTCAGATTCTGAGCCGAAGATAAGGTTTTATCGAGTTCTTTGAGCGGTACTCACAAAATTTCGCACAGTCGCGCCAGATGAATCGACGTTTCTCGTCATTCAAACAGGCGTAATTTCTTCATCGCTTATCAGATCAAGACGATTCTCGCGGTGACGATTCACGAATTTGGTCATCTTCACAGTGGCATCGGTTTCGTTCCGAAATTTAGAGCCGAACCGAGTTTCCTTAAAAAACGAGCCAAAATAAGAGAATTAAGGGCGTTTTGGACATTTCACTATGTTCGCTATATAAGTCATTTTTCTTCACAAATTCTCATAACTTGACTTCACCCAAAAAGATCAAAAACACTTTCTCTCAATTCTCTCTCAATTCTCTTGAATCAAAACCACAAATTACATAAAAACTTTCATCGATATTCATCAATTTTCTTCAAGATCAAGAACAACATGGATTGAAAATCAAAGTTCCGAGTTTGAAGTTCTTCTCCTCCTCTCTCCCTAGCTTGCGCGCCCCTCTCTCACTCTCCTTGGGATCCGCTTTTCGCTTCGCGTTGTGTTCGCATACGTGTCGTGTTCGTGTTCGCGCGTCGGTTTAGATCTTCATTCGGTAAGCTTTCTAATCATGAATTAAGTGCTTAATTGATGATCATTACATGAATTCAAGTTTAGATATACTTATTGCTCTTGTCTCAATGGATGTGTGATGTGTGATTGATCGATGAATTCGCGTATTGTTAATTGTGTTCATATGAATTGTGGCTAGAATTAATGTTTGTTCCATATGATTGATGCTCGTTGATGATGAATTACGCTATTTGTGTTCGAATCCATGGCTCGTTGGTGATCATGTGTGCAATATTGTTAACATTCATGCGTAAGTCTTGCGATACACTCCAAGTGTTCGTTTAAATGCTTGTGTATAATTTTTGCTTGATAATGGCCTAGTTTGATGCTTAGGTTATGACTTGAGTATAGTTGCTATAATTGATCATCTTCACGTGTGTTAATTCTTGCCGTTGGTGACGTATTGATGTGATTGTTGGTGTTAATACTTGTATCTTGTGTCGCACTCAAGGTGTTTGTGCCAATATATGTGTTGAAATCTTTTGCTTACTATTTGTTTTGGTAAGTGCTTAAATCATTACTTGAGATATTGTCATAGTTTGATTACCATTGTATGTGTTAATGCTCGTCACTTATGTTGCGTTTGCATAATTGTTGGTGATGATGTTTGAGTTGTGGTTTGGCTCTACGCGTCGCACTTTGTTTGGTTTGTGGTTGTTTGGCCTAATTGACGTGGGGATTCATGTCTATCTTTTGCCAATATGTTTCATTTGTGCTTAATCATTGAAATCGATATATGTTTGGTTTTGTTGCTTTGGTGCTTGATGATTGTTCGCTTATTGCTAATAGCATGCCTCATGTTGATACTTGACTCACATATTCTCTTGTGCCATCAATCTTTGCCTTGATACCGTGCCTTGTTTCCATGATCGTTTCACTATGTTTTGGTTGCGCTTTGAAGATGTGCATGATGCTTGCAAGTTGGTATTGGTTTAGATTGAGTGGGAATGGCTTCCAAGCCTTTAAAAATGATAAAATTTGGTTTTCCTACAGTGGAACTCGGTTCCCAAAATGGAGGAACCGGTTCCTACTCAATCTAAAGCGCTTTGGTTTTGGGCAGAATGCCCTGGAACCCGGTTCCCAGTTTAGGGGAACCGGTTCCTGCTGTGTTGTGTTGCTTTGGTTTTTGGGCAGAATGCCCTGGAACCCGGTTCCCAGTTTGGGGGAACCGGTTCCTGCTGTGTTTTGCTGGTTTCGAATTTGGGCAGAGTGCCCTGGAACCCGGTTCCCAGTTTGGGGGGAACCGGTTCCTGTGTGTGTTTTTGTGCTGGAACCCGGGTTCCCATATAGGGGAACCGGTTCCCTTACTTGTTTTTGGTCCTTTTCTTTTCTAACTTCTTTCTTGCGTAACTTTTCACTCATAGCTTTGTTTTACATGTTCCTTATACCGTTGGAAAGCTTGAGAAGTGTACTACCTAGTTAAATGTTTGTTTCTCATTAATTTGTATCCCATTTATGTTTGATCTCTCTTTGAGGTTTTGTGATTCATTTCATATTCATATTATTTGATCGTTTCCTTTCGCTTTATAATAAGAACGCAATTCCGATTGCGATGTTTGTTATCTCTAACTTGTGTGCTAGTGTGCAAGGCGTTTGGACGGTCACCGATTGATACTCATTGCTTGAGTTTTCCGCTTCACTTGCGGAATACGATTATATCTCATTGACTCGTATCGTGTTCTCGACTTGGAGACACGATCTTATCGCTTTATATCTGCTTGTTTGGTTTGCTTGTTACTCTTGCAGGTGTATCGTGATTATGCTCGACATGCGAGTCGACATTTGTGCGCTTTATGGCTAATCGGTGTGCTGACTATTTGCTTTTGCTTTGCTAGCTCGCTCGCGGGATTCTAGTTTCTTCGTTTTGCTTCGCTTTAGTTTACGGATCATCATCCGTTTGGTATTGATTCCGTTTCATTTTATCTTTTCTCGCACTTTATTGCTTTCCGCATCATCCTATAACATGAGAAGTAGGACCTAGACATGCATCTAGCCAAGCCCTCGAAAGAGGCTCTGTTTTTGTTGGTGTGTTTACATTTGTGCTTTGCGGCAGGGAGTCACGGTGTAATAAGTCCTATATGGCACTCCGTTAAGTCCTCATGGAAGGCATGCGGTCAAGGGTTCGTAATCAACCCCCGCCTAGTCTCATAGAGTCTGTTCAGTATGCGCACGTTACGCGTGGCTCGCTTCTGAACCAACACAAGATCTTGTTATCGAGTATGTCAGGAAAAGGGTTCATGTAGCCGGACCCCCGCCTTTCCTATAGCTCACGTCGCTCGACGTTGACGCTCGGTGTACGCACGCACCATTTTCCTTTATGATCCGTGACGGCTTGGTTGCTGAGAGGGGTCCGCCCTCTTGTCTATGGCCCGATCATTTTCGCGAGGTCTAATGCTTGGTTGACTTGGGTTGAGTTGCTCCCCTTGGCTATGGCGGGACCGCCTTTCTACCACTTGGCCAGTGCCTTTGGTTTGTTTGCTTCACGAGTGGATGCTCGTTTGTGTGCTATATTGTTTGCATTCGCTTTTCCCCCGTAGGTTGTTTAGTTTAGTTTAGACTTGTACCCTTTGTATGATAACATTAGGTAGCAAGCTTTCCCCCTTAGCTTAGGTTTTCCTCATGCATTCTTTAAAACACAAACCACACTCTTTGATTTTCTTTTCTTAAGAGCTTGTTATTTCCGCTCCATTCCCAAGCATAAGTCTCCAAAGGTCGAGCAGCGGAGTGTGAATGTAACTCGTTCACCTAAAAAACACAAAACAAATAGAAATTAGTTAGCCGAGCTACGGTAGCTCTGATTCTGCAAAACAGATACGTAGGCAGCGGGGTAGGGCCCGTGCGAGCATAATCCTTTATTTTCCCTACATTCTGCATTCATTTTAGTCTAGATTAGCATAGATTTGTTACATACCCATAGATTTAGACACTAGTGTGGATACCATCGAGTACGATGGGCGCGAGGGGTGCTAGCACCTTCCCCTCGCGTAACCGACTCCCTTACCCTTTTCTCTGGTCGTGAGACCGTTGTTTTGTTTTGTGGTTTGCTGGCATTCCCTTCCTTTTCAGGATAAATATGTTAGTGGCGACTCTGTTAATTTTCGCGGTAGCGACAGCTGGCGACTCTGCTGGGGACGTCTTGACCTGTTGCTGGTCCGGACCTAGCGAGTCGATCCTAGCGCTTGTGTGTTTATCATTGGGTGTTTTTACTGCTTTGCATATTTACTTGTTTGCATTGCATTCTATGTGCGCTTTTACTTTTATGCATCATATTCTGGACTGGCTGGA
This sequence comes from Vicia villosa, assembly GCF_029867415.1. Lineage (NCBI taxonomy): Eukaryota > Viridiplantae > Streptophyta > Magnoliopsida > Fabales > Fabaceae > Vicia > Vicia villosa. The sequence goes on along the minus strand of NC_081180.1, from coordinate 86,551,723 downwards.
TCTCTGTCTGTTGGGTGGGTGTTACAAGAGGTAAAAGGCCCAATACCCAGGCTATGTGTGAACCATAGGAACCCTGGATAGAGTGGGAGCATGGTTTGTCTCGAGGTGTACGTCTCTGGATGGATTATGTGACCACGAGCAGAGTAGTGGTTTCAAACGGAGGTATTATCATCACCCGCTTATGCGCTGTGATGATGCTTATCTTCGGGCGGACCGTATACTGCGTTTCATGACCTTACCTTGGCCTAGATTTTACCCGTGAGTGGGGCGGGAATCAATGATCATATTAACAGGTACATCGTTGGTGACCGCTGTTCTCGTTCGTGGGTTACCGCTGTTCTCGTTCGTGGGTTACCGCTGTTCTTGTTCGTGGGTTACCGCTGTTCTTGTTCGAGTGTACTATGGTCCTTGTTCGTGGGGTACTATGGTTCTTGTTCGAGTGGTAGTCTGTGTTCTATTCCAAGTGTGTTATTGACTATGGGCTTTGGTTCTGTGGATTGACATTCTATATTCCGTGTGGTATAATATTTGGGGGCCGAATCTTTGGCTCTATACTATGTGTGTTACCGGCAGTCCAGAATGCCTGGTGGGCGGCAACAAGTCCCACCACTTTGCATCATAGCATATATATTTCCAAAAGAAACGCAAAAAAAAAGATATGTATAATAAGCATTTGCATGTCATGTTTTTCAGGGATATTCAGGAGTTCACTCGAGCTAAAGATGGACACTCCCATTGATACTGTCAAGGAGGCAAAGAGACATACGCACACCTACAGCTTTTTTCGAGAGCCGTTGACCGCCTTAGAGGGTTTGAGTTCGTTAATGACCGCTTTCTGCTTGAAGAGTTTCACGGACAATTATGGGAATATCTTGACTTTGTTGGAAACCGTGGTTGATACTCCTGCTTTGCAAACTTTGATGCAATTCTATGATCCTGAAATGAGGTGTTTCACGTTCCAGGATTACCAGTTGGCTCCGACATTGGAAGAGTACTCTATTATTCTTAATCTCAAGGTAAAAAGCGAAGTGCCATTCATCGACATTCCTAAAGAGTTGAATTTCAAGTTGATTGCTGCTGCTCTTTATTTGAGCATAAAAGAAGTATCTGATAATTGGAAGTCGAATGGAGGTGTCTCGGGGTTCTCTTTGAAGTTCTTGGTGAGAAAAGCTAAAGAGGAATTTGAGAAAAAGAATTGGAACGCGTACAATGCATTGCTTGCTGTGGATATTTACGGGATTGTGATGTTCCCGAATGTTCCCAATTTTGTAGACTCGGCCGCGATACACATCTTCATGGGAAAGAATCCTATTCCTACTTTGTTGGCCGATACTTACTATGCCGTTCATGCCCGATATGAGAAACGTGGCGGTGCTATCACTTGTTGCCTTCAATTGTTGTTCATCTGGTTCCTCTCTTTGTTGCCCAGCAAAGGACCTTTTGTGAAGACAAGGGAGAAACTTAAGTGGACCCACAGGATTATGTCACTTACCTCTTATGACATCCAGTGGCCAAAGTATCGAATTAACGTTTCTGAAGTGATTGTTGGATGCGGTAAGTTTGATAATGTTCCTTTGGTTGGTACCAGAGGTTGCATCAATTACAATCCCGTGGTATCCCTGCGTCAGTTGGGGTATACGTTGAAAGACAAGCCGGCAGATCACTTGATAGCGGAGACAGTCTATTTTGAGAAGGGGTCGGATCCAGAAAAGTTGAAGGAGATAATTGTGGCTTGGAAGAAAATCCGTAAGCATAATGGAGCCCATTTAGAGAAGAAGGAATCACTTGCTTTGACACCGTATGTTGAATGGATTGTGAAACGGGTTAGAAACTTGTTGCTGCCATATGACAGGGTTGCACCACTTCAAAAGCAACCTCCTTTGATTCTATCTGAATTTGTGCCAACAGAACTTTACAAGGATGCTCTGGTTACCAACTACAGGTTGCATGAAAGAGAGCAAGAGACCAATTTGAAGTTCTTTGAAGAGAGATATGCAAAGATGAGGTTGATGCACCAGCTCAAGCAAGTCGAAGGCGCAAGTTCAAGTCAAGCCAGTGCCCGGAGGCGTCCCTATGAGTTGCTAGAGGAAGATTTGTATCAGAAGCAGCAAGAGTGTCTACAGTTACAGAGATCAGAGAGTAGTCTCAAGAGGCAGAAATGGGATTCAGATAAACAGCTAGCAGAAGAGAAGGCTAAGACTGCTCGGCTTGAAGAAGAACTAAGAAGACTCCGAGCCCAACGGAGAGGAGATGGAGAAGTTCATTCTGTTGCCAGGCGATCCTAGTATCACTGTGGGGTAGATTTGTTTGATCCATGATGGTGGATTTGATGTTTATGCTTGATATTTGTCGCCCATGTCCAGGATTGTTGGATGGGGTCGCATTTTGATGTTCTGGATTTCTTTTGTATGCCTTATGAGCACTTTGTGACACGGTTATGTGTTTTGTTGTATGAACTCAAATTCTCAGTTATGTTTGAATGAAATATGCTCAGTTTGCCGATTTATTCTTGTGTGTGGATTGTTTTTCAAATATATTCGGTGTCAGGGTTGCTATGTCCTATCTGAAAGTGGGATGAACTCTTGGATACCTGAAAATTGACAAACATCTCATGCATATCATTCATATATCATACATGTCATATATTTGCAGGTTTTGCAGGTCTTATATCTTATGTCTCGCTGTTTTATTATCAGAAGGAGTTCTAAGACGGCTAATCACCCGTATCCGACTAGGAGCAATCAGAGAAGGCAGATGGAACAGATTCAGGAACAGATGGCTGAGATGAGAGATCAATTGACAGAGCAGATGAATGCGCAGATGGCGCAGTTTATGGAAGCATTGACTAATGTGACTAAGGGGCAGGATGACTTGCGAGTTCTCGTCGAGAACTCCAGAAGGAATGAGAATGGAGGACATCGAGGGCTGTTTGACGATGTGTCTGGCAGGATTGACGATCACCATGATCCGAATGAGTTTGATCACGTGGAAGGGCACTATAATCCTTTCAATCAGCATCACGGGTTTCCACCTCTACCTCCGTCTCGTCTGTTGGGAAGGAGAGATAATCAGAACCGTGGTAATTTGGATTTCAATGTTGAAAACTTTGATCAGGTATCGAGGCATAGTGCTGAAGGTGCACATGAGGAAGCCGAGAGGTATCGTCTGATTGAAGAACGTCTCAGAGCTGTGGAGGGCAAAGGGGTGTTAGGCATGGATATCAATGACTTGGGGTTGGTTCCTGGTGTGAGGATTCCCCCGAAATTCAAAGTGCCATCTTTTGACAAATACAATGGGGCGACTTGCCCTATGACTCATGTCAAGGCATATTATCGTAAGATGTCGGTATACTCTGAGGATGAGGGTTTTCTGATGCACTTCTTTCAGGATAGTCTTGCTGGGGCTTCTTTGGAGTGGTATGTTCAACTCGAGCGCACTCATATCCATTCTTGGAGAGATCTTGTGGAGGCTTTCATTAAACACTATCAGTACAATGTTGATATGGCACCCAACAGGACCCAGTTGCAGAGTTTGGTTCAGGGGTCTAAAGAATCTTTCAAAGAGTACGCTCAGAAATGGCGTGAGTTAGCCGCAAGAGTTCAGCCACCTATGACTGAACGTGAGATGATTGACATGTTCACCAGTACTTTGTCTGGACACTATTATTTGGCTTGCAGTGCTTCAGCAAACTTTTCTGAAATGGTGAGATATGGTGAACGAGTTGAGATGGGTTTAAAGATGGGGAAAATTCAGTTGGGAGCTTCTTCTAATTCTGCGGGTGGTAAGAAACAAGCTGAAGGTTATGCCAGAAGGAAAGAAGGAAATGCGGATGCCATATATGGAAGAAGGGGTTCAGGGAGAAGCAATTCACAGGTTAATGCTGTCATGATCCCAGTACCACAACAACAACAACAGCAGGGACAGCGTTCCAGTAATGATCGCTATCCTCCCAGGACTAGGCCTCACAGAAAGATTGATCCGATTCCTATGACCTATGCTCAGGTGCTGCAACATTTGCTTAAGATTGAAAAGATTACTTTGAGAGATGCTCCGAATGCTCCGGACACACAATCTCCGAATTACAATGCGAATGCACGATGTGCTTTTCATTCAGGTGCTGCTGGGCATGATACCGAGAGGTGTATTGCGTTAAAGAACAAAGTCCAAGATTTGTTGGACCAAAAGATTATTCAGTTCACTCCTACACCCAATATTGTCAATAATCCGATGCCTGCTCACGGAGGTTCGGGTGTGAATGCCATTGAGAGTGAAGAGATAAGGGTTGTATCTGAAGTGAGCTGTTTGAATTTTCCTCTTGTATCTGTGAAGCAACATCTGATTAATAGCGGTATCTTCCCGGGCTGTGGTGTTGATTGTGAGAATTGCAAAAGTCAACCTGAAGGTTGTGCTGATTTGAAAGGTATGGTACAAAAGCTGATTGACGAGGGTCCTCTTCAGTTCTATCGAAGGCTGAGAGGTGCGAAGAGTAAGGATGGTGAAGTGTCTGTGATCTCAATTCCTTATGATCCAGTTGTTCCAATATGTATTCCGGTGCCTAGTCAGATACCTGTCAGTATCCCGTATGAGGAACAACCAGCGGCATTGATGATTACTGTGCCAGGGCCTATTCCGTATGAGAGTGAGAAGGCCATCCCTTGGCATTATGGTTCAGACGTATATTACTATGGCACGAAGGAAGAAGGCGAGCCATCTAAAGAGAAGTTTGTTGAGGCCTCAGTTGCAAACACTGATAACTTCGCCGGTACTGGTAGGATCACTCGCAGTGGTAGGGTGTTCTCCCCTCAGCTTGTTCAAAACAATGCAGATGCTTTGGCTAAGGCCAAAGGAAAACAAGTAGTGCCCGATGTCCAGAACTCTCCGATTCAGAGTGGGGCACCTGATAGTGCTGTGTCTTCCAAGGATGTGGAGGAATTATTGAGAATCATCAGGAAGTCTGATTACAAAGTTGTTGAGCAGTTGGGTCAGACCCAGTCAAAGATTTCCATCTTGCAACTGCTGATGTGTTCAGAAGGTCATAGAGATGCTCTCTTGAGAATCCTGAATGGTGCTTACGTCCCGCATGAAATATCTGTGAATCAGTTAGAGGCGGTGGCCAATAATATCTCCGCTGGGAACGGTTTGGGATTTACGGATCGTGATCTTCCTCTAGAAGGGAGAAACCATAACAAGGCTTTGCATATTTCGATTGAGTGTAAGGGGACGACTTTGTCCCGTGTTCTGGTTGATACTGGGTCTTCATTGAACGTGCTTCCTAAATCAGCTCTAATGAGAATTGACTATGCCGGTGTAGAGTTAAGGCCTAGTGAGTTGGTAGTGCGCGCCTTTGATGGTTCAAGGAGGTCTGTGTTCGGAGAGGTAGATCTACCAATCCAGATTGGTCCTCAGATCTTTACCACAACCTTTTATGTGATGGATATTCAACCCGCTTACTGTTGTCTGTTGGGACGACCGTGGATTCACAAGGCTGGTGCTGTGACATCCACTCTTCATCAGAAGTTGAAGTATCCGGTTGACGGTAAAGTGGTGACAGTTTGTGGTGAAGAAGATTACATCGTGAGTCACTTGTCCTCTTTCCGGTATGTGGAGATCGAAGGTGAGATACATGAGACGCCGTTCCAAGCGTTTGAAGCTGTAAATGCTGTGAGAACTCCTCCTTATGAGATAACGAAGCCAGAAACGATTATGTCTTCTCTGAAAGACGCTCAGGTTGTTGTTGAGACTGGAAAGGTGGAAGGCTGGGGGCAAGTAATTGATGTGCGTCCCAAATTTGACAAGAATGGTCTTGGTTTCAGTCCTGGAAAGCGTATTGCATCGCCAAAGCCTAATATCCTTAGCCCGATCAAGTTTGTGAGTGGTGGTGTCATTCAAGATGGCCAGGTTAATGCCATTGTCAATGGCGAGGAGGTGGATAGTGACTGTGATTTTGATAGCTGGATTCGTCCAAGTATTTCTGGGGAGATGCCTCGCAACTGGACAATTGAAGATGTCATTCAAGTCACACAAGCTCAGGAGTAAACTTCTTGTTTTTACTTTTCTTATCATGCAATAATTCCTACGCTCTGCCCAAGGCGTAGTGAATCATTTGTAGGGCCATGCAGTTCGCATTTTCAAAGTTAATCATGAAATAAAAGGACGTTTTTGCATTCAAATGTTTTGCTCTTTGTCTTTCTTTTTAACTTTTTCCTTTAAATGGCAATGTTTTTGCACACACTTGCACATAGCTTAATAAAAATAAAACTAAAATAAAAACATCAATCATGCAGATGTTCCACTACCACGGATTTCATTGGTAACAGTTCCGCTATTGCTTATTATGATTTTGACAATCCGATCTACCAAGCCGAGGAGGAAGCTTATGAAGATTGTGATCTCCCCGAAGAGTTGGCCAGACTGTTGAAACAGGAAGAAAAGAAAGCGATTCAGCCGCATCAGGGGGAAATTGAGATGGTAAATGTTGGCACTAAAGAGCAAGTCCGAGAAGTCAAGATAGGGGCTGCGCTTGAGAATAGTGTGAAGCAGAGGCTTATTGTTATGTTGAAAGAGTATGCAGACATCTTTGCTTGGTCCTATGAGGATATGCCTGGTCTCGATACAGATATTGTAGTACACCGCCTGCCTCTCAAGGAAGATAGTCCTCCTGTCAAGCAAAAGCTTCGAAGGACTCGCCCAGACATGTCTGAGAAGATTAAGAAAGAGGTTGAGAAACAATTTGATGCTGGCTTTCTACAAGTGGTGAATTACCCGCCGTGGGTCGCTAATATTGTTCCTGTACCTAAGAAGGACGGAAAGGTCAGGATGTGTGTGGACTACAGAGATCTTAATAGGGCGAGTCCAAAGGATGATTTTCCTCTTCCTCACATTGATGTGTTGGTGGATAGTACTGCTCCTTTCAAAGTGTTTTCCTTCATGGATGGCTTCTCTGGGTACAATCAGATCAAGATGGCACCAGAAGACATGGAGAAAACAACGTTCATCACACCGTGGGGAACTTTCTGCTATAAAGTTATGCCTTTTGGGTTGAAAAACGCAGGGGCAACGTATCAGCGCGCCATGGTGACTCTTTTTCACGACATGATTCACAAAGAGATTGAAGTGTATGTCGACGACATGATTGCAAAGTCTCACACTGAAGAAGAGCACTTGGTTCACTTGCAGAAGTTGTTTGAAAGGCTTCGGGAATTCAGACTGAGGTTGAATCCAAACAAATGCACCTTTGGAGTGCGATCCGGAAAGTTGTTGGGCTTTGTTGTTAGTGGAAAAGGTATTGAGGTCGATCCTGCCAAAATAAAAGCTATACAAGAGATGCCTGAGCCGAGAACAGAAAAAGAGGTTCGTGGTTTCTTAGGGAGATTGAACTACATTGCTAGATTCATCTCTCATCTTACGGCCACTTGTGAACCAATATTCAAGTTGCTAAGAAAAGATCAGACGGCCAGGTGGAATAATGATTGTCAAAAAGCATTCGAAAAAGTGAAAGAGTATCTGCAGGAACCTCCGATACTAATGCCTCCAGTTCCAGGAAGACCTTTGATTATGTACCTCACAGTTCTTGAAAATTCAATGGGATGTGTGCTGGGTCAACATGACGAGTCTGGCCGAAAAGAGCATGCAATATACTACCTTAGCAAAAAGTTTACCGACTGTGAATCCCGATACTCACTGCTCGAGAAAACTTGTTGTGCTTTGGTGTGGGCTGCTCGCTGGCTGAGGCAGTATATGTTGGTTCACACCACCTTGTTGATTTCCAAGATGGATCCTATCAAGTATGTTTTTGAGAAGCCCGCTCTTTCCGGTAGAGTAGCCAGGTGGCAAATGATTTTGACTGAATATGATATCCAATATACTACTCAGAAAGCCATCAAAGGTAGTGTGTTGGCAGATTATCTTGCGCACCAGCCGGTCGAAGATTATGAACCGATGAAGTTTGAATTCCCCGATGAGGATGTGTTGTACATCAGAGATTGTAACATTCCCGGACCGGAAGAAGGACCCGAACCAGGATCGCGATGGACGCTCGTGTTCGATGGTGCCTCTAATGCACTCGGGAATGGTGTTGGAGCTGTAATTACTTCCCCATCAGGTTTTCATATTCCATTTACAGCCAGAATCTGTTTTGATTGCACTAATAACATGGCTGAATATGAAGCCTGCATTTATGGTATCGAAGCTGCGATTGATTTGCGAATCAAGTACTTGAAAGTTTATGGGGATTCCAATCTTGTCATTAGCCAGATCAATGGAGATTGGGAAACTCGCCATCAGAATCTGATTCCGTACAGGGAGCATGTGATGAGACTCATTCCGTATTTTGATGAGATCACATTCGAGCATATTTCTAGAGAAGAGAACAATCTTGCTGATGCTCTCGCTACTTTGGCTTCCATGTTCAAAGTGAAATGGGCCAATGAAGCGCCTAACATCACCATCAACAGATTGGACGAACCAGCATTTTGCTTTGAGGTTGATGTTGAGTTGGATGGTAATCCCTGGTATCATGATATCAAAAAGTTCCTCGAAACTCAAGAGTATCCTCCCGAAGCGTCGGTGACTGATAAGAAGTTTCTGAGAAGGTTTGCAGCTAAGTTTTACCTCAACGGTGGGGTTTTGTACAAGAGACATCATGACGGTGTGTTACTCCGATGTGTTGTGAAGGAAGAAGCTTCGAAAATCATCGAGGAAATGCATGAAGGTGAGTTTGGTACCCATTCTAGTGGGCATACAATGGCTAAGAAGATCTTGAGGGCTGGTTACTATTGGTCCACTATGGAAACTGATTGTCATAACCATGTCAGAATTTGTCACAAGTGCCAGATTTATGCTGACAAAGTGCACGTGCCGCCCGTGCCTTTGAATGTTTTGACTTCTCCGTGGCCTTTTGCAATGTGGGGCATTGACATGATTGGAGAGATTAAGCCTACTGCTTCTAATGGACATCGCTTCATTTTGGTTGCCATCGATTACTTCACCAAGTGGGTCGAAGCTGCATCTTATGCGAATGTCACCAAGCAAGTGATTACTCGCTTTATCAAGCACAACATAATATGTCGTTATGGGATTCCTGAGAAGATCATTACTGATAATGGATCGAATCTCAATAACAAGATGATGAAGGAGCTTTGTGAGTCCTTCAAGATCAAGCATCACAATTCTTCTCCGTACCGTCCAAAGATGAATGGCGCGGTTGAAGCGGCCAACAAGAACATTAAGAAGATTGTGCAGAAGATGGTAGTGACCTACCGAGATTGGCACGAGATGTTGCCTTTCGCCTTGCATGGCTATCGCACCTCTGTGCGTACATCGACTGGGGCAACTCCTTTCTCACTTGTTTATGGCATGGAAGCAGTATTGCCAGTTGAAGTTGAGATCCCTTCCTTGAGGATTATGAAAGACGTCGAGCTTGACGAGTCAGAATGGGTACAAAATCGGATGGATCAGTTGAACCTCATTGATGAAAAACGCTTAGCGGCCATCGGGCATGGTCAGGTGTACCAAAAGAAGATGAGAAAAGCTTTTGACAAGCGGGTGCGACCCCAAAACTACAAACCAGGTGATCTGGTACTCAAAAGAATCATTCTCCCTCAAGGCGATCCTCGAGGCAAGTGGACTCCGACGTATGAAGGCCCCTTTGTTGTGCAGAAAGTATTCTCTGGCGGCGCCATGATGCTTGCAACAATGGATGGCGAGAACTTTCCGCACCCTGTGAACGCAGATGTAGTCAAAAAATACTTCGCATAGACCTGATAAAAAAAAGAAGAAAAAAAGAAAAAAAAAAGAAGAAAGAAAAAAGAGAAAAGAAAATGAATCAGGCAAAAGAATGAAAAAGAAACAAATATACCCGCTAAGTTGAAAACCCGAAAGGGCGGCTTAGGCAAAAAAGGGACAAAAGCGAACGACTACATCTCGCATGCCACCATGGCAATCACTCTTCATACATGTTTAGGGCTCCCGACCGAGGGATAAGCAAGACTCCGTGTTCTTGAGTTTACACCGGGCAGCTCAAATCCCTAAAGCATGCACAACATCCACTCACTTTGTTTAGGGCTCCCGACCGAGGGATAAGCAAGACTCCGTGTTCTTGAGTTTTGCATCGCTGGCAACTCAAATCCCTAAAGGCGCTCACAAACCCCGTCGGGTCCACAAGTTTGGTGATGTCATATCAATCAGTTGTTAAATCGGGCAGTGATCAATCCTAATGAGTACGGTCTTCCAAAGCAAGGAGATGAGAGCGTCGGAGTTATAAAAGTGATAGCGGGATCGAAACCAATGGATATCCGTTTCACATTGCCATTTCTCTCGTACTCAATAAATGTGTGGTTACCTCTTACTAGGAACTACTTCTGAAAAGTGTTCGCTCTTTTATGAGCATTCTTTTTTGCGATTAATAAAAATCCTTTTTATCTTAAACAACTGTTTTCTTTTACCGTTTTGTTTGCATAAAACGTCCTAAGTTTGTGTTAAACTTTGCATATGAAAACTGCATTGCTTTTACAATACATGATTAGAAATGAAACCTTTGAATCTACTTCGAAGTTTTGTGTAACTGGGATGGCAGGCTAAGATACCATGCTATATCCTGGGGCATTTGCATTTGTTTGTCTCGCAGGTACATGCTTGCAAGCGCTTCGTATTAGCATATCGGCGGACTTAATCATGAGAGATTCTCATTCCCCAGCCGAGTGTTTCTTAATGAAAGATTCTCATTCCCCAGCTGAGTACTTTCAGATGGGACTTTCCTTGCTCCAGGATTCTCATATCCTCTGTAAAGCACATCTTAATGCATTCTCTATGCTCCAGAAGCCTTATTCCCGACGGAATGCTTTCTCCCCAGTTGAATCATGATGGAATGGTGTCTGATTCCCCAGCTAGCTCTTAATAAGGTTCCTTGCTCGAGTTCCTCGTTCTTCCCAGTAAAGCGTTTCTCTCCCCAACGGATTGACCCGTTTTCCCCAGGAGAGTCATCTTGTTCCCCAGTGGAGTTGTCTTAACAAAAGGTTCTTATGCTAAGTCCTTATCCCCCAACGGATTCCTCATCTCATCAGTGGATCTTTGTGCAGAAGTATTCATCTTCCCCACCGTGTCTTTCCTCAGCAGAGATTCGCATGCATCCTCAGCAGAATCTGTTTCCTTCAAGGATTTTCCCAGCGGAATACGTCATACGCAAGCTAGTTGGTCACTCCCCATCAGAGTTGTCTTCATTTGGGATGTTCATATCCCCAAGCAGGATTTATTCCCCAATCAGAGCTCGCATCCAGATTTGATCGTCTCCAGCAGATTTCTGATCCATCTTTGACAGCTCGCAGTCGTGACCCTTGGTCACTCATCTTGTCCTCCCCGCAGAGTTCCATATTCTCTCTAGGACTTCTTCAGCAATTCAGTGCTCATCCGTTGCCTCCCTAAGCAACGCTCGAATCATGCATCATTTGCATTGCATTCTCAAAGCGTATAACGTCTTCCTTCTCGGAAACATTATTCCATACACATTCATACATGCATCATGCATAAATCATATCATATCTGTTTCTTTCCGCAGGAAAGTTATCCAGATACAAATGCCTCCTAGAGAGCAATATTCGCCTAGTCATTACAGGCGCTTATCCTGATGTTTTGAATCAGAAGAGGATTGTTCTACTTATTTTCTGGCACAGCTCAGATCAGTTCAAAGACATTCCTATTCCCGATGCCCCCAGATCGGTGGAAGATATTTGTTCCTATTCCTGATAAATCAGACTTTCAGTTGAAGGAACCGCCTCCGGATCTCCCAAGATCTTCCGAAGGAGCAAGCCCTCTGATACATCAGATCAGTTGGAAATATCTACTCCCTGACGATTTAGTTCGTTCAGAAGAAGAAACTCGTTTGCCCAGTCCTGATGCCTAACCATCAGTTGAAGACGTTTTCTTTACCCGGCGTACACAGTTCGGAAGAAACATCCGTTCCTATCCTAATATCCAGTTTCAGATTAGTTGAAGGAACCGCCTCCGGATCTCCCGTGATCTTACTAAGGAGCAAGCCACTGATATCATCAGATCAGATGGAGATGTTTGCCTGATCGACTTTGTCTTTCAGATGAAGATTGTCCTACTTATTTTCTGGCATCATGTCCAGATCAGTTTAAAGGCATTCTTTCCCCGGCGTACACAGTTCGGAAGAGATATTGTTCCTATCCTGATTCCTAGTTCAGTTGAAGGAACCGCCTCCGGATCCCCGTGGTCTTACGAAGGAGCTAGCCGCTAATTCCCAGATTAGTTGGAATATCTACCTGATGATTTAATTGCATCAGAAGAGATGTCTGCCCAGATTCCCAGATCAGAGATACTTATTACCCGTTGATATCCAGATCAACCGGCGTATCTCCTTCGATTCCCAGATCGACTTAAGACATCTATCCCGATGCAAGTTCGGAGACATCTGCTACGTCTGATACTCAGATCAGTCGAGATGTTCCTTCTCTTGATGCCCGGATCATTTGAAGTGTTTTCCCCTTCCTGTGGGTGCCCGTTCCTCCTTTTTCACAAGTTGGAGCATATTTATTATCCACATCAATTGAAGTTTTTTCTCCCTGCTTGCGGGGTGGTACATTCCTTCTTATTACGAGATGGAATCTTCTATTGATCAAGAGTGCAAATTTTCGAGTTCATTCTGTTATTTAATCTCCTTCCACCTCAACGGTTCGAAACTTTCGTTTCTCACTCGTCAGGTTCAAGAAGTTTGAATAGGGGCAGCTGTTGCACCCCAAAATTTGCCCTCTTTATTGGAGCTATAAGTTAATGATGACGTTTATTTCGTCATTCAAAAATGGAAGAAAAATAATAAAGAGTTTTCATGTGTTAAGGAAGTAAAGTGTGAAAAATGGTTTAAAACCGTGAAAGTACGAGAAAATTCATAAATACTATGTGGAAGGTGATACGAGTTAAGTTCCCGCGTTGTCCTCATTGTTTCGACAAAATATACAACTTTTGTGTTCGGCTCGGGAGCCAATTCTTTAAGGAAGGTCTTCAAATTGGCAAATTACTTGAGGTTTTTGCAGTGAGAAATAGTGCTGAATGTAGGGTTTTGCGCCTCGGAAAATTCATATCTCCTAATCCGCTCGCCGGATTCGCTTGAAAATTTAACTGGAGCTCCGTGGCATCATTACCAAGATTTCATATGTTCGGACCAAAGGCCAATTATGCATGGAAAATTCCCAGAATTTTAAGGATCGTCGTGTTGTTTCGGTAAAAAGTGTGTTTTCGAGCATGTCGCGCCGAGTTCAAAAATTCATAACTTCTTCGATTTTTATCGTATTAAGTCCATTCCGGCGGCATTCTCCCAGAAATTTCATTAGCTTCGATTCTTCGTCACACATGCCTGTTCAGATTCTGAGCCGAAGATATGGTTTTATCGAGTTCTTTGAGCGGTACTCACAAAATTTCGCACAGTCGCGCCAGATGAATAGACGTTTCTCGTCATTCAAACAGGCGTAATTTCTTCATCGCTTATCAGATCAAGACGATTCTCGCGGTGACGATTCACGAATTTGGTCATCTTCACAGTGGCATCGGTTTCGTTCCGAAATTTAGAGCCGAACCGAGTTTCCTTAAAAAACGAGCCAAAATAAGAGAATTAAGGGCGTTTTGGACATTTCACTATGTTCGCTATATAAGTCATTTTTCTTCACAAATTCTCATAACTTGACTTCACCCAAAAAGATCAAAAACACTTTCTCTCAATTCTCTTGAATCAAAACCACAAATTACATAAAAACTTTCATCGATATTCATCAATTTTCTTCAAGATCAAGAACAACATGGATTGAAAATCAAAGTTCCGAGCTCGAAGTTCTTCTCCTCCTCTCTCCCTAGCTTGCGCGCCCCTCTCTCACTCTCCTTGGGATCCGCTTTTCGCTTCGCGTTGTGTTCGCATACGTGTCGTGTTCGTGTTCGCGCGTCGGTTTAGATCTTCATTCGGTAAGCTTTCTAATCATGAATTAAGTGCTTAATTGATGATCATTACATGAATTCAAGTTTAGATATACTTATTTCTCTTGTCTCAATGGATGTGTGATGTGTGATTGATCGATGAATTCGCGTATTGTTAATTGTGTTCATATGAATTGTGGCTAGAATTAATGTTTGTTCCATATGATTGATGCTCGTTGATGATGAATTACGCTATTTGTGTTCGAATCCATGGCTCGTTGGTGATCATGTGTGCAATATTGTTAACATTCATGCGTAAGTCTTGCGATACACTCCAAGTGTTCGTTTAAATGCTTGTGTATAATTTTTGCTTGATAATGGCCTAGTTTGATGCTTAGGTTATGACTTGAGTATAGTTGCTATAATTGATCATCTTCACGTGTGTTAATTCTTGCCGTTGGTGACGTATTGATGTGATTGTTGGTGTTAATACTTGTATCTTGTGTCGCACTCAAGGTGTTTGTGCCAATATATGTGTTGAAATCTTTTGCTTACTATTTGTTTTGGTAAGTGCTTAAATCATTACTTGAGATATTGTCATAGTTTGATTACCATTGTATGTGTTAATGCTCGTCACTTATGTTGCGTTTGCATAATTGTTGGTGATGATGTTTGAGTTGTGGTTTGGCTCTACGCGTCGCACTTTGTTTGGTTTGTGGTTGTTTGGCCTAATTGACGTGGGGATTCATGTCTATCTTTTGCCAATATGTTTCATTTGTGCTTAATCATTGAAATCGATATATGTTTGGTTTTGTTGCTTTGGTGCTTGATGATTGTTCGCTTATTGCTAATAGCATGCCTCATGTTGATACTTGACTCACATATTCTCTTGTGCCATCAATCTTTGCCTTGATACCGTGCCTTGTTTCCATGATCGTTTCACTATGTTTTGGTTGCGCTTTGAAGATGTGCATGATGCTTGCAAGTTGGTATTGGTTTAGATTGAGTGGGAATGGCTTCCAAGCCTTTAAAAATGATAAAATTTGGTTTTCCTACAGTGGAACTCGGTTCCCAAAATGGAGGAACCGGTTCCTACTCAATCTAAAGCGCTTTGGTTTTGGGCAGAATGCCCTGGAACCCGGTTCCCAGTTTAGGGGAACCGGTTCCTGCTGTGTTGTGTTGCTTTGGTTTTTGGGCAGAATGCCCTGGAACCCGGTTCCCAGTTTGGGGGAACCGGTTCCTGCTGTGTTTTGCTGGTTTCGAATTTGGGCAGAGTGCCCTGGAACCCGGTTCCCAGTTTGGGGGGAACCGGTTCCTGTGTGTGTTTTTGTGCTGGAACCCGGGTTCCCATATAGGGGAACCGGTTCCCTTACTTGTTTTTGGTCCTTTTCTTTTCTAACTTCTTTCTTGCGTAACTTTTCACTCATAGCTTTGTTTTACATGTTCCTTATACCGTTGGAAAGCTTGAGAAGTGTACTACCTAGTTAAATGTTTGTTTCTCATTAATTTGTATCCCATTTATGTTTGATCTCTCTTTGAGGTTTTGTGATTCATTTCATATTCATATTATTTGATCGTTTCCTTTCGCTTTATAATAAGAACGCAATTCCGATTGCGATGTTTGTTATCTCTAACTTGTGTGCTAGTGTGCAAGGCGTTTGGACGGTCACCGATTGATACTCATTGCTTGAGTGTTCCGCTTCACTTGCGGAATACGATTATATCTCATTGACTCGTATCGTGTTCTCGACTTGGAGACACGATCTTATCGCTTTATATCTGCTTGTTTGGTTTGCTTGTTACTCTTGCAGGTGTATCGTGATTATGCTCGACATGCGAGTCGACATTTGTGCGCTTTATGGCTAATCGGTGTGCTGACTATTTGCTTTTGCTTTGCTAGCTCGCTCGCGGGATTCTAGTTTCTTCGTTTTGCTTCGCTTTAGTTTACGGATCATCATCCGTTTGGTATTGATTCCGTTTCATTTTATCTTTTCTCGCACTTTATTGCTTTCCGCATCATCCTATAACATGAGAAGTAGGACCTAGACATGCATCTGGCCAAGCCCTCGAAAGAGGCTCTGTTTTTGTTGGTGTGTTTACATTTGTGCTTTGCGGCAGGGAGTCACGGTGTAATAAGTCCTATATGGCACTCCGTTAAGTCCTCATGGAAGGCATGCGGTCAAGGGTTCGTAATCAACCCCCGCCTAGTCTCATAGAGTCTGTTCAGTATGCGCATGTTACGCGTGGCTCGCTTCTGAACCAACACAAGATCTTGTTATCGAGTATGTCAGGAAAAGGGTTCATGTAGCCGGACCCCCGCCTTTCCTATAGCTCACGTCGCTCGACGTTGACGCTCGGTGTACGCACGCACCATTTTCCTTTATGATCCGTGACGGCTTGGTTGCTGAGAGGGGTCCGCCCTCTTGTCTATGGCCCGATCATTTTCGCGAGGTCTAATGCTTGGTTGACTTGGGTTGAGTTGCTCCCCTTGGCTATGGCGGGACCGCCTTTCTACCACTTGGCCAGTGCCTTTGGTTTGTTTGCTTCACGAGTGGATGCTCGTTTGTGTGCTATATTGTTTGCATTCGCTTTTCCCCCGTAGGTTGTTTAGTTTAGTTTAGACTTGTACCCTTTGTATGATAACATTAGGTAGCAAGCTTTCCCCCTTAGCTTAGGTTTTCCTCATGCATTCTTTAAAACACAAACCACACTCTTTGATTTTCTTTTCTTAAGAGCTTGTTATTTCCGCTCCATTCCCAAGCATAAGTCTCCAAAGGTCGAGCAGCGGAGTGTGAATGTAACTCGTTCACCTAAAAAACACAAAACAAATAGAAATTAGTTAGCCGAGCTACGGTAGCTCTGATTCTGCAAAACAGATACGTAGGCAGCGGGGTAGGGCCCGTGCAAGCATAATCCTTTATTTTCCCTACATTCTGCATTCATTTTAGTCCAGATTAGCATAGATTTGTTACATACCCATAGATTTAGACACTAGCGTGGATACCATCGAGTACGATGGGCGCGAGGGGTGCTAGCACCTTCCCCTCGCGTAACCGACTCCCTTACCCTTTTCTCTGGTCGTGAGACCGTTGTTTTGTTTTGTGGTTTGCTGGCATTCCCTTCCTTTTCAGGATAAATATGTTAGTGGCGACTCTGTTAATTTTCGCGGTAGCGACAGTAGGTACTTGAAGGGTTAAAGTTGGGTGTTTAATCTATGTTAGATTTGTAACTAAAAGTATTAAGAATGAACCTTATGATGAACGAAGGTAGGAGACCATGTATCACGTGGATATGTGACGTTATATATGTAGTATGAGAGACAATGAGTATAAAGGTTAACATGAGATGAAGGTAAAGTAGCACCAAAAATTTAAGTAATCATAAAAGTTGAGATGGAAAAGTGTTAATCATTCAAGTCATGGATGACAATGTTTAGAGATTTATTAGAAATGTTAAACAACGTGTAGACAAGGGTTCATTATAAGAGTGTTAAGACGGTGAGACTGGGAGCATATTAAAAAAAACTCAGATTGTATATATAGTGAGATGAAATCAACAAAATTATATGGTATAACAAGTATTTGGAGATCTTGAAGATTAAATTATAGAGTTTGATTTAGGGATCAGACATTAAAAAAAAATATAGGAAATAATTTATGCTTGAGTAATTCTTCTTTTTCAGTCGAGCGTTAATATTTGAGATACGTGCTCAGTGATCAAATGGATCAGTAAGATATGTTATTTTTGAAGAAATAATTCTTTAGAGTGTTAGGTTGAAGAAAAATTTACTGGTTGGTACCTTAATAAAAGTTAAAAATGAATAAAAAATTTATGAAAAGATAGATGTGTCAGGATGATTAGTCAGAATTTATGCATAAAAGATTGATTTGGGGTAGGGCTGGAAATGAGTCGAGTCGAGTCGAACTCGTCTCAGTTTAGTTCGATTCGTTAACAATTGGACGAGTTTGATTTCGAGTTCATGACAAATTTCTTTTTTCAGCTCAAACTGACTCGTTAAGAATTGTCCGAGTTTGAGTTCGAGTTTATTACGAACTTTTTTTCCAACTCAAACTTGACTTGTTAGAAGTTCACGAACATCTCGGTTCGACTCGTTAGCTTTATCTTGTTAGGTTTAACTCGCTTATTCTACGAATTTAAAAGTAATTTTTTAAAGTCTATTTTTTTTTATATTTTTTATATTTTAAATTAATATTTTTAAAATAAAAATATAGAAATAAAATAACAGTTAAAAGATTTGAATTTATACGATGTAAGTTTTATTTGTATAATTATTTGTAGAAATATTTTGCTAACTTGAGAATATAAATTATCAATAAAACTATTAGATTAAAATAAAATATGATATTAAGATTTAGAGCAAATCTTTAAACCTACTCTTAAACACAATATAATATATCTCATATATAATTGAATTGACTCATGAACCTAACGAATCGAACTATATATGTTCAAGTTCAGCTCATTTAATTAACGAACTTAATTTTTAGCACATACTCAACTCATTTGGTTCATGAACATGACTCAACGATTTAATTTTCGAATCAAGTTTCAAATTATTTTCGAGTTAGTTTGATTCATTATCATGTTAGAATTTTTTGGGGTCATACATGTAATAAATTAATGTGTTAGAACCATTATTTAATTAGCCAAATTAAAGTGATCTATTTAATGTAAAATTTATGGCTAAGGATGTAATTATCATGAAAAATATTGTGTAGATACCAAAAGTCTTATTTCTATTATTTGTGATGGGTAAAATTGGAATAAGAAAACTTGAATAATTATGACCCTTCATGGAAGGGCATGATGTAACACCCCAAATCTACCCCTCAATTATAAGCGAAAATCAGAGTGCATTTAAGAATATTCATCAAAGATGGGATGTCACAATTCGACTTAATCAAACAAACATACTTATATTGCATTTAATAATGATACATAGCATTCGGAACAAAACTTCATTCATCACTTACAACTTAAACTTATAAACACCTTTCAATTTAACTTAACACAAATGTCATCATGGAATACAATAATCATATAATAACGACTAATCCCCCCGAGTGCTACGTATCAGAGCAATGGACACCAACTCGACTTGCCATAAAGCAACATAAAGACTTCACATAGATAACCTCGGACATCCACGACTAATCTTGAGTACCTGCCCATTTCCCATGGTAGGGGAAATATCAGCAAAGGGGTGAGATATCTTACAATATAAAGGAATGCATGATAAATAATATAGGAGATATAGATCATACATAATTTCACCACTTCGCATCACATAACATCTTACAACAAGTTTCACCGCAAAACGACTTATCAATATAATACAACTTTCAAAACGGCAACGATGTCATTAATCACATATTCAAATATACAAGTATGATATCAAATACGTCACAACAAACATATCATTATCACGTCACAACAAACACCTCTTCATCTCAACAATCCAAACACAATTCAAATGCAATTCAAATGCGACTCGAATGCGACTCAAACTTATGCACATGCATGTGGTACCATTGGAGTAAAACTCCCGTCTCAAACAGTTTGCCATTGGGGCGTATTAAACATTTGCCACAAGGGCCGTCTCAAACATTTGCCACAAGGGCCGTCTCAAACAATTGCCACAAGGGCCGTCTCAAACAATGCAATGGATGCGACTCAAATGATGCACATCCACAAACACAACTTAAACCACTTAATCAACTTAAACGACATAATCAACTTGAACGACATAATCAACTTAAACAACATAACCACATCAACTAAACGACATCAACTCAATGCCAAGGTTCTATGGCAATAACCGTATCATAGTAATTTACCACATCTAAATCACATCATCACATCATATCGACATACAACATCTATTCAACTTCATTCTTATCAACATAATACAACTTATCAATAGTGACCATAGGGTCTACAACAACAACGACAAGTTCATCATGTTATAGCAACAATAACAATTCAACATATTGTACAACAACAACAAACATCAACAAATTCTTCATATTCCTTAATTCAAGTAATCGTCATAACACATTACATTCAACTTCCTAATAAAGACATATATATTCTTAATTCATCACATGGCATCATCGTCGACTCATACATATCAAATACGCACAATTAATCACATATAGAATACAACATATTTATCAATTATGCATATCATCACATGTCTCATTATCTCATTACAAGGAAGGCACATATTATCATTTCAATAACATTGTATCGTCATAAGGAAAACATACATCAAGATATACCGCAACATGGTTACATTGATTCATAGCAAAGAACATACTTCACATGTTAACACAACATAGTCCATCACTTAATCCTAATAAACATAGTAGGAGAATGGATCCTATGAATCATTTTACTGCATCATGGTATAGTTCATTGCATTAGCTTTCCGACGCTTCAAACGGCGCCTAAAACGGAGTTACGGATCAAAAGTTACATCATTTCAAAGTTTGGAAAAAGTTATGCAAAACAGGGTTCGCGGCTCGAACAATAGTTCGCGGCGCGAACTGAGTGAATCAAATAATCCTCAAGTTTCTGCCAAGCAGTTCGCGGCTCGAACAATAGTTCGCGGCGCGAACTGAGTGAATCAAATAATCCTCAAGTTTCTGCCAAGCAGTTCGCGGCTCGAACAATAGTTCGCGGCGCGAACTGAGCAGATCCAGTTTTTCCCAAGTTTCTGCCAAGAGGTTCGCGGCTCGAACAATAGTTCGCGGCGCGAACTGGCGATTTTCAGAAAATCCCAAAACACAGAAACAACATACGAAACTCATTCAAAAATCCCCAAACTTAACCCAATCAAGTTGGAAAACACCAATCATCACGAACAACCACATAATACATGTTATAAACACAAATACAACACATATTATGGATCTTCTAACAACACAACATCATTAAGCATCAATCAAACACATTTCAAATCATCAATTCATGCATTTGTTCTTAAACCCTAACTTTTCTATGTTTCAATGAAATTGCAAAGAATAGAAAGCACACACAACATTATCAATTCCACATTCATCAACATTGCAACACAATCATGGATTTCAATTATGGAACCTAATCTCTACCATACCCATCATCATGCCAACCCTTAGAGAGTAAGAACCCCACCCTTACCTTAGCAAAAGCTTCACTTCCTTCAATGGAACTCTTCCTCTTCATGCCATAGATTTCCCTCTTCCTCTCTTCTTTCTCTTCTTTCTCTTCTTTCTCTTCTTTCTCTTCTTTTCCACAAAATGAGTTATGAGGTTTAATCTCTAAAACCCTAACTCTTACTATCTTTTCTCCCTAATGGGCTTAACCCATAACCCATCCATTGTGTTATATTCTTTCCACTTAGGCCCAATTCATAACATCTCTTTAATTACTCAATTAAGCCAAATAACACACATAAATAATTAACCACACAACATAACCGAATATTATTTCCAATAATATTCCACATTTACCATCGATCCATAACTTTAACAATACTAACTGGCAATTGTACTTCTCTGACTAATCCGACTAATAAATCCGACCATAACTTAACTGCTCAAATTAACATATTAATCCAAATTACGTTTGTAGAATAATACCGATAAACCTCGACTTCAACTAATTCCAACCAATAAACCCTTGATCAATTTAATTAAATAATTAATTAAATTCGGGGCGTTACACATGAGATTCTAAACTTGAATAGGCATGACTCTTTATGAAAGGGCATGTAATTCATATAAATAAGGGGTTATGGTCCCCAATTGTAGACACGACACAAGAAAAATATCATAGAATATTTATTCTCTTTATCCCATTGAAAGAGAAACTAAGGAATTAAGGAATCTACAATTGGAAGGTCATTTTCCTATCAAGATCATCTTCTTCTCATTAAAACTTCATGGATCCTAAAGGTACGCTTCCGCTTTATATTTCATCATGAATTAAGTATGGGTTCATAATAAAGTCTTGATTAATTAAGAAAAATTTCCAACAAGTGGTATCAGAGCCTCCCATACTTGATCATGTGTGAATTTTGGTAATTATTGATGTTTAGCATTTCAAAAATTGGGTTATTGAAAATTATAATTCAATACACAATTTTTTTTTTAATGATATAGATGATTTTACGGATGATTATTATATATTATATATATACCACCATGGATGTATACATGGATAGCACGGTTTCGTATAAGGCAGTGTTCGTATCCTTTGAACTGGTTTGAATTGCTACTGTATGATTCCATGGCCTTTTCTTTTCTTTTAACGTTCTATTTTTTAAGGCAACATTTTGGATTATAATAATATTATTATGATTTTGTTTTTCAAAACAGTGACATTAATCCATTACTTATAGAAATGTTTTCTTTATGCTTAAATTTTGGATTAGTGATATGTCTAATATTTTAAATGAGAACTTGAGATATATTTGTAAGCAACACAATTCTATAAAGAATATTAATAAAAATCAATATAAGGTATAAATATATTTCAGTTTTGAAAATTAATTTAATTTAATTTGTCATAATTTTAAATTAAAGTTATTTGACATTTTAAATGATTCTATTGAGACTAGAAATCACCAAAGTGACGCTTCTTTTATGGATTTGATCATGAGAAATGTTGAATGTTAGTGTGCATATGTTTCTATGTGAGTATTAGTTGGCCCAAAGGAAAATTGATATTTGACATGATTATATACACACACTTTGTAATGATAAACATGTGATAATTTTAAGGCTTCATATGTAAATGATAAATCAATCCAAAGAGGGGTTTATTATTTGACATGTTTTATTATCAATGTTGAATTGTTATAACAAGAGTATCACTAGCAATTAATATTATTGTCCAAAGACTTGATATTGATGGTGCACTAGATATCTTGAGATGAGTTATGACATTATTTGAACATATATTATTTGATTTTATTCATGATTTATTTTAAATTGTTAGTTCTAGCTTTTAATGGTGCCACTTTTAAGGACCGGAAGGAAAACATTTTAATTGTTTTTGGCTGCATGGATCTTGACCTTGCATTAATGATAAATCGTCCCTTTCTCCTATAGACTTCAGTACCTCTAATGAAAGAAAAAATTATGAGAAGTGAGATCGCTCTAATCGTACGAGTCTTATGATCATAAAGTGTGGCGTTCAAGAGACAATCAGTGATATTATAGCTAAAGAAATAACAAATGCTAAATATTTCCTTGCTGAAATTGAAAAGCGCTTTGCTAAAAGCGATAAAGTGAAAACAAACACACTTCTTCAAAGCTTGATTTCTATAAAGTATAAAGGCAAAGGAAACATAAGAAAGTATATTATGGAAATGTCTAATATTTCTTCCAACAAATTTATGGCACAAAATCTTTAGTTGTCGGATAATTTACTCGTGCATTTGGTATTAATATCTCTTCCTGCACAATTTGGTCAATTTAAGATAAACTATAATTGACAAAAGGAGAGAGTACAAAGTGGACAAATTTTTATAGAACATTTAAGGACAAACTCCATGACAAAGGGGCTTCCCCCCACAAGGTCTTTCATGAGCAAACTGCTCACATGGGTGTTATAGAATTAGAGGATTCTTTGGTTTAGTGGGAGTTAGTCATTGTTATCAATTATGTTCTATGTTTGATAGTATATTCATATTACGTTCTGATCAGAAATAAAGTTTAGTTATTCAGTTTATTGCACTTTGTATGATAATATTAATTTTATTAAAGTAAAGAGGACCAGTTGAAAATTGACATGTATTGATCACCTTCATGTGATTTTCATGCTGCACATTTCATGATTAATCTATGTCATTTAGTTGCGTTTATATTTGTGATCATTGATGGGTTTAATTATGACTGATATAATGAAAACCGCTTTGGTCCTATATATTGATGTAATTAATGGACGAGATGGGGATATGTCCCATGTTTATAATGGAAATTTTTGAGCTCATAAAGTCTAACACATTTATAAGGATACATATATGACCAGTGGGAGATTGTTAGAATTTTTTGGGGTCATACATGTAATAAATTAATGTGTTAGGACCATTATTTAATTAGCCAAATTAAAGTGATCTATTTAATGTAAAATTTATGGCTAAGGATGTAATTATCATGAAAAATATTGTGTAGATACCAAAAGTCTTATTTCTATTATTTGTGATGGGTAAAATTGGAATAAGAAAACTTGAATAATTATGACCCTTCATGGAAGGACATGAGATTCTAAACTTGAATAGGCATGACTCTTTATGAAAGGGCATGTAATTCATATAAATAAGGGGTTATGGTCCCCAATTGTAGACACGACACAAGAAAAATATCATAAAATATTTATTCTCTTTATCCCATTGAAAGAGAAACTAAGGAATTAAGGAATCTACAATTGGAAGGTCATTTTCCTATCAAGATCATCTTCTTCTCATTAAAACTTCATGGATCCT